>NC_140581.1:231804470-232411509 GCF_964204655.1 Triturus cristatus
AAAGTTACTCTGGCACTAGTCTCTTCACATTATACATGAAGAAATTATATTCTGAAAATATGTGACTTTTTGGAAATTTAATTATGCAATTTTGAATCCCAGCTTGCATTCAGTGCTACCATACAATGTAGATGTGTCCACTGGGCGGTCCCAGCAACCTTTGCAGCCCCCCCATTTTTGATGTGTCACTGCGGTCCAGCTGTAGTTGCATGTGCTCCTAAAAAAGAGGACTCGTAAATCCAGTTCACTTTACTGACATATTTGGTCTAGTATAAGAAAGGGAAAACCATAATATGATTCTCCTCACTCTGTAGTGTGGATTCTCCTCACTGCAGTCTGGAGAGATTTGGTCTCTTCAAACCCTTTGTGAGGCAGGTGAATGGTGAAAGCCTTTTAACTTTTCAAGTACAATAGCACCAACTGGGTCAGCTAAAGTTAGTCTTGTGACTTGTAGTAGACTCTGGGTTATTTTTCAATGGCTGTTATTGTTCATAGCATCATCTACATTCCATTTGCAGTCATTTACAGTAATGAGCATTATCATCAGAACAAATGCAGATAGATGACTGATCTCAGCCACCTTTAGTGCGTTAACAATAGAGTTATTTTTAGGTGAACACAAACGTCCTTTATTTATATTGCGAGCCAGATGGCTGCTGCTCACAGGTACTTGCCAAGAACAGTCTATTCAACACTTCTCCTCCTCGCTGCTTCTTTTAGGCCTAAAACCTGTATGTAGGAAACATCCACATTTTCCTGCCGGAGCAGGGCCGTGGACAATCCACCCCCCCCCTGGGGTTACAGACACACCAGCCCCACAATAGATTATGGAAGTATGGCAATGCTTGCTCCACAAATAACCCGTACTAAAGAGGAACAAGTTCTCGAACTTGAGTAATTGAATTTATAACTTTCATGATACACTGATAGTCATTAGTAGTAAACTGCTGCCTAATGGCCGATGTGCTGATGTTTTGGTCAGGTGATAGGGACACACTTCGACTGCATGCAATGCTGTTCCACATGCAGCAAGCTCACACCCACCATCACAGATTAGAGCGATAACTTATAGGGAGATGATCAGGATTAGACAGAATTGCAGAGATGACTCCAGGTTTCTGTCAGAACTCCAGAAAATGGAGATCAGGACCAGTGGCTATCCCAGGGGCACCTTGAATGTACCTAAGAGTGAAAACATTTACATCAAACACAGTGAACCTCCTGGACCTCTCAGCCGCCTTCGACACCGTCTTCCACCACACCCTGCGCACACGTCTCCACGACGCAGGGATCCGCGACAAAACTCTGAACTGGATCACCTCCTTCCTCACCGGCAGAACCCAGAGAGTCTGCCTCCCCATTCCGATCCGAAGTAACCACGATCACCTGCGGTTACCCCAAGGATCATCCCTCAGCCCGACTCTTTTCAACATCTACATGGCACCTCTCACCAACATCATCCAATCGCACCACCTCAACATCATCTTGTATGCCAACAACACCTAGCTGATCCTCTCCCTCACCAAAGACCCGGCCACCGCCAATTCCAACCTTCATGGGGGAATGAAGGCCGTCGCAGAGTGGATGAAGACCAGCTGCCTGAAACTGAACTCTGACAAGACGGAGGTCCTCATCTTCGGCTCCACCCCCTCCGCATGGGACGACTCCTGGTGGCCGGCCACGCTGAGAACTGCCCCGACACCCACAAACCACGCTCGCAACCTGGGGTTCATCCTGGACTCTACGCTCTCTATGACCCAGCAAGTCAACGCGGTCTCCTCCTCCTGCTTCAACTACCTCCGCATGCTCCGCAAGATCTACAGATGGATCCCCATCGGAACCAGAAGGACAGTAACCCAAGCTCTCGTCAGCAGCAGGCTGGACTACGGCAACGCCCTCTACGCGGGAACCACTGCAAAACTCCAGAAAAGATTTCAACGCATACAAAACGCCTCCGCACGCCTCATCCTCGGAATCCCTCGCCACAGCCACATCACCGCCCACCTGGGAGACCTGCACTGGCTCCCGGTCAACAAGAGGATCACTTTCAAGCTCCTCACCCACTCTCACAAAGCACTCCACAACGCCGGACCAGCATACCTGAACGAAACGACTCACCTTCTACACCCCGAACCGCCAGCTTCGCTCCGTTGACCTCGCCCTCGCCACCATCCCACGCATCCACCAAACGACCACCGGCGGCAGATCATTCTCCCACCTCGCCGCCAAGACATGGAACACCCTCCCCACCACCCGCGACAAACCCAGGACCTGCTGACCTTCTGGAGACTTCTCAAGACCTGGCTGTTCGATCAGTTGCTGCTGTCCCCCCTCCTCCCCCCCCCTCCCCAGCGCCTTGAGACCCTCACGGGTGAGTAGCGCGCTTTATAAATGCTTGATTGATTGATTGATTGATCTGCTTACTAATACCAAGCTGAAGAAAGAAAACAAGGGACACAGCCAACTTTCCTTCATTACACTGTATAGTGCGCTTCGGTTGTGAGATATACGAGATTCTTAACAAACACTGGCACTTCCTATTAGTGGACAACAGTCTGAGAAGAGCTATCTCCACTAAGCCAAGTGTCACACATGGCAGAGGGAGAACACTTAGGGAGTCACTGTGTCAAAGTTATATGAAACCCCAGACACATGACTGCCCACACTGCCAACAGTCTTCCACAATTGTCGGCAGTGCATTGTCTGTCGATTTGCAAAGAAAAGGATTACAACTTTTCAATACATCACTAATGAACAGCACAGAATCACCAAGTTCATGAACTGCAACAGCACATGCATTACTGCATCACCTGTGAGTGTGGACGCATTTACGTTAGGAGCACCATCAATCCCCTAAGGAAAGAATTCAGGAACACTTCAGGGCGATTAGGAAGAATCACAGTAGCAATCCATTTGCAGTACATTACAACACCATACACAGGCATAGTGATATGATCAACATTGGGTTCCAATGCCCCAGGGAGGCGATGGAACAGTGGAACTAAGGCAACTACAGAGCCAATAGGTTATCCAGCTTAGAACAGTATATTTAAACACAGATGGAGAACTACCTGTGTTTTTGATGGACTGACTTTAATATACAATGTATTCCCTTGTACACTATCCATGTATGCACATGTAGAATGTAACATGGTCAACATGAGGATGTATTTTGTGTTAGAAGTAGGATGGACATGGAGACCATCACAAGTTGCAAGGATCCATCATGTCATGACAATCTATTTAGACCACTTCTTTTCACTAACAATGGTGTTGACCTATGGGGAATAGTAAATACAATCTCTACATATTCCTCCCACACCTCACCTAGGTATTTATGACCTTTTCTGTGCACAAATGTGGGGCTCTGACACCCACTAGGATTATGCACTATTTAATTTATGATTTTCGGACTGCTTCTTCCATACAATGACTTGGGGTGTACATGCCTGTTTACTTCGCTCTTTCGAGACGAGGTCCCATCTCTCAGTAGCTCATATGGGGCACGAATGATCCATTTATATACATTCACTATATTCCCACACCCCTTGGGACCGTTTGGACCGCCTGCAGTCTTACTGTGTCTATTGTAAATACTAGCTCATATCTGGAGCTGATTCCTGCACTAATATGGCGACCACAAGCAGGGACAACCAGGGCCGGCTTTAGCTTTCGTGGCGCCCATTGCGACAATGCTTATCGGCGCCCCCAATGACCACCTCCACTACGGATTCTTCATAACCATCCTTTCACAGGGCCCCTCAAGCCTCCGTAACCATTCAGTCTCAGGTGCATTTAATTCATTTTATAGCGCCGCTCCTATCAGTGTAAGGTGTCAGAACACTTTATATCACACAGATTACATAAAGACAATCATTCATAAGTGTTTAAATCAGTGCATAGGAAATGTTACATAAGAGAGAGGACAAGGAGGTGTAGGAGTCACAGGTCATCCATACAGGTAGGCAGGATAGTTTAAGAGTGCTTGGTCAGGAGAATCAGAAACTTAGAATTTAAAACCTAGCACCATGGATGGGGGGTTTTCTTTAATAATAAGAATAAGAATTGATTTCTACCCAAAAGAACCCATTTTGCAACATTAGGATAATTAAAAACTGGGGGGAAATCATAACGCTCTAGCCTATACCCTGCTTTTGCATGCATCTTTGATAACAGTTACTTGCTCGCTGTTCTTCATTAGGATTTTAACTCATAAAGAGTTAGCAACAATATGGTCTCTCTGACAAAAGTGTAACCCACTGACCTATTTACATGACATTATATGCACTTTGTGAGCTGCATGTTCTTTGCAGCAAGCATAGTAACCCTCGGTGCTACCTTACGATGAGTAGAAACTTCCATTACACAAAACTATGATCTCTCCCTCTCTCTCTAAGAAGTGCATTAATCACTGCAGTCATTTAAACATTTTTATTGTTGGATGAAAATTTCCTGAGTCCAGGAAAGCAGCAGGTGCTTTTAAAATCATCATATTAGCGCCCCCACACGAAGTCAGCACCCGGTGCGGTGGCACCGGTCGCACCACCCTAGAGCCGGCCTGGGGACAACAGCTGAACGGCAGTCCTCTTTTACCATGTCTGCCGCTTTAATCACACGTCGTACACAGCGCACACTCTCGACTTTAATTACAGACTGTCAGGACGTACGAGGCGAGTATCCCCTCATCTCTCATCTGACACCACACTGTGGAGAAATGTATCTATTGATATACGAGTTGGGCAGGGGTAATATGTTGCCCTGCCTCTCTTTTAGGCGTATAAAGGCCACATTGCTTGACTGTCACAAAGCTACTTTGCCAACAATGTCACGTTAGAAGTATGATTTCTGTAGCTCGATTATAGCTTGTGTTTATGTGTTTCACTCACCGACTCGCTGATTACTGTGGTGGCAGCCCTCCTATTTCAATCTGATTGGATCAGACAGAGTTAATGGAACTCTTGAACTAGGAATTCCATTGCAGGACAGGTGAGGAGGCAGATTACATGTGACATACTAATTAGAGTAATCGTCACACTTATACTAAAAATGGTGCAGTGATACATGGACATAGTCGTGCTGTGTTTTGTATGTAACAATTTAAATACAACGAGGAGCCCATTTGAGGGCGTCCATGTTTTCATGATTAGAAGTCTGGGGCGATTGGCTCCAGGGTTTGGTCTATTAAAAGACGAGCTTACACTTACTAATATAGATATACATGTCCCTAATTTGATGGTTACTTTGGTGGACTTTCTACAAATTCTGACAACATTGACCTTTTACTTCATGCCATTTTGGCACAAGGCTCAACACACAACTACAGAAATTCCTTATCATCTGCTTCTCTATACAAACTGATCAGTACATCTGTGAGACACCACTTTTATTCTTGGTTGAGCTGACCACACAAGGAATATTCTAAGCAGGCACTTGGCTGCGATTTTCTTGAATCACTTTTCTGGTCCAGTTCTAGCTTTGGGATGCGGGCACTTCGTTGAAACTCATGAGACTCACATGTTTGACTCTGTGTCGATCTCGTTTTTGCACTATGGGCTTTGTAGAAGGTCTTCATTCTTCATGCACTTTAGCCCACAGGATCTTTCCTCACAGATGTGCCACAATTTATTGCCTTTTTTAATCTACTACCTTTGAGAGTAAATGTATCTTCTTCCCTTGTCATCAAAAACTCACAGTAATGTGAGACCTCTTGTATATATCATTTGCAACCTTTAAAAAGTCTAAGCGACAAAACACGTGTTGCCTGCCGTTTCTTTGATGTTGTGTTACACATAAAAGGACTGTGGAGAAAATTGAAGATTAAAAAAACCTTTACTCACTTTCACTTTGGAATACGTTACAGGTGGACACTAATTGTTTATACTGGACTTGGAAGTGTGCTTCAGTACTTCTGTTCTACAAGTTTACTGTTCTGGGACGCTGCCCCAGCCCAGTCACGTCATCCTTGGTGGCAGGGTGATCGTACCATGAGAGCACTGATCTATGAACAGTTACCATCATAACAAAAAATTGTATCCCCTGACTGATGGCCACATCTGGATATGCGAACACTATAGCATAGCCAACATCCTGCTGTAATTTTACCTAATGGCCAAGTACTGTACTTGTAAAGTGAAGCTCCACTCCAGCACGGCAATGACATACATCAGCCCAGATCTGAGTGGGCACTGCTGCAGGACTTCCTAAACATGGAGCTGTGCTTCCAGTTTCCTCTAAAATGAGACTGAGCCTGATGCCCTACTGAAGCTAATCTATCTCCCAATGCTACTGATTTTGAATGCACTAAAGCCTAAAACCAGACTTGGGAGTCTAGAGAAACAGGCATAAAGTTCCACAAATCCACTCTACTCCTCACCAGACACCATAGAATTGCTTCTCAAAAACACCTATCTACAAATATAGGCGATCTGAGTCTTGACCCTGCCTAGGGGCCCACTCCTGCCTTTCACCAAGGCTTCTTTGTTGCCTATTTCATCTCTGCAGCATACTGCCACCTTTCCCTTACTTGTAACCCACTGACTACCACCTTATGTGCTGTCAGTTTATCTCTAGGCTAAAGGGCCTGTGTGACAGAAGAAATGTGCCAGGTTTGCCGGTCACGCACGACCGGCATACTACAATTATGGCCGGCTCCCGCTAATGTGCAGGCACCGGAGCCAACCGCGGAGCCCAAATACTAGCTTATCCCGAGCAGAGACGCTTTGAGTTCCTGCTTTGGGAAAGTGTAGACCGCTTCCGGAGTCCTTACCTGTGCTTCCGGGTCGTCATTGTTCCGCGTCGACGTCCTTTCTTCGTGGCGGTATCTCCTGAACCGGTGTTCCAGTTCCTAGCTTCCTGAATCGACTATGGGTCCCTGCTACGCCGACTATGGGCTCTGGATGTATGACGTTACAACGCATGCTTTTACACCGCATGCCGTTACAACGCATTTTTTACACCGCAAGATCTGTTACAACGCCAGCCTATACAACGCATGCTTTTACAACGACGTACACTAGATGGAGTGCTGACATTAGAAATGTATAGTTTACTATTCTAACTCCAGTCCACGTTGCAGTAGGGAAGGTGTTTGGATAGTAAAACTACACTATTTCTAATGTTAGCACGCCATCTAGTGCATTTCGTTGTAATGGCATGCGTTGTAATGGCATGCGTTGTAACAGATTTTGCGTTGTAATAGTTTCGTTGTAATGGTAGTGCGGTGTAAAAGTTGCGTTGTAAAGGTTGTTCACCATGGGCTCTAGTCCCCTGAAGACACAGAAAAGCTGCATAAGTTCAATTATTGTAACAGCTCTTTTGTGCTGACTTTATTTATTTATTTTATTTATTTATTTGCAGGTTTGTAAAGCGCTGGAATCGACTCCAACTGGAGTATCTCTGCGCTACTGGCATAAGAATCCTATATCAAGAGTGGAGCATGTGGAAGGCATTAGATTGCATTTGTGAACAACAGAGTTTTTAGTTGTTTCCTAAACACCAAATGTTCAGAACAGGAGCGAATGGCTACAGGAAGACAGTTCCACAATTTAGGTCCCAACACTGAGAGTGCCTTACTTCCGTGCCTGGCTTTCTTAGCACGCGGCACTACCAGTGAGTGCCCATTACTGGATCTGAGCATTCTAGATGGAATATATGGAATAAATTTCTTTTCCAGATAGAGTGGACCTTGTCTATGTAGGCTCTTGTGTATTAAACAGCAAGTTTTAAATTTTATCCTTTGACGGATAGGAAGCCAATGGAGTTCTTCTAGCAGAGGCTTAGATGCTGTTCTTGGGGGGGCATTTAGAACGAGGCGAGCCGCGGTGTTCTGTATAACCTGAAGTCTATTCAGTACTCCCTCATTTGCAGAAAGTAGGAGACCATTACAATAGTCAATCCGACTCATGACAAGGGCCTGCACCAGCGTTTTCCTGAATTGCTCAGGCAGCAATGGAAAAACTTTCCGCAGCAAGCTAATGGTGTGGAAGCATACGCCAGTGACATAGTTTGTATGTTGTTTCAATGACAACTCCTGGTCAAGGCGAACCCCCAGGTTTTTAACAATCTGTTTGGGCTCAGGTGCTATGCCTAGACCAGGAGGCCACCAGTCAGGGGTCCAAAGCATTTTTGCTTCACCAAACAGCATGACCTCCGTTTTATTTACATTACACTGTAGGTAGTTGGAGGACATCCAACATGCCACAGCTTCCATGCCAGCAGAGAAAGACCTCCTCAATTCCGGAGTAAGAGTCTTAAAAGGGAAGAGGAGCTGCGTATCGTCCGCATAAGACACGGGGATAAAGCCAAATTTACGCATCACTCTCGCTAGGGGTGCCACATAGATGTTAAAAAGTGTTGGGCTTAAACAAGAGCCCTGTGGCACCCCTTTCGAGACTTTCATCTCTGCTGAGCGATACGTACCCATGGTGACAGTCTGGGTACGATCAGAGAGGAAGCTTCCCAACCATGCCAGAGCTTTGTTCTTCACCCCCACGTTCGACAACCGGTCAATAAGAATGTTATGTGACACGGTGTCGAACGCTGCTGACAAATCCAGTAAGACCAAGATCACTGAAAAACCCCTATCCTGGAACATGTGCAGGTCGTCCATAACAGAAAGTAATGTAGACTCAGTACTGTGTTTCGGCCTAAAACCAGATTGCGAGTGGTCAAGGCCGCCCACAGTTTCAATAAAGTAGGAAAGGAGTCTGTTGACATACTTTTCTGTAAGTTTCCCAAGAAAAGGTAACAGTGAAATTGGTCTCAGATTAGATAGTTCAGACCAGGCAATGGTGGTATTTTTCCTGATGGGCCTGACAAGTGCACGTTTCCATTCTTTAGGAACAGACCCCGTACTCAGAGACAGATTAATAAGTTTGATGACAGTGGGACATAATGTGTCAAATAGAGAGGGTAATAATCTGGCTGGAATGATATCGTCTGGACTACCACTTTTAATCTGTTTAACCAACACAGATAGCTCTTCATCAGTAATGGGGGGAAAGGAGTCCAGAGTATGTGTGCCATGATCAAACTCCGTATTTTGAAAGGCAGAAGCCACATCTGCAACCATAACAGCATTGGATGCCACAATCTTCTCGTAAATAACATCAATTTTGTTAGAGAAAAAAGAGGATATGTTGTTACAGAGCTGCTGAGATACAGGTTCGGTGCTTTCGCACGCTACAGGTTTAACAAAAGAGTTAAGTACCTGGTAGAGAACCCTGGAAGAATTTCCTGCTGCCGTGATTTGAGAAGTTATATGTGTTTTCCTCGCATTTCGGATTGCTTTATGATAGCTAGATAGCGAAACCCAATAGAGTTTTCTATCGCTCTCCAAATGGGAGGACCTCCATCTTTTCTCCAGTTTTCTAGCTGCTTGTTTTAGTATTTTCAGGTCGTTGGAGAACCAAACTTCCTGTTTCTGATTCGGCCGGGATTTGAAGCTCTTTATGGGGGCTATATTATCTATGGCTGCTCCAGATGCCGCTTCCAATTTACTCAAAGCACTTTCCACATTGTCCAAACGAGTAATGGAGGGCGCAATAAAGTTGTTTGAAAAAACTTCATTATTAACTTTATGCCACTGCCGACGGAGACAGGGAAGAGCAATTGGTTTGTACAAAGTGTTGGTGGAGTAGGAAGAATAAAATTCGATAATATAATGGTCAGTCCAACTAACTTGAGTGGGCGGAGGGCAAGTAACTGCCAGAAAATTGGATAAAATCAAGTCTAATGTGTGTCCTGCCCGGTGAGTTGGCCCAGAGTTCCTTAGGGTTAGCCCCAATAAGGAAAGATCATTTAACACAGATTGTGCCTCTTTACAATCTATCACATCACTGTGTATGTTGAAGTCCCCCACCAATAAAAAGTCCCTGTCAATAGTAATATGGGGGGCAAGAGCCTCAATTAACGTGTTGGAAAAATTAGTGCATGGACCTGGGGGGCGATATACTAAGGCACCCGTCTGGATGTTTTTAGGAGAATAGTGAAATTTAAAAATCAATAATTCAATAACTGGTGAGCTCAATTCAGCCAAAATGGTACAGTAAATGTCATGTTTGTGTACAATGGCTATCCCCCCTCCTAACTTGCTCGGACGGTCCAGTCTAATTATTTTGTAACCTGAGGGAATTGCTAGCGCAATTACTGGATTAGAATGGGGTTTTAGCCAAGTTTCTGTGAGAAAGCAAAAATCAGGCTCACAGGTAGAAATTAGATCCCATACCTCAGACGTATGTTTAGAAAGGGATCTAATGTTACATAGTAAATTTTTCCTTCCGACAAAGGGTTTACTTCCATTCATTTTAACGCTTGAAAAATGGGTAATTTTATTAAAACCAGTCTCCTGTGAAGCTATGCCAAATTGAGCTCGACAAAAGCGGCAAGAAAATGGGCTGTCTAACTGGAGACATCTTCCCATCATACACTCTTGAGGCTGGTGTTGATTCTGGCCTATCGCAAGGAGTACCTGTGCTGAGTAGGTCATCCTAGGAATCGGCGTAGATGGGTGGTCAGTGTAGTTTGGCCCCATAGCCCCTGGCCCCGTCCTGTCGCGGACGGGCGCAGACGGGCAGGTCTGTGGCTGGTCTTCGGCGCCGTCAATGGCGCCCCTCTGCGCGCAACCGCTGCGCGCTTCGACCTCCGAGGGGCTAAATAGCCCTGTGTGGATTGATGTAAGAGCGCTAACCGCTCGACAGTTCCGGTGTTACTGGGCGTGTCTTGCTCTTGTCTGCCCGCCCTCCGCTCAACGGTATTGGCTACCGAGTCGGACCAGGGCGGGTAGACTGAAACACCGAGTCAAGACAGAAACCGGCCCCCGGAGCCCCACACAGCACAGAAGGAACAATAGGCTGTCTATAAGGTGATGTACAACACAGATGGAAATGTTGTAGCAGTGCGTGTAAATAAAAACAACGCCGCAAGTGATGTTAAAATGATTTCCTAAAAACGTATTAAACAATGCCAATAGCCAATGGCACGCTACACTGTATAATGCACAATGCTCCGTTCTGATAAGGGTTTACCTGACGCCAAGCGGGGTCGGGAGACACTGCCACTGTCCTCCCTTACCGCAAATGGCCGGTCCTCCTCGCCGCCTAAATAGCCCTGTGTGGATTGATGTAAGAGCGCTAACCGCTCGACAGTTCCGGTTTTACTGGGCGTGTCTTGCTCTTGTCTGCCCGCCCTCCGCTCAACGGTATTGGCTACCGAGTCGGACCAGGGCGGGTAGACTGAAACACCGAGTCAAGACAGAAACCGGCCCCCGGAGCCCCACACAGCACAGAAGGAACAATAGGCTGTCTATAAGGTGATGTACAACACAGATGGAAATGTTGTAGCAGTGCGTGTAAATAAAAACAACGCCGCAAGTGATGTTAAAATGATTTCCTAAAAACGTATTAAACAATGCCAATAGCCAATGGCACGCTACACTGTATAATGCACAATGCTCCGTTCTGATAAGGGTTTACCTGACGCCAAGCGGGGTCGGGAGACACTGCCACTGTCCTCCCTTACCGCAAATGGCCGGTCCTCCTCGCCGCCTAAATAGCCCTGTGTGGATTGATGTAAGAGCGCTAACCGCTCGACAGTTCCGGTTTTACTGGGCGTGTCTTGCTCTTGTCTGCCCGCCCTCCGCTCAACGGTATTGGCTACCGAGTCGGACCAGGGCGGGTAGACTGAAACACCGAGTCAAGACAGAAACCGGCCCCCGGAGCCCCACACAGCACAGAAGGAACAATAGGCTGTCTATAAGGTGATGTACAACACAGATGGAAATGTTGTAGCAGTGCGTGTAAATAAAAACAACGCCGCAAGTGATGTTAAAATGATTTCCTAAAAACGTATTAAACAATGCCAATAGCCAATGGCACGCTACACTGTATAATGCACAATGCTCCGTTCTGATAAGGGTTTACCTGACGCCAAGCGGGGTCGGGAGACACTGCCACTGTCCTCCCTTACCGCAAATGGCCGGTCCTCCTCGCCGCCTAAATAGCCCTGTGTGGATTGATGTAAGAGCGCTAACCGCTCGACAGTTCCGGTTTTACTGGGCGTGTCTTGCTCTTGTCTGCCCGCCCTCCGCTCAACGGTATTGGCTACCGAGTCGGACCAGGGCGGGTAGACTGAAACACCGAGTCAAGACAGAAACCGGCCCCCGGAGCCCCACACAGCACAGAAGGAACAATAGGCTGTCTATAAGGTGATGTACAACACAGATGGAAATGTTGTAGCAGTGCGTGTAAATAAAAACAACGCCGCAAGTGATGTTAAAATGATTTCCTAAAAACGTATTAAACAATGCCAATAGCCAATGGCACGCTACACTGTATAATGCACAATGCTCCGTTATTAACTATTATGTCAATCCTTTTACTTACTTATCTGACATGAGCTCCGAGTTTATGGAGGTCTGTTCTTGTTGCTGATCATTATTTAAAGTTCTGAAGATTCCTAAGACAAATAAAGAATATTGTTAGGTTTGCCGGAAATTAAGGTGAATATTATACAGTGCATTAAAGAGTGTCACAGAGAACCTTATGTTATTTGGAACAACTCTGGCCAGTAATACAGGTCCTTAGGTGGGTGTTTGTACAGTATTTCCTCTACATTTTCTTATACTTTGCTCTTCAAACCCAGAACGCTTTATTACTTCTATATTTTTCATTTTCTAGACATACACACCCTTTTGATTACACAAGTTTCCAGAACACATGGAAGAAGGGAATTATTCAGGTAGACACAAACACGAATAGAGAAGTTTTAATTGTAGGAGTAGAAATACCCTGTATACTTACCTCCTCTTCTATTCCCTCTCTTAACAGATACTTCTCTTGGTTGACAGGTTCTGTTCCAGAACAGGGTGCGACGTGGGACCTTTTGTTTTCCTCCTTGTTTTCTCCCTTCTTCCCCCGGTTACTGTTGGTACTTTGACTCAGTTGGGTACAATAGGTAACCAGGAGAGGTTGAGGACTTTTCATCATTTACATGATGTTCCTGCAGAAAAGGGAGTAGAATTAGACAAAATGTACCTAAGACATTCCCTGATACTGTTTTGTAGATCAGAGGTCAAACATTGAGATGAGTATCTGGATAATTTGGGAAATTGTTGAAGAAAGTGATGGAGCAAGGACTCGTAGAAAAGGAGACTTGCTTGGAAGCAATCCCCTCGTTTAATTCACTAACAAAGTTATTAATAAGTTTTGTGAAAACTAATATGCACCACGTGAACATGTGGGTTTGCGAAGCTTGCGTATGTGCGTACTAACGCTGATAACAATGAAGAAGAACTAATACCGCTTTAAAATGGGGAAACTGTTGTGCGCATGCGTCAACTACATCTATGTAGGATGACGAAAATAATGCTTTGAGGGAAATTCTGGAGCATGAGCAGAAGATACTAAAACGGAGTCTTGAAGACTTGCGTGCATGGCATCTGCTAACTTGAACTAAATCGAGTGATTTTTACTAATGCTAATGCGGAAAAAGAAATTAATTAATTAATTGGGATAGAGTAGAGGTGGGTGGTATACAGTGCAAACACTCTATTTTAGAAAGTAACATCTGTCTTTTGACTTTTATCATTGGTGCGTATTTGGGCCTCTCTTGCATAGCCGTTTTGAAGGAGTGACGTGAAGTCCGTGCATGCCTACTGAATGAAGACATGAAGGCCATGACTGTGCAGTTGAAAGGGAGCCAAAGAACAGAAGCAAAGTCCTGGGTACAGGATGGTGAAGAGTTCAACAAGGAAGAAAGACATTCATGATTAACCTAAATTGTTGCCATGTTAATATTCTTAGTATGGGAACAAAATTTATGAATACAGAATAAGGGGATGGGTTTGCGAACAATAGTTGAACTGATTTTAGTGACATGTAAGCATGGTGTGATGAAGAACCCTCCTTGCCTGACCAATCAGATTTCGTATTTTTACGATATTGAAACTTTAGTGGGTGGAACATTCAGAGCGAAAGGTATAATTAAGATAGCTTCAGTTAGTTAGAGAGAGCTGAGATCTGAGAATGCTGGACCAGAAGAGAGCGTGAGATAATGAAGTTGCTGAAGAAGAATTGAAGAAGTGCAGTGCAGGGAGGAGGGAGTTGATTGCAGAACCTGAAGCAGAACTTTCTATCCCCTGTCAGAGAGGGGTGCGGGGCAACCGTCAGCATTCTAGAGAGGTCAACCATCCTGTCCTGAGTCCTCTCCTGGAGTCTTTGTCTCTTGGCCTATCCCAGGGGACCCTTACCAGCCCTTTGGCCAGGGGGTTGATCTTCCACACCATCCTTGGTAACTATAATTACTCGTTACTTGCTGAAGGTTCTTTTCTCTCTGTCCTCTTGTCTCTCTGGGTATTGATTATTGCATGAGTCTGAAGCATATGTATGGTGATTATGAATTGAATTTTTCTCTCCAATGAATGAAGGTGACTACACTGTATTGAGTTGTTCACATGCATTAATTTTAGATAAAGATGTAAAACTTCTTGAGTCTGTGGTTATTTACTTTTAATAATTGAAAGTTAAGGTTATGTTAATTATCACCATCAACTAGTTCAACTAATGGTCCATCGACCAGAGGAGAGAACTTGTTGATCTGTGAAGGGTTAGTTAAGTGATGAATGAGAGTATTGAATAAACTAGTCCTAAACAGTTTGTGAAAATTAAACGGAAACCCCCTTAACCGACCAGCAGGTCTTACCACTTGTGAGTTATGGGCCCAGGTGCGTATATGGTAGTGGAGTATCTGTTAGTTGGTGAACCTCTGGATCAAAGGTTTTTGAAATAGTTTTTTTTATTTTCTCCAAAACCTTTATTGTACCATCAAAGTGTACACTGCTATTCAGCCAACAACCCGGAGGCAGGCAGCTTGTTTTCGCAGCGCCCCGCCGCTAGTACGGATCAATTGCATACACTTGAGCAAAGTTCCAACAGCATGTTTTAAAAACTGAACAATCAACAATAACAGCTGTAAGCGAGATTCGGAGAAGAGCGACCAACGTTCTGAACACGGACTCTTGCAGTTGTCACCCAGCGACCATATATTACCATGTCTGCGCGGTCACGAGATCTCCCGCACTCACAAATCACATTCCAACCGTCAGGACACTCACGTCATTTCCCCCCCACCCCGCCGTCCTGCCCAGGCTACGTCGCGCGGGGGGCAATAGTGCCCTCCCCTCAAGCCAGCCCCATGTCGCAGCCCCACTCCAGCCGCGCTACAACACCATGCATCCACCAGTCCTCCTCAGTCACTGTCATTCACTTCTGCCTCTGCCAGCCAATCCGCCAGCGGCTGCCATATGTCTGCAGGCCTCGAACGCTGCGGCATCTGATCCCAGTAGGCAGTCAATTGCTCCTTACAGTACACCGCTGATCCCACCCAGCCCGATACTTTCGGCGGAGCTTTTTTCTTCCAGTGTATCGCTATTTGCCGCTTAGCTAGCAATAAGAGAAGAGCCACTAGCTTACGTGATGCACTAGGTACATTCATCACAAATCCCAGGAGGGCCACAAGCGGGTCCGGGTCGATAGCTTTGCCCACTATCTTCCCTATGGTAGTGAAGACTGTTTCCCAAAAGCCATATACCGGTCCACACACCCAGGCAAGGTGGTAGAACGTAGCCTCTCTCTCGCCACATCTCCAACAATTCGCATCAGCCTGTAAACCCATTTTAAAGAGTTGTATGGGTGTACGATACGTCCTGTGTAAATAATTAAAGTGTATCAGCCTCAGTCTATAATTAGGAGACAAGTTTTCTAGTTGGGTGCAGCAAAACTTCCACTGTTTCTCTGTGATATTAATGCCTGCCTCCACCTCCCACAGCGACCTTGAATCCACATACGCAACAGGTGTTGCGGTTTGTGTAGCCCTATATATGCGCGTTATCAGTTTGCGGAGGAGTTGTTCGAGAGTATGTCTTCCAGAGCTGCCAGCGTCGGTGGAGCCTTTGGGAACATAGGATATCTGTGTTTACAAGCCGCCCTCAGCTGATAGTATAGTAGGAGTTCTGATGCCGTCGGTGCAGACGCTGCGACCATATTCTGCACTGTAAGAAAGGTATCGTCTGGATATAAGTCACCCGCTACCTTCAGGCCGCAGTCACGCGCCCATTGCACCACCGCCGCGTCTGTCAGCGGTCCCAGCAGCGGATTGCCCTCCAACGGCATACTCGGGGCGTATAGGGCAGACATGCCCGCTCGCTTTGCAATATTCGACCAAGCCCAACGTACCATCTCCACGGTGTCAATGTCTTCCTGGGACCGTTTGTATTTCTGATACACCGCCATCTTGAGGGGGCAAGGTGCCGCCACGTCTCTATTGCCACGTGGGGCTGGTAGGGGATCGGATGTTGCCAGTAGTGTAAGTATTGGGCCTGTGCACTATATGCATACAGCTCAAAGTCCGGGGCTGCTAGGCCCCCTTGATGGAAGGGAAGTGTAAGGAGGCTCCAGGCCACCCTGGGCTGCCTGCCCGCCCACACCAGTTCAATCACGGCAGAGCGAAGTCGGCGAAAGAACGCCATTGTTAACGGCAAGGGGATGTTCACGAACAGATAAAGAAACTTAGGCACCACAACCATTTTTACAATAGCTATACGGCCTGTCAACGACAATGGCAGCGTTTTCCATCTCTTTACTTTGCTTTCTAACCATTCCATGGCAACACCAAAATTAGCCAGTCCTATCTCGTGAGTAGTGCGGCTTATATTTATACCTAAATACTTGACCTCGTCCGTAACCCAATCTATTGGGAATTCAGTGCGGCATGGAGTTGTGCCTTCCGTCAGTGGCAGCATGACCGACTTCGACCAGTTTATATCTATGCCAGTGAGGCCGCTGTAGCGCACCATTTCTCGCATCAGCGGGTCAAAATTCTCCGATGGGTTCATCATGTATATGGTGATGTCGTCGGCATACATAGATATGAGCAGCCCGCGCGACGTGAAACCAATGCTACGCTGAGCATGGTGTTGTCTCATGCGAGCCGCTAGTGGTTCCGTCGCGATAGCAAATAGTAACGGTGATAGTGGGCACCCCTGCCTGGTCCCTCTTGTGATGGATATAGGAGCAGACGTCTGTCCATTCACCCGTACCCTGGCAGTCGGATTGTTATAAAGTATGCCAATGCTCCTGGCAAAGAGCTGGCTGAATCCCATTCGGGTGAAGAGTGTCAGTAGGGATTTCCACTCCAGGGAATCAAATGCCTTGGTCGCATCCAACAATGCAGCTGCAGCCTGTACCTTGGGATCCAGGTAGTGCAGGAGCCCAAACAGCACTCTTAAGTTATGCGAAGTGGACCTCCCCATCACAAAACCCGACTGGTCAGATAGCGCTATTTGTGGCATCATGTATTTTAAGCGGTCCGCAAGCAACTTTGCGTATATTTTGGCATCGAGGTTTATTAGTGAAAGTGGGTGTTCTGCTTGGGTTTTCGGATCAGATAGAACCCGCTCATCAGAGCCTCTCTAACCCAGCCAGAACGTTACCCCCTCCCTAGGGCCTATCCACAATACGTAACCACATATATATATATATATACCACCTAAGGACAGGGAGTTCCTAATATATATATATATATATACACACATATATATATATATATATATATATATATATATATATACATATACCTCTTATAATCGGCGGCCTCGCGGTCCCAAGTGGACCCAGGACTTCCTACCCAGACGGCAGCCTCAGCCTCGCGGTCCTAGATGGACCCAGGACTTCCTACCCAGACGGCAGCCTCAGCCTCGCGGTCCTAGATCGACCCAGGACTTCCTACCCAGACGGCAGCCTCAGCCTCGCGGTCTTAGATGGACCCAGGACTTCCTACCCAGACGGTAGCCTCAGCCTCGCGGTCTTAGATGGACCCAGGACTTCCTACCCAGACGGCAGCCTCAGCCTCGCGGTCCTAGATGGACCCAGGACTTCCTACCCAGACGGCAGCCTCAGCCTCGCGGTCCTAGATGGACCCAGGACTTCCTACCCAGACGGCAGCCTCAGCCTCGCGGTCCTAGATGGACCCAGGACTTCCTACCCAGACGGCAGCCTCAGCCTCGCGGTCCTAGATGGACCCAGGACTTCCTACCCAGACGGCAGCCTCAGCCTCGCGGTCCTAGATGGACCCAGGACTTCCTACCCAGACAGCAGCCTCAGCCTCGCGGTCCTAGATGGACCCAGGACTTCCTACCCAGACGGCATTCTCAGCACGAGTTCATCCTATGATTACCATAACATACAACAAGGGAATCAGTGTTACTATTTATCAGATCACACAAGAACTGCCAGTTAGAACACAATTTGTCCTCTGGTTCGAGGGGCTCCTTCCTCCCTTATTCAGTTACCACTTACCTGATCAGGGTTAACATCTGTTCATATCAAGTCACAGCTGACTAGAAGAATAGGCTACCCTCTCATGCAAGAATACATAGCACATGTTGGTTCACTACAAACTGGATACTTTATTTATTCATTACATACACGATCACATAACATCACCATATAACATATAACCTGCAAAGAAAAGTGAAAGATTTGGTTGTACACTCTAATAAAAAGGGGTCGACATCACCTTAGTCGTATGTAGCCTGCACTCAATGGTCATCTAGGTTCCCTTCTCGTCTGTGCCTCGGCTCGCCTGGAAGTCACACCTCCGCAGTCACGGATCTACTGCCTTCTCTCTTCTCCGAGTCACTGGGACCTCTTCCTCATCGGCTACTCTCTTCGGCTATTCTGTTAGAAGAATATCTGTCTCTCGGTTTTTCTCCACCTTCAAGTTTGTCATCTGTCTTCCCTGGAATAAGTAGTAGCTTTACTGCTAACGGCCAGGTGCCGCCTACGGACTGAAGCAAGTGCCAGTATCTGCCTCAGACTTTCACTAATATAGAGGTGCATTTTCTCATGGAAAATTCCAGCCCGTAACCTGCCGCCCACCAAATTCTTGTACCTCCCCGTGCCAAGGACACGTTCCCAGCCGGCCGGCCTGATGTAGTGTCTTCGGCATGAAGAAAAATACAATCCTTCGATAAGGGCCGGCCTGAACCGGTTCTCTCCAAGCGAATAACACCTCCTAACTAAAACACTGCCTATGACCTAGAAGCATCCCAAGCTGCCGGAGCAGGAAGAAAGATGGAGTCTCTCCCGTTTAAGGCCTACCAGGCCTGAATTCAGCACAGCTCCATGAAATACCCTCACTACAGAACAGATTACCCCTAATATTAACGAATCTATCCCCTAGGATATGTGTGCAAACCCTGATCTATGGGGAAGAACACAGGATCATGTCGAAGTGCCTAATAAATAGGCTCTATACACTACTCTAACCCTTAGACTTGGATGGAAAGAGACTGAAGTCACACTAGTTATTCTTTAACACAAGAAAAGGCCGGAAAAATCGAGCAGTACATTTCACCCTTGACTTCAGTCTATTATACATTCATTAAACAGAACTAACATCGGTGGAAGAATAATATGAAACAAAACTAACTGATCTATGTCTAGTACCAAGTGTGCAGAATTGAAGTAGTGAAGGAATACACTGAATAAAGCAACAGATAGAAATCAAGATGCCGATAGTAATCAGAATACTTCCTAATATTTGACGTAATAAATGCAAATCAGGTAACCAATTAAAGAGCCAGTCAAACCAGCCCTGATCAATGTGTTTCCTAACTTCTTCCGTCAAATCATGTAACTTATTAATATGAGCGCGAATGGATTGTGTATGATCAGACAGGTTAAAACAACAAAGACCCTCAAAATCAGAACAATCGTGTCCATGTTTAAGCAAAAGATAATCAATGGCCGCTCGATTTTGCAAAATGGCCCTACGTTCACCCTGGGCGTCCAATAGCATGTCAGACAGGACTGTAGAAGTATGATTAATGGATTTCACCATCCAGCAGGCCATTTTCCCAATAGATTTGGCATTATAGACTGCCAAAGCAGGAACACCAATAATTGAAATAGCCAGGCTAAGATATTCAGACTTGGAATATAAATGCAAAGACGAGTCACAATCCTCCGATAACATCACTGTATCTCGAATCACACGAGAATTGTCATTCGGATGTGACGAGAACATTAGCAAACTGAGTCTCGTAATGGCACAAGGGCCTCCAGAGATATTCGCGGGAACATATGGCCAGGAAGTATTACCACATGAGAAAAGCCATCCGGCAGGTAGTAACATCGTGCGATAATGACTGGGGGTAACTACCAAACTCTTGCAAGTCATATTATTGTGAACTGAAGTACATGTTTTCGGTGTCCTTTGAAAGCACAAAGTTCGCTCATGAGCTGTGAATGAAGTGGCACCTTTAAGTTTTAGGCGTAAACATTCAGAAATCGCGCTAGGATTACACGTAAGGAAAAAACATAAATCTCCTTGGGTGATATTATAGGTAACTATTTGGGACTGAATGGGGGGTGTCCGGTCCGGCATTTCAGTACACAGGGGGCAATACGCATGGGTAGCGAAATCACCCAGAAGAACATTGGGTCGAGCCTTTGAAACATTGAAAATGTGGGTTAGGGTTTCCAGTGAGGCAGGGACAGCAACAAGACAGGTTGCTAGGATGTCATGTACAGATCTCATCGGTGTCAAACAGAAGTGAGGGGCATCAGTCACCCTCTTAGCCAGCAAGGTCCAAAAGTTCGATGACGAATCCCACGCAGCGAAGGAACGCGACACTCTGGTGCGAAAGTCATCCCGGGTTGATGGGATCCCTCCTCTCTCGTCGAACCATCCCGAATACAGTACGACGCCGACACATCCTGCAGCAACAGTCCAAAGAATGATCTGAAAGAGAATCAAATACAGGCATTATTCATTCTCGTAAGTAACATTTGTCAGCCGGGACCGCTTCCCAGCTATCTTTCCCTGGTCTCATAACTAAAATGGTGTTATCGTGACCGGTGGCAATGACCTCTGCTTGTTCAGGGGCATTCTTAGGCGACTGCACCCAAACCCTGGCCCCAGGGTTATCGGTAGAGCCAAAACCTTTCTGGCCTCGTACAGTTAGCAAAGTTGGGGCAGTGCCTTTCGTTATCTCGCCACTGAAAACAGGCATTATGAGTAATTGAGCCACTCGGTCAGTTCGATGTATTAGTAAGTCAACCTCACTGCTATTCAGCAGGAGCACCTTAATCTCTCCCTGATAATCACTGTCAATGATTCCTCCAAGCACCTGAATGCCTTTCACAGCCAGCCCCGATCTAGGGGCGATTAATCCGAAATTCCCAGGTGGTATATGAACACCAACACCCGTTTCGATGATGACCCGATCCTTACTTTTTATAACGGTGTCATCCATGGCATGCAAGTCTAAACCTGCCGACCCTGGGGTCGCTCTACATGGAGCCAAAGCTCCTGGAGTAATTTCCCAGTACATCACAGTCTCTCTGATTACATTAGGCTGAGCATGAACATTCGGAGGAAACAAACGCATAAGTGGAGATTCAGCATTTAGAAAAGGGCGATTATTCAAAATCAATAGTGCATGGGGCAAAAAGTCTCGCCAATTCTTATACTTGTCATCTGTTAACTTTCTTAATTGCTCTTTCAGCAGGCCATTCAACCTCTCCACAAGACCCGAGGCCTGTGGATAGTAGGGGATATGGAATACCCATTCAATATTGTGTTCCACACAGAATTCCTGTACCAATCTTCCACGAAAATGGGATGCATTATCAGATTGAATTTGAAATGGCACACCATAATACATCATAATCAATTCCAATGTTTTGATAGTATTCAATTGAGTAGCTTGCTTACAGGGAAGGGCTACCAACAGGCCACTGTATGTATCAACAATAGTGCAAATATATTGACAATTCCGACTCATGGGAAGTGGACCAATGTAATCAATCTGCCAAATTTGGGCGGGCAGTTTCCCGCGATGTAAATGACCTTTAACAATTTGGGGCACTTTGCGTTGTCTGATATGCTGACAAACGGGACAATGTAAAATAACATTTTTGATTAAATCTAGGGGAATATAAATTCCTCGATCAGCAGCCCACCTGCTAGTGGCCTTCTCTCCAAAATGTCCTGCCTTCTGGTGGGCCCATTTCGCCAATCCCGCAATATCAGAATCTTGCCTGTCCACCACTGCCTCAGCAATTTTAGATTTCTCATCTGCAATATTATGAAAGAATTTGTCAAGAGAGTCTATCGGGGTATGGGCATCCACATGGAAGATTGTAACAGTACTCTGTGGGAGCATCTCCCAAATCTCCTGCCATAATTCTTTTCGCCACAATTCTTTCGAATGTAGTTTCCAATTATGGGAATGCCAAGTCGGTAACCAAACTGCCAATCCATTGGCAGTAGACCAAGAATCGGTGAAAATATGACATGTGCCAGGCAACTCTTGATTCAGAACTTGATAAACAGCATAAAGTTCAGCAAATTGACTGCTTTTACCTTCACCAGTTGTGCTCAGCAGTTTTTGTGTGATCGGATTATAGGACACCGCCTTCCAGTGGCGCTTCGTTCCTATGAACCTCGCTGAACCATCCGTAAACCAAACATGATTTCTATCCTCTGCGGACAAATCGTCAAAAGGTCTACCCCACTTAACAGGAGACTCCTGTACTAAAGGTACGGAACATTCACTCTCAGTCTCAGTCGATGGCGCTCGCGCCACCTGCTCATGCAAAGATGCAACTCCTTTTTGTCCCACACGTGCCCTGTCCTGTATATACCATTTCCATTTAATCACACTCGCCTCTTGAGCATGTCCAATTCGGTGAGTTTTCGGCAAACTCATAACCCACTGCATGATAGGAATTTCAGGTCGCAGAACTATATCATGTCCCAAAGTCAATTGCTCGGTATCAACCAAAGCCCAATAACATGCAAGTAACTGTTTCTCGAAAGGTGTATAACGCTCACCAGCATCAGGTAATTTTTTGGTCCAGAAACCCAACGGCACCCTACTCCTGCCTTGCTTCTGCCACAAACTCCAATTCGCATAAAGACTTTGTACAGACACATTCAAATCCACTTCACCATCACGTACGGGCCATAAATCCAGAGCATGCTGAATGGCCTCTTTTGCCAGGTTGAACGCATCCTGCTGTGGTGTATCCCATTCAAATGCATTCTTTTTACGAGTGACACGGTACAAGGGGGCCAATATTTGACTCAAATGAGGAATATGCTGACGCCAAAAACCAAACAAACCAATGAAGCTTTGGGCTTCTTTCCTAGTCCTCGGAACTGCAAAATCAAGAATTTTCTGTTTAACCTGAGGGATCACTTCTCGGTGCCCTTCATGCCAATTAATACCCAAAAATTTCACAGCCTGGGACGGACCTTGCAATTTATCCGGGTTGATTTCCCAACCTTTCTCACGCAGGCACTCAATGACTCTGTCCAATTGGGTCTGAACTTCCTCTTGTGTGTCGCCTTGGATCAAAACATCATCAATATAATGACACATCTGAATTTGCGGCTGAACCGGTACCTCAGCCAAGTGCTCTGCCACCAGCCGGTGACATATCGTAGGACTATGCACATAGCCCTGAGGAAGACTTCTAAACGTCATCTGACGCCCGTTCCACGTAAAACTGAATTGTTCCTGACACTCTGGGGCAATCGGAATCGAAAAGAAAGCATTAGCAATATCAATGGACGCATACCATGTACCTGGATGTTTTTGGATTCTTTCAATTAAAGTGATGACATCCGGTACAGCAACAGTCAAAGAGGGTGTGTGTTTGTTCAATTCTCGATAATCAACAGTCATGCGCCAAGAATTATCACTCTTACGCACCGGCCAAACAGGATTATTCCAAGCGGAAGTAACTGGGGTTATAACTCCTGCATCCACCAACTCCTGAATAGTGGTACTAATCTCTTCATGACCACCTGGAATACGATACTGCTTCTGACAAACCACTTTTGTCGCCTGGGGAACTTTTATGGGGGGCATTCTTAAACGACCAACCCGTATAGGTCTAGACGATATATAATGCGTAGTTCCAAATTGGTAACATCCATCATCTAAATGCAAAGTCATTCCTTTCAAAATATCAATTCCAATTATGAATTCTAAGAGTGGCACCACTAGTACAGAGTATTCTTTTCTAGGGATTCTACCTATTCTCATTTCAAGTAAAGTTTGAACTGCGGGAGTTTCCTTTCCACCCAATCCGGTAATTGTAAAAGGCTGACCTTTAAACTTCCTTGATTTTCCATGAATAAGAGTGGCCTCCGCTCCTGTATCTACCAATGCTCGGGCCCTTTGGATATTACGATGTCTCCAATGAATATCAATATCTACATAGGGTCTATTATCTCTGTGAGCCCATCTGTGTACTGGAGCTTGACCTATTTCCTAGTCATTTTTACTGCATTCCGTGTACCAGGATAAATCAGGATAAAGACTCTCACGTTTTTTAGGTATCGGTACCTCCTGTTCATATCCATTCCCAGTACGGAATGGGTTCGTGTCACCTGCATTGAACTGCGAGTTCCGATCGGCCAAACTGTGACGATCCTCTCTCCTCCTCAACTCAGGGGATTGATCCCTATCATCTCTACGTCTGCTGTTAACATAATCATCTCTCCCCCTTTCTCTTTCCCCCTCTCTCTCTCTGTCTCTCTCACGACGGGGGGACAAATCACGTACATAACGCCGATCATCACGACGATCAGAGCGCCCACGGCGGTCATCATCACCGCTACCGTCAGAAAAACCACGATCACACTCAGTCGTCCGAACACGCCGGGCACCCTCCTTGCGATCTAAGCCACGTTTGCGAAACATTTCCCACAAACGAGTAGTAGTCTCACCGTCAATGTCCTCCTTCCGCACACCATCGGCCATAAGACCAGAAAAGATATCACGTCTAGTAAGTTTATTGTCACCAGGAGTACGAGTGTCAGGCCGGGACTGACGTTCAGGTTTAAACCATTCACCCAACTCACCGAGTTGGCGCACCGATTCCAGAACCGCAGATAATACGTTACCAGTCTGATTAATCAATAAAGTCATCATGACCTGCTTGTAGGCAACAGGAGAAGAACGAATAATACGATTCCGCACAGAAGAAGTCAACGAACCATCAAGCAACCTGTCAGCAGTACCCAGAAAAATTGCCGTTTTCATCACCTCCTCCTTGAGACGTTGTCCAGCGTCGCGCAAAGTATACCACGGCTTGTCATTCACAGGCCAGTCAGATTCAGTAGGATATTTTTGATTACAACCCTCAGTTGCCAATTGGAGTAAAGAAATTTGACCACCACCATTATAGTTACGAAAATGATCCTGCACAGTAGAATCCAAACTCAAGGAACAGAATTTCAAACAATCGCCAGTATCCAACATAATACCAGCAGCGCCCAGTTCATAAAGGCGCACCATCCATGTGAGCAAAGACTCACCAGCTCGCTGTCGAAATCGCTGCAAAATATCACTAATTTCTTGTTGAGTGAAGTCTTCTAAAGAGTCTAAAGAAACACCCTGCGGAGCATTGGGAGAATGTTGCAACTTCCGACGAAAAACTGGGTGCGCAGAGACCGCGGGACGAGCATCACAAGGGGCCCGAACAGTACTCGTAGAGGGACAATCAGTGTAAGAAGCATCGATCCCACTCGAAGAACGAGCGTAATCACGGGGTGCACCATCAGAGGTGCGAGAAGCAGACTTACAAGCATGGCCGGAGCGAGAGGACTCGCGCTTAGCAGACTCTTCACCCGAGGAACAAGAATCACTAGAGTTCCAGATATTACCATCCCAATCATCAGGGTTCCAATCTAGTCCGGCTTTCGCCACGACCAGACGCACCTTCCGCGTCGAAACCCGACCACGCCGATTTTTGTATTTATAACGAGCAATTCGCACAGCCGCCCTTTCGGCAATAGTTTGGTAAGTCTCAAGTTTGTCAGCAAGCAACTTATTTTGACATCGCAACAGAGTATGAGAATTCTGAATCTCAACAAAGTGCGCTTCCACATCCTTAAGAGATATGTGTAACTTCAACAACCTCTCATGTAGAATCCTGTACGCAGACAGAACAATCCAACCTCTGCGCCCCAAAATGGGAATCTCCTCACCCTTCGATACGGGTGCCTTCTGTAAACAAGTAATCACATTAGCCGGCTCCGCCAGCTCCAAAGAAGAATTCCAATTCTCACTCAAACCAGTAGAATCAGCCCACTCACGGGCTAAGGCTTCATAAGGCGTTGAATCCCATCCGGGAATATCAACGGGCAACTTAAAAGTAGATTTAGATTTTCTAGAAAACATCGTGAAAAAGAAAGAAGAAAAGAAAGAAAAAGAAAAGAAAGAAGAAGAAAAGCTAGACACACAAGTATACCACAAAGAATATACAAACAAAACCACGCACACGCCGAAAGCAAACACGATACAACACGACGCACACAGGTTTCGAAAACGGTTCGTGACGCCAAATGTTCTGCTTGGGTTTTCGGATCAGATAGAACCCGCTCATCAGAGCCTCTCTAACCCAGCCAGAACGTTACCCCCTCCCTAGGGCCTATCCACAATAAGTAACCACATATATATATATATATACCACCTAAGGACAGGGAGTTCCTAATATATATATATATATATATATATACACATATATATATATATATATATATATATATATATATATACATATACCTCTTATAATCGGCGGCCTCGCGGTCCCAAGTGGACCCAGGACTTCCTACCCAGACGGCAGCCTCAGCCTCGCGGTCCTAGATGGACCCATGACTTCCTACCCAGACGGCAGCCTCAGCCTCGCGGTCCTAGATGGACCCAGGACTTCCTACCCAGACGGCAGCCTCAGCCTCGCGGTCTTAGATGGACCCAGGACTTCCTACCCAGACGGCAGCCTCAGCCTCGCGGTCTTAGATGGACCCAGGACTTCCTACCCAGACGGCAGCCTCAGCCTCGCGGTCCTAGATGGACCCAGGACTTCCTACCCAGACGGCAGCCTCAGCCTCGCGGTCCTAGATGGACCCAGGACTTCCTACCCAGACGGCAGCCTCAGCCTCGCGGTCCTAGATGGACCCAGGACTTCCTACCCAGACGGCAGCCTCAGCCTCGCGGTCCTAGATGGACCCAGGACTTCCTACCCAGACGGCAGCCTCAGCCTCGCGGTCCTAGATGGACCCAGGACTTCCTACCCAGACGGTAGCCTCAGCCTTGCGGTCCTAGATGGACCCAGGACTTCCTACCCAGACGGCAGCCTCAGCCTCGCGGTCCTAGATGGACCCAGGACTTCCTACCCAGACGGCAGCCTCAGCCTCGCGGTCCTAGATGGACCCAGGACTTCCTACCCAGACGGCAGCCTCAGCACGAGTTCATCCTATGATTACCATAACATACAACAAGGGAATCAGTGTTACTATTTATCAGATCACACAAGAACTGCCAGTTAGAACACAATTTGTCCTCTGGTTCGAGGGGCTCCTTCCTCCCTTATTCAGTTACCACTTACCTGATCAGGGTTAACATCTGTTCATATCAAGTCACAGCTGACTAGAAGAATAGGCTACCCTCTCATGCAAGAATACATAGCACATGTTGGTTCACTACAAACTGGATACTTTATTTATTCATTACATACACGATCACATAACATCACCATATAACATATAACCTGCAAAGAAAAGTGAAAGATTAGGTTGTACACTCTAATAAAAAGGGGTCGACATCACCTTAGTCGTATGTAGCCTGCACTCAATGGTCATCTAGGTTCCCTTCTCGTCTGTGCCGCGGCTCGCCTGGAAGTCACACCTCCGTAGTCACGGATCTACTCCCTTCTCTCTTCTCCGAGTCACTGGGACCTCTTCCTCATCGGCTACTCTCTTCTCTTTGGCTATTCTGTTAGAAGAATATCTGTCTCTCGGTTTTTCTCCACCTTCAAGTTTGTCATCTGTCTTCCCTGGAATAAGTAGTAGCTTTACTGCTAACGGCCAGGTGCCGCCTACGGACTGACTCTGCCTCAGACTTTCACTAATATAGAGGTGCATTTTCTCATGGAAAATTCCAGCCCGTAACCTGCCGCCCACCAAATTCTTGTACCTCCCCGTGCCAAGGACACGTTCCCAGCCGGCCGGCCTGATGTAGTGTCTTCGGCATGAAGAAAAATACAATCCTTCGATAAGGGCCGGCCTGAACCGGTTCTCTCCAAGCGAATAACACCTCCTAACTAAAACACTGCCTATGACCTAGAAGCATCCCAAGCTGCCGGAGCAGGAAGAAAGATGGAGTCTCTCCCGTTTAAGGCCTACCAGGCCTGAATTCAGCACAGCTCCATGAAATACCCTCACTACAGAACAGATTACCCCTAATACTAACGAATCTATCCCCTAGGATATGTGTGCAAACCCTGATCTATGGGGAAGAACACAGGATCATGTCGAAGTGCCTAATAAATAGGCTCTATACACTACTCTAACCCTTAGACTTGGATGGAAAGAGACTGAAGTCACACTAGTTATTCTTTAACACAAGAAAAGGCCGGAAAAATCGAGCAGTACAGTGGGCGATAGGAATCTGGGCTAGTGGGGTCTTTTCCAGGTTTAAGCAGGGTAATTATCATAGCTTCACGCATCGACTGTGGGAGTACGCCGTTTTCTACTGCCTCCTCGAACACCCTGTGTAGTCTCGGGACCAGAATATCTGCATATTCTTTATAGAAGGCCGCCGTCAGGCCATCAGGGCCCGGTGCTTTGCCAAGTGGCAAACTAGCTATTGTAGCTCTTATGTCTTCTTGCGTAATCGGTAAGTCCATACACTGTCTGGCACTATTATTAAACCATGCTAGAGCTATGGTGTCCAGGTATTCGTTTAGCACCTGGTCTTCCGGTGTCACCCTGGATGTATATAATTCGCTATAGTAGTCTGTCATAGTTGCAAGTATGGCTCTTGGCTCCCTTACCATTCCACCCTCCACACCCCTCAACTCCAGAATATAATCCGTCCCTCGTGGCGCTCGCAGCATGGCTGCCAGCGTGCGTCCAGCGCGGTCTCCCTCTCCGTATCTTCTGGCCTGACTATCTTTAGACAAATATGCAACTTCTCTGTCCGCCTCCTCCTGATACTGATTAAGTTTCGATCTAAAGTCCGCGCGTAGTCTGTCTGTTGGCGCGCTTAGCAATGCAGACTCAATGTTAGAAAGTTCTGTTTCTAGTTTGCGCAATGAATCTCTGATGGATCTTAGCACTCCTGTTTTGAGCGACATGCAGTAACCCCTAGTCACCACCTTACAAGCCTCCCAGAGCGTGCCTGGCGAGTCTACCGTGCCCTCATTAATCTCGAAGTACTCCTCTAGCTTGTCGGGCAGTGCCTGCTGAAATACCTGGTCACGCAGCGCCTGGGAGGGGAACCTCCAACTAAACGGTTGGATGTACTGTGACGGTGTGGACAGTGTCAAGCATACCAGGCCGTGATCAGACAATGACCTCGGCAAGTGTGTCACCTCCAGCACCAAAGTGTGTAGGTCTCTAGATAGCAACCAGTAGTCCAGCCTGGACCAAGTAGCCCTATGCATTGTGAGGCAGGTACCCGCGCGAAGCTCGGGGTGCAGCTTCCTCCAGGAATCCACCAGTTCCGCCTCCTGCATGATAACGCCTAGCGCTTCTGACGCCCTGGGGTGATGTTCTCTGGCTGTGCCCTGCCTATCCATAGTGTTTGAAAGTACGACATTGTAATCTCCCCCCCACATAATCGCAGCCGGGCCACAGGCCTGCACCCTATGCCATAGTTCACAGTAGAAGTCTGGGCTATCATCATTCGGGCCATAAACGTTCACAAGCACCATTCTCATACCGCACAGCGTCCCCACCAGCATTATGTATCTGCCTTCAATGTCCCTAATTTCCTCATGCGTTTTCCATTGAAGACCCCTTCTAATCAGTACCGCCACCCCTCTAGAGTAGTTAGAGTCAGAAACATGTACTATCTCTCCCCATCTATTATGTCGGAGCAGTTGTACGGCATTTGCAGTCAAATGGGTCTCCTGCAGGAGGCAGATGTCTATGTCTTTTCTGTGTAAGAAGGCCTGCACCAGCCTGGCTTTACGTCTGTCATTCACGCCCTGCACATTCCAGGTAAGACATTTAATTTGCATCACGGCCGCTGTGGTAGTAAAAGCCCTAGTTCAATCAGCACGCCAGCGCCGCACAACTCACCGCGCATCCACCCCCTTACACACAGCGCAACATGTCGTACCGGCCCAGCGGGCCACCGTGTAGAGAAGCGGCCATAGCACCGTGAGCAATGTCGTTGTCGACGGGGTGTTACATTGTGTACAGTATTCGGTTCAACGCAAGTTCTCGCTTCATCCAACCTCTCGCCACCAGCCAAACGATCAACAACAAAACCCCCCAAACGTGAAGTGTAATCCCCACCCGCTCCAACCCCCCAATTAGGTTGTGCAATATCCCCCCAGGTCACCCTCCCCACCACAGGAACTTTAGCTAAAGTCAGGAACTGTAACCAATGATTGGGAATCATCCCCTGGGGTACGCAAGTTAGCCACCTACTATCCCCGTACTCATGACAGGGTGATCGAGCGCTGGCCCAGCGTGTCAGCTCGAGGACCACCCGCACCCCAAATCCCGCATGTTCACTCAACTCTCCCGCCACAGTCAGTTAGCCCCCAATGTTCCGAGCAGGCAGTCGGCCCTGAGCCGGTCAAGACAGGTATTCCATAGTGCAATGTCAAGTACTTAACACCTGCAATCACTCTACGTCACTTAGCCTGTCCCGCAGTTCCGGTCCCTCTGAATGCGGTTGGTTCTTTTGATCTCTTGCCAGTTGTTTCGCATACTGCAGAGCCGCCTTTGCATCTAGAAAGAAAGATGGTTTCCCTGGGCCTTGCACTCTGAGCTTCGCAGGGTATATTAGGGAATACTTCGTACCCGTTTGTTGGAAGAGTTTTTTCCCTGGCAGGAACTCTCTGCGAGCAGCCTGTACTTGCATGGTAAAGTCCGGGTATATGGCGATATGGTTGCCTTTATATTGCACATCCTGCATGTCTCTCGCCATGCGCAATATCGTATCCCGGTCTCTGTAATTTAAGACGCGCGCAATAATGGGCCTAGGCGGTGCTCCCGGTTTAGGCTTTGGTCCCAATAACCTATGCGCCCTTTCAACGAGGAACATCTGTGACAAACCTGACCCAAAGAGGTCCCTCAGCATCTGCTCAACATATTGCTCCATGTTTGTAATGTTCGTTGTTTCAGCCACACCCGTGACGCGGACGTTGTTGCGCCTCGAGCACGCTTCCAGGTCCTCATTCTTCTGTTGAATTAGCGCCAGAACCTTGTCCATGTCGCGCATTTTTTTGTCGAGGTCCGTGTGGCATTCTTCTGCGTCGGTCACTCGCGTTTCTAGCGCATCTACTCTACTCTCTTGTTTATCCATTCGTGTCGTGATGTTGTCCATGCGTGCTGCCAGTGCGTCCATTTTGTTGTCGATGCCCTTCAAGCTCGCTTTTAGTTCTTGGAACATCGATTTAATGTCCGCTTCTTGAGAGCCACCCTGTTCCACCCCCGCAGCGTCAGCATCCCGGTGTTCCTGTTCCGCCGTTTTCTGTTTGGATTTGTCAAAGGTGAGCCTCGGCTGCCTCGTGTCCGGTTTGCCCATTGCTGTCTCCCTATACAGACGTCTGAGAAGGGCAACCGTAGCTCAAGGGTCCCCTCGGGTCGCTAGTCCCCCCACTCCGGGGGGCCACAGCAGGCAGCAGTAAGGGCAGTCGTCCCAATCGGCTAGTGGCCCTAGCACATCTTTACCTGGGCAGGGCTGCGTGACAACTGGCTATTACCGCCAGCACGGGTCAGCTGCAGCGTGGACTCCTGGGCAATGGCCACCCTCCGCGCAGCAGCTCCACTTCTGCCCCTGCTGCTCCACAGCCTGCCCACGACAGTGCGCACGGCCCCAGGGCACTCTAGCACCGGATCAGGTGAAAGGCAAGAGGGTGGTGCGCGCCTCGCGACCCAGGCGCCTTAAGTGGTTTAGACTCGCCACCGCAAGCAAAATCTTCGCCTCGCGAGGGGCCCGAGCAGGGCCGCGCGGCGTCTCTGCCACAACCCCAGAGCGGCAATCTGTTGCAGTAGCTATCTCGTCCGCCTAACTTGCCGCTGTGGGGCTCCTGGGTGCAGTCGGCAGTATCCCCACCGCTCCGGACAATATGGCCGCCCACCGTCTGTTTCCGCTAGGCCTGGCCCGAACGGCGTTGTCTCGTTGGGGCCGTGTATATCCCGCTGGGATGGAGCTGCAATGTCCCCAGGGAGTTCGGGCACTGCGCTCTCGCAGGTCGCGTATCAACAGCACTCACCGGCCACGGGCGCAGGCCCGCACTGCTTGCCTCCTGGATATCGTCCAATGCCTCGGTTCGCGGCGTAGCGTAGAGTCCTCCTCGCACTCCGCCCCCCCACAGGTCGGCAACTGTCCGCGGCGCCGATCCCGCTGCCACTGTACGAGGTCTCCGCCGGCGGGGGTGTCCACCGATCAGGCCGCGGTCACAGGGCCAGGCCAAGCAGCAGTCCGTCGCCCAGCAGCACAACACGCTCCCGGGCCCAGCCTCACGCAAGTCCCCGGCCACCACGAGTACTCCAGGCCGCCTCGCCGCTCACTGCTCGTCTGCCCGATCTTCGCAGCGGCTCCAACCACAGGTCCAGGAGTTTCGTCGGGCAGAGCGCAGTTGCTGTACGCACTACTGGGGTCGAGTGGTCCGATTCCAGACACCTGGTTTGCCGATAATTGCCGGATTAATGAGCTCGATCGGCGGAGCTGCGGTTTCAGGCAGCCATTCCGCTCTGCAGCCAAGCCACGCCCCCCAAGGTTTTTGAAATAGTTATAGCAGTAATCCTTGTTGTCTTGACCCACTACCTCAAGATTAAATTGAGTTTATGCATCACCCAGTATGCTTGCAGAAATAAAACTTATGCCTTTGCCTATCTGCTTAAATTTGTTGATGGTGCAGTGAATTATGAAGAAAAAGAGAAATGGAGCAATGGAGAACTTCATGCTCAAACGTTTCGACTAATGCTGCCATTGGGCTGAACTTAACATTTGATATGAGAGCATGGCAGCAGAAAAAAGATTTGACTCGGAAGGCTGAGCCCTTCCTTTGTGTCCACTCTCTATTCTCCAATGGGAGCGTAGTCAGATGCATTTAAACGTAATTGTTGATGGGATGTATTTTATCACAGCAAGCATTGATAAAGGCAGTTTTGCTGAAACACGTCTGCTTGCAGGAATACATTATTCTCTGTATTGACTCCCTGGGTGCCCGCCCTGCTTTTTGTAGGGGTTGTTGGAGCACCCAACTAATATATATATAAATAAGCATGTTACAGACCTGCTTACTTCTCGTGGTGGTGCCACTTCACAACCAGGCCGGCTGTATTAATGCAGAAGAAAGAGAGGTTGCCCCCAAGCAAAGTGCACTCTCAGACAGTTTTTATTTGCAGAGAACAGCTTCAGTGAATCCCGTACACACAGCAGTAGAACGCTGACACGTTTTGGGCTTCGCACCCTTTGTCAAAGGCATACTGTGTAAAGATGGCAACATATATATATGAGCAAGGCAGGGGACCCTGTCGAAACGCGTAACAACATCACAGCCTTTTAATCAAATAAACTTGGAGAAGTAACCTGAGTCAGAGGTGTCGATGTCCAGTTTCTTCAAGGGACCCGGTGTTGGTTTGGATATATCTATATATCTATATATATCTATATATATATATATTCACTGAAAAAACCATAGGTTTCACACACGTTATAGTTAGGAATTAGCATTTAAAAAACCTTGCAAATTCACTTAAAAAACCATAGGTTTCACACATGTTACAGTTAGTAGGACATTTCACTCGTGAAAAACCAATGAAATTCCCCCGTTATAGTTAGTACAGGCAACTATAACTCACGCGACCGCAATCCTCTGCTCATGACGTCAGATATTACATCACTGTATTTAGACACTTATTTACCCATGTCTTCTTCCATTAATTTTTAGCTATACATATATTACAAATATATTTTTTTCAGAAAAACACATATGTCATCAGTGATGTAATATCTGACGTCATTAGCAGAGGATTGCGGTCGCGTGAGTTATAGTTGCCTGCACTAACTATAACGGGGGAATTTCATTGGTTTTTCACAAGTGAAATGTCCTACTAACTATAACATGTGTGAAACCTATGGTTTTTTAAGTGAATTTGCAAGGTTTTTTAAATGCTAATTCCTAACTATAACGTGTGTGAAACCTATGGTTTTTTCAGTGAATTTGTACGTTTTTTTACATGCTAAGTTATGTATTTTTTTTTTTTTTTTTGCCGTGCGCGCACGGTACGCGTAGTCGCGGAATCGTTACGCGAAGTTCACGGAATTTTTCCGTTTACGCCGTGCGCGTACGCTACTCGCATTCGGCGATTTTTCAAAAAAAAATTACAATTAATTTTTGCCCTTGGGGGTCCTTCTGGGACCCCCTGACAAAGGCTAGGGGATCAGGAACTGTCCACCCTGCCCCCTTTTCACGTTCTCCACCTTTGTTGTTCACCCCCTCAGACTGCGAGAGACAAAATGGCGGCCGACACTTCCTGGTTTCGACCGATTCGAATGTTTACTAAGTTCTAACAACCAATCAGAATCGCGCTCGTGCACGGCGGCGTGCGCGTACGGTAAGCTTACGGTACGCGCTCGGAGCGCGCCTATAGATATATATATTGATTTAAATGCTATTTTCTCAGGAAATACTGAACAGATTTACACGAGACCTTCAAAAGGCACATCCCTGACCTGAGGGCTACCTCTCTGCCAAATTTCAAGTAATTCTGTTCAGCCATTCGGGCTGTAGCTCGGACTAAAGGTCCTATGGAAAAATGCATGGGGAAAACGCGTTTTGGGACCCCCCCTTTTTCTCAGCCCCCGCTTGACGAATCCCCCCCGAGACTTTTAGGGAAGGAGCGGAGCGGAGCGCCCCACCTATTTTGAGAATTTCGCGAGGATTCGTCAATCGGCGCCAAAGTTATTCCAAATAGAATGTTGCGGATTTCCTATGGAAAGACGGTCCTAACTATAACTATCTACTGGCGACCGCCAGTAGATAATATATATATATATATATATATAAATTAAAACTCAGAAAATTCCATACACAATCGAAATAAGCAGTAGATACTGGAATGTCCCCCATAACAAGTAATCCATCAACACAAGAAACAGAAATGTATTCCAACACTAACCATGAGTCACAGGATTTGATTAATGTCCTCTATGATTTAGCACAAGAGGGCAACCAAGCAAGTGGAACCATGGATGAATGTCCAGCAGGCATTTCAACAACATCAGACACAATATGTAAAACGCCCTTCAAACCACCATCCTCTTTCTACCCATTGATGATAAAGGACACCATTGACATGTTTCAAGATAGAGTCATCACTGATTTAAAAAGCTTGAATAAAATGACATACAAAGGGGTAAAAAATGTCAAAAAGAATATACAAGAACTTCAATACCATCAATTAATGACTAAAATCAAAAACGACAAATAAATAGTTTTGAGAAGCGCCAATAAAGGCGGGAACGTGGTACTGTGGAAAAGAGAAAACTACATTAAGGAAGCAATGAGTCATTTAGAGGATAAATCGTGCTATGGAAATAGCAACAAAGCAACCTGGAATGCAATACAATCATCATTCCGAGTAAATTTAATGGCGTGGCAGGAAAAGGACCTGCTAACAACAGAGGAATACAAATATTTGTGGACAGCAAACCCAACAATTCCAATATTGTACTTCATACCAAAAGTACACAAGGACAAAACTAATCCACCAGGAAGGCCTATTATATCAGCCAAAAATAGTATATTTGAAAACACCTCCAAATACGTAGACTTCTTTTTACAAGAACATGTTCAAAATCTAGCCTCCTACATTAAAGACACAGGAGACTTTTTGACATAAATCAAAAATTTCCAATGGAAAGATGACTATTATTTGATTACCTTAGATGTAACGTCGCTCTATACATCCATCAAGCATGATGATGGACTTCGGGACTTGAAATACTATTTGGCAAAGAAAGGAACCCAATATGTAGAACATAACAGAATGATCGTCAATATGATTAAACTATGTTTAATGAATAACATCTTCATTTTCCAAAACGCAATGTACCAACAACTGCGAGGTGTGGCGTGGGGGCCAGCTTCTCCCCTAGTTACGCGTGTTTACACATGGGCTGGTGGGAGGAGCAGGTCCTCATGAGCAAATACACCGAAACATTAACAAACCATATCAAATGTTGGTGGAGGTTTATTGACGATTTGTTTTTGGTATGGCATGGTACAGACAGGGAAGCAATAGAGTTTATTGATTCCATAAACAAGAATGACTTAAATCTGTATTTCACATCCAATATAAGTAAAACCAATATAGTATTCTTGGACGTCCCGATATATGTAGAACAGGGAATTGTGGAGACTAGATTACACAGAAAGCCCACGGCGGAAAATACAATCCTACATGCAAGTAGTGCACACCCTAATCATTTAATACAAAGCATTCCCTATGGTGAGCTACTGCGCATAAAACACATATGCAGTAACGGGGAAGCTTTAAAGTTAGCACAACAGGAATGCATCAGTAGATTCAGAGCCCTTGGATACAGCAATAAATGTCTAGAAAAGGCTCTCACAAAAAGCAATCTAATTGATGGGGAAAAGACATTGGAAAATAAATCACAGCAAACTATCCCTAATGATACCTCAAGCAACTTTAGATTCATTTTAGACTACAATCGACAGCAATTAGCAGTAAGAAAAAATATCAATAAGAACTGGTACCTCATAAAACAGGACCCCATTATTGGTAAATCGATAACCAAAAAAACGATTATAACATATAGGAGGGGAACATCAATGAGAGACTTGCTAATTGACAATGACCCATGTGGCATGCCAGCCAAGGGATCTTGGTTGGCGCAGAGACAAGGATTTTATAAATGCAAGACCTGCAAAGCTTGTCAACATGGGGTTTCTACGACCAATTACTCTACTCCCTTTGGCGGTCCTAACAAAGAATTCACTAAAGCTTTAAATTGTAAAACAGACTATGTGGTGTACATGTTGGAGTGCCCGTGTAAACTAAGATACATCGGAAGTCCTATTCTAACAGGCCACAAACGCGTGCTCCAACACCTACGAGCCATCAAAAATAATGATCAGGCGTACCCAGTAGCGCGTCACTTTCATGATAAACATGATGGCAATCCCAAAGATCTCAAATATTTCTTCATCGACTCTGTTCCAAGGAACAAAAGAGGGGGTGATAGGGAAAAATCCCTTAGATTATTGGAGATGCATTATATCCTGAATTTAGACAGCAAACATCCTAATGGACTCAACAGTTCAGAGGAACTTCATGCAAAAATAACATTATTCTGCCTACTAGTATTTATACAGAATATTAAGAACAAAAAACCTATCCCTTATATCTCTTCATTTTTTAACTACCACAATTTTTATTTAGGCACAATTTGCACATTTTTTTCAATATGAATTCCTTTCCCCACTTCCCCGTCTCCTTTCCTTCCCTTTCCAATTTAGGTGTTAGGGCACAAATACTGTTCCACACATAGTCAGTCAGGATTAAGGAGGACAAAAATGCCGGATATAATCAACCGAATTAATTTACAACATTAGGCACAAATAATAATTGACTACAAACAGAAAAAACAAACACAGGCAATTTTGAGACTACAGGAGGGTCCATAAAACAGCAAGGTATTAAACACATATTTGAAGATAAATTCAATAGGAATCTATCCGAATAACCTTATTTCAATGATATGGCTCAGAACTCATTGTAATCTAGAAACAATGAGGTGCAGAGAAGGAGAGAAAAAAATATGTTTACAGTGTATGATTCCATTTATTTATATGTTTGGTCAATTAAATATTTATGGTGATTTTATGGATATTTTAATACCCAATATTTATTATTATTTAATCTAATTATTATATTTGGATTTCTATTTATATATTTATTTATTTATATATCTGGCGTGGGGGCCAGCTTCTCCCCTAGTTACGCGTGTTTACACATGGGCTGGTGGGAGGAGCAGGTCCTCATGAGCAAATACACCGAAACATTAACAAACCATATCAAATGTTGGTGGAGGTTTATTGACGATTTGTTCTTGGTATGGCATGGTACAGACAGGGAAGCAATAGAGTTTATTGATTCCATAAACAAGAATGACTTAAATCTGTATTTCACATCCAATATAAGTAAAACCAATATAGTATTCTTGGACGTCCCGATATATGTAGAACAGGGAATTGTGGAGACTAGATTACACAGAAAGCCCACGGCGGAAAATACAATCCTACATGCAAGTAGTGCACACCCTAATCATTTAATACAAAGCATTCCCTATGGTGAGCTACTGCGCATAAAACACATATGCAGTAACGGGGAAGCTTTAAAGTTAGCACAACAGGAATGCATCAGTAGATTCAGAGCCCTTGGATACAGCAATAAATGTCTAGAAAAGGCTCTCACAAAAAGCAATCTAATTGATGGGGAAAAGACATTGGAAAAGAAATCACAGCAAACTATCCCTAATGATACCTCAAGCAACTTTAGATTCATTTTAGACTACAATCGACAGCAATTAGCAGTAAGAAAAAATATCAATAAGAACTGGTACCTCATAAAACAGGACCCCATTATTGGTAAATCGATAACCAAAAAAACGATTATAACATATAGGAGGGGAACATCAATGAGAGACTTGCTAATTGACAATGACCCATGTGGCATGCCAGCCAAGGGATCTTGGTTGGCGCAGAGACAAGGATTTTATAAATGCAAGACCTGCAAAGCTTGTCAACATGGGGTTTCTACGACCAATTACTCTACTCCCTTTGGCGGTCCTAACAAAGAAATCACTAAAGCTTTAAATTGTAAAACAGACTATGTGGTGTACATGTTGGAGTGCCCGTGTAAACTAAGATACATCGGAAGTACTATTCTAACAGGCCACAAACGCGTGCTCCAACACCTACGAGCCATCAAAAATAATGATCAGCCGTACCCAGTAGCGCGTCACTTTCATGATAAACATGATGGCAATCCCAAAGATCTCAAATATTTCTTCATCGACTCTGTTCCAAGGAACAAAAGAGGGGGTGATAGGGAAAAATCCCTTAGATTATTGGAGATGCATTATATCCTGAATTTAGACAGCAAACATCCTAATGGACTCAACGGTTCAGAGGAACTTCATGCAAAAATCACATTATTCCGCCTACTAGTATTTATACAGAATATTAAGAACAAAAAACCTATCCCTTATATCTCTTCATTTTTAAACTACCACAATTTTTATTTAGGCACAATTTGCACATTTTTTTCAATATGAATTCCTTTCCCCACTTCCCCGTCTCCTTTCCTTCCCTTTCCAATTTAGGTGTTAGGGCACAAATACTGTTCCACACATAGTCAGTCAGGATTAAGGAGGACAAAAATGCCGGATATAATCAACCGAATTAATTTACAACATTAGGCACAAATAATAATTGACTACAAACTGAAAAAACAAACACAGGCAATTTTGAGACTACAGGAGGGTCCATAAAACAGCAAGGTATTAAACACATATTTGAAGATAAATTCAATAGGAATCTATCCGAATAACCTTATTTCAATGATATGGCTCAGAACTCATTGTAATCTAGAAACAATGAGGTGCAGAGAAGGAGAGAAAAAAATATGTTTACAGTGTATGATTCCATTTATTTATATGTTTGGTCAATTAAATATTTATGGTGATTTTATGGATATTTTAATACCCAATATTTATTATTATTTAATCTAATTATTATATTTGGATTTCTATTTATATATTTATTTATTTATATATCTGGAGATGAGTATATGTATTTATGGTTATTTATGCACTGTAAGAACTGCATCTGTACATCATTTAGTTTCTATGTTAGTCAATTATGGTGTCGATAAGGAAAACAAAGCTCAAATGTTTTTGATTCCTATCAAACGGCATATTTACATGATATTAACAAGCTTTTTTTAACCTAGTTGCCGTGGGATTAATCCCGATACTATGAGTCACTATGACTGAAATGTATGAATGTCGAACAGTATTTTTAGAAGTGATTTGAAACACAGTATACTTTGCACTAAGAATCATGGGGTCAATTTTGCCCAATCACAATGAAAAATACAAAAAGAAAAAAAATGTAACCCTTTAAAATCAATGGCCATTGGTAGAACTGTGTCATGGGATCAAGTCCCCCAGGAGGGATGAAACGCGTAATGGCTGCCGTTTGTCTGTGAGATTCGGTGAATAAATCAAACGGATATTGAACAAGAATCCTGTGGTCCGTGCTCTTTTTACTCGGCTCCAGTTGGGTAAAATACGAGAAAGGAGAGTGCTTTCTAATATATATATATATAGATATATTACCTACTGGCGGTCGCCAGTAGGTAGTTATAGTTAGGACCCCTTTTCCATAGGAAATCCGCAACATTCTATTTTGAATAACTTTGGCGCCGGTCGATGAATCCTCGCGAATTTCTCAAAATAGGTGGGGCGCTACGCTCCGCTCCTACCCTGAAAGTCTCGGTGGGATTCGTCAAGCGGGGGCTGAGATAAAAGGGGGGTCCCAAAACGCATTTTTCCCATGCATTTTTCCATAGGACCTTTAGACAGAGCTACAGCCCGAACGGCTGAACAGAATTACTAGAAATTTGGCAGAGAGGTAGTCCCTAGGTCAAGGAAGTGCCTTTTGTAGGTTTGGTGTAAATCTGTTCAGTAGATTCTGAGAAAATAGCCTTTAAATCAATATATATATCTGAGCCCGCTTACGGTACGCTTACCGTACGCTTACCGTACGCGTACGGTGGCGTGCGCGAGCGCGATTCTGATTGGCTCTTAGATCTTAGTAAACATTCGAATCGGCCGAAACCAGGAAGCGGCGTCCGCCATTTTGTCTCTCGCACTGAGTGTTATTTATCAAACATGATGCCCAAAAACATGTTACGGAGCTGTTTTGACAACTCCCTCCCACATAGTCATGGTGAGGGAGTCCCCAAACGTCCCCCAAGAGCAAAAACGGTTTTATTTTTTTTCCGGCAATTTTGCCGAGTACGCTTACCGTAAGCTTACCGTATGCGTACCGTAAAAAAATTGGAAAAAAAAAAACCACTATCCACACTTACCCCACCCTCTGAGCTTTTGGTGGCCGCAGGCCACCAAATGTAAAGGGCTAATTACATCTAAAAAAAAACTAAATTTTGGCAACATGAAATTATAAAATCGAAATAAAAGAAACACTATCCACATTGACCCCACCCCCTGTGCTTTTGGTGGCCGAAGGCCACCAAATGTACAGGGCTTATTAAAGTTGATAAAAACCGTGCACGGAACGAACTGCGTTAAGTGGGCGCGCACGCCTCGAATGGCGTAAAGTAACTTAGCATTTAAAAAACCGTACAAATTCACTGAAAAAACCATAGGTTTCACACACGTTATAGTTAGGAATTAGCATTTAAAAAACCTTGCAAATTCACTGAAAAAACCATAGGTTTCACACATGTTATAGTTAGCGGAAATTTTACTGATAAAAAACCAATGAAATTGCCCCGTTATAGTTAGTGCTGGCAACTATAACTCACGCGACCGCAATCTTCTGCTGATGACATATGTGTCTTTATAAAAAAAAATATTTGTAATATATGTATAGCTAAAAATGTATGGAAGAAGACATGGGCAAATAAGTGTCTAAATACAGTATTAGCATCAGCAGAGGATTGCGGTCGCGTGAGTTATAGTTGCCAGCACTAACTATAACGGGGCAATTTCATTGGTTTTTTATCAGTAAAATTTCCGCTAACTATAACATGTGTGAAACCTATGGTTTTTTCAGTGAATATAGATATATAAATATATATATAACTTTATATATATCCAAACAACCGTGTGCACAGTTCTTTCGAACAGACACACCGCGGCCCAAATTGCATTTCAAGCATGTTTTTCATAAAGCAAGTACAACTCTACAGGTTTGGAGCACTAGGCTCCTTGTTCAAGAGAATAACACAGAGCCTAGTGCTCGGAAATGCATAAGGTTCACCTGAGTGTAATGAAAGTTATACATGGGGATGTACTTGGGAGCAATATTGCCATCTTTACGCAGTATGCATTTGACAAAGGGCACAGTGCCCAAAACGCGTTGGCACTGTACTGCTGTGTGTATGGGATTCACTGAAGCTGTTCTCTGCGAATAAAACCTGTCTGAGAGTGCACTTTGCTGGGGGGCAACCTCTCTTTCTTCTGCATTAATACGGCTGGCCCGGCCGTGTAGTAGCACCACCGCGAGAAGTAAGTGGGTCCGTAGCATGCTTATTTGGGCAGCTTTGTGTGGAACATCAGGAGTTCAAGCAATGGAGATTGACTCTCTGGATCACATTAGCAGAGAAATTATTTTTTGGATTGTGTGATTTCGGCGACCCACATGGGTAATACAAAGACTACCAATCTCGGAATCCTTGGCACTCGCCGTTTTCTCACCTGAGTGTAATGAAAGTTATAAATGGGGATGTACTTGGTAGCAATGTTGCTGACTTTACCCAGTATGCCTTTGACAAAGGGCATGAAGCCTGAAACGTGTCGACACTGTACTGCTGTGTGTATGGGATTCAATGAAGCTGTTCTCTGTGAATAAAACCTGTCTGAGATTGCACTTCGCTTGGGGATGTATATATACATATATCACAGACTTTATTGTTAGTGGGTCAATTTACGCGTACAATACCAGAGAAATTCGGCTGTTATAGTTAGTTGGGCTAACTATAACTTGTGCCCCCGCAATGCACTGTTGATGACGTTACATATTACATCACTCATGACATGGTCAGTGACAGAGCGAGTAATAGTTAGATGAACTAACTATAACGGTGGAATTTCTCTGGTTTTGTATGAGTGAAATGTCCAACTAACTATAACGTCCCTGACACCTTTGGTTTTTTCAGTGAATTTCAAAGGTTTTTTAAATGCTAATTTCTAACTATAACATCTGTGAAACCTATGTTTTTTTCAGTGAATTTCAAAGGTTTTTTAAATATTAAACCACTATTTGTCATTAGTACTGTTTTTTCTAACTTGCGGGACAGTGATGTGGGGGAGGGAGCGTGAAGGGGGTATCTCGCAGAGAGAGAGCTGCAATATATTTCCAGTCTTGGCTTCAGAGATACAACTGCGGGTCCAAGAACTCGCACACGAAGAGCTGCGAGTCGACCGGTGGTTCGCAGAGGGAGAGTTGTGGGACCGAGATCGTTGTTGGGGGCTATGCTTCAGAGAGCTGTGGTCTAACTCGCATAGAGAGAGCAACAGGCCGACGGGCCTGCTAGCAGACACACAGCTATGAGCTAATGGGCTGTCTCGCAGAGGTAGAGCTGCAGGCCCGACGGCTCGCAGACGGACTAGCTTCTAAAGGCATAGCTGCTAGCTGGTGATGTGGAGACAGGGAGCGTGAAAGGGGTATCTCGCACAGACAGAGCTCTGGTATGTTTTCAGAGTTGCCTCGCAGAGGTAGAACTACGGACTCGATGTCTTGTAGATGGAGAGATGCGAGCTGACGTGGACTGAATCACAAAATGGCTGCCAACAGTTCCTAGTTTCAACAGTTCGTACCCAGGCTCGCAGAGAGAGAGCTGTGGCCCGTGGGCTCAACTCGCAGAGGGAGAGCTATGGGCCATCCGCTCGCAAAGGCACAGCAGCGTACTGGCTCACAGAGGTAGACAGCTGCGAGCCGACGCAGCAGCGTACTGGCTCGCAGAGGTAGAGAGCTGCGAGCCAACGGACTGGCTTCTAAAGGCATAGCTGCGAGCTATAGCTGCTAGCTGGTGATTTGGGGGCAGGCAGCGTGAAAGAGGTATCTCGCACAGACAGAGCTCCGGTATGTTTTCAGAGTTGTCTCGCAGAGGTAGAGAGCTGCGAGCCGACGGACTGGCTTCTAAAGGCATAGCTGCGAGCTATAGCTGCTAGCTGATGATGTGGGGACAGGCAGCGTGAAAGGGGTATCTCGCACAGACATAGTTCCAGTATGTTTTCATAGTTGACTCGCAGAGGTAGAACTATAGACTCGATGTCTTGTAGACGAAGAGATGCGAGCTGACGTGGACTGAATCACAAAATGGCTGCCAACAGTTTCTAGTTTCAACAGTTCACACCCAGGTTCGCAGAGGGACAGCTGCGGCCCGTGGGCTCGACTCACAGAGGGATAGCTACTGGCCGTCCGCTCACAAAGGCACAGCAGCGTACTGGCTTGCAGAGGTAGAGAGCTGTGAGCCAACACAGCAGAGTACTGGCTCGCAGAGGTAGAGAGCTGCGAGCCGGCGGACTGGCTTCTAAAGGCATAGCCGCGAACTGGTGATGTGGGGAGAGGGAGCGTGAAAGGGGTATCTCGCACAGACAGAGCTCCGGTATATTAAATTGCCCCCGGGACCTTTGTTTTATTTTCACTCGATGCGAGGCACAAGATGGCTGCTAACACTTCCTGGTTTGAAGTGTTGCAGCCAATCAGAGGCAAGCTTGTGCCTGGGAGTTAGGCTCCGCCTAGATATATATATATTTTCCCTTTAATATCGGAAAAACTACTGAACGGATTTGCACCATTTCAACAAAAGCATGCTTTCTAGACCAAGACCTTTCTCCCTGCCAAATTTGACATAATTCCGTTCAGCAGTTTGACCTGTAGCCTTGTCTAAAGTTTCCTATGGAAATTGCATGGAGAAAACACGTTTTGGGACTCCCCTTTTTTCTTTTCAGCCCCCCACCCTTGACGAATCATCCCCAAACTTTCAAGATAGGAGCTGATCTGAAAAGTGAAACTTTTGGGAAAATTTCGTAAGGATTTGACAAACGACGCCAAAGTTATAAGCACATCAAAAAATGCTTTTCCTATGGAAACTAGGTTCTAACTATAACTATCTACTGGCGGACGCCAGTAGATTTTATATATATATATATATATATATAAAGTCCACAGTTACCCAAAGGTGCGGGGCGCACTCTCCCATCAGCGGATTCAAATTAAGGCAAGGAACAGGAGCATCCAGCGCCAGCAGCGCCTGACGCGTTTCGGGCTACGCCCTTCTTCTGAGGCTTGCTGCTTACTCAATAACTGCCAACAAAAGGACTCCAGAAATACTCCCATATTTATTCAAATATTGCACTCAGGTGAGTATAATAATCACAAAGCCTTCTGGGACTAGTAGTCCTTAACATGAAACCCCAGTGGGCTGAAGGCAGGCATTAGGTAAAATATAATTTCAAATCATGGGTGCTTCTGCTCAATTCTCACCCTTTCAAGTAGACGCCAGATGTATCTGCAGTGCTGATCATTTATTTATTTAACTTGTATGGCGCAACAGCTACCCAAAAAGGGTTTCCCGGCGCCTGGACGACAATGCTGAAAGGAGAAGATTTATTGGGTGAAAAGCCAAGTTTTGAGGGCACAGCGAAAGTGGGAGTAGGACGGCTCTCTGCGCAAGGCAATAGGAATCGAGTTCCAGAGAGAGGGGCCCAAAACAGCGAAGGATTTACCTCCCATTCTAGAGAGTTTGAACCGAGGCACATCAAATTTCTCAAGGGAGGAGGAGCGGAGAGTGCGAGTAGGAGCATACTGACGTACAAGAGACTGGAGGTAGTCAGGTGCACGGCCCCACTTAATTTTGTGCATAAAGGAAAGGGCTTTGAATTCAACACGCTTATCGATACGAAGCCAGTGCAAAGCATGGAGGTGGGGGAGATGGAAGCGTGTTTGGGAATTCCGCATAAGAGTCGAGCAGCGGAGTTTTGCACGAGTTGCAGCCTGCGGGATACTGTTTTGTTTGCACCTAAAAACAAAACGTTACCGTAGTCCAAGCGGGATGTAATAAGGGCATGGACGACGGTTTTTTGAGTATCTTTAGGCAGCATCCAGATAATTTTGCGCAGCCACTTTAGAATAGCAAAACAGGTGGCAGACACTTTAGTGGCGTGGTGGTGCATTCTCAGAGAGTCATCGATGAAAAATCCTAGATTACGGACGTGGTCAACTGGACGGGGAAGAGGACCCAGCTCATTAGGCCAGTGACGTGCACCCCAAAGATCTTTCTGCTTGCCTAGGATAAGTACCTCCGTTTTATTTGCATTAAGCTTTAAATAATTATTGTTCATCCAGGCAGCAATTTGGCGTAGACCCGACTGAAGAGTAGAAACAGAAGAGGAGGGATCAGATTTGGAAAGTGAGAAAATAATTTGAGAGTCGTCAGCGTAGGTGAATAGAGTTAGGCCACTGTTGACAGCAATGTCGGCCAGGGGCCTAACGTATAAATTAAAAAGCAAAGGACTTAAAATGGAGCCCTGAGGGACTCCAAATGGTGAAGGGAAGGTGTTAGAACTGTCAGAGGCAGAAAACACTTGAAAAGTGCGATCCGTGAGAAAGGAGGATAGCCAGTCAAGAGCTGAACCACAGATGCCAAAGGATTCCAGAGTGTTAATTAGGATAGGGTGAGAGATGGTATCGAACGCAGCGCTCAGATCTAACAGAATGAGCGCTACTGTCTCACCAGAGTCCAATAGGTGGCGCAATCGTTCTGACACTCCAAGAAGTGTGGTTTCAGTGGAGAAACCAGCACGGAAGCCAGACTGGGACGAGTGGAGGAGATTATTGGTTTCCACAAATTTGACAAGATGCATATGTTTTTCCAGCAACTTAGAAAGAATCGGAATGAGAGATATAGGGCGAAAATTTGACAAAACTTGAGAATCGGCGTCAGGCTTTTTCAACAAGGGAACCACCATGGAATGTTTCCAGGTAGTAGGAACGGTAGAAGTTGTGAGGGAGCAATTTAGGGCATCCATGATCACCTGGAGATGAACGGGGTCGAGTAATTTCATTATGGAAGCCGGTAGAGGGTCATTGGGAGAGCCTGATTTAATGATGCCAAGATTGGATATAAAAGTTTCTAAGTTCAAAGGAGGCCAGAGGATAATTTGGGAGAATCACTAGAAAGTTCGTGACAAATGTTGGTCTGGGTAGGAGAGGAGATCATGCAGTTTAAGAGAGAGTTAGCAATTTCAGAATGAATAATTTCGATTTTGTCAGAGAAAAATTTAGCCAAATCATCGCAAGATTGCTTGGTAAGAGGCAGAGGTTTAGCTATGGTCTGAGCGCCAGCCAGATTTTTTACTAGGCTAAACAAAGTCTTCGGGCGATTAGTGGCAGTGTTAATGATGTTACAAGTGTAGGCGGCGCGGGAAGTTTTGCACAGATCGTGATAGGTTTTTAAAGAGGTTTTATAAGCTATTTTTAGATCAGGGGCATAATTACGTCGCCATTTTCTCTCGAGTGCTTTACATTTGGATTTTTCAATTCTGAGACTATCAGTGAACCAAGGCGCAGGAGGATGATGGTAAGTTATTTTTTGTTTTACAGAGGGAATGCATGATTCAACAGCATGGGACAGCCAATTTTGGATATTTTCGGCAGAAACAGGTGCCTGAGTAGTAGCCGGAGGTACAGTTTCCCTTAGCATGTTATTTAGAGCGTTGATATCGACTTTTTTCCAATCCCTAATGAAGAACAAGGACTTAGGGAGAATTAGGTGAGAAATGGCCGGGGCCTGGATTTGAAATTTCAGAAGAAAGTGATCCGTCCAAAAAACAGGAAGCGCAGGTTCACACACCATAGATGTGATGTTGGAGAAGATAGGATCTAAAAGATGGCCAGCATTGTGAGTAGGACCGACATTACAGAGAGGCAGATTCAGTGCTAGAAGATCAGAGATAAAGTGGGAGCAGGTTACATTGGTGGTATCCTCCAAATGGAGATTGAAATCGCCAAGTAGCGAGAAATTGGAAGAAGTGAGAGTAAGAGAAGAGACCACACTAGGCAAAGTAGCTGACCACAATGAAGAAGGGCCTGGAGGTCTGTAGAGTAGGAGTCCAGAAAAGGAGAAATTAGGAGTAAGTGTAAGTGTAAAGCATGCAGCTTCACAATTGGGAAGAGTGACAGATTCAAAATGACATTGAAAAGCTTGTTTATAGATAACAGCAATTCCCCCGCCTGGTCCCGAGGTTCGATCTAACCTGGCAATAGCATAGTTGGACGGTAGGGCAATAGCTAGATCGGGGCCAGAACTGTTGTTAAGCCAAGTCTCGGTTAGGAAAAAGGCATCAGGGGAATCTTCCAAAAGAAGATCAAAAATGAAATTTTTATGCTTAGGGAGAGAGCGACAATTTAAGCTCAAAAAACGAAACTTCGGAGCAGTATTATCAGACGACCAAGATGTAGGGTCGTTAGGCTCTAGGGAGTGGGATAAGGCAAAGGAGCAATGAGCCCCTGAGCAAGAGAGGGAGGGAATAATGTTAGCATGAAACAAAGTACAGTCAGCAAAACGAGTCGGACGTAAGGCAAGAAGTTGTGATGAGGAGTAGACAAGTCTAGGGGAAACAGATGAGGACAAAGGGGCAGGGGTACCGGCCCCTGGCCCCGAACTGCCGCGGACGGGCGCAGACGGGCTTGCCTTTGGCGCGCCCGCTGCGCGCGTCCGCTGCGCGGGTTGCAGGGCATCACCAATAAAGGCTGCAAAGATCACGTGGCAGCGTAGATGGTGTGGCCCCACCTCCCCGGAAGAACCAATGAAAAATCTCCCGCTATCTCCCTCCACAACAAACGGGAAAGCCTGTGGTGGAACGGGGAGTGGGCGGGTCAAAGGTCGCCAGTAAAGAAGTGTGCAAATAGCAAAAAATAAAACCGAAGTGACAGCGATTAGCAGCACAGCAGTATTAAAATCACAGAAAGAGCATTTTCTTTTAAAAAAAGCACAGTTTCAAACAGACAAGCAAGCAGGCGCTACCTTAGCAGCGCGCGTCCGCTGCGCGGGTTGCAGGGCATCACCAATAAAGGCTGCAAAGATCACGTGGCAGCGTAGATGGTGTGGCCCCACCTCCCCGGAAGAACCAATGAAAAATCTCCCGCTATCTCCCTCCACAACAAACGGGAAAGCCCGTGGTGGAACGGGGAGTGGGCGGGTCAAAGGTCGCCAGTAAAGAAGTGTGCAAATAGCAAAAAATAAAACCGAAGTGACAGCGATTAGCAGCACAGCAGTATTAAAATCACAGAAAGAGTATTTTCTTTTAAAAAAAGCACAGTTTCAAACAGACAAGCAAGCAGGGCGCTACCTTAGCAACGCCCTGCTGGTCATAAGACCACCAGCGGAGCGGTTAGAATCCACAGCGGTGCACCCCCCCGGCAGGGTCGGCCACAATTTATGCAAAGTCCACAGTTACCCAAAGGTGCGGGGCGCACTCTCCCATCAGCGCATTCAAATTAAGGCAAGGAACAGGAACATCCAGCGCCAGCAGCGCCTGACGCGTTTTGGGCTACGCCCTTCTTCTGAGGCTTGCTGCTTACTCAATGACTGCCAACAAAAGGACTCCAGAAATACTCCCACATTTATTCAAATATTGCACTCAGGTGAGTATAATAATCACAAAGCCTTCTGGGACTAGTAGTCCTTAACATGAAACCCCAGTGGGCTGAAGGCAGGCATTAGGTAAAATATAATTTCAAATCATGGGTGCTTCTGCTCAATTCTCACCCTTTCAAGTAGACGCCAGATGTATCTGCAGTGCTGATCATAAGACCACCAGCGGAGCGGTTAGAATCCATGGCGGTGCACCCCCCCGGCAGGGTCGGCCACAATTTATGCAAAGTCCACAGTTACCCAAAGGTGCGGGGCGCACTCTCCCATCAGCGCATTCAAATTAAGGCAAGGAACAGGAACATCCAGCGCCAGCAGCGCCTGACGCGTTTTGGGCTACGCCCTTCTTCTGAGGCTTGCTGCTTACTCAATGACTGCCAACAAAAGGACTCCAGAAATACTCCCACATTTATTCAAATATTGCACTCAGGTGAGTATAATTATCTCAAAGCCTTCTAGGACTGGTAGTCCTTAACATGAAAGCCCAGTGGGCTGAAGGCAGGCATTAAGTAAAATATAATTTCAAATCAAGGGGCGCACTGATGGGAGAGTGCGCCCCGCACCTTTGGGTAACTGTGGACTTTGCATATATATATATATATATATATATATATATATATATATATATATATATATATATATATATAACATATATGTATATATATATATATATGTATATATTTATATACATTTTTCATATACATGTCCCGTATATATACATAGGAGTGCCTGAACTCCGAAACGCTTTGGGTTGTCGATTGCTGCCATGTGTGAATAAACATACACTAATATCAAATTGAGTGACCTGGGATATTGGTTCCTGCGGCACGTTGCAGTTGTGTTTTGGATATATATATTATTATTATTATTATTACATTCACATTGCGCACGAATCATCCCCAAAGGGATCTCTCGGCGCAAATGAAGGCAGGCTTTGAACGACCCCAACAGATCAGCTAAACAGCCAGGTCTTTAGATGCTTCCTGAAGATGTTTAAGTCTGTATATATATATATATATATAGATATATATTCACTTAAAAAACCATAGGTTTCACACATGTTATAGTTAGCTGGGCATTTCCCTCGTAAAAAACCAATGAAATTCCCCGTTATAGTTAGTGCAGGCAACTATAACTCACGCGACCGCAATCCGCTGCTGATGACGTCAGATATTACATCACTGTATTTAGACACTTATTTACCCATGTCTTCTTCCATTCATCTTTAGCTATACATATATTTCATTTTTTTTTTTTTTCAGAAAGACACATATGTCATCAGTGATGTAATATCTGACGTCATCAGCAGCGGATTGCGGTCGCGTGAGTTATAGTTGCCAGCACTAACTAAAACGGGGAATTTCATTGGTTTTTTACGAGGGAAATGCCCAGCTAACTACAACATATGTGAAACCTATGGTTTTTTAAGTGAATTTGCAAGGTTTTTTAAATGCTAATTCCTAACTATAACGTGTGTGAAACCTATGGTTTTTTCAGTGAATTTGTACGTTTTTTTAAATGCTAAGTTATGTATTTATTAATATATTTTTTTAAACAAAACTTTTTCTCGGCGCGCGCACGGTGCCCACTTTACGCAGTTCGTGCTGTGCGCACACGGTGCGCTTCGCGCACCGTGCACACACAGTGGGCTCGCGGTGCGCTTTGCGCACCTCGCGCCCCCTTTTCGCAGTTAGTGGCGTGCACGCGCGGTGGGCACGGAGCGCTTCGCCCCCAAGGGCCAAATACATTTTTTTTTTTTTTTTAAAAACAAGGAGTGCGCACACGCTGCGCGAACTTCGCAGATTTTTTTCCGTTTGGGTGGTGCGCGCAAGGTGCGCGCACTCGGCGATTTTTCGAAAAAAATTTACAAATTTTTTTTGCCATTGGGGGTCCTTCTGGGACCCCCTGACCACGGCTAGGGGGTCAGGAACTGTCCACCCTGCCCCCTTTTCACGTTCTCCACATTTGTTTTTCACCCCCTCAGAGTGCGAGAGACAAAAGGGCGGCCGACACTTCCTGGTTTCGACCGATTCGAATGTTTACTAAGATCTAACAACCAATCAGAATTGCGCTCGCGCACGGCAAGGTGCGCGCACCCAGCGCGCACGCTGCGCGCGTACAGATATATATATTGATTTAAATGCTATTTTCTCTGGAAATACTGAGCAGATTTACACCAAACCTGCAAAAGGCACTTCATGGACCTTATGGCTACCTCTCTGCCAAATTTCACGTAATTCTGTTCAGCCGTTCGGGCTTTAGCTGCGACTAAAGTCCCTATGGAAAAATCCATGGGGAAAACGCGTTTTGGGACCCCCCCTTTTTCTCGGCCCACGCTTGACGAATCACCCCGAGACTTTCAGGGTAGGAGCGGAGCTTAGCGCCCCATTAGTTTTGAAAATTTCGCGAGGATTCGTCAATCGGCGCCAAAGTTATTCAAAATAGAATTTTGAGATTTCCTATGGAAACTCGGTCCTACCTATAACTATCTACTGGCGACCGCCAGTAGATAATATATCTGTGAGCCTTCCGTGTATGAGTTGCCTCCTCCTAAACGAGAGTTGCTTCGTTGTTTTCCGGACCCCACGGAAGCCGGTCTCTTTAAAATAGCCTTTAAAGTCTTCCCCGCGTTTCGAGTGCGTTGCACCCTTGTTCACTGTCAGTGAACAAGGGTGCAACGCACTCGAAACGCGTTTGGCGAGCGGCTGATTGAGGAATAAAAGATTTGCTTAACCACACAAGGCTTCGTTTTTCTTCCGAAAATATTGGGGAAGACTTTAAAGGCTATATATATAAATATATATAGAAACAGTCCATTCCGCTCTCTTCTCAGCGGAATGTAGGCACGGACCTCTCGCCTCCAAAACTCAAATCAACAATCCCACAACGCAAAAAAGTGGGTGAAGCAGGTGATTTATTACCCAAGTTAAAACAGGAAAATAGCAGGACCAGTGTCCTCCATGACGCGTTTCGCTCCACGCAGGGAGCTTGATCACATGATGCGTCACCGTGTGATGACATAATATATAGAGAGACACTGGGCACCAACCAGGTAAAGGAAATGAAAGACAGACTGAAAAATTACAATCATTCACTGCATTGAAATCCAATTGGTAACGATTAATGATACGGATATCATGTGCAAAATCCGCATATACTAGTAGGGCTCACCATATTAACAAACCCAGACAAATTATTGCATGAATATATAAGTACATAAATATATAAATATATAAATAGGAGACATAAAATGCGGTTTAACAAATAAATACATAGTGCATATAATCCGCCTCTACAGTAACCTATATTGCCTATATTGCCATAAGAAAAGGCTGTCTGAACAGGGAGAGGACAAGTGTCCAAAAAAATGGGAACCCAAAAATTATGTCCCAAAAATGAATGCGTAAAGGAAAGAATAATTATATATAGAATAATGATCAATTAGCAGCATGTATGAATAAAACCAATATTAATACAACAAAGTTAAATATGCTAAAAGCCATAAATAAATATATAAAAATTTCTTAAAAAACATTCTTTTTGTCAACCAAGGATTTACTAGAACTCTATACAGGCGATAGCTGATGGTAAACAGTCTGATGATAAAAGATTATTGTTAAAGTGCCTAAAAATAGTGCAAAAATAATTTCTCTAAAACAGCAATAGAGTTAATAGAAGAAAGTCAGAATAGTTATTGGCTAATACTAATCTCAGCACAGGATGTATCAGTGGAAAACACAATAAATAAATATCTGAATTTCAAAACTTGTTAATTGTATATCAAACAGAGTTAAAAAAGAGTTAAAAAATACATCAGGATAATAAGACACTCATAGGAAATTATGGAAATCTTCATTAATGTTCAAACCATTGGGGACTCTTGTGTCTAGGGCTAAGATAAAATGGGACTCTTGTTGTCTCAGTAATTTATCACGATTACCACCCCGTCCGGGGTTGGCAACTGACCCTATGACAGAGTACTCCAAATCCTTTAATTTGTTATTATGAATTGATTTGAAGTGTCTAGCAACTGGATAGTTGGGGTCAGAATTAACAATTGCCCTAATATTCTGCAAAACCCGTTTGTGCACAGGAAGTTTGGTGCTTCCAATATATTCCAGATTGCAAGTGCATTTTAATTTGTAAATAGCATATTCATTGTGACAAGTAAAGGGGCCGATTCCGATCCTGGAAAAACCAGGTACGAACCGTCGGTCGGAGCGTTTTCTCCGTCCGACTCGTACCCAGTAAAAACACCATACAAACTTGCAGGTATGACTCTTACAGAAACACCATTTCCGTACGAGTCGGAAAAAACACCGACCGACAGCAAAATCCATACGAATGTGATCCGGGACACCGCGGACGTGACGTCCGGACGGAGTTAGGCATGTTTTTACGTCCCAGCAAGTACGATTCGCACCGACTGCAGTCCGGACGGCAATATTTTTACGGCACCCAAAAAGTGCCGGAAAAGCGAAGGACGCCGTGATGCGAGCGGAATAGGGGGCCCGGTACGCGCCGTCTCCCCCCCAGCCCCCCGTATGTACGCGCTGTCCCCCCCCAGCCCCCTGTATGTACGTGCCGTCCCCCCCCAGCCCCCCGTATGTATGCGCCGTCCCCCCCAGCCCCGCGGATGGCCGTGCCATCCCCCCCAGCCCCGCAGATGAACGCGCCGTAACCCAGCCCCCCGCGGATGTACGTGCCGTACCCCCACCCGTGTATGTACGGCACGTACCCACGTACCCCCACCCCCGTAGGTACGGCGCGGACCCCCACCCATGTATGTACGGCACGTACCCCCACCCGTGTATGTACGGCATGTACCCCCACCCGTGTATGTACGGCACGTACCCCCACCCGTGTATGTACGACACGTACCCCCACCCGTGTATGTACGGCACGTACCCCCACCCGTGTATGTACGGCACGTACCCCCACCCGTGTATGTACGACACGTACCCCCACCCGTGTATGTACGACACGTACCCCCACCCGTGTATGTACGGCACATACCCCCACCCGTGTATGTACGACATGTACCCCCACCCGTGTATGTACGACACGTACCCCCACCCGTGTATGTACGGCACGTACCCCCACCCGTGTATGTACGACACGTACCCCCACCCCCGTAGGTACGGTGCGGACCCCAGCACGTAGCGCTGGGGGTCCGCACTGTACCTAAGGGGGTGGGGGTACGTGCCATACATACACGGGTGGGGGTACGTGCCGTACATACACGGGTGGGGGTACGTGTCTTACATACACAGGTGGGGGTACGTGCCGTACATACACGGGTGGGGGTACATGTCGTACATACGGGGGGCTGGGGGGGTACGGCGCGTACATACGGGGGGCTGGGGGGGTTGTTCGGCACGTACCGGGCACCTGTTTGGACGTCGCCATGGTTGCTATAGGAGTTTGCTCCGGGCGGTCTTTTTACCATACGGTTGTACAATCGGACGGACGGTAGGAATCGTACTTGCGCGCTCGGACTTCAGTTTTCAGATTCGGACGTTAAAATGTCCGGGGACGTGTCGGACACCTTTTCCGACCCGAGGACGTGTCGGGGAATTTATCCAATGCGATTCGTATGGACTTTTTCACATACGAACCGTACTTGCCAGTTTGTACGGGACTTGTACGATTCGTACGGTAAAAAATCCAGATACCCCGGCTCGCCTTCGTTTCGTCCAGCTCAAGATCCTTCACCGGGTTTACGTGACGGGGCCAAGGCTTCTGCGTATGGGTTTTGCTGGTGACGGAATGTGTAAGCGTGGCTGTGGTGCGTTGGCGACTTTCATGCATATACTGTGGGAGTGCCCGAAGGTGGAGCGATTCTGGCGTGGTGTGCATGAGGTCCTGCGTGTGGTTACGCGTGTCGCGCTGCTGCCTGAAGCGAGGAGATGCTTGCTGAATGTATGGGAACCGAATGACTATTCGGTCCCGCAGACGCGGTGGGTGACTCTGGGATACATGATAGCTAAGCGTGACATTGCTCAATTGTGGGGATCCCAGAGGCCCCCTGCGGTGTCGGCCTGGAAAGAGCATATGGATTGGTGTATGTTTCGTGAAAAGGTGGTGTATGTGGCGAGGGGTAAGCCTGGGGCGTGGATGAAACTCTGGGGCCCCTGGAACGCCTACCGCAGGGGTATTTGTGAGCCACCACTGCTACCGGCTGCCTCGCCTGCTCCGTCTCCCTAGACGGCCCCCCTCCCTCGGCCGCGGGCGCGCGGTCCCCCAGTCCCTGATCTACTCCCATTCCCCCCCTCAGAGTTCTGCTGCTGGTTTGGATCCCCCACTTATGGAGCACGTGCTGTCACTTTGGATCGCGGGTTGCCTTGCGGGTGTGGTTTTTTGGTGTTGTTTTGTTTCAAGAAAAGGGAACCGTACTGTGGGCTTGGAGCTGTGTGGCCTGCACCATTGATTACTCCTGTTTCACTGCTCTGCACTGCCGAGAGACTTTTACTGTATGTATGCAATATGCTTTTGTCATTCTAGCGGCCGGCCGGGTGGTTGTAGGCCCATACCTGTAACTTTTACAAACTGCAATAAACGGTTTCAAAAAAAAAAAAAAAAATCCAGATACGATTCGTACGGGGAATATTTTTCCAGGATCGGAATCGGCCCCTAAATGTCCTTGAATAGCTGTCTCTTTGTCATTGAATGCAGTTTTATAGTGCGTGCTATTAGTAGCAAAAGTACAGGCACGGCAAGAATTACATTTGAAAAACCCAGTCTTAGTAAGCCAAGTGCCCTTAGCATTAACCTCAGGCATAGTTCTCACAAGGGCATCCCTCATAGAGGGAGCCTTGCTAAAAGTAATAGATGGTAAATTAGGAAGAATAGGTCCCAGAATGTTGTCCGTTAAAATAATGGGCCATTCTGAGTAAATAATCTTGCGAATAGCATTTTCTTGAGAACTAAAGGTTGTGATTAGGCGAATAGACTGTGTATCTGATTCTAGAGTTTTCATAGCATTCTTGATACTGGGTTGTAACAAGGTAACTCTGGGTACAGAGTTAGCCTTATCAAGGGCATGTGTCAAAAGATGTTTTTTATAGCCCCTGTCCAAAAATCTACTAAAAGCTGCCTTCTGGCATTCAATCGAGACTATTTCAGAACTGCAAATTCGTCGAATGCGAATAAATTCGCCATAGGGTATGCTCTTTATAAGATGGCGTGGATGTGCACTATCAGCATGCAAAATTGAATTCCCTGCAGTGGTTTTCCTATGTAATTTAGTACAGAGTACGTTGCTGTCTATATACACCAGAACATCAAGAAACTCAACAGAGAAGTTGTCAATAGAGGCAGTAAACTTCAGGTTCAAATCATTGAAATTGATATCATCAACAAATCTAATTGCATCATCCTTCGAACCCTTCCAGATAAAAAATATATCATCGATATAGCGCCAATAGTGAACCACATGGCTCCACCAGCGCTGGTGAGTGGTTCTGAGGACATGCTTCTCCCACCAACCCACATGCAAGCATGAGTAGCTAGGGGAGAAGCAAGCCCCCATTGCCACACCACGCACCTGATGGTAAATTACATTTTGGAATAAAAAGAAATTAGTGGATAAACAAAGTTCAATCATTTCCAAAATCATATTGTTGTGGTCTTTCATACTGATAGCCCTATTGTCCAAAACATGCTTTGTAGCAATCATACCATGACAATGATTAATGCTTGTATAAAGGGATTCAATATCCATTACCACCAACAAATAGTTAGAACACCATGAAATATCTTTGATTTTATTCAGAAAATCGGTGGTGTCTCTAATGTAAGATGGTAGAGAGGTCATGTGTGGCTGTAGAAAAAAATCCACATATTTAGACAAGTTCTCATTCATACTGCCCTGAGCAGAGATGATGGGACGACCAGGTACCGGAGTTACTTTTTTATGAACCTTTGGTAAAAAATATAACACAGGGGTGACTGGATGTTCAATGTTAAGGAAGTTCATCTCTTCTTTAGTTAGCAACCCAGTTCTCTTCCAAAGGTAGATTTTTTTACGTGTTTTTTCCTCCGCAGATCTCATTTCAAATGTGGTCGTTTGTCTGTAACAGGAAGTGTCAGATAAGTGTCGATCGGCTTCTGCCAAATAGTCATTCCGGGACCACAACACTGTATTGCCTCCTTTATCTGACTTCCTAATGATGAGGTTAGGATTTTTTTGCAATTTCGAAATTAGAGTGTGATATTGTTTGTTACGATAGTCCCTCTGACGTGATTGAAAGGGAACTGTTCTATTCAAAGATTTGAGTTCAGTAATCACTCGGTCACTAAATATATCAACTGCGTCTTTAGGCATCAGGGGAAGAAAAGTAGAGGTAGGACGGAAAGGGCTGAGGGCTGTCTTGTTGGAACAAATATATTGACTGGCCAAAGATGGGTCCCCATCATCAGTTTCTCGTGCCAGATCATACAATAGCTGCAGGTTGGGAATGTCTTTGACCTGTAACGAAACTTCTGTGTTAGTGGTGCTAGTAGCATTCTCAGGATTTTTACCGTAAGATGTGTTTAGTTGGAAGTATTTAATTAATTTTATTTTCCTTATAAATTTAAACACATCTATCCTTGATTGGTTGTAGGAGAAACGATGCTTGGGACAGAAGGAAAGGCCAAGAGATAATAGCTGAATTTCTGCTGTGGAAAGTACAGTGTCAGGTAAATTAATAACCGTATTCTGTGCCCCATCTATTGCTTTTTCCAAGCCCTTCTCGCATTCCCTCTTGATGTAGTTTTGGCGGTGCCTAAGCCTCCTCTCCCTCCTGCGTTTATTTGTTGATCTCCTTGCACATATTGTGGTTTGCGGGGGCGCAAGGCATACCTCCGGTCCTCGCTCACAAAATTCAGTTCCTCCACTAGAGAAAAGCTTGGAGCAACAGACGATGATGGTACCGATGTGCCCAGTTGACCATTCTCAGAACCACTGTCGGAGGTGAGGGATACTATATCGGAGTCACCTTCACTGACTTGAGCCTCATTATTCACAGTAACTTGTTTGCCTCGTGTAGCGCCACCAGATAATGCTTGTCTTTTATAATTGTCGTATATATATATATATGTTTTTAGAAGAGCAATATATTAAATAGCCCAAGGTGTTCATGTGCACTTTGTACAGAATTTTATAAATCCTGTGGGTCACAGGTCTGAATCCCTCCCGACGGAGCCAATTTAGCCCCATTCTCATGAGGCTGATGAACTAAGCATCAAACATAGTGGTTGATAACAATGAAAGTACCTACTGTCTCAAGGTGGAGCCGAGCACCTCTTGGCACAGACTGCACAGTGCACACCCAGTTCAGCTGCCTAGCGAACCGGAGCTGGCAACATGCTTTGATACTTGGGGCTGCACAGTACATGCACCAAGACACAAATACATTACTTATTTATCTTGGTATGCATGCATATTTAATAGCAATTATTACACTCCTCTGTGTCATTATTCAAAGTGTGCGTCGCCTGTACAAACAAGTTAAGTTGTTATTTTCATTATGCTTAATATGCGGTTCATATTCTTGAGGAAAAGTTCCTTGAAAATACCAGCGTGTCAAAGTGTAGGTGGAACACTTAATGGAGAGGATGAGGCATAACGGCTAAAGCTGCTGACTTTGGAGCTGTGGAGCCAGGTTGGAGTCTAGGCGTTAGCTAAACATCCTGTAATTCTGGGCAAATTACTTAATCTCCCCATGCATTACAGTTTATTGCAGTATTCTAATCTTGATAAAATCAAAGCTTAAACCACCATTCTTTTAACTTCCCAGCCAGGAAAAGGTAGAATTGTGTTAGGGATTTGAAAAGAATCCCTGAACACTGTTTTATTGACCTTAGCAGTCAGCAACAGTTTGTTATTGATCAGTTTCTCAGATTCTTGACTGTCTCTTTTGGAATGGGCGTGTAGCCCATATTGCGTCCACCTATGATCAGACCTGGTAAACTGGTTAGGTCCGAAGATCACAACCTCCATTTTGTCGGTATTCAATTTTAGGGAGTTGTATTGTATTGTATTGTATGGAATGCTTATATAGCGCAGCTGTCACCCAACGGGTATCCTGGCGCTTGGAGACCTGATGAATATAAAATTAGGACATCAGGAACCGACTGAGTTCTTAATCAGGAAGCTTACTTCCTAGCCCTGGCGAATAGCCAGGTCTTAAGGTTCTTCCTGAAACCCATCAGGGAGTCGGCTTGCCTCTATTTTGCGTTCAAGGTTAGACTCTTTGAAAGGGTCCAGCCCATACCTGTATAGTGTGCACAGAAGGACAACAGTCACAACCAAACTGGCAGTGGCTTATGTAGCTCTGGTTTCAGTAGTGGAGGTGATGGCGTCCCTGGCTCCATCCTGGCATGGCCTGGAATGGCTCTTGCTGCAAGTAACACAACATTCTCCTCTTGCATCAGTGACTGCATCTTCCCTCCAGGATCAGCACCAGAGTAAAATTAGGCCTCCCTGCAGTAAATTCCCAACACAAACTTACAGTATCAGATTCCCCTGAAACGTGGTGCAAGGTTCAAGGCCCCAGATAGGCCAGCCCAATCTTGCAGAATGATTAAATGCCATCCTGAGAGTAAGAGTGGGTAAAACACGCAAAGAGGATAGAAGGAGGAAAGGAAACCGTCACAAACGGGTAAAGCAGGAACCTGTAAGGGTGAGACAAAGGGGAAAGGGCGTCTGGTAGTGGATTACAGGGACATCAGGGGCCTTAATACATAAGTGCCCTGAGGGCGCAACGAGCGATTGCACCCCCTTTCCATGCCGCTGGGGCTCTTTGTTAGTACAGAAGGGGCCGCTGACTCTTGTGATGCGCCTTCTGTAATACTGAATGCGCTGGCGCACATACAGCACCAGCGCGTGGCCCCATGCAAATGAGGGAATCACTTTGCCTCAGCGCCCGTGCCATATTATAGAAGCAGTCGCAGAGGCAACAGAGCTCTCAGGAGGCGCACTGAGAGTGCGCCACCTAAAAGGTGGCATACTGTCAGTGCGCCGCCTGATTGCAGCCCTCTGTAGGGGAGAAAGGGAGTCCCATGGACCCCCCGACATCCCCTTGCAGGGAGTGACTGCACCTGCCTGCAATGGTATCTGTAATCCCCTTTAAAAGTGCAAGCGGGTTGCCTCCTGCACTGTGAAAACACGGAGCGGCTTCAAAGCAGTCGCTCTGTTTTTCACATGAATGCACTGCCACCAGGGCAGCAAGAGTTTGCGGCTGCTCTGAGGGCAGCACATTCCATGTCATAGGGCGCACTTTCCCTGTTTGTGCCAGTGCACCTATTTTAAGGTGCGCCGGCACAAACAGGGAAAGTGCGCCCTTTACATAAAATGGGGCCTGTGAGAAGTTGGCCTGGTATATGCAGTCCACTAGTTATAGTGGGCACCTTGCACCAGTCCAAACAACCCTTTATTGATGATAGGTTAAAGACAACCTTTATTGAAAGCTATCCTAGTGGTAGCTATGGAGAGCAGCCTTCAGGCTAAGTCTTGAAGGAATGTAAAGCAGCTTGTTTTACCAGTCTATAATTGAGTGGCTAAATGAAAGGAGACCACACCAGGTATATATAGAAAATATATGTATTTAATCCTAAACACCCCCTACTCGTCTCTTTATGAGGCTAGAGGTCAAAACACATAGGTTACACTTCAAAATATTACAGTAAATCAGCACAATACACGTTAGGCCCTAGGGGCGGACCAAACCATATACTAAGAAAGTGGTATAAGAACCATGACTTGACTAGACACAAGGCCTAGAGCCTGTAGAATCGATGGGACCCCAAGGAACCACCCAAGGTAGTGACACAGGGATCCCACAGGGCCGTGTGCAGTGTGAGAACACAGCCGCGAGCTCCCATTAGCTTCTATGGGGAAAGTTGCGTTTTTAAAGTTAAAGGACACTTAGGAATGGACTAGTACCAAACCCTCTTGGACTTAGGCAGTTCTAGGGTCAACACCTTTGGGAGAACTGGAGTACTCGAGTTACCTCACCCAGGGAAGCCGGGTGCATAGGTGTCAAATGGTGTCGGGTCGCGTCATTGTGTTCAATGGCCGCTGGTGAAGAAGTGCTGCTGCCGGGAAGATGCGAAGTGTCCAAAGAGATCCAAGCCTGGATTGAAGATGTGGAGAACCTGAAAGCAGAGGGGACAGAGTCTGGGTCACTTGTCAGTGACCAGGGGCACGATAGACGAATGTCCACCGATGTCGGGTGCTTCAGGTGCGAAGAGGGGAAGCTTCACTCTTGAGCCACGAGGACCAGGAGGTATCGAGGACAACCAGGAGCTGGATTCGAGCTGTCCCAAGAAGGATGTCAAATACTGCAGCATTGGTGCCTGGATTGGACACAACAAGCCTTGGCAACAGCAACCCACGCAGGAAGGAGAAAGATGCTTAGGTGCGGACCAGCAAGGTCCTGGGGACTCCCCAAGGGATGGAGGGTCAGGGCACTTCTGGAGCAACCAGGGAAGCCCAATTAAAGTAAGAGTTGCCTTCACAGGGACCCACCAGTTGACAGACCAGGGATCGCGAAGGGACCTCAAGCTGAAATGTAAGGAGCGGGCTCACGGAACACTCGTGGAGCGTAGGCCCACAGTCTTCGGTGCAAAAGGTGTTCAGGGTCTGGGCTACAAGTAACCCCATGCACAGCCTCGAGAGTTGTCGGGAACCTGATGCACTTGCAAATGTGCTTGGTGTCCAGGGGTTCCGGTTCCCTGATACCTATGAGGGCTATGGGTCTCAGCTTTGCTGGGTACTCGGTTCGGCCTCTGTGAAGTCTGGAAATCCACCTCTGGCATTGCAAAGTCTTTGGCGGCCAGCGGGAGCTTCAGAGATGCAGACCGGACAGATGCGTCTTTGGTGCTTGCCAAACAGGGGAGTAAATCCTTTACCCCAAGGGAAATTCTACAGTCATCTGGCGTTGAACAGATCATCGAACATCCAGTATTCAGTTGCAGAGTTTCATCCAGGAATATCTAAAGTTCTGGTTACAGAGGTTCCTTCTTTATACCCAAGTAAGGGGTTGGACTAACTCAGGAGACCCACCTATGGGCAAGAGGGCTGGCTACCAATGTTCCCTTGAATTTTGTTCCTCTGTGTGCGGCAGTGTGAGGTCTCTGTGCGCTCCAGCCACGGCAATGTGTGCCAAGAACCCAACCGCGTGTGTTGGTGCAGCAACAGGGGTTCTGACACTGGAGCTCCTGCTTCATTGTGCAGATAAATGACCTAGGTACTGGAATGGAGGAGGCCAGTTTGATGGGGCAGGCAGGGCCGGACTGGGAACTCAAAGTAGCGCTGGCAATTTTGAGAGGTGGGGTTGAGGGGGGGCAAGTGTCAAGCACCACTGCTTAAACCTGGTCCCCAGCACTGGTGCTTTTGTTACTGAGGGCCCAAATTGCAGCATCGCTGCAAAACTGCCCCCAGTAACACAACTGGCCCCCACTACTCCAAAACTGACCCCCAGCCTTCCAGGCAAACGCCTGATGCCTGCTAAGGCCAGTCCAGCCAGGGGGGGGTGGCCTTCGTATTGGTGAATGGCGTACAATGGTTGTGTCATGTTTGAAATGAGAAAGTGCAGTGCAGTGCAGAGCATATGCAACCACGACAAAGCTACACTAATATATATATTAGGAAAATGGAGCAACCGGCCTCATTCCACAGTGCCAGTGAACCTCTTCTTTACTAAATAACTTCACAGTGGCAGCTCAGGGACATCTTAAGGACTTTGAGTGCCCTCGGCCAAACGTATTATGAGGGCCTCCGTGCGGATCAGCTTTGAATTTATGATCCAGTTTCATCTTTCTCATGTCCTTTTAGCCAGATCACGAACAGTGCACAGACACACTGGTTCAAATTCCAAATGGGCTTATAGTTAATACTCAGGGATAGTGATGTATTTTTCCAATATTGTAACACAGTAGAAGCCCACTAATACTACTGCAAATAATCACTGTGACATCCTCCCATTTCTGATATCCGAGATCCTCTTTAAATCTAAAATAATCATTTTGTATGGATGCTGCATGAAACAAAAACACATTTGTCAAAAAATGTCTAGAATACAATCTCACACATTACCCAGATTAAATAAATGAAAGGAGAATGCTATTTGCAATAATCTGTTGAAGAATTATTCAAGGTCATCAGGGCAAGACTCTGCAGAACAGAGCTGGCTCTACCAAGGCGAGGGTTACTCCACTCTTTAAAACTGATAATCATAGTTCACTTATCTGCTCTGAAGATGGTTTTTTGGATACGCAGGGGGGGACTGTACATAGATGTCCACCAGTTGTGCATTCTGAGTCACTAATATATGTTAGTGATTCTGAAAGCACGCATGGTGCTTTAGGCCTGCTCAGGGCTTTAAGTGGGATGAAAAAACTGGGGGGTCTCTCAAAGGGGTATTCCTCATGTAGTTAAGGGCGTGGCGTAAAAACACGTAAGCTAAAAATCTTTGCTTAGCATAGTGTGCCGCCCGACCGTTATGGTGCTGCCTCTGTCATTGCATCCAGATATATAATACAATAAGTAACATTATACCTACAACAACCCAGGACTATTGACTTTGCAAATGGTTGTTAGTTGCATAGGATAAATAAGCAACAACTACAGCTTTGTTAAATATATTGAAAATGCCTCAGTTCTAAAGTTATCTATAAAAAGTCCTCTGAAGTTACACCAAAGGCTTTCAGCAGTTGAGATTTTTTTTACCCTAAGGGTGAGGGCAAAAATGAAGAGCCAGATTGGGACCTGTCTCAGCACCGGCTTAAAAACTCAGCATCAGCAGGACCCAGCCCACTTAAAGCCCTGGGCTTGCTGCATGCTTTTTGTTAATAGTGCGTGGCTGCGGGCAGAGTGTGTGCATTTTTGAAAGTATACATGTTAATTGCAGCAATTAACATGAATACTTAAAATTTTTTAAACAATCTTCCCGCAGCCACGCTCTATTAACAAAAAGCATGCAGCAAGTCCAGAAGCAGGATGTGTGCTTTCAGAATCACTAACATATCTTAGTGATTGTAAGAGCACACGTTATGTTTTTAGGCTTGCTGCATGGCTTTTGTTAATAGAGAGCGGCAGATTATGTGCCTTTTGGAAAGTGTTCATGTTAATTGCAGAGCCCGACATACTAATACACGGGGCTGCATTTAACATGAGAACTTTCAAAAAGTCCACAATCTGCTGCGCTCTATTAACAAAAGGTGTGCAGCAAGCCTAAAAGCATGTTGTTCTTTTGTGCTGGCTGCATTTATTTTCTTAATAGAGCATGGCAGGGAGCTGTTTGTGGACCATTGTGAAAATGTTCCTGTTAATTGCAGTACCGTCATGCACTGCAATTAACATAAATATTTTCACAATAACCCACAATCAGCCCACGGCCACGCTCCATTAAGAGAAGACATGCATCATGCCCAAAAGAACGATGTGTAAAGCACACGTCATGCTTTTGGACCTTCTGCATTTCTTCTCTTAAAGGAGCGCGGCTGCAGGGCTGATGGGCCATTGTGAAAATATTTATGTTAATGGCAGCGCATGACGGTGCTGCAATTAACAGGAATATTTTCACAATGGTCCACAAACAGCCCCCAGCTGCGCTCCATTAAGAAGGAAAAACAGCAGCAAGTGCAGGAGCCACCACAAGCCGTAAATTACCATTTTTCGCGCAGCTCCTGTTGTAAAAGCGGCGGCGCAAATGCTCTCCTGAGATGTGCTGTGGATGCACGCTCTACACGCAGCACTGCGCGCTCGGGGGATCAGACATGTGCGCGTGCGCGCGGGCGCGCACGCTACTGGGAACACTGGTGGCTACACCCATTTCCTTTGTCCAGTTTCACGCCATAGCAGGGGCTGGTAGCCCCGCAACCGGTTTGAGCTGGACTATGCACAGGGACACCAAATGTGCCCCCAGTGCAGGACTTCAAAGTACTCCTGGAGTGCTCCCACCCAGCCCTAATCCACTAAGGCCTGTCTGGGAGGTGGTAACACCTCCCTGTGATAGGAAACCTATTGTTCAGGCCTCCCCTGCTGGAATTTCGGTCAGCAGCAGGAGGCCAGACTCGTGTCTGTGGCAGCAGCATCCATTTTGTGATGCCAGGGCTCTGTTAAGCTGGTACCGGGTATACCGGTGCTGTCATGTCTCTCCCTCTAGAAGGGTGGGATCATACTCCCACACCAGTTACTAGTGTGGGGGTATAATTCCAAGGTGTTTGACAGCAAACACAACATGTTTCCGTGCAGCCAGTCCAAAGTTAGCATTTACCGTTTGGTTATAATGCACTTAAGAGTATATGGTCAGGCTACATCACAGACAACCCCGGAGAAGAGATTCCGAAGGCTGCAGAGGGGCTCTGCTCATGCATGGGCACCCTCTCACACAAAACCAAGCACCCTGCCTTCAGGATTGATAAGGCCTGCCTTAGGGGTGACTGATAGGTTTATATGTGCAGTGATTGGTGAGATATAGTGAACCTATATCTCAGTAAGGGGTGCATGCACCACCTTACCCAGGCTGCAGTAGCAGACCTGTGGTGTCCTTTTGGAGGGCTTCCCATGGGTAGCATAATACATGCTGCAGGTATATAGTATACCATATACTAGGGACTTATATGGGCACCCCAGAATCCAATCTGTGGTATACCTAAGGTACATGGAATCAATTTGTAAGAGAAAGCAGATTGGCTGGGGACCTGGATAGCAGATTCCCAGCCAAACTAAGTCAAAAACCATCAAAACACCAGAAAAAAGTGGGGGCAACCATATAGTCAGATTACACCTTCCTACATAACTCCCCCAAACGAAAGAAGATAAGGCTAACCTTGGCCAGTTGAGCCTTTATTGACTAAGTGGCCATATAAGGAAGTACCTGCACTAGCATGGTTTCCCCCTGTCTTATGGTCCACTAAGCTATCCCTCACCCTAAGGGTATGAGATGGTCTCCACCATGGGGAATTACTACCTGTGGTGTATTTTTGTAAAGACAAAGGCTGGTGAGGTGTCTGAGTGGGGAAGTGAGGCCCTAATAAAGTTGGTCTCAGCTTCCTCAGATCACTGGTCACCATGTATGCCTCTCTTTCCATGACTGAGTTGCACTTTGTTCTAAGGGTCAACCTTTGGCTGCCTACAGATGGGGGTTGGGTCCCTTTGGGTGGAACATTGGAGGGACATGGCAGGTTTGGAACCTTTTGGTCCCAGGTTTGCCCTTGCCCAACAGAGTCCTTCTGGGGGAGGTCCCTACACAAAGGTATGGGGGTCCCTCAGTGGGTTGAGGAATTTTCACCTGGCTAGGGCTACTAGTCTGGGTGCCCGTAATCTGCTGATGGGGCGGTTTCTCTGGACAGGGGGCCTTGTGGGGTCCACTGACCTCCCTGACCTCTGCAGCCCTGGGCTGACTGAGGCAGGGTACAGAGGGGCAGGTTACCTGCTCCAGACTTGGTACCACCTTGGAAGGATCCCCTGCCATCAGGGGTGTTACCAGGCCAGGCCTGACTACCTCTGGGGAAGTTCCTTCACTAGGGGGAGGATCAGTTCCCGGAGGAGGCTGACCCTTACCTATAGTCCGGGGGGAAGAAGACTTTTCTTCAACCCTTGTGCTCTCTTGTGGAGGAGGGTGGGCCATTCGTTCAGGCTCCATCACTCCAAACTTTCCCTGGGGTTGGGCTGTGGCCATCACAGCCCCACCAACTCTCTCAGGGAGGCCTAACATTTGTAAATGGACCTGGATTTAAACTTCAGCCCAGGCTGAACTCTCTAGATCTCTGCCCAACAGGCAATCTACAGGCAGATTTGGGTACACTGCCACTCTCTTTAGGCCAGTGACCCCTCCCCAGCTGAGATTGACTATGGCCATGGGATGATCTGTCCTGATACCATCTATGATGGTCACCTGGTATTTTAACTCAGGTAAAAGCTGTTGAGGGGGAACTAGTTTCCCTGTCACCATGGTGACACTAGCCCCTGTGTCCTGGTAGGCCTCTGGGGTTCCTATGCCCTAGGTACATAGTATACCATATACTAGGGACTTATAAGGGCACCCCAGAATCCAATCTGTTGTGTACCTAAGGTACATGGAATCAATTTGTAAGAGAGAGCAAAACACCAGAAACAAGCATTGGCATAGCCAATAGGTCTTGCCTTTGGGACCTTATAAGTATTTGGCCATGCAGCACATTATCCTCTGAACGTTCCTGAACGTGCTTGTGACGTCTGTTGGAGTAAGGTGTTGAGGTATAGTATCTGCAAGCCAAGTGGATGTGTGTATGATCATCTTAACACATGGATACATTTTCAAAAGTAATGGGGAGAGCAGGCAAATAATGTGCGTATCCTTTTACAAGTAGTGAAGGCTGAGGAATGCACACAGGCCTTCTTTATTGCCGCCATCACTCTTATCAGCCTGGTCAGTGCCCATATGCAACAGCCAGACGTTTAGGCTCATGTTTCAGGGAAGTTCTTGGAGCTGAAAATAGGGAAAGAAATCTAACATTTAATGGAAATGGCTCTCTTGAAACATCCATTGAAAGGGCTACATCAGTAAAGGCTGGCAGAGAGCTTTATCTAGTGACCAGACTGAAATTTCATTTATTTTATTGTGAATCTAAAAAGCAAAACACGTTTACATGCCGAACATGTTGTTGAGAACCCAGTTGTTGTATGGCATACATATTCCAAAAAGCAAATTCCAGCCCACAGAGGCAATGGTGGTTGCTTTGAGGGCATTTACTGTGCAGACCAATGAACAAGCGCTGGAAGTAACAAAGACAAGATTTACAGGCTTGTTTAATTTTGCATTCCCACTGCCTATGGAGTGTTTTTTTTTTTTTACACACTATTGCCGTCAAGCCGGATTCTGGGGCTGGATGCGGGCAAAGTACACTCATTTTCTGTGAAAAAGCGGCTCCCCCTTTAAACCGGCTGCTCTGTGCTGTGGACTAAGGGGAGAGTTAGATGTGCTGAGCAGGGAGTGTGGTGAGAACATGGTAAAGAACCTGGGTCAATGCTCAGAGAGGAGAGGGTGCTTCCAAGAGGCCAGAGAGACCGGGACTGGCCAGAAACAGACCTGTTCCTGTAGTTTCAGGTGAGGCCGGTGCTGCTTCATTAAGTGCAAAGTGTTCTGGGACTTGCCTGGGGGGGAGCTTCACGGGGATTGTGCCAAAAAATAAAATTCAAATTCAAATACCGTCATTAACGCAAGCCCGCTTATTTGCTCACCCCAGGGGTAAATTAGTAATGTAAGTCTCGGAGCACAGGCTGCAGGAGGGGGGGGGCTTCGATCTGCGAGGGAGCCCGTGCACACTTGCAAGCACAGTCAGTGACTCTGCAGCCGCTTAAGGAAACAAAAAGCAAATTCCTGCCCACAGAGGCGATGGTGCAAGCGAAAAACAGACAGCTCATTCGTACTTACTGCTCAAAATGTCTTTTCTTAACACATATTTCATGAAAAAACGCGTGCCAAAGCTCACGTATGTCTGGCCTGAGCTGAGACTTAACCTCACCCCTCTGTGTAAAACCTATTGCCTTGGACGCTTCGCCCACTCAGTCTAGGTAACCCCCCCCCCCACCTCCCAAAATAAAAAGGTCGCCTGTTGAAGGCTTAGTTCAAGGTCTATAAGTTAAACATATGTACATATCTACTAGGCGCTATGACCCCCCGCTCTAATGCACGATGATAGGAAGAGAGCCGTGCTAGTAAGTCATGGTAGGCCCCCACCTTTTCTTGCAGCAAGTGCCTAGAGGCCATCATTTCGTACTGTTGTGCTTTGTGCTCCCCAGCCCTGAGCTAATGGTACGTACATCTTCCAATTGCTGATTTCCTGAGGTTTTGGTGCTGAGGCAGGACCTAGCGGGGAGAGGGAGTGATTAGCTAGTATGATAACTCAGTGGGTTGAGGCACATGTTGCTAATCCAAGCATGTCCCAATGGCCACAGATTCAACCCTTGCCAGAGACTGTTGATTGCGCAAAATAGCGACACTTACAGTGACAGCGCTTGAGTAATAAAATGGAGTTTAAACTCTTTATTGAACTGTTACTGAGACGGGAGTTCCATGCAGCTGGTCGTAAAGGTTCCATAAGTCCGTGCAACTTCACAACAACGAGACGAACCGCGATTTGTTTCCTTTGCACGGATGCACCATATATGATAACAGCTTATGCTCGGGCCATGATTCCGGGAGACACCGCCCGACAAGGAGCCACAGCTGAGCTCAGAGGTGTGCGGCTGCTCACATGGAATGCGGTGTACATTAAAAATCATCCGGCGACAACGGTTTCTATCAACAATCTTCTTTTCCACTAGAAGTACATGGGCCGCACGTGCTCTAACTCACTCAGGTTACCCATCTTCTGTATACACAACTGCACACCTTTAGGTGCAAAGTCCAATTTTAACAACGTGTTAACCCTTATAGGGCTTTGCAAGGGATCATTTGTAGAAGAGATCGGAATTAAATTTGCAAAAAATAGCTCTTTTGGAGATGCGCAGGAATCCTTTAAGTGTACAGCACCCCTTTAAAAAGTGGGGAGAGTTTTTTTAAACTGTGCATGATGTGTTATAACGTGTGCATTTGTTATTTTGAAAGTGAACAACATAATTCAGACAAGCACGGTCCGCTTTCACTTTCGTCTGTCTGTTGAAAGCTTTCTTGTCTTTATGGGGCCATGTGTTTTGAAACAAATGGCACCATAAAGATAAGAAAACTTTCACGGCAGAAGGAAGGCAGACGAGCCCGTCCAAATGGGACGGCTCAGAAAGCCGAACGAAAACGTCACCAACACCTCTTTTCCAACGGCTGGCCACTGTTTAGCATAAACGGTGATGCCGGCCAATGGAAAAGAGGGTGGGGCTTAATGCTCTGTACAGAAAACACCCCAAATCATTAAATCTCGCCAGCGAGACTGCACATATGCGCAACCCACGCCAGGCGAGACCTAAAAAGTGGGGGCAACCATATAGTCAGATTTCACCTTCATACAGGGGCCAGGTGGTTTTAGTGCTCTGCCTCCTTGGTATCAGTGTGCCTACATTCAAAAGCACAGACCGCGGGCTTCTGAGCAGAGCTTCGGACATCGGCACTCATTCTTTTACAAATTAAGCATTGGTCTACCGTTTTTGCGAAATTTACCCAGAAGCCTGCAAGGGGATTTCATACTTCATCTATTTCCATTATGGGCTTCCCCATAATGTGGAATGGTAGTGCCCCTGTAAACTGCAGGTAGATGGCTGTGAGCTGCCAGATGTTCAGTAATGAGATGATCTAATGGAAAGGGAAGTCTTTGTCGACTGATCTGGCCACCTGGGGACGGAGAGGGCACTCAGTTATGTATTCCCTGTGCCTTGGTTTTGGAGAAGGCAGTTTTGTCCCTGATAAGGTCCAGAGAATGCACTGCAGCATGCAGCCTGACCCGTAGACATTTCTATGGTAGTATGAGGTTATGGCTCATGTTTAGTCACAGAGAGGAGCTGTATTGGTTTACTTTTGCTAGGAGCGTCCTCTGACACCTACTAGGTGACCTCACTACTTTGGAATGGAGTTCATGAGTGACTTTTTCCAAGTGGAGTTAACAAAGAGTTCTTATTCAGTTCAGGAAGGGGAATCTATAAACCCGAAACGTCTTTTTCACTAAAGGTGGCTGTAAACCTCTTGAACTAATGTGTAGTTCAATTGAGCAACTTTCAGTTCTTGTACAATGTCAATCCCCCTTGCCCCCACACCATTGGGATGTGATGAATGAATGAATAAGAACATTTCTCCAGCACCCAATGCCAATCAACTTTCCCCTGGGACCCTCAATCTGAGAGGCCTGTATTATAACCACTGGTGTGGTAATTTCCCATACAGTGTTACTGGAAGCGGAAGTGCCTTGGGGGTTTCCAGGAACAAATTCATCAGGTCACACCCAGACTTATTTGTTTCGGGAAAATGGCCCAGAATTCAGGAGTGACATATGGAAATCAGTGTCAAAACAATTTCGATGTTGCTCTTCCTTAGCCACAGTATTAGTAATTCCAAAGAGCGAAACGACTGTATCGAAAGTCCTCATGTACTTACAAAGAGAAGGCCTTATGATCTTTTTTTTTTTTTACTAAATCGGACGTGAAAATTGACCGAAGGAAGCTGGAGAGTGGGGGGTAGACTGTGTTTCTTGAAATAGAAGGGTTTTAAGACTGGGACATCATCTCTATGCTCCCTTTCAGGCCTAATTCCGGGGGTAGGTACTTTTTATTTCATTTTCCTACCACAACCTCCATAATGAGGTGAAAGAGTTTTGTGGGTGCGGGGTACCCCTAAATTCTGACACCCCAAAACATACCTTACTAGCACGCCCACGGGTGGGTAGATCGGGGACAGTGTTAAACCGCAATTTCATGAGAGAATTTGGCCCAAGATAAGGTGCGAACCATCATTTAAAAAATGCAGTCAATTAAGAAAGGACTGACTATGGCACTCAATGAGTGAGTTCACGTTGGAATGAAGAACTCAAAGAATTTATTACATACATTTTTTAAAGCTCAATACAGAATTATTAAATGCAGAAGCCTTTCAAGTTTATAGATACCCTTTCCTGAACTGAATAAGAACTCTATGTCAACTCTACACTGATTCATCTCCTTCTGACCCAGTCTCATCCGGAGATGTCAGAACAAACAAGCTACAAAAGTAACAGTAAACTACTGCAAATGAATGCAATACCGCGAGCAAGTGGAAGGACCTTGAAGAAAGTCACATTACCAGGCTAGCAACATTGTTTCAAAGGTAATCGCATAATGGCAGTGTACACACGTGCATTCAAGTGTGGGCCATTAATCTGCACCCGGTTAAAAATGCATAAATATAAAATGTTCAACAACCTCTACAAAACCTTGGCTTCAGTATCATCTGACAAATATAGAGTGTCCTAAATATGGTTAACCGAAATATTGCCTTATTGAAGTCAGTTCCCCCCAAAAATCTACATCTGTGGGAACAATATTTTCGTAAACATTATTTAGGCCACACTAGTTATGCCAGACTATATTTTTATTATCACTGGTCTGACATCTCCTAAATGATCTGCCAACCTCTGGGCAAATAGGAGGTACTGCGATAAGGGACACTAGATGTAGTATGTGTATTTCATTTGCAAACGGAAATGTCACTCTGCTGAAAAGCTCCCCCCCCCCCCCTGTGGCTATATTTGGCCACCTTTACTTGGATATATTCACTCCAGTAATTGATATATAGGCGTTCCCTGGGCCATGTGCTTTGTTAGGGTGGTTCGTTGCTCCTCATTGAAGATAGTCATGTTTACATGGCACTTATCTGCATTGTGAGGCTGCTGATAATGTGTCACCTGTGAGTGTGCTTGTCTCTCTGGTGCATTGATAGTTAAATGCTGGTTCCTGGTCATGTTTACTCGGTGTCCACGCTAAATACAAAAACGGTGTTTGAACTGTAGAAAGCAGAGATAGATGGCATTTATTAGGCTTGGTAACCAAGTCAATGAACTGTACATAAAACACACACCAATAGAAAAACAACAAGAGCAAAGTCAAGTTACTCCGTGTCAGAGTGGGTGCCGCTGACAGAGAAGAGTATTAAAAACCATATGGCACGAGGAAGCACTGTTGAAGGATTGCATTTTTTTGAAAGTATTCCAAAATGTGTTCCGTTTTTTGCAAGACATTTCCGAAAAGGTTCTGGTAGTGAAGAGCGGGAGGATCACAGCAACCGTGGGTTGCATGTAATCAAAGAGAGCAGCAACAGGAATAAAGGCTACAAGCATTGTCAAAGCCAATTGTTCGGGCCTTGGCAATCAGGTGCGATGGGCGCCTTTAAAAAAAAAAAGTTCTATTGCAAGCATGTGCCAAAAAAATGAGTAGGAAAAAATAGAAAATATTTACCCACCTAAATGTAACTACCATTTCCATGCAATAAAAATTTAGTTAAAATCTATTCACTGATATCAGTATTTTACCATGGATATTTTTTTAAATAGCATGTCTTGTATTTTATTACCATTTGTAATGTAGACAAGAATAACTAACCACCTCAATCAATCAATCAATTCAAGCTTCATTCGGACCAAAAAGCCATAAAAGACAGATAAAATACATACAGAAATAAATACATGAGTAAATCTCAACATAGAAACACAGAGATACAGTATTAAACAGAATGCTGAGATAAAAACAACCTATAGAAAAAGTCAGAAATGTTAAAAAGTGTCATGGGGATTGGACAAAGAAGAATATTGACAGATGTCATGGTTCTAATCTAAAAATCAGATTAAAAGCATCGTAAAAAATCACGTGCATAAGCAATAAGAAATAGCTGGAAAGCGTAAACATGAAGGCTTACAAAGTGGCAAAATAACTAAGTGACAAATGAGCGTTACTTAGCAGGCCAGAGTTGCTATGCTTAAGAGCGTGCTGGATGTAACTAACAATAGACAAATAGACACTTTGGGATGGGAGTGATTGCAAGTAAGTCATAGGTGTCTTGTGGCCTCTAATATTAGTGTCCTTGAAAAGTGGGAGTAAAATTTATTCCGAAGAAAGAGATAAAACAACTGCCAAGTTGGCTAGCTTGAATCCAGTGGCACAGCGAGCAAGCGTTTGTCACCCCGAGTAGGACGGGTATGCCCAGACGTGGGTCCCGTGTGCTCTCCATGCCACTGTAGTCAAGCTTGCCTGACTGATGAGGGGTGATACCCCGAAACCAGTCTTAGTATGCTTATTTCCAGTCCAGGGACGACCCGGCCTGACAGTTCAGGCTGGACTGTTCCCATGGGGAGCAGGGTCAAGACTGATTTGCAGATGGCTGGCTTTAAGCTGGAATGGCATGGGGAGTAAGAAAACGATGTATTTAGGCCCAGATCTCTCTACTGGGGTGAATGTTTGACATTGTTCAGCATTCTGTCCATCAATTGTTCTTTTTGTACTTTCAGATGGGGCATTTCTAAAATAGTAATGTGAAATTCAACTTTACCACTAAAGAGGATTTATCATTACCATTCCAAAAATATGTCATATGATTCAGCCTCTCCTTTCTAATCAGGAATTACAGCTTAAAAGTGTTTTAGGGAATTCCCACTGCTAGCCTATGAGAGGAGTAGGCCTCACAATGGTGAAAAACGAATGTAGCTGTTTGTCACAACCAGAACATGTAAAACTTAAAAGTACATTTCTTAGCTTTTAATTAGACAGCACCCTGCCCTTAGAGGTAACTAGGGCCTACCTTAGGGGTGACCTATGTGTAATAAAAGGGGTGTTTAAGGCGGAGTGACAATAAACTGCACACACAGGCCCTGCAATGGCAGGTCTGAGACAGGTTTGAAGGGCTACTTGTGTGGGTGGCACAACCAGGGCTGCAGGCCTACTAGTAGCATTTAAATTACAGGCCTTGTGTATATGATATACCACTTTGCAAGGGTCTCACAGGTAAACTAAATAAACCAATCAGGTATATTATCAATCAATCAATCAATCAGTTTTTGTAAAGTGCGGCTTATCACCCATGAGGGTACCCATGAACTGTGCTGCGGATTTTCAGTCAAAGAGCCAGGTCTTGAGTCCCTTCCTGAAGTCTGTCAGAGATGGTGCGGTTCGGAGGTGGAGGAGGAGAGCATTCCAGGCTTTGGCGGTGAGGTGGGAGAAGGAATGCCTTACGGTGCTGCAGTGTCAGATGCGTGGTGTCTGGGCGAGGGCGAGTTGGGCAGAGTGGAGGTTTCTGGGTGGTAGGTGGAAAATCAGGCAGTGGTTCATGTATGCAGGTCCTTGTTCATTGAGGGCTTGTATGTGTGTGTCAGGAGCTTGAAATGGCATCTTTTCTGGACGGGGTGCCAGTGGAGGTCTCTCAGGTGCTGAGTAATGTGGGTACTTCTGGGCAAGTTGATCAGTCTGGCTGCTGTGTTCTGGATTGTCTGGAGTCTTCTTATTAGTTCGTTGGTGCTTCCTGCATAGCGTGCATTGCTGCAGTCGAGCTGGCTGGTGATGAGGGTTTGCGTCACTGTTTTCCTGGTGTTGACGGGTAGCCACTTGAAGATTCTGCAGAGCATGCTGAGTGTGAGGAAGCAGGATGAATAGACTGCATTGATCTGTTGATTCATGGAGTCTACTCTGTAGGATGATGCAGAGGTTGCAGGCATGGTCTTTCGGCGCAGGTGCCTGGCCGAGTTCCAATGGCCACTAGGAGTCGTTCCAGAGAGTGGTGTGTCTGCTAAAAATCAGCACTTCAGTATTCTCTGTGTTGAGCTTCAGGCATTTGTCCTTCATTCAGGCTGTGACCATCCTCATGCAGCTGTGGAAGTTAGCTTTCGTCATTGTGAGGTCTGCTAAGAGCGAAAGGACGAGCAGGGTGTTGTCGGCGTTGGAGATGATGTGATGTCGTGGGCTCTAACTATGTTTACTAATGGTTTTCCACTGTACGCCAATCCACTCTACGCCACTCCACTTTATACACTCCACTGTATGGTATTTCACTCTACTCCACTCCACTCTACACAAATTCACTTCACTCCAGTGTACGACACTCCACTCTATGCTATTCCACTGTATGTTACTCCACTCTACGCCACTCCAATCTGCACTACTATAAAGTACACCACTCCACTCTATGCCACTCCACTCTGCACAACTCCACTGTCCACCATTCTATTGTATTCCACTCCACTGTCTGCCGTTCCACTGTTCGCCACTGTACTCTATGCCACTCCACTGTACGCTATTCCACTGTATGCCACTGTAGCCTACGGCATTCCACTGTATGCCACTCCACTCTACACTACTGTACGCCACTCTACTCTACACTATTCCACTGTGTGCCACTCCACTCTACACCTCTTCACTCAATGCCACTCCACTCTAGGCTGTTCCACACTACAGCACTCCACTCTACTCCACGACATGCCACTCAACTCTACACCACTCCAGTCTACTCCATTCTACTGTATGCGACTCCACTCTACTCTACGACACATAACTCCACTCTACACCACTCCACTCCACTGTACTCTATGATACGCTACTTCACAACACTATATGCTATTTGATAGTACACCACTCCACTCTACGCAACTCCACTCTATGCCATTTCACTCTACATTATTTCACTGTAGGCTACTCTACGCCACTCCTCTCTATGCCACTCCACTGTACACCATAGCACTCTACAGTATTCCATTGTAGGCTACTCTACTCTACGCCACTCCTCTTTACGCCACTCCACTCTACATCACTCCACTCTATGGTATTCCACTGTACGCTACTCTACTGTATGCTACTCCACGCTATTACACTAAATGCAACTCCACTCTATGCAGTCTACTGTACGCTATTCCACTCTCTGCCAGTACACTCTATGCCACTCCACTGTGCATCACTCCACTCTACCCTACTCCAGTATATACAGTGAACGCCACTCCATTCTATGCCACTCCACTCTATGCTATTCCACTCCACGCCTCTCAACTCTACACCACTCCAGTCTATGCCACTCCACTGTATGCCACTCCACTCTACATTACTCCACTTTACGCTAGTGTACTCCATGCCACTTCACTCAATGCCACTGCACTCAATGCTAATCCACTCTAAACCACTCCACTGTATTCCATTCCACTTTTAACCACTCCACTCTACGGTATTCCACTGTTCGCCTCTCTACTCTTCGCCACTCCACTGTACAGTATTCCACTCTGTGGCACTCCACTTTAATGTACGACATGCTACTAGACTCTACGCCACTTCAGTCTATGCCACTCCACTGTATCCCACTCCAATCTACTCTTCGACATGCTACTCCACTCTACACCACTCCACTCTATGCCTCTCTACTCTGTCACTCCACTCGATGGTATTCCATTGTACGCCATTCTACTCTACGCCACTCCTCTGCGATATTACAGTGTATGCCACTCCACTCTAACTTACTCCACTCCATGCCACGCCAATCCACTTTACTCTACAATATGACACTCTACTCCACTCAATGACATGCTATGCCCCTCCACTCTACCACACAATACCCCCTCTTTATAGCACTCCACTGTACAACACTGTACTCCAGTCTATGCAAGTGTACAACACTTTACTTCAATCTATGCCACTGTACAACACTCTACTCCACTCTATGATACTCTACACAACTCCCTGTACACCACTCCATGACAGTTTACTGCACTCTAGTCTATGGCACTCTACTGCATTGTACTCCACTCTACACCACTCCACTGTAAGATACTCTCTGCCACTCATCTCTATGCCACTCTGTGTCACTCCACACTATACTGCACTCTACTCTATTCCACACCCCTCCACTCTACAACACTCTAATCTACTCTGTGGCACTTCACCCAATTCCATTCTACAACAGTTTCCGTCACGCTGGTCCACTCAACTGTACAACTCGCCACTCCACTCTAAGAGAATTTACTCAACTCTACACTATGTCTCTCCACTCTCCTGCACTCCATGGCAGTCTACACTATGACACTGCACTCCACTCTATAACACTTTACTCCATTGTGCACTATGCCACTCCACTCTACTACACCCTTATGACACTACACTCAATGACACTACACTGTACAACACACTCCTCCACTCTACTGTTTGACAGTCCACTTAACTACACTCCATTTGATGACACTGGACTCTATTATTTGAAACACATTTGTTTTTTTAACCATTGAAATTCCGTGAAAGAAAACAAAGGTTAAACCTTAGTTATAGTTAGGAAAGCTTTATTTATTCTTTCTATATTAACCAAACATAAACTACACAAATGTTAGGAGTCCTAAAATTATAGTTTTACCATAAATATATAATTTACGCACCACCTTTAAATTACTATAACTTTAATTATTCTTTCTGTGCAAACCAAACTTAAACTACCCAGGCATTAGAAATTGTAGTTATACCTTAAATTTATAATTTATGCATCACCTTTAAATTATTATAATTTCATGCCTCCATACACAGTGCAGTGAACTCCGTAACTACACTAATAATTATAATTCCACATTTCTAAAGAGCAAACCTATCACCCCTAAGGGTATCCAGGTGCTGGGGGGCTATCGGGGAGATTAAGTGAGCTATTGCCCATAGTCATATGAGGCTGAGCTGAGCTGCGCCGTCGCCTGATATTGACCCGTGAGTCCTGCACTCTGGAGTCAGCCTCTCTGGCCACTGCGCCACACCTCTACCCCCACTAGACTACATTAACTATAACTCTTGCTTTCACCATGCACAGCGTATACCTTTTTATATTATATTACTTATACCATCTAAAATCATAGCATTCATAACCTCACTTATGACATCGCAAATCACATAATTTGTGAGAACACAGTGCATAGGAGAGTGGCGAGTTATAGTTAATGTGATGTGGCTACAAAGTTCACTAAACTTACGACTGGCATCTCCTGTCATGATGGGCAGAGCCAGAGCTCCAATGCCACCAATACTTCCAACCAGAGTTAATAGTTTTCTTGGAATGCACACCTCTGAGCCCTTAGTTGGGCTTGGAACTCCTGGAATCTCAGTGGCAATGGTCTCATCACAGGTGACTCTAGACAAAGTCCTGAAGGCAGGGGCGTAACAAACACCCCCGCAGCCCCCGCGGTGCGGGGAGGCCTCCAGTCTTCAGTGTTGAAGGGAGCCCCTCAGCTCTTCGGTAGAAAGCTGTGGGGATTGCTCTAAAGCAGCTGCAGTCTGCAGCCTGCTCTGACCTCCTGGCGCTGACCCAGGGCAGGACTGAAGAGAAACAAAGTAACATGTTACATTGTTTCTCTTCAGTCAGAGCCACGAGCCAGGCCCGGAAAAAGGATGGGGGTGGGGGCCTCAGAGAGAACATTCCTCACAGAGCACTGCTCCTCTGAGAAGAGGCAGCACAGAGCTGACAGGGCCAGGAGCAGGGACATTTGAATGATTTTAAGGATTTTGGGGGCCCTGGGCCAAACTTATTTTGGGGGCTTCTGTTTGGACAGCTTTGAATTTAGATCCAATTTCAGCACTTTCATGCACCCTTTGGCCAGGTCACTGACAGTGCACAAGCACACTAGTGCACATTATAAATGTTTTTAAATCTAATATTAAGGGATAGGGGCTTGTGGTTTCAATATTGTAACACAGCAGCAGTTCACTAATTGTTACTGCAAATGACCTCTGTGTCACCCTCCCATTTCCCATATTTCAGGTCCTTTTGATCTAAAATAACCTTTTTTTTAATGGATTTTTCATGAAACATAAACACAACATTTTTCTGCAAAATGTCTGTAATAGACTTTCACACATCACCCACATTAAAAATTATTTAAAGAAAAATGGTATTTAAAACAAACTGTCTAAGCATTACTCAAGGTCACCAGGACAAGACTCTGCAGAAAAGAGCTAGCTCTATGAGGGGACCACTGAAATGCCGGGGCCCTGAGCCAGAGCCCACTTTGCCCGTGCCTTAAAACGTCTCTGGCCAGGATTAGGTTTGCAGCTCCAGGAATAGGACTCTGCTGGGACGCATTGGAAGGTAAACAAGCATTGGAAATGCAATAGTCCTCTCATTTGTTTGTGTTGGAGCTATTGGCATTGTAAATGGCAATGTTTTTACTTATTTGTTACAGAGTGTATGCATGTGGTTTGTTGTGGAATCATGTGGGTTGGATTGAATTAGTTGGTTGTGTAATTGTGTGGCTTGGAATTGTGTGGTGTGGAGTACATTTGTGTATTGGAATTATGTGGCATGGGTGCTGTGGAATTATGTGGATAGTAATTATGTGGTATTAAGTGTCTTGGAATTATTTGGAGTGGGATTGTGTCAAGCTACATACAAAAATGTTAACTGTCCTTATGATATCTAGCACTTTTTGTTTTTAAAGAGATAGCTTCGGTATTTATCTGTGAATAATCTGCCATAAACATGGCGCAAAGTATTAACCTTTTCAAAACTAGGGTGACGGAATTCCATCACATGAGCAGCGGGAGGAGCAGGGGAGGCGGGGCTTTAGTAAGAAGCAATGCAGATAAGAGGAGGGACTATTACACGCTGTAACAGGAGGAAGCATGAAAGTACTGTCATGGCCAACAACATTGTTCTCTTGGTGAAATCGCCTGGGCATCAACCAAGCACCCAGGGGTGGGACTTTGGAAAGCAGTCCACCAAAAAGGGGCCAGCTTTTCTGACTGGCACAGCAGAGAGTGAGTGGCAAGCGCTCTGACTCTAAACTTGACCTAAAAAGCAGAGATATGCTGCTACTTTGGGTCGAGGAAACCAGGTTAAACTTTCACAATCAGACTTTTTATCCAGCATGCATAGTGCTGTTGAAAAATCAGGGCAGGCTGAAAGTCAGTGACATGCTGACAGCTGAACACCTAGCATAGCAGGGCCTAGGGAGGAGGGGGTGAGAGGGGTACGAACTCTGACCCCCAGAGTACACAGTGGATGCTGGGTGCCAAACATGAGTTGTTGGAGATGACAAGATGGGACAGTAAAGCTTGACACAGGTACCAACACCCAAAGTGATGCCTGAAGGGGTCTTTTGTAATGGGGTCACTTTATAGCTGCTATGACCATAGCTTACTACTATCTCTTCAGGGGACAGGAGATACACCACCCATATGTCATACTCGAAAAACAGATCCTGTTAATGCAGGTAAATGTGAGGTGGAGAGTGGGAAGCAGGCTGAGATAGGCCCCAAAGGTCCTCTTCCTGCTGGCCTTTGTATATCCACAAGCATGTGTACACACGAGGGATAGTTGCCCCTTTCCCCTTACCGGCTTGGTGTTAAACATGCAGGCTAACAACTGCATGTGTAGTCTTGGGGTGAATTTTACCTATATAACAGTTCTATGTGTACAAGTCTCAGAGCCCCATGTGCACGTGTATGTTTCAGCTGCAACAGAGAAGGGAAATGCAACCGACTCCATCACCAACAACGTCGCTGGCTCTGTGTCCTGACGGCACCGCAGACCGCACCGTCCACATCTTGCACCGCAACCCTGGTCTCACCGACAACTGATGCCGCCGCCACCGAGTCACTGCTTGCACCGTGAGCTGTGGGCACCGCACTCTGCACCGCCTGACTTCATTTCGCCATCCTGGTCGCACCAACATCGTCGCTGCTGTTGACTTGGACACCCGTGACCACATCGTGGCTGGGGGCACTGCTTGTAAGTTTTGCAATGTACCGCCTCGTCCCACATAGTCGTCTGGGCCGGCCGACGCCAGCTCCCGCTAACCGGCTCTGTCGCCTGCACCGCAACCTGCCAGCACCGTATCGAGCACCGTCTAGCCCTGAACCTTAAGCCTTGGTCTCACTGACGCAGTCTGGATGGTCGTCACAGAGCCGCAGCCTGCAAGGCATCGAGAGACACCTCACCCTGCATCGTTTCCAGTTTGCAACGCAACTGCGACGGTTGCCACGTCAGCCGCAATGAGAAAGGTACTGTTACCGAGTCTGTTCATGCTTTCACTGGCCCGTATCACCGCGGTCAGCTGGAACTGTTTCCAGCATCGTGGTAGCCCCGGACAGAGCTACCGACTCGTATGAACTGTGTTTTTCAAGTATTCAGGCAAAGTATACCTTTTTAAGTACTGTATGGTGGATTTTTATTGTTTTAGTCTTGTTTGGATATTTTTCTAAAAACTGGTGTGGTGTCCTTTTGTAGTGTTTTCACTGTATTACTGTTGGTTATGTGCAAACGCTTTACACACTGCCTCCAAGATAAGCCTGACTGCTCGTGCCAAGCTACCAAGGGGGTGAGCAGGGGTTACTTTAGAAGTGTAACTCCCTTATCCTGACTAGATGGAAGGGTCCCTACTTTGACAAAGGTGCAAACCCTTGCCAACTAGAGACTCCCATTTCTAACACTGTCTTACTATGTTTCTGCAAACTGGGCCGAGTACATTTTATTTTATACTTTAATCTCAGGGAGGTGGAATGGGAGGTAAGAACTTAAAACTCAACTGCCAACAAAGAGATACAATAACGTAATGTCCAAACCATTGCTTAAATTTTATGGAAAACAGTGCTTAACTTTTAAGGGGAAAGAATGAACTTTAATCAAACAGCAAAACAAATTACTTCTTAACACTTTGAGAGAATAGTACTTAGTTGCAATCATTTGCAACTAACAAAGAATCACTATAGCTTCTCTCTAGTGCTCGTCTCCTTCCCACTATGGTTACATTTCTGTCTCTTTAGTTCCCAACACTGTGTTCTGTAGGCAAGGATTAGGAACGGGTACACATAACATAAAGTAGCCTTATTTTTTAAGAGGAGAAACTCGGTTCAATGTCTTTATCAATCCTTGTTAACAAAGTCTTGCGTTTACTTGCTCTTGGTTGTGTTGCAGCTCATGCTATATGGCGGTCGCAAGAAGAATTCTCACTCTTACAGCGCTGGTCCCTTCTTTGCATCGGCCACAACAGCAGCCTAGTTTGGGTCAGGTTTCATAGAGATGTTTTGCTGGACAGGTGTGCACAGTCACACCAATCTTTGGCAGCATTGGCCCTTGATGTTGGCTGGAGACCAGTGTTCAGACACAGTCTGTCTGAGTTTCTTCGCAATTATGGTTTTGTGGCAGTTATGACCTCCAGGTTGATCCTGGACCAACGGTGACACAGATTTTGTTTCATGCGCTGGTAGCGGCAGTATCATCTGCTGGTAGCAGCACGCTGCCTAGCAAGACAGGAAGCTTTGATCTAGTGATGTGTAAACGGAGTCTCTGGCTCAGCTCTACAAGGTTTGCTTTCTCACCCACAGGTGATACATGTGAACTTAGGGGGTCATTATGATGGCGGACGGAAAAGCCCTGCGACCGCCATTCTTGCGGAAAAAAACGCCTGCATGTACCGCGGCATTGCCGCCGGTTAGATTACAATGCAATGCATGTAAAGTCCGACCATGGCGGACGGAATACATAAAAGATCATCCGTAACGGTCGGAAAAGCTGTAAATCCGACCTCGGCGGACAGGAAAAGCTGTTAATTGGACTAAAAAGGCCGCCTCTGCCGCGGAATGACCGCATGGTTAATTACGATGAGAAAGCGGAGCTGGCGTAACAATCATTGCTGTTCCGACCGCCTCGGTTGCACTCTGGCAAAATGAATGGCGGTCGGAACAAACTTCACTACAATGTTCAAAGTTTGCCTGTACTCTCCGCAGCCCTCAATCACATCAGACATGCACCAATATCACACCACAAATGAATTCCTGAAATGAAAGCCATGGTAAGCATGGAAGGTACACCCGGCCGTCATCACTCATGTGGACACACCCACATACCACAGTATAAAACCAACCCCTTCCTGAACCAGCATCCTTTGCAAAGCAGGCGCTAAGACAGAGAGAGCTAGAGAGGCCATTTTGGCACAAGGCACACAGCACAACATCACACCCACCCAACTCCACACACCACCACGTCTCATCTACACATCTGACACACCTCACACATCTTCATCACCACCTTGCACAGTGCACCTTTCATTCATTTGCACCATGGCCAATAAAAAAATGCCCAAATTCCCAGACACAGAGTTGAAAGTGCTGGTAGACGAGATAATTAGGGTAGAACCACATTTGTGTGGGAACCTGGTCCAACAGACCCCACTTGTGTGCAAAAATCAGATGTGGACAAGGATCTACAACAAAGTCAATGCAGTAGGGACCACCGTATGCACACTGCGTGACATCAAAAGGTGGTGGACCGACCTCGAGGCCTGGATTGAGGCTCAGGCCCAGAGGAACAACAAGGAGGGCAAAAGAACTGGTGGTGGCCCTCCCATTCCATCACTAGACTTCAATAAATGGGAGGACAAGGTGCTTGCCATACTGCATCCAGAGAGTCTCACAGGAATCGAGTGGAGGCTGGTAAGTACGGCATAAATGATCACATCCCACTGTTATGTACTGTTGTGCACAACAAGTGAGCTCAATTGCCAGACCTATTCAAAATCACGTAGAATGCACACTTTCAATATGAATGTCTTACAAGGCTAGCATTTCCTTCCTCTGCTTCACCTCACAGGTAGGTAGTCAGCTCATGTACCCTGGCCTCCCTTCCAAACAGCATGGAGCACCCTCCCCACCCCACAGCCATGTGGCAACCATCACCGTCACCAGTGCCTCCTAACAGGTAGGTAGCCATCTTAATGGGGAGGGGGTTGTTGAGACCTGTCAGCAAGCCCACTACTCCTACAAGGTACTCTGTACTCCCTCCCAAACAGCATGGAGCACCCTCCCCACCCCAGAGCCATGTGGCAGCCATCACTGTTGACAGTGCCTCCTAACAGGTAGGTAGCCATCTTACTGGGGAGGGGGTTGTTGAGACCTGACAGCAAGACCACTACTCCCACAAGGCACTCTGTACTCCCTCCCAAACAGAATGGAGCACCCTCCCCATCCCAGAGCCATGTGGCAGCCATCACCCTCCTCTGCTTCACTTAGCAGGTAGGTAGTCAGCCCATGCACCCTGGCCTCCCTACCAAACAGCATGGAGCTACATGACCACCACATCCTGCACTTGTCAGCCCACTCTGTAAAGCTCAATATGTTGTAGCCAGTGCACACACAGCTAATCCCATTGAGAGGTCACATGAATCACAGTGTCTTCGATGAAGTCACATGTAACGGCAAAGCAAAACCCAGGAATTCAATGGCCAAAATCCAATGTGCAAGTCCCATTGTCCCAAAGCATAAAGGCTCACATCAACACAACACATGCACGGAGACTCAATCAAACATCACAAACCACAGGAGGTCAGTACAAAAAGCACTACAGAAATCATTACTTTTCGGCATAGTAGACAGATACTCATCGAAAAGTCCTAAATAACCTGCCATAAACTGAAATGGATGAGCAACAAGTTGGTACATATGAAATTGGTGTTTCTGCCATGTCACATCACTAGTGAGCAATGTATGTACCTCTACATCATGTTCAACTGCTGACAAACTGTTACGAATGCCAAGTAATGCCAATGTCAAAAGTCAGGTCATCTCAAATGATATGTGCAAAACATGATCATCAAAGTTGTGCTGTGTACTGAACATGCTGACAATATACCCTCTGGAATCTATGGTTGCAATTTTTATCTTGCAACTCTCAAGGATGTGGTCATGGAAGTCAATGCAAGGCGATGAGTGTGCCAGGCTGGTTACATGTGGTTGTTGCAAGCAGGGTTTCGGGCCTGGCTGTGAAGCGTGGTTACGGCCGCTGCAAATGGGGAGACAGTAATTGGAAACTATTTGAGACTTGGGTATCCAGCGATTAATAGTGGTGCCGGAGTGAGGCAGAATCGGATAACACACATGAATACGTTTTTAAATAGTGATTGTGCGTACAGGTGTATTTATGAAAGGATTCGGAATTACAATCTGCAATATTTGAAACAAAAAGTGCCATTACAAGTACCATTACAAGATGGCGCGCACGCCAGGCTGTTAACGTGGTATTATCACAAGCAAGGTCACATGGAAGTACACTTCCGGGACACGCACTTGAAGTAGCGCACGAGGAGAAACATTACGATACTGGAATGAGATACAGCGGTGTTAGACCCGGCCTTGTGGCATGGCCATCAATCAATCAATCAATCAGTGACATTTATAGAGCGCACTACATACCCGTAGGGTCTCAAGGCGCTGGGGGTGGGGGGGTGCCGCTACTGCTCGAACAGCCATGTCTTCAGCTTCTTCCTGAAGGAGAGGTGGTCTTGGGTCAGGCGCAGGTCAGTCGGGAGGGAGTTCCAGGTCTTGGCGGCCAGGTAGGAGAAGGACCTTCCTCCTGTAGTCGCTCTTCGGATGCGGGGGACGGCGGCGAGGGCGAGGTTGGCTGATCGGAGGTGGCGTTTGGGAGCGTAGAAGTTGACTCGGCTGTTGAGGTAGCTCGGGCCTTGGTCGTGTAGGGCTTTGTGTGCGTGGGTGAGGAGGCGGAAGGTGATTCTTTTGTTGACGGGGAGCCAGTGAAGGTCTCTCAGATGTCCGGAGATGTGGCTGGTTCGTGGGATGTCGAGGATGAGTCTGGCTGAGGCGTTCTGGATCCGCTGGAGTCTCTTCTGGAGCTTGGCGGTGGTGCCGGCGTAGAGGGCGTTGCCGTAGTCCAGTCGGCTGGTGACGAGGGCCTGGGTGACGGTCCTCCTGGTCTCGGTGGGGATCCACCAGAAGATCTTCCGTAGCATGCGTAGGATGTTGAAGCACACCGAGGAGACGGCGTTGACTTGCCTGGTCATGGAGAGGGAGGAGTCCAGGATGAAGCCCAGGTTGTGTGCATGGTCTGTCGGTTTGGGTGCGGTGCCCAGGGCGGGAGGCCACCAGGAGTCGTCCCAGGCGGAGGGTGAGGAGCCCAGGATGAGGACCTCCGTCTTGTCCGAGTTCAGCTTCAGGCGGCTGGTCGTCATCCACTCGGCTACGTCCTTTATCCCTTCGTGTAGGTTGGCTCTGGCGGCGGCGGGGTCGTTGGTCAGGGAGAGGATCAGCTGGGTGTCGTCGGCGTAGGAGATTATGTTGAGGTTGTGTTGCCGTGCGATGGCCGCGAGGGGGCTCATGTAGACGTTGAAGAGGGTGGGGCTCAGCGAGGATCCTTGAGGGACGCCGCAGATGACATCGGTGGCCTCTGACTTGTACGGTGGTAGACGGACTCTCTGTGTTCTTCCGTCGAGGAAGGAGATGATCCATTCCAGCGCCTTGTCCTGGATTCCGACGTTGCTGAGGCGCTGTACTAGGGTGCGGTGGCAGACAGTGTCGAATGCTGCGGAGAGGTCTAGGAGGATGAGGGCCGCTGTTTCTCCGTTGTCCATCAGGGCTCGAATGTCATCGGTGGCGGCGATGAGGGCGGTCTCGGTGCTGTGATTGGCTCGGAAGCCGGACTGTGAGGGGTCGAGGGATCCATTCGTTTCGAGGAAGGCGGCCATCTGCTTGTTGACGGTCTTCTCGATGACTTTGGCTGGAAACGGGAGGAGCGAGATGGGGCGGTAGTTCTTGAGTTCGGTGGGGTCCGCTGTGGGTTTCTTGAGTAGCGCGCTGAGTTCGGCGTGCTTCCAGCTCTCAGGGAAGGTGGCGGTGTCGAAGGATGTGTTGATGATGTCTCGCAGGTGGGGTGCGATGACAGCGTCAGCCTTGTTGAAGACGTGATGAGGGCAGGGGTCGGTCGGTGATCCGGAGTGGATGGAGTTCATCGTGCGGATGGTGTCTTCGGTGCTGATCGGAGTCCAGGCGTGGAGGGTGGTGGTGAGGGGTGGTTGTTCGGTCTTGGTGTGCGTTGGTTGGTTGCTGAAGCTGTTGTGTATGTCCGCGATCTTGTTGTGGAAGTATGAGGCGAGGGAGTTGCAGAGGTCTTGCGATGGGGTGATGTCGTTGTTTCCTGCGCTGGGGTTGGAGAGCTCTTTCACGATGTTGAAGAGTTCCTTGCAGTTGTGTGCGTTGTTGTCCAGCCGGTCCTTGAAAGCAGTTTTCTTGGCGGCGCGGATCAGCTGGTGGTGCTTCCGGGTGGCCAGCTTGAAGGTGGTCCTGTTGTCCGGTGTGGGATCCCTTCTCCAGACTTTCTCGAGGGCTCGGCAGTTCTTCTTGGAGCTCTTGAGTTCGTCGGTGAACCACGGGGCTTTCTTGCTGCCGGGTCTGCTGGGCGGGGTCCTCAGTGGGGCGAGTTCGTCCGCGCAGTTGCTGATCCACTGTGTGAGGTTGTTGGCGGCCTGGCTGGGGTTCGCTGAGCTGGCAGGGGGGTGCTGGCTCAGGGAGGTGGCGAGCTGGTCTGCTGTGATCTTGTTCCAGCTTCTGCGGGCGGCCTGTTGCTGGTGGTGGTGGGTCGTCGTTCTCTTGAAGGTGAAGTGGACGCAGCTGTGGTCCGTCCATTGAAGCTCTGTGGCGTGGCTGAAGACGATGTCTTTGCAGGATGAGAAGACGGCGTCGAGTGTGTGTCCGGCGAGGTGGGTGGGGGTGGATACCAGCTGCTTGAGTCCAAGATTGGCGAGGTTGTCGAGCAGGGTGCTGGTGTTGCGGTCGTTGTTGTTCTCCAGGTGGAAGTTGAGGTCCCCCAGGAGGATGTAGTCGGCGGAGGGGAGGGCATGCGGGCTGACGAAGTCGGCGATGTCCTCGCTGAATTGTGTGCGTGGTCCCGGGGGTCGGTAGATCAGGGTGCCTCTGAGGGTGGTGTTTGGGTCGGTGTGGATCTGGAAGTGCAGGTGTTCGGCGGTGGTCAGGGAGTTGTCGGTGCTGGTCGTGAGACGGATGGTGTTCCTGTGGATGATGGCGATGCCTCCTCCCATCTGGTTGGCGTTGCGGTCCCTCCGGACGATCTTGTAGCCCTCCGGGATGGCGATGGCGATGTCGGGAGTTGAAGAGGCGTTCATCCAGGTCTCCGTAAGGAAGGCAACGTCAGGGGCTGTGGTGTCTAGGAGGTTCCAGAGTTCCACGGCGTGTCTGTGGACGGAGCGGGTGTTGAGCAGGATGCACTTGAGGTGGGTGCTGCTGGTGTTTGGCTTGGCGGCTGCTGGTGCGGGGCAGGTCCGGATGCAGGAGAACTTGCAGGCGTGGCAGCTGAAAGGTCCGTGGGTGAGTCGTGGTGTGGCTTGGTGGCAGTCTGGGAGTCGGCCGGTGTTGAGTGCGCTGAGGGTGGCGGCGGAGTACGTCAGGCGGGTAGGTCGGGGTCTTCGTGGGCCAGGGGTCCTGGCGCTGGACGCGATCCGGTCGCGGACGGGCTTACCTTTGGCGCGCCTTCGGCGCACAATCGGCGCGCCCGCTGCGCGTGACCGCTGCGCGTTCGCACGGTCGCCATATAAGGCGAAGTGCGCGGGTGGGCGGGGCAGCTGGGAGGCGGGAGCGGGGAGGGATACAGAAGGAAAAAGGGGCAGGGCTAAGCGGCGGTGGCAGGAAGCGGGGAGGGTGAGCGGGGCTCGGCGAGGTAGGCGGGCAGACAGGGAGGAGACAGCGAAACACGGGCACAATTACCAGAAAATTATAACAAAAACACGGGCACGAATACAATGAAAAGGAGAAGCACAAGGTCACACAGTCAAGGGAATACTATTAACACCAAAACGAGCAGCCGGCAGGCAGGCACGGACCGCGCCTCTCGGAGGAGGGGGCGTGGTCAGCGGCAGCGCGACAGGCAGCGAGGCAGCTAGGCATGGCAGAGGAGCACACGCAGCAGCTGGTGGCCGTGCGGCGCGGGGGTGTCCCACAAGTGGGTCACACTCACCTGCGTCGCACGGTCGCCATATAAGGCCAAGTGCGCGGGTGGGCGGGGCAGCTGGGAGGCGGGAGCGGGGAGGGATACAGAAGGAAAAAGGTGCGGGGCTAAGCGGCGGTGGCGGGAAGCGGGGAGGGTGAGCGGGGCTCGGCGAGGTAGGCGGGCAGACAGGGAGGAGACAGCGAAACACGGGCACAATTACCAGAAAGTTATAACAAAAACACGGGCACGAATACAATGAAAAGGAGAAGCACAAGGTCACACAGTCAAGGGAATACTATTAACACCAAAACGAGCAGCCGGCAGGCAGGCACGGACCGCGCCTCTCGGAGGAGGGGGCGTGGTCAGCGGCAGCGCGACAGGCAGCGAGGCAGCTAGGCAGGGCAGAGGAGCACACGCAGCAGCTGGTGGCCGTGCGGCGCGGGGGTGTCCCACAAGTGGGTCACACTCACCTGCGTCGCACGGTCGCCATATAAGGCCAAGTGCGCGGGTGGGCGGGGCAGCTGGGAGGCGGGAGCGGGGAGGGATACAGAAGGAAAAAGGGGCGGGGCTAAGCGGCGGTGGCGGGAAGCGGGGAGGGTGAGCGGGGCTCGGCGAGGTAGGCGGGCAGACAGGGAGGAGACAGCGAAACACGGGCACAATTACCAGAAAGTTATAACAAAGACACAGGCACGAATACAATGAAAAGGAGAAGCACAAGGTCACACAGTCAAGGGAATACTATTAACGCCAAAACGAGCAGCCGGCAGGCAGGCACGGACCGCGCCTCTCGGAGGAGGGGGCGTGGTCAGCGGCAGCGCGACAGGCAGCTAGGCAGGGCAGAGGAGCACACGCAGCAGCTGGTGGCCGTGCGGCGCGGGGGTGTCCCACAAGTGGGTCACACTCACCTGCGTCGCACGGTCGCCATATAAGGCCAAGTGCGCGGGTGGGCGGGGCAGCTGGGAGGCGGGAGCGGGGAGGGATACAGAAGGAAAAAGGGGCGGGGCTAAGCGGCGGTGGCGGGAAGCGGGGAGGGTGAGCGGGGCTCGGCGAGGTAGGCGGGCAGACAGGGAGGAGACAGCGAAACACGGGCACAATTACCAGAAAGTTATAACAAAAACACGGGCACGAATACAATGAAAAGGAGAAGCACAAGGTCACACAGTCAAGGGAATACTATTAACGCCAAAACGAGCAGCCGGCAGGCAGGCACGGACCGCGCCTCTCGGAGGAGGGGGCGTGGTCAGCGGCAGCGCGACAGGCAGCGAGGCAGCTAGGCAGGGCAGAGGAGCACACGCAGCAGCTGGTGGCCGTGCGGCGCGGGGGTGTCCCACAAGTGGGTCACACTCACCTGCGTCGCACGGTCGCCATATAAGGCCAAGTGCGCGGGTGGGCGGGGCAGCTGGGAGGCGGGAGCGGGTAGGGATACAGAAGGAAAAGGGGCGGGGCTAAGCGGCGGTGGCGGGAAGCGGGGAGGGTGAGCGGGGCTCGGCGAGGTAGGCGGGCAGACAGGGAGGAGACAGCGAAACACGGGCACAATTACCAGAAAATTATAACAAAAACACGGGCACGAATACAATGAAAAGGAGAAGCACAAGGTCACACAGTCAAGGGAATACTATTAACACCAAAACGAGCAGCCGGCAGGCAGGCACGGACCGCGCCTCTCGGAGGAGGGGGCGTGGTCAGCGGCAGCGCGACAGGCAGCGAGGCAGCTAGGCAGGGCAGAGGAGCACACGCAGCAGCTGGTGGCCGTGCGGCGCGGGGGTGTCCCACAAGTGGGTCACACTCACCTGCGTCGCACGGTCGCCATATAAGGCCAAGTGCGCAGGTGGGCGGGGCAGCTGGGAGGCGGGAGCGGGGAGGGATACAGAAGGAAAAAGGGGCGGGGCTAAGCGGCGGTGGCGGGAAGCGGGGAGGGTGAGCGGGGCTCGGCGAGGTAGGCGGGCAGACAGGGAGGAGACAGCGAAACACGGGCACAATTACCAGAAAATTATAACAAAAACACGGGCACGAATACAATGAAAAGGAGAAGCACAAGGTCACACAGTCAAGGGAATACTATTAACGCCAAAACGAGCAGCCGGCAGGCAGGCACGGACCGCGCCTCTCGGAGGAGGGGGCGTGGTCAGCGGCAGCGCGACAGGCAGCGAGGCAGCTAGGCAGGGCAGAGGAGCACACGCAGCAGCTGGTGGCCGTGCGGCGCGGGGGTGTCCCACAAGCCACACCCCCTGACCCGTACACCTCATTCAGTCCCTCAGTACACGGCCTAGCCGGTCCTGCCCGCCAGGACCCACACACACCCAATCCGGACTTCCCTGTCCGTGCCCTCCATCTTCCCAGCACCACAGGGCCCGCGTGCCCACTTCATGCACCTATGAGAGCCGCCCGGCCCCCAGCACAACCCAGGCCTAGAGGCGCCACCCCGGCTGGGGAACTTCGCGCTCCCATGGAGTGAGAGAGGGAGGAGCAGTTTCCCTCGCACCTCTGGCCTCCCCTCGGGAGATGGGTTCCGATCGGCCCTCCGGCCTCCCTGAGGGCTGGCTCCACGCCTGCTGGGTGTCTGGGACTCCTCCCGACCCGGCCCTGAAAGGATCAAAGGACAACGTGGCAGGAAACTCCAACGAGCGGCCCCCAGGCGCTAAGACCCCTGCCTACACGGACCCCGGACATCAAAGAGGAGTTGACCTATAACAAGGGGTTCTCTGGGACTATCTGGGAGATTCGACTCTGGAACGACGAGAGCCCTGCTGACGTGGTCGCTGCTCCCTTGCAACCTTGGAACCTCTGAGCCCTGCTGAGTGACTCGCGGCTCCCCTGAAGATTGTAAGACCTCCGAACTTGTGCTTGAGCCCTGCTGAGTGACTCGCGGCTCCCCTGAAGATCGTAAGACCTCCGAACTTGTGCTTGAGCCCTGCTGAGTGACTCACGGCTCCCCTGAAGATCGTAAGACCTCCGAACTTGTGCTTGAGCCCTGCTGAGTGACTCGCGGCTCCCCTGAAGATCGTAAGACCTCCGAACTTGTGCTTGAGCCCTGCTGAGTGACTCGCGGCTCCCCTGAAGATCGTAAGACCTCCGAACTTGTGCTTGAGCTCTGCTGAGTGACTCGCGGCTCCCCTGAAGATCGTAAGACCTCCGACCTTGTGCTTGAGCCCTGCTGAGTGACTCGCGGCTCGTCACGACTCCCTCGGTCCGGCTGGACCGCAGCGTATCCCCCAGCTCGAGGATTGTGAGCTGTGCGTTGGGTACGCCCCTGCATTGATCCGGATCCCCAAAGACTGTCCCGCTACCCCCTTTCCCCACCGAGACTCTCTGAGCCCGTGCTCTATTTGTACATATCCACCTTGGTGATCATAAAGATCCGACGAAGCTGAGTAGATAAAAGATCTGTTCCCAAGAACCTACCGTGTGGTGTCTCTTTGTCGTGTGGTGCCGTGTGTGCGATCCTAGATACGAGACTCTTCCCCTGAGGAGTCTCCCGCCAGTGCCCGGCTACGTTACCCCGAGGGTAGGTCTCAGGGTGTTCAGGTAACCTCCCTGTCTCCCCTGGGGTCGCCTTCTAACATTGGTGGCAAGCGACGGGATTCGGGCCCATCATCTAGAGATCGTACCGTAAGCGGCTGACGCACTACCGGCAAAGACGGCAGAAGAAAACGCCATGAGTCTCACAGAAACCAACGCGAGTGCTGTGTTCCAGGCGGAACAACTGGAAGAGTACACGCACAAAGAACTGAAGCAATTCTGCAAAGAACTAAAAATCGCTACCACTGGTCTCAACACCAAAGAAGATATGCAGAAGGCACTGAAAGCTTGGGTGGAATCCGGAGCCCCCCGCCCAGAAGGAGAAGTGGAGCTCCACGACGAAGCTGGACTCTCCCCAAGAGAAAGCAGCAGCAACCAGGTACGAAGCTTCGTACCAGACGGGGGTCTATCCCCAGAAGAACTCGCAGACAGAGAGAGAAGTCGTAATCACGAACTCGAACTGGCCAAACTGAAAATTGAGGGCGAGTTGAAATTAGCTGAGAAGAAGCTAGCAGTGGAACAGATGCGAGTACAAGGCGAACTGGAAGAGAAGAAACTCCAACGAGAGCACGAAGGACGAAGACTTCAACTGGAGCATGAACGCAGCTTGAAAGAAATCGAGCTTAAGGCAAGGAGCGAAGAAGCTCGACCCCCGGAGAACTGGGGGGTGCCACCACCGGCGGAACAGAAGGTCCACATCCCCAAAGATGTGGTCAAGGAATATTACAAAAACAATGACATCCAACAGTGGTTCAAGGCCTACGAGGTCGCCATGACCTCCCACCGAGTCCCGCAGAAAGATTGGGGGGCCGGGTTGTGGGGCCGATTTTTGATCGAGGGGAGAGACACCCTGCTCGACCTACCATCCTCCATGCAGACCTCCTACAGCCACATGAAGGAGGCCCTCCTCACAAGGTACGGCCTCACCCCGGAGATGTACCGCCAGCGGTTCCGGGACTGCAAGAAGATCCCCGGCACCACGTGGGTGGAGTATGTGAACTTTTTCAGCCGTGCATTCGACGGGTGGATTAAGGGCAGCAAAGTAACCACCCTGGACGAACTAACCGACCTTATGTTATGGGAACACCTGGCGGCGAACTGCTTTGTGGAGCTACGCCAGCATCTGCTCGACAGCAAGCTCCCGGATCCGAGGAAGCTGGCTGTCGAGGCGGATCGCTGGACCAACACCCGGGTCTCCCGGGGCCCTGTAGGAGAATACCCCCGAGCCAGTCAGGGACCACCCCGCCAGAGAGAGGGGGGGAACCAGGGAGGGCAGAGGGAATCCCAGTCCAGTCCTCCGAAAAGCCAACCTCCGCACTTCCCGGCACCCTCACCAGCTGTATCCGGTCCACCCGTGAGACGGGGCACCGGGTGACCATCACTTGTTTCCGTTGCCAGAACCCCGGGCATTACGCCAATGACCCCGAATGCCCCATGGCCCTGCGCGTCCCCACTACAGCCCCCCCAGCCAGACAGATAGCCAATGTAGCCCTAGGGGAGGAGATTGAGGAGACCGTAGAATGGGAACCCGCCGCCATGGCCTTGGTATCATTAGGAGACAGAGAAATGGTCCCTGGGAGCCTCCTGCCCTCCAACACGAAGAAATACAGGCAGCTAGTGACGATCAATGGCCAACATGTAGAGGCTCTTCGTGACACCGGGGCGAGCATCACCGGTGTCCTCAGCCACTTAGTCCACGAAGACCAGATCCTCCCCATTATATTTTGCTCTGTAATTGCAGCTGACAACACTGAGAGTCTCTGTAAGGTAGCCCTGGTGCCTTTTGAATGGGGCGGAGTGGTCGGTAAATTGAAAGTAGCAGTAAGAACCTCCCAGCCGGTCGACTGTCTCCTGGGGAACAACCTGGAAAGTTCCCCCTGGCAGCAAGTCGAGCGCAAGGCCCACCTAGGGATGATGGGTCTCCCTGAGTGGGTGTGCGCCACCACCCGATCTATGGCGGCCCAACTGCCCCCCCTTGGGGAAGTCGAGGACGCACCTGCCAACGAGGACAGGATTGTCCCAGCCGAGGTCCCCCACATCTCCCCACGTGGAGAATCTGTCGCCAGCGACGAACCCCTACCGTCCGACCCGCACAGTTTGCAGAGTTAGGCGATCTGCCCGAGTTGGCCCAGTGGCGCCACAAGGGGGGCCCCTCCTGAGAGGAGTTCTGCCAGGAGCAAGCTACCTGTCCCTCCCTGGTCGGACCCCGGCAGCAAGCAGAGGCCCAAGCCGCGGGCGACCTATCTGGAACACACCGGCTATATTGGGAAAATGACCTTTTGTACAGCGAGCAGAAGTCGGTGGAGCTAGGATCAGCCAGGGTGCTGGTGGTACCCCTACGCTTCCTCCTGGGCTTGGCCCACGATGTCCCCCTCGCAGGCCACTTGGGCCAAGACAAAACCTACAGTCGCCTAGTGACTCACTTTTACTGGCCTAAAATGAAAGCAGATGTAGAAACCCACTGCAAGTCCTGTCCCATGTGCCAGGCTAGTGGGAAAAGTGGAGGAAAGCGCAAGGCTCCCCTCCAACCCTTCCCTGTCGTCAATACCCCGTTCGAACGGGTCGGGATCGACATCGTGGGGCCCCTGGACCCCCCAACCTCACAAGGTCACCACTTCATCCTCGTCCTAGTGGACCATGCCACCCGATACCCGGAGGCCATTCCCCTACGCACCATCACCGCCCCCGTGGTGGGCCGAGCGTTGATGGGGATCTTTTCCCGTGTGGGTTTTCCCCGCGAGGTCGTAAGCGATCGCGGGACGAACTTTATCTCCAAATACATGACGTCCCTGTGGCAACAATGTGGAGTGTCCTATAAGTTCACCACACCGTACCACCCCCAAGGAAATGGTCTAGTAGAGCGGTTTAACCGGACTCTGAAGGGGATGATCGCGGGCCTGGAAGAGCCCCTCCGGCGCAAGTGGGACGTCCTGCTCCCCTGCCTTTTGTTCGCCTACCGGGAAGTTCCCCAGAAATCCTTGGGGTTCAGCCCCTTTGAGTTACTCTACGGGTACCCCGTCCGGGGGCCCCTCAGCCTGGTCAAGGAAGGGTGGGAGGCGGCGCCCCGAGGCCCCCCCCCGAGATGTGTTCCGATACGTTCTGACCCTCCGAAACCAGACTAGGAAGTTTCGAGAAATGGCCGAGGCCAACCTGGAGGCGAGCCAGGAAGAAATGAAGCGCTGGTACGACCAGAATGCCACTCTGGTCGACTTCCAGCCAGGGCAGCAGGTATGGGTCATGGCCCTCGTGAAACCTTGCGCCCTCCAGGATAAATGGACTGGGCCCTTCAAAGTCATTGAGCGGAAGAGCCAGGTCACGTACTTGGTGAACGTCCAGTCACCTCGGGACCCCCTTCGGGTCCTTCACGTGAACCGCCTCAAGCCCCACTTCGTGCGGACGGAGCTGAGTCTGCTGCTGGCCACCGATGACGGGGCCGAGGAGGAGTCAGATCCCCTCCCTGACCTCCTGTGTACCAAGGAGAAGGATGGCTCCGTGGAAGGAGTGAACCTCTCTCCATCCCTCACTTCCCAGCAACGCGAGGACTGCCGCCAGCTCTTAGGGCAGTTCCCCGACTTATTCTCTCTCGTCCCCAAAGTCACCGACTGGTGTGTCCATGACGTGGACACCGGAGACAGCCCGCCGGTGAAGCAATGAGCCTACCGAGTCCCTGATCGAGTCCGGTCCTGCATTCAGGCCGAGGTCTCGAAGATGTTGACCTTGGGGGTGATCGAACCCTCAGACAGCCCCTGGGCCCGCCCCGTGGTACTGGTCCCGAAAGCAGCGGCCCCCGGTGTCGCCCCAGAATTCCGATTCTGTGTGGACTACCGGGGACTCAATGAAGTCACCAGAGCCGACGCTCACCCCATTCCCCGAGCAGACGAGCTCATTGACCGTCTCGGGTCGGCTCATTTCCTCAGCACATTCGATCTAACCTGCGGGTACTGGCAAATTGCGCTCACAGAAGGAGCCAAGGAGCGGTCCGCCTTCTCCACCTCGGATGGGCACTATCGCTTTCGCGTGATGCCCTTCGGGATGAAAAATGCCCCGGCCACCTTCCAGCGACTGGTAAATAGAGTCCTGGCCGGGCTAGAACAGTTCAGCGCCGCATATCTAGACGATATCGCGGTTTTCAGTTCCGAATGGAGTGAGCACCTCCAGCACCTCCGGAGGGTGCTAACGGCCCTGCACCAGGCAGGCCTCACAGTAAAAGCCAGCAAGTGTCAGATTGGGCAAGGTTCGGTGGTCTACCTAGGGCACCGAGTCGGAAGCGGGCGGTCGCCCCTCTGCAGCCTAAGATCGATGCCATCCTAGCCTGGGAACCACCCACTACCCAAACGGAGGTCCGAGCCTTTTTGGGCTTCACCGGCTACTACCGGAGATTCATCCGGGGGTACGGCAGCCTTGTCGGTCCCCTCACGGAACTCACGTCCAAGAAACAGCCCAAGAAAGTGCAGTGGACCTCTGCCTGCCAGGAGGCGTTCGATGCCCTGAAAGCGCCCATGTGTACTGCCCCCGTGCTCCAGGCCCCCGACTACTCCAAGGAGTTTGTGGTACAAACTGATGCCTCCGAGCATGGCATTGGGGCAGTCCTGTCACAGGTGAATGACCAAGGCCTAGACCAGCCCGTAGCCTTCCTCAGCCGAAGGCTGTTACCCAGAGAACAGAAATGGAGCACCATTGAGCGCGAGGCGTTCGCCGTAGTCTGGGCCCTCAAGAAATTACGACCCTATCTGTTCGGCACCCAGTCCAAACCGACCATCGCCCCCTGCGATGGCTCATGCAGATGCGAGAGGAAAGCCCCAAACTATTGCGGTGGTCAATCTCCCTCCAGGGGATGGATTTCACCGTAGAGCACCTCCCTGGTACTGACCACGCCAACGCTGACGGCCTCTCCCGGTTCTTCCGCCTCAGCGAAGAGAACCCCCAAGAGGATGGGTAGTTCTCTCCGGCTTTCAGCTGGGGGGGACGCGTGTTAGACCCGGCCTTGTGGCATGGCCATCCCTGACCCCTAGCCACACCCCCTGACCCGTACACCTCATTCAGTCCCTCAGTACACGGCCTAGCCGGTCATGCCCGCCAGGACCCACACACACCCGACCCGGACTTCCCTGTCCGTGCCCTCCATCTTCCCAGCACCACAGGGCCCGCGTGCCCACTTCATGCACCTACGATGGCCGCCCGGCCCCCAGCACAACCCAGGCCTAGAGGCGCCACCCCGGCTGGGGAACATCGCGCTCCCATGGAGTGAGAGAGGGAGGAGCAGTTTCCCTCGCACCTCTGGCCTCCCCTCGGAAGATGGGTTCCGATCGGCCCTCCGGCCTCCCTGAGGGCTGGCTCCATGCCTGCTGGGTGTCTGGGACTCCTCCCGACCCGGCCCTGAAAGGATCAAAGGACAACATGGCAGGAAACTCCAACGAGCGGCCCCCATTCGACTCTGGAACGACGAGAGCCCTGCTGACGTGGTCGCGGCTCCCTTGCAACCTTGGAACCTCTGAGCCCTGCTGAGTGACTCGCGGCTCCCCTGAAGATCGTAAGACCTCCGAACTTGTGCTTGAGCTCTGCTGAGTGACTCGCGGCTCCCCTGAAGATCGTAAGACCTCCGAACTTGTGCTTGAGCCCTGCTGAGTGACTCGCGGCTCCCCTGAAGATCGTAAGACCTCCGAACTTGTGCTTGAGCCCTGCTGAGTGACTCGCGGCTCCCCTGAAGATCGTAAGACCTCCGACCTTTTGCTTGAGCCCTGCTGAGTGACTCGCGGCTCCTAACGACTCCCTCGGTCCGGCTGGACCGCAGCGTATCCCCCAGCTTGAGGATTGTGAGCTGTGCGTTGGGTATGCCCCTGCATTGATCCGGATCCCCAAAGACTGTCCCGCTACCCCCTTTCCCCACCGAGACTCTCTGAGCCCGTGCTCTATTTGTACATATCCACCTTGGTGATCATAAAGATCCGACGAAGCTGAGTAGATAAAAGATCTGTTCCCTACCGTGTGGTGTCTCTTTGTCGTGTGGTGCCGTGTGTGCGATCCTAGATACGAGACTCTTCCCCTGAGGAGTCTCCCGCCAGTGCCCGGCTACGTTACCCCGAGGGTAGGTCTCAGGGTGTTCAGGTAACCTCCCTGTCTCCCCTGGGGTCGCCTTCTAACATTAGCGGTATACATGTGCAAACGGGGTAAGGGTATGCGTGTCAGTGTGATGGGCGGTGAGTGAGCACTGAGGGATGACCGCGTAAGCACTGGGAATTTAGTTGAAGGTTGGAGGGTGAATTGAGTGCCCATGTTATTGCTGAAGGGGATGGTCAGCTGGGATATGGGTGTCCTTTTGAGAACTAGGTTTGTAAACGTGACAAATCTGTACTGATTTATCGGCTTGTGCATTCTGGTAGCCCACGGGCAGTAGCATGATTACTGTGCCGCCGCTTATATTGAATTGATTAGCGGCGCTTTTTTATTGTCATCAGTTGAGAATAGGCTGAAACCTATATGCATATATTCACAGGTATATGGACGGCAACGGATTGTGCCGCAAAGAGAGCTTACGAGTGAAGGATACCCTCTCGATATGGTGGGGAGCCGGTATGAGTATTGATGGCTACCACCTGGTAATTATACTATGAACCCTGTGTTATACACATTACCTTCAATAAGTTCGTCAATAGACGTGATGACGGATGTCCTGGATGGTTGGCAGTATTAATATGTTCTTTGTTTACCAGTCACCCGTGGTTAAAACAAATTGAGATCCAGTGAGGTGAGGTGTGGGCCGAGCCCTGAAGAAATTGCTGTACAGAAGAGTGGCAATGAAACATGTTGGCCCATCTTAAAGCGGTCTGAAACATACAGTCCATTTTTAAATTTGAGTAGGTTCACACCATGGAATAAAACTTGTATCTGTGAGTCATAACTCTATTTTATTTGGAGAAAAGTGGTTACACTTTCTCACAGTGCGGGGTTTTCTTTTGACACTATACACTGTTGTGCGTACTTCACTTTATTCATTTTTTCACCTCCTATACTTTATACTGGACACTTATCTTCTTTTCATGGGTAAGAAAGTAGCCGATGATGAGAAACGTGGGCAAACTGGTGAGTACCTACCAGCAGCTCCCCTGGTGATGCTTACGTGAGGTTCTTTCTTTCCTCCACACCTATTTTTCACACACCTTTCAATAGAGGGAGGTTTGTGTACATGGGGTGGACTGGTAAATGTGTGTTTGGCGTGACATTTGGGACTGGATACGACTGGCAACTGGTTAAGGCCAGCGGTTGGGTGGAGATATCATTATACCTCACCTTGGTTCCTAAGAAATTTCAATATGTCCTAACACAGACCTGACTGCTTTTCCCTCTTATGCTCCTTGTTGTGGATAATACCATCAGGCAGATTGGGGATGCTAGGGACAGTGTGCAGCGGCGGCAACAGGCAATGCCACAGGTCCGTGTCTGCATGGCAGATGGGAGGCAAACTGGGGGACAGTCACAGGAGGACAATGAGACTGAGGCCCTGGCAACTGTGGAAACTGTCCTTGGTGCATACCAGCAGAACCAGGGACAGATGGGCCAGGTCCTGAAAGAAATGCGTGAACTCCGCTTGCTGCAGAGGTCAATGGACACACGCTTGGGTCAGATTGCTGAGTACATGGGCCAGCTTGTGGGTGTTCTGAGGGACATGCATGCAGCTCAAATAGCTGCCCACAACCCCCGTGGCCAGACGGATCCTAGTCACAACACCTCCGCAACGGCCACAGGGAGGGGTGAGTCACAACACAGTCAATCCTCAGACACCTCTGAGCATGCAGCAGGTCACGTCCGAAAAGACCCCGGGACGATCACATAGCAAAGCACTGTGCTGTACCAGTTCTAGTAGCCACCGTTGATGTCACCAGTGTCACACAGAGCATTGACTTTGTTGTAGATCCGATTCCACATTGCCACAATGATGGGAGTGTTCTGTTGGACTATGGAATTCCACCATTGTGTGTTCTACCTGAAGTATCCATGTACCAGCACTTTCAACTTCACCACTCACCTGTGACTCATGTCAAAATAAACACAATTCAAACCCCTATGCATTTGTGTCAGTATAATGTTTATCATAGTAAGTACCATGGTAAGTCACATTGCAATGTATCACAATATTTGAATGCGACAATCCATAGAGAGAGCGGAGGAACCTAGAACGACACAAGAAAATAACAGTGATTTGACATATGATAGCATGACAGCTAAAGCGCACCACTAGGCAACACTGTACAAAATGCATTCCAGATGCCACTGGCCCACACCAACATGGACAGAAGGGGGATGGGAGCCCACTACTTCACCTCCCAGCACAGTTCACCCCTTAGCATCCTGGAAAATGCACTTCATTTAAAATGCTTACTTGAATTTCCGTTGAAGTCTTTCACCAAGGTTGTTGCAGGTTAGTGCTGTGAATCCCTAGTCACATGTGTTCCTGGATATTATCCTTATTATAACACTTTATTTTTCCAATAAAGAATAAGAGTCACATAGCATTGCAAATAATCGCTTAACAATCAATCAAATAGTTCCTGACAGTGTCTTTACAATAGTGGTTACAGTAGCAGTCTGTACAGTGGTCTAGTATAGTGCTTCGACCTACCCCCAGAACGCCCCCCACCCATCCCCCATCCCCCCACACCCAATTAATAGACCACATGGCCAGCAGTGCCCCCCAAGTACCGCTAATCAACTGCGATTCACCCAGATCCTGATGCGCAGAAAAGAAACTCTGGGGTCATCTAAAGTGCCCCCTCAGCCCACTCCCTCAGATACTATACCATTGTCTGCTTGTGTGTTGGAGGCCTGCTTAGTGTTCTCAAGATAGGCCTTCAGGGGTCCCCATATGTCTTTGGGTCGTGATGTCAGTGGCATAAAGCTGGCATATACCTCAGCATTAGTGTTGCAGTGCACTAAACTCCTCTGCCAGTCTTGTAGCTGAGGAGCAGTTTTCCTGCCCCGTGTACCCTAAAAGAGCGATTTCAGGGAGGGGAACCAGTGGAAGACCGATTATCTTCCCTAGTGTCTCGTGTATCGCTGACCAGTAGGGCTGCAAGCGGGGACAGGACCATGCTAGGTGTAAAAAATCAGCGTGCGGAGCCACGCATTTCAAACAGGTGTGAGGCCTGTCATTGTCTATCCTATGTGCCATAGCTGTTGTAAAATAAGCGCGACGGAGAAATTTTAAATGCAGCAACTTATGGCGGCTGTTGAGTGAAACGTCCTTGATGACCTCACAACATTTTACCCATTGCGCATCCGTTATAGTGCAACCAGTGTCCACCTCCCAAGCCTGTCTAATTTTAGAGTTGTCTGCCAGAAGCATCTTAGCGCATTCTTTATACATTTTAGAAATAAGGCGAGTGCCGTTTGGGGTCTCCAACACCAAAGCAAGCGGGGGAAAGGAGTCAGGCTCAACCGGGTATGTGGGGAGCGCAGCCCGCAGTGCCGATTTCAGTCGGCTCAGAAGGAACCGTGTCATGAAATTGCAAGTGAACCATACGGGTTAGCAGGTTGGCACTGGCGTGTAACTAGAGGCAAGGATTGTGGTCATTATGGCGTGGACAAACAAAATGGCGGCTGCTCCACAGGGTATTGTGCAAATTTCACGACCACCTTGTAGACATCTGAGCAGGTGGGCTTAACATGTACAATTCCCTGGCACTGGTCGGCCAAGCGGCGCTGTATTGCCGTGTTTAATAGCATTGTGAAGTCTGTGACTAGGCACATTGGTGCTGCAGGCAGAAGGGCACCAGTTCAGTGCGCAGCGTTGTCAATTGGATCAGCATTCCCCAGGTAGGCACAGCGGATGGGGTATGCCAACCGAGGAGACGAGCGCAAGATGAGCGCGCCCCCACCTCCACCGCAGCCGCCGCAGCGCCAGGCCAGCGCCCAACCCCCGAAGGCAGCGACTAGTGGGCCCTGTCCCCACGTGCATCAAACTGCAGCGCGTAATGGGGCAGAGCTGCCGGCCTGGCAGCCGACAGCGGACTCAAGCAGCATGGGAGGGGGAGCGCAACTCGCTCGGCCCGACTCACCCGGTCCACAGTGGGATGTCGCTGGCGGCGCCGTCGTGTGTCCACTGGGCTCCTCCTTGCGCGGCTTCGCCGGGGTGCCGGGAGTAATGACGCTGGCCTGCCCCCCGGCCTATTTCCACACGATAAATCCCCAATCTGGGGGGAGCTGGAACCAGGCGAAGAGTGCCCCAAACTCAGCGCCGCCTCCGACGCTTGTGCCACCGCTCTCAGCCCAGGGATACACGCCTCACATCGGGGAAATCGCCGCTCGGCCCGGCTGATTGCAGGAGCTTCACTAGCAGGCGGTTATTTTCGCCGCCGGCTTGGCCACGCCCCCTCCTGGATATTATCCTCCATCAGTAGAGCTAAAAGAATGAACTTCTGTGTTTTCTGAGAAAGCTGCCACAATCCTCTCAGGTCTCTGTACGTCTTCCTGCACAACTTTGGTGAAAACCTTCAGCTACATTTCAAAGTAAGCATTTAAACTGAACTGTATTTACCAGGATGCTAAAGGGTGAACTGTGCTGGGAGGTGAAGCATTGTCCTCCCATCCCCCTACTACCATCAACATGGACTTGGCGTAAGATGTAAAACTCACACAGGGCTGCACAATGTAACCCTTAGTAGTGTGCCAACAAGAGCCAGCATCCAAACACATCCTGTTAAACATAGTAGGGGTGGGTGGAATTTGCGCAGTTGCGCTAGGCAAAGCTCCGCGAAATGGTAAAAAGTCTCCGCGAGCACGGAGAAATTCCGCGAACACGTGGAATTGCTTGTTCTGCCCATTCGCGTTGTGTTTTTCCTTTTCGTGAACGCTGTTTGCATGCTCGGGGGAAATATCTTGCAAACACGCATTTTGAGAGCGGGAACAAGCAAAAAATTCCGCAAAGCTGTGGATCGCGGAATTTTTGGCAATTCCGAGTTCTCCGCAGAACGCAAAATTACCAAAATTCCACAATCGGAACGGAATTTACTGCCCAGGCCTAGTTAAATGGCCGTTGGGGACATTGTCGCCTCCACTAAGTCAAGTACAGTTACACAGGGCTTGTAATGTATCATGCAAGATTTTTGCATGTTTTTAAAAAGGAACAACAGTCCCTGCCAACATTCCCATGCTAAAGCTCCTTTTTCCCGGAAGTGAACTTATCCTAAATAACCACAACCGCTGCGGTTTACGGGCAGGCGTCCCATATATAGTAACAGTTTCACAACGTGTTACTTGCTGTAGCAATGTTCTTTTTACTCCCCCATATGGGATTGTAGATCGTTAGTTGTGGCCTCACATTCCCAATATGAAAGCAGACTTAAATGAGTTTAGCAGGCTCAAAGCGCTTTTGTTTCAACAAGAAGTCGCTCTCACATCAGCCGTTGAGACCTGACTAAATAGGACTCTCCCACTTCAATTCGGGGAACTGATACACCAAATATTAAAAGCGTCTGATACTGAAGGCTTTGCACATATTTTTTAAACTTGTGGGCTATGGCCTTGTTACTTCGTTTCAGACTATTTTTGGAGTACTACCGGGTGTCATTTATTCAATTTTCCCAGTGCATTTGGCACTTTACCATCACTCCTTTGGCTGTTCTGCAGAGTGTTGGGTCTCCTACAGCTCTCACGCAATGGCTGCCCATCCTGGGGTCCAGGCCAATCCCGGTCAGTTGCAAATGTACCGTGAACAAATGCAGCCTTTTTTGGATGTTTGCCATTAGCTGTGCTTCGCATCAGGTATAGGCTAACCTTTCGCTAAGCCTATTTCACCTGCGTGTAACCTGTGTTCTACTGTCACTGATGCCCCTTTCAATGGGCCATGGATGTCTGCCTTTCCAACACATCTCTTGCTGATCTAGATTATGACCTGTGGGTGAGTCCATTGTTGGCCCACGACCAGGACTGTTCCGGTGATAGCCGTTTATGGGATGCCTTTCAACATGGCAGATGTCTGCGCCTGTGCATTTGCCCAATGTCTCCTGTGCCATGCATACATCAAACCTCTTACAGGTTACCCTGAAAAGCTCTTTTTGTCCCCGGGGTGCGAGGAGAACGTCTGTTCCTTCATACTACTGGATTGAATGGTGGTCCTTTTTGCTGAAGCTGATTCTGATCATCTTTTGGAACTGCTTGTCTTCAAAGCTGCAAGTGCTTTCTTGGACTCGTAACTACTTACCAGTATCCGCAACTGTTTAGAACCAATTCAATATAGTTTAACCTTTTCTCGTCTCCTTCTGAAATTTTCTTTGATTTAATCAAAATTTGGCCCGGTCTGCATTCGCTTTGACAATGCTTACCTTTGCGGTCTGTTGCGCTTGGTGCCACAGACCTGAGCAAGGGGAGACTGTTACATTGCCGTTGTGGACATTGTCGCTTAGTATGAGCCCGGCATCCATTATGCAGCTTTAGCGCACGTTAATACATGGCTCTGTTGTTTTGCAAGTAGCTTTGTTTAGGTCTTTCAAATGAGAACTGTCCGCAGAGCTTATTCTCTGCGCGGTCCTGGAGTACAGTCTAAACATTAGGCCTGGGCTAAAATTTCGTTCAGTTCGCGGAAATTGCGATAATTTGACATTTTCGCGTTCAAAATTTCCGCATTCCGCAGCTTAGCGATAATTTGGTTCTTGCTCGCGCTGTAAAATAATACATTCTCGCGCGATCGCCTTACCTGAATCCCTGCGTTCGCCGACAAGTTTTCTTGATCCGGTCGCGTTCTCCATGAGATGTTGTATTGTTTTTAGCCATTTGCGCTGTCTCGCGACAGTTCGCGCCCGCAGTAACGTCATGCGTCGCGCGATCACGTCTTTCTTCTCGCGATCATGCACCGCGAGACAACTGAAAACAAGATGGCCGCGCCCGCGAGCAACAACATTGGTAAGTTGGCGAGCCGCAACCATGCAGAAAATCTCGCGAACATGCAGAAAAAAAACTTCCGCATCTTCGCGATATTTCCGCGTGTTTGCGATAATTTTTAACATTTTCGCGATAAAGTGGATTTCGCAAATTCCACCCACCCCTACTAAACATCATGTCCAAGGTCGTAAAACAATGTCCCTTTTCCAGTCAGGCCTCAGCACCCAGACTCAACCAAACTACCACAGCTGCTAGAGACCACAGGTGTCTTTTTGACATTATCACCTGGAGAGAGATCCTTCCAGAGAGATGAGTGACACAGCCCATGTGATGTACATTTCACCATCTATAGGCTGAGGAATGGGGTCTGCTGACAAAGCACAGAGTTCTTGGGATGAATAATAAGACTTCTCTTAGCAAGGGGAGGAGGGATAAGCTCGTAGGTCTTCCTCCTGAGGGCTTATTAATATGACATCTCCCTTCATGATATATGGACATGGGTCTATGCTGACTTTTTTGGTGTTATGCATTATTCTGCTTGTTGTGGCACGTATTCTGCATGTTAGTACATGTTAGTTGAAATAAACATTTGAAACTTCAACTGATCTTATTGTGGACAAGTATAAGACAAGTATAAGAGTGAGGGCGACAGGGTGTGTCTTGTCATCGCAATTCCTGAGAGATCTGAGAGTGTTGTGTTCTGCGGTGTATAAGCGCTTGTTTCACTGTCAGTGAGTAGGAGAGCTAGTGAGACACTATAGCTATTCAGTCCTGGGCTTATGGGTACTCAGGTAGTAGGTTGACTCAGTCCCTGCCTGCCCAAGTCCTATAATCCTGTGCATAGTCCTGTCTGTGGGCAGAACCCCTGCAACAGCAAAGCGCACAGACACAGTCATAGTTGCTCAATGCTAACTTACACTCAATGGAAGTAGTTGGCGATGAGCTGTTCACGCAGGTCAAGACCTTCTTCCTCACCACTATCATCGTCACTTGGCATGTCTGGGCTTGCAGCAGGGGGCTGCTGCTGCTCATCATCGTCCTGAATCAGGGGGATCTCTTTGCTCAAGGCCAGGTTGTGTAGAATGCGGCAGACGACTACTATCTGACACACCTTCTGGGGTGAGTGGAGAAGTGCCCCACCACTCTTGTCCAGACACCTGAATCTAGACTTTAGAAGTCCAAAAGTGCGCTCCTCCACACGACGTGTCCTCCCATGAGCATCACTGAAGTGGACTTCCCCGGGTGTAGTTGGAATCCTCAGTGGGGTCAGCAACCACGGACGATTGGGATACCCTGAGTCACCTAGTTGTGAGACACACAGATAAACAATGTAATAGTAATATGTGAGAGGAGCAGCATGTCACACATACATCACACTCATTGACAGAGCCCACTCACCAACAAGCCAGACACGCTGTGGGAGAAGATTTACCATCAATTGTGGTATGCTGCTGTTACGCAGAATGTATGAGTCATGTGCAGAACCTGGATATTTTGCACACATGTGTGGTATGATCTGATCTGGTTGGCATACCACTTGCACATTAATGGAGTGGTAATGTTTGCGGTTACGATAGATGTGTTCACATGCCTGTGGTGGAATTAGGCCAATGTGGGTACTGTCAATGGCTCCCACAACATTTGAGATGCGTCTAAGACCATAAAAACCCCCTTCACAGCTGCCAATTCATTTCTCCTTGGAAAGTGTATATAGCTGTCCTTGTAGGTCATCAATGCAGACAGGGCATCACACAACACCATGCTGAACATAGGCTGTGACATCCCACCGGCGGTGGCCATGGTGTACTGGAAAGACCCAGTGGCAAAGTAATGCAGTGCAGCCATCACTTTTACTGTTGCAGACAATGCAGCTGGATAAGTTCTGTTGGGCTTCAAATGGGGCTCCAACTGAGCACATAGCTCTCTTGTAAGGCGATCCAGACAGAATTTCTTTATGATATCTATGTCCTCCATCATCGACAGGTCTGGGACAGGACGATAGATAGATAGTCTCCTCCTACGTACTCTGGCAGGGGACACATGTAAAAGATGAGTAAAAGATGGGATGTGTGAAACCGCTTAACCAAAGACTCACACAACCACAACATTGACAGAACTCTTGAACACGTGAAATGCACAAGTGACATGCATACAGACCTTGATTTCCTTCACTCACTCGACATACTAACTACTACAACATTAAAATAAGTCAATGTGTATGACATCTGGTACACTGCTACATCAAAGTGTGAGCAGCCCTGTGGGTAGATGGCACAGCACATGTGGGAAACAGCATCAATGCTGAATTGCATGTATATGCTAACACTGCACGACCTCATGCTTCATTCCCACAATACACAACAATATTACGAAATGAGGCCAGTGAGTGTCAGCTGAACAACAATACATGAATATGCAGCACAGTCGACAGACAAATATGAACATTATGGGGTCAATCCATCGTGACTGTGTGAAGAGTTTGCGTGACAGACATTGCCATATTCACCAAAATGATCCACAAATACACATGGATTGTGTAGACATGCACACACGGCTGAAAATGACCGATGATGTCGTCCAGAGCGATGTTTGTTTGTAACACATGTCCACTCCTCTGACGTGTGTGAAAACATATGCAGGCAATGGCAGCTAGGCACACTGCATGCCACAGCAGTACGTGTATTGAAAGTGGTAGAGCTTACGAGTATGTCTGATTTGCTTACAATGGACACATCTAAATGTCAGCCAACATCACTGTCCCTTCATAAGACAACCTATGGCCGAGAATTCGACAGTCAAATAGCGAGAGATATTCAGTGTTCACAGGTTGAATGTTTCAATACACAACATTAGTACAGGGCGAGAGGCCTTTGTCCTTTTTGACTCCTTAACTTAGTTCACTCCATGCTGGCCACAAGACATGACAAAGAATGTTCTATAACTCTCCTTTCTTGGACCTACCATGTGTGTGAAGACTTAAGTCACACTCTATTTTACCTTATCAGGGTGCACAAATCACTTTTGGGAAATGTGTTGGGATGAGTGATGCAATTAGCAAAGTGAGAATGGAAATGCAAAATGTGTTTACAGGCTCAGTAGCTGGCATCCACAGCGGTAACACGCATTGGCCCCAATTGAATGATGCAGGATTGCGGTCGCAGCTTCCTGACCTACACGGTGCATCACCGCCAATGAGTAATAGCCATCAGCCAATGGGAACCGCCAGCGGCTTACATTTTTTAAACTCGTGGTAGGCGCGCTACGCCACTGTGGGGCCCAGCATTGGCCCCAATTGAATGATGCAGAATTGCGGTCGTAGCTTCCTGACCTCCGCAGTGGGTCACCGCCAATGAGTAATAGCCATCAGCCAGTGGGAACCGCCAGCGCTTACATTTCTGAAACTCGTGGTTGGCATGCTCCGCCACTGCAGGGCCCGGCATTGGCCCCAATTGAATGATGCAGGATTGTGATCGCAGCTTCCTGACCTCCGCGGTGCGTCACCGCCAATGAGTAATAGCCATTAGTCAATGGGAACAGCCAGCGGCTGACATTTTTTAAATTCGTGGTAGGCGTGCTCCGCCACTGCGGGGCCCGGCATTGGCCCCAATTGAATGATGGGAACCAGGCTGGCCAATGGTATCAGCAGATCAACACTGGAATGAGCTTAGGGCCCTATATATATATGCCTGTGAACTGTCCACACATGTCACTTGCCAAGAGAAATTGCTGCCTGCCATTCCTCACCACAAACTGCTGCTGTACCTCATCTCTGGAACCAGTCACGGCTCGTACTGAGAACCTGAGCGCCCGTCCCTTCACCACAGAGGAGCTGGAGGTCCTGGTGGACGAGGTCCTTAGACAGCACAGCCGGCTCTATGGTGCTCCAGAGGTACTGGTAAGTGAATGCTATACTTACTTAGGATGCTCCGAAGGCTCGCAACATGTTACTGTACAGTGCTCTGTGCCTCAGACTGCAAGCCAATATTGGTGCTTTCTGATTTTGTCGTCTGCATTTCCCAAACATGAAGTACTACTTGATGCACTTGAGTATGTGGGGAGGATGGTACACTCCCCAATGTTGCAGGTCCATAGGTGCAAAACATCACACAGGGGAATCTCAGAAAAGATGATGTATACGTGTTGGAGTCTATGTAGCCAAACGAGTTCAACTGCATGTTGTTGAGCCTTGTTATACCTGAGCCCTGAGTGCATGCAATGACGATTTTGCCAGAATGTGGTTTATAAGTAGTACAGTTACAATGATGACTTCATGAAATCTCTTTTTGGACACACATTCCCTGTGCCATGTCCTTTATGAGTTCATTCCGTGTACATAGGTACATTAGTGAGATGGTAAGTGTCGACTGGACAACAACACCCACAACAGCAAGGAACTCTTCAGCATCTTCAAAGAGCTCTCCAACCTCGACGCCGGAAACAATGACATCACTCCCTCGCAAGACCTCTGCGACTCCCTCGCAGCCTTCTTCCACGACAAGATCGGCAACATTCACAACAGCTTCGGCCCACCAACCACGAACCTCACCACCGAACCGATGCCCCCCACCGCCACCCTCCGCACCTGGACCCCAGTCAGCACCGAAGACACAACACGCACAATGAACACCATCCACTCTGGATCCCCTACGGACCCCTGCCCACACCACATCTTCAACACGGCCGACCACATCATCGCACCCCACCTCCGCGACATCATCAACGCCTCCTTCAACACCGCCACCTTCCCGGAGTGCTGGAAACAAGCCGAGATCAGTGCCCTGCTGAAGAAACCAACTGCTGACCCCTCCGACCTCAAGAACTACCGCCCCATCTCGCGCCTCCCGTTTCCTGCCAAAGTCATCGAGAAGACCGTCAACAGACAGCTAGCCGCCTTCCTCGAGACCAACGGATCCCTCGACCACTCGCAATCCGGCTTCCGAGCCAACCACAGCACGGAGACCGCCCTCATCGCAGCCACAGACGACATCAGATCCCTAATGGACAACGGGGAAACTGCGGCCCTCATCCTCCTGGACCTCTCCGCAGCGTTCGACACTGTCTGCCACCGCACTCTGGTACAGCGCCTGAACAACACCGGCATCCAGGAGAAGGCCCTGGAGTGGATCACCTCATTCCTCGCCGGAAGAACCCAGAGAGTCCGCCTCCCCCCGTTCCGGTCAGCGGCCACCGAAGTCATCTGCGGCGTTCCACAAGGGTCATCGCTCAGCCCCACCCTCTTCAACGTCTACATGAGCCCCCTCGCAACCATCGCACGTCAACACAACCTCAAGATCATCACCTACGCCGACGACACCCAGCTGATCCTCTCCCTCACCAGCGACCCGGACGCCGCCAGAGCCAGCCTACACGAAGGGATGAAAGACGTCGCCGAATGGATGAAGAACAGCCGCCTGAAACTGAACTCAGACAAGACGGAGGTCCTCATCCTGGAATCATCACCCTCCGCCTGGGACGACTCCTGGTGGCCCCCCGCCCTGGGAGCCACCCCCAAGCCAACGGACCACGCACGCAACCTAGGCTTCATCCTGGACTCCTCCCTCTCGATGACCAGACAGGTCAACGCCGTCTCGTCTTCATGCTTCAACACCCTGCGCATGCTTCGAAAGATCTTCCGGTGGATCCCCACCGAGACCAGGAAGACGGTCACCCAGGCCCTCGTCACCAGTCGGCTGGACTACGGGAACGCCCTCTACGCCGGCACCGCCGCCAAACTCCAGAAGAAACTCCAACGGATCCAGAACGCCTCAGCACGACTCATCCTGGACATCCCCCGACACAGCCACATCTCCGGACACCTGAGAGACCTGCACTGGCTCCCCGTCAACAAAAGAATCATGTTCTGACTCCTCACCCACGCACACAAGGCCCTCCACGACCTGGGCCCCAAGTTCCTCAACAGCCGCCTGACCTTCCACAAGCCCACCCGCCAGCTCCGCTCCGCCAGCCTCGCTCTCGCCACCGTCCCCCGCATCCGCAGAGCCACCGCCGGAGGAAGATCCTTCTCCTACCTGGCAGCCAAGACATGGAACTCCCTCCCCATCCACCTCCGGACAACGCAAGACCATCTCGCCTTCAGGAAGCAACTCAAGACCTGGCTGTTCGAGCAGTAGCGTTCCCCACCCCCCCCCCCCCCCAGCGCCTTGAGACCCTCCTGGTGAGCAGTGCGCTATACAAATGCCTGTGATTGATTGATTGATTGACTGGGCAGAGGTTAGTGATTATGGGTTGTGCTCATTCTACAGGGATACTATGGAGATGACCCTTGTATGCACAAGAGTACAGGGCCTGTTACTGTCTAGATTAGTGTGAAATAACCTCTTGCATCTGATACATGTACAGTGGACATGCCATCCTTCTTTTGGTGTCATTATGTGTAGACTCGCTCATGTGTATGCACTGTGTACTGACACACAATGCACCACTATAAACTGTTACAAGTGTCTCCTCTTGTCTCCCATACCTACAGCTCAAGTTCTATCTGCAGAAGGCGATATGGTGGGCCATCGCCCTGAAGGTGCAGGCCCAAGGGTTCTCTAACTGTCGACACAACCACTGCCACAGGAGGTGGGATGACATCTGCCGCCTTAGCAAAAACGTCGCCGAAATGGCGTGCCGGAGCATGACCCCACTATTGACCTGCATCCTAGCAGTGACACAGCCAGAGCTGGATGGATGCTTGAGGGCCCAGCGATACCAAAGGGGATGATGGACGGAGCATTTGAGCAAATCAAACACTCACCCCCAGTCAACTGATCTGGGCTTAATCCATCATCATTCTTTAGCTCACTCCACCACCCCAGTTCAGACATGGCCATATGCAAATCAGTCTGACCCTGTGCCTCATGGGAACAGTCCAGCCCGAACTGCCAAGCCATGTCTTCCCTGGACCGGAAACAAGCATCCTGGGACCAGTTTCGGGTTCATAACCCTCATCAGCCAGGCTATCTTGAATCCAGTGGCAAAGTGAGCAAGGGACCCACGTCTGGGCATACCCTGCCAACTTAGGGCAAACAAAGCGATACCAAAGGGGATGATGGACGGAGCGTTTGAGCAAATCAAACACTCACCCCCAGTCAACTGATCTGGGTTTAATCCATCATAATTCTTTAGCTCACTCCACCACCCCAGTTCAGACATGGCCATATGCAAATCAGTCTGTTGGGGCTGAGTACAGTACAAAGTTTGATGTTGCGCATGAAAGACTGTACGGATCCCAGCCCAGAGCAAGGCAGTAACCTATGAGTTGTCTCTAGTGTGGTGTAATTGCCTCTCAGTGGTGAGTGCAGAGATTCTTTGTTGTCATATGGCCAGGTAACATCAGCATAAGTGTCAGTCTATGTGGCATCGACTGGAAGTGAACATCAGTGAGAATCATGTCAGGGTGATTTTCAAGATTGGTGTTGTGCATTTCCATGAAATTGATACATCTACAGATTGCGTATTAATGTTCAACAGTAGTTGTGCTGCAAGACATAAATTAGTGGATGGAAGGATGTCATGTCACTTAACCACAGTTGCCTTTAACTTACTATGTGTGTGGTTCTATCACCTCAAACTTCCAGAATAACACACACAGTGAATTCAGATGTGTAGCTCTCTTATCTGAAGGCATGTAGATGTACCTACAGAGAATAGGATGTGATGTTGAGATGCCAACACATGCCGAGCAATTTGGCAGTATGAACTCAACATGGAGCATAACTATCCAATAAGCATGTTAACCTGCATCAGGTGATCATAGAAATATTTTGACTTATGCAGACAGTACATGGAGAGTCAAATGAGTGCCTTGAGTCCAATCTTTTCGGTTAGTATTGCCTGACATGTTTGTGATCCGGCCAGTTCACTGACTAAGTGTCTCTGTCTCCTACAGAATCTACCAAGGTCAGAGAAAGAGAGGGGCCCGAAACCGTTGGTGAAGCTACTGGCATCACTGCTCCCCGGGAGTACAGCGACACTGAGGGGACCACCGCATCGGAGGGGGACAGGAGTGCCTTGGAGGAGTCTGCTCCAGAAATGTCTATCTCTACTTCCTCACACTCCAGCGGTGACTCCTCGGTGTTGTCGGGCAAAGGAGGAACGACCTCTGTTTTATCGTCCACCACACCCTGTCCTGTGTCCACCCTCCCAGATGTTCCCCCAACTGGTATCTGTGTCTACTGCCCTAAGAAGGGCAGTGTATCCTTCCCCCCAGGCACTGCTGCCCAAATCCCTGTGTCCCCTGCTGCCCTCAGTGTGGAGGCCATAGACATCTTGCGGCAGGTGTCTGTGGGGCAGACTTTGCTCCTGAATGCCCTCCAGGATCATGGCAACAAGTTGTCACAGGTCTGTCCAGTCTTTGGCCTCCACACTGATGGCAGCCATTCTGCAGTCACAGGCTCACAGTCCGGCTCCTGTCCCTTCCGCAACCACCCTGCCAGTGACTCGACCTGACCAGAGAACACACACACCAGAGCACTCAGGCACCAAGTCATCCCCACACAGCACACGACAACAGCAGTCCAAGCGACAAAGACACAAGACATCATCCCCAAGGCACACAAGGAGCACATATGCCAGCCCCACCACAAGCACATCACAGTACACATAGCAGCCGAAACACAAAAAACATGCATCCACAATGCAGACCTCATATTCCTCGCCCTCCAAGAGCCCTCCAAGATCCAGAGCTGATCCTGAATCAGCACAGGAAGTTGCCCTGGGTGCTGTGGGCCTGTTGCCTGCCACAACTGAGTTATCCCCCAGTTCAGGGGGATATTGTGCCCAAGACTTCCACTCCCACCCAGCCACCCTCTAGAAAGCATGGACAGAGAAGCAGTAAGGTAGTGGTAGCTCAAAACAGGGGAGGCAGGGTAAAAGCCCACCCCCCAAGCGTTCAACCCGATCCGAAGGGTTTTCCCGGAAGGATCCACGTGCACCTGCTCCACTTTCTGGGAAGAAGGAAGTTGTTGTGGCCACCTCACCTATCCCATGGTCCAAGGCTCTTGGGGGCTATTGTATCCCCAAGCAAGTGAGGCCCACTCCTCCACATGCAACATCAGTCACGGAGCCTCCCCACTTCATTTCACCACCTCCCCGTGTGATGACCCCACCAGGTCCTGCCAGCCCTCAGGCTCCCACAACCAGGGATCCCTCTACCTCAACCAGTTCTTCCCCTCCCAGGTCCAGTCCTCCAACTACCCCAGACAGTCATCTCCCACCCAGTTCCAGTCCTCCACAAATTTGAAGCAGAGTCCCCCTTCCCACCCCATTCCTCCCTGAGTGGTGCCTGAGCTACCCATTTGCTGTCCCTATCCTGGTGATATTCCCATGGCTGTGGACTGTGTTTCAATCATCTGTGTGGAATTTCAAAGCACACATGTATGAACTTGAGTTTGAACTGGCCGTTGCCCTTAATGTTTTGCACTTTACATACAGATACTGAGTTTATGTAATAAAATATATATTTATGTTCTGAGCTTTGTCGCTGGCCTTACTAATAGTGCTGTACAATGTATGTGTATATGTTCATCGGTTCCATGCTCTGAATTCAAACTTTCCCATTGGCATGTACTTAAGTTGATATTGCATGTGTTACCAGAGGTTACGGCAACTAATGTCCACTTTTGACTCTGAGGACTGACGGGGGCGAGCTGCTTGTCTGTGATGGTCCACTCTGGTCCTGTTCATTATGTTGGCTCAGCTCTACTTATTCACACGTGTCAGATTTGTTTGATCTCCATCATGAGAATCTATTCCAATTTAAATGACTTGTGGGGTGGACAGGGTACAACATATCTGTCTGATCTATCTTGATGTGTACACACCAGTGTAGGTGTGTTGTCATCTTGGATAGGTATGGCTTCATAGTCAAATGGATGGATGTACATGTGCTTACTGGAGTCATCAGACAGTGTGAGTGTCCTGTCATTAGCAGAGGTGTTCATATGTATGTGCCCGTGAGCATTGCCCTATAACACCTGTATGATCCAGTTGATGAATGTCTGTTGGTTTCCATGATCAGACACCATGTGGAGTGTTTGTGGACATGTTGGGGTGGTTGCCGGAGCAGTGTGGAGTGTGTCATTGTAACCTCGAAGTCCTAGGGTACACCTACATCTTATGCACATCATTTGTGAGTATGCAGAGTGTGTCCCTGCAATTTCTGTGTTGTGAGTCTTGGGATCCGGCCTGGCTCTTGCTTACCTTTGTTCTCACTGTGCTGCATGTCTCTGGGATACAAACATGATATGTGAGTTTTCACATGCATTGCTGTCACTTTCCACTTTATGGGCTCCAATATGTGTTGGTCTGCTTCATAGCAGTCACAGTCATACCGTTGGGGCATACCAAATGTGAGATGCTCCAGTATGGCTTTTTGCTCTGTACATTCCTCACCTGTACAATGCATGTGTACACACCACTTCAGTCAAAACATGTGCCACTGCATGCCATACACATGTTTGACCCTCCACACCACTCCATGGTGTGACACTGTACTGTGTGCAAATGATTTGTATCCAGAAGCATTGAGGCCCTCAGTATGTGATATGTGCTATTTGAGCCTACTTGACTTCTGTCATGGTTGCTGAGGTACAGTACAGATGGATTTCCGGCACAGGCCTCTTGTCTTGTTCCAGCATGGATGTTTGCCTGGGTTGTGTAGCAGTAGGTAATGGCAAAAGTGTGTAGCTGTTTGCTGCGATACTGCTACCCATTCTGGGCATGCATCTTCCTTACTTTGCAGTCTGCAGTGTATACACTCCCAGCCCTCAAGCAAATCTGCCACCTTGAGCCCGAGGGGAGCTGTGTGAGTAGGTGGGGGAGAGGGGAGCAGGGTGCCAGGAGTAGTCAGCACAAGGCAGCCTTCGGGAGCCCTGCGGGTGTCACTCATGTAAATTGAGGGACCCTCACACATTGCATTTCGCAGCTTTCCCTAAACATCATAGAGCCGGCCCTGCCTGCACGCTTGCTGTGAGTTGTTGTTGTACCGGGGTTGCATGCATGGAGAGTGTGGCGGCGTCTTATCTGCTGGTGATGCATCAAATTGAGCAGCGGAAAGCCCTGTAGAGCAGGATCCATGGCTGCTCTGGTCGTATAGGTGTTCTGGTTCGACTTTTCCTCTCTGTAGTTGTGCTTCCGCCATCCGCGATGAGGTGGTTTTACCGCCGCGGTGGGATTGGCTGTTTGGTACATCGTAATCTGGTTGGTGGACGGGACGTGATTCCGCACACAGTTCTTGCTCTATAGGCTCCGTCCACCACCCTTGAGTAACTAAAAAACGTGCGGAGCCTGAAACACCGTGGCGTTCGGAAAATGGCCTATGTTAGCCCATTGTAATATGGAGGTCGCAATGACCGCATTAGGAGCGGAAAAATCGATGTTTTCAGCCACTACTGCGTATGCACTTCTGTCTGCCATCGTAATCGGCCCTTTAGTTCAATGCACCAACTCTGGAATGTGAAAGACAGTTTTTAGTAGCCATGCAGAACTTCACCCAAGACATAGTTGAAGTGGCATCAATGCTTTTGGGTCACTAACAATCCCTAAAAAGAGATCTAGGGACACTGTGGTGATCAGAAACAAACCTTTTTCATTCTCTTCAATCACACACACACAAGCTAAGGAGCTAAGGAAAAGACACTTTAACTAAAAAGCATGTTTATTTAAACAGGTGCAGCCTGTTGCTCTGCACATCTAAAATAACCACACAGAATACATTTAAAACAGCACAAATACACATTACAAATGAGAATAAAATGAACATTTCTAACGTAGTAAGAAAGTTATCTGAACACTTAACACCTTAAAACCTACTTCTATGTACTATGCTAGGAAAGCATGGAAAGTAGAATAACTTGCAGTTAGTTTCTTAGGGAGGCTGAATGCACTGCATACCTTGTATATAGCAGAACGCTATAATTATTTGTAGTCTGAGAGGCATTGCTCCCTGTGGAAGGCAAGCATGCACACGTTCAACATCAGCATCAGCTACTCCCGGGCTCGGTATCAACTTTCAGAAGAAAGTGTAATACAGCGAAAGCATCTCTGGCAGGCAGCATCGTCTTCTGGTCTCTCAGTATCTTGCTCGCGATAATCTGAGACAAAGGACCTCTCCTGACAGGTGGTCAAGTGACAGTACTTATGTACTATATCTTAGTTGAGATGGAATATGTAATGCCACTCTAGAAATGTTTCATTTGACCAATTATGTCTGAACTGGGGTGGTGGAGTGAGCTAAAGAATGATGATGGATTAAACCCAGGTCAGTTGACTGGAGGTGAGTGTTTGATTAGCTCAAACGCTCCGTCCATCATCCCCTTTGGTATCATTTGACCAATAAGCATCAATATGCTTGTCCAGGCATCTCCAAAGAGTAGCTCGTGAGTTACCGGTACCTCTCCAGCTACCTGAAAGTAGCTCTCCTGTGTGCATCTTATTCTACTGAACTGGAAACCTTAACTATGTTGAACTTAATGTATGCATACAAAAATTGAATGTGTAATTTCAAGATGAAAATTTATCTATTTTTAGAACACATAATCTGTATGGAATCCAAAGAGCATTAAATAACTTGCCTAGATGAGTATTGGGGAGGGACACATTCCATATGAGGTCCACTTCAGAGTTCCTGTGTATGTGCCTGGTCTAGATAATCTGGGGAGTTGAAGGATAAAGAAAAGTTCGACCTGCAAAAACATTGGACTGTCTTGCAGAGTATCCAAGAGGTCAAAGGCAAGCTATCTAATGTGAACCATTCTGAAACTGCCACCAACTAAGAGAAGGTTGAAACCGTGGCTGATGGGTGGATCCCTAAAGTAGGGGATCTAGTTTGTGAAAAGATCTACAACACGCAAGCATTTGCACTATCTTACGAATCATCAATTACAGTCCTTGTGGCAAAAGGCAAAAGAACTGGTATTCTGCCTCCTTTGTCTGGTTCAAGGAAGATCAGACAGGTGTGCATAAACCACATGAAAAAGCAATATGTTGTGATTCCCTACAGCAGACCATCGCAGATACAAAGAATTGTTACCCTCTCAGCCTCTCCCTACTCTGAATGAAATACCCCTCAATGAGAGCAGTAACATCACTAGCTTGAGTTCCCAGCCAGGGGTATTTGAGCATATTACTGCTGCAACTCTACACAGAGCAATGAACTCCAATAATGAATCTGATGTTGTCATCAACACAGCTGCAAATATTTCAAGCAACTCTATGATCTACTATGAAGTACCACCTGAGCCCACATCAGTCGAACTGATGCCCTTTCGAAAAACATCTAAATATGAGAATGACTCTGGATTTGGTTCAGAGGATTTTCACCACACTCCAGAGATACTTTGCACCATAGATTGCTTCGTGCCTATCATTGGTTTCATGACAGGTACTTGATTCCACCTTGGTTCTATGTCTGGACCACTCAAGGAATACTTCTCATCATAGGGCTAGCAACAATGTTCACTGTACTACTTCTACTGAATGGACAGTACGTTCCAGAGAAATCAATTGCACAACCTGTGGTTCATGATCTGCAGCAGCATCTTTTATCTCACATAGCTCGAAGAAATCTCTACTCTGTAAACATCACAGCTTACCCTGCACCCGAGGGCATAGCTTGGGGTAAAGTTCCATATCAAATTACGCGATCTACTGAAATAATGCAATGAATGGTAATGTCATTCCTGCTTCTATTTCAAATGGCTGGGATACAGAGACTGTAAAGCGATTGATGTCTGATTTGTAGGCATATGCCACTTTGAATAATGAAGATCCTTATTTAAATTTGATGAGTTATATAGAAATATATGGTTATCATCATTATGCACAATATTACATACATAGAATTAGCTATCCTAGAGGGATCTATAATTACACACAATGGGAGCATTGTGAGGCTCTACCTCCTAATAGTTACCCAAATGTTTTGAAGAAATTTCCTTACTTCCAGAGTTACGACAGATCACACCCCTCGATTCTATATTCTTCACAAAATCCACAATGACTTCAAAAGAATCTAACTACAACTAACAAGCTAATTTACTAAAATGAATTTAGTCAGAACATGGCCATCCAAGGCTCTGAGTTTTGGAGAGAAAACATTGAAGAGAAAAGTATTCGGGGGAAAAAACATTTGGTAGATTCAAGGCAAAGAGTCCTTATTTCGGGCATACACTACCTAAAGAAATTATTTACGTGAACAAAACTTTCCAGCAGACTACCTGTCTGGGTTTCAGTACTATGAAAAACTTTAAAAAGCCTTCTACACCAAAAGTTAGTTCAACTCTGTTTAATAATTGACAATCACAAATGAGTATGTCCGATTGAGATATAAATGAAATTATTTAAAATGGAACATTTAGTTCCACTCAATTTCCTCCAGGAGATTTATATGATTTCAACGCCTGCATGCATCGGTTTCTTTCCAACACCCTTGGTCCTAAAGCTAATTGAGCCGACCCATGAGATGCACTAAGAAAAATACACTTTAACTAAAAAGCGTGTTTATTTCAACAGGTGCAACCTGTTGCTCAACACATCTAAAATAGCCCCACATAATACAATTAAAACAGCACAAATGCACGTTGCGAACAACAAAAATAAAATGAACATTTGTAATATGGTTAGAAATTTATCTCAAAGCCTAACACTCTGAACCCTACTTTTGTGCTCTACACTAAGAGAGCATGCAAAGCAGAGTACCTTCCAGCTAGATTTCTGTAGGGAGCATGAGTACACTGCATACCTTGTTTGTAGCAAAACGCTATTATTATCAGGAGTCAGGCAGGACCTATTCCCTGTGAAAGAAAAACACAAGCACGTTCAGCATCAGCATCAACTCCCCCTGGGCTTGGTATCAGCTTTCAGTAGAAACTGTGATATGGCGGCAGCCTCTTGTGTTGTCCCCCACCTCTGGGAGATGTGCCTTCAGGGAAATACCAACCTGGTTAACCTTACAAGCAAGGTGGGTTGAAAACCCGAGGGCCTGTGTCTCCTGGACAGGGGTGTGATCGCTTGAAAGGAAGACTAGCCCTATGCGTGGGTCACTCAGCTATTACCACAGAAAAACTATTTAACAGTGTGAGAGAAATATAGGGTGGTCAGTACAATATTCAAAGAATATTAAGAAATGGTCATTGTAATTCTTTAGAGCATAAGTACATTTCTTCTATTTTTTGTGAGATATTGGTTCTTTCATTTGTTTATTGAAGCAATTTTAAGGTCAGTCCATACATTTAAGAACAGCAAAGGCGAGCCAGCACCTGTTTTGTCCCCTTTGATGCGCAGGCCTGGCCCCTTCTCCATGAATAACTTTGACCATTTCCAGTACAACTGGAGGGTTGAGTAAATTATGCTTCATGAAAAGTAATAGTATGCAGTGTAATGCCCCACATTTTGTGACAGTATTGCACTGTTTGGGCATTGGCTGCACCTCATAAGTACCAGTTTAACACCCAAATACAGCAATAAGCAACAGAAAGGTGACCAGTCATCCTTTGCAAAGGGGCTTCCACTGCGCGGTCACACGTGTTGCTGCATTTTTAATAACTTTTGAACCACTTGAGCTAGAAAGAAATTTGTTTTTTTTTAATCTGTGGATTGTTTGACAGATAGTAAATTATGTGACTAATACGGCAAATCTATAATTATGTGAAAAATGCAGTAACCATACAAATCGCATAATTACAATGGCCCTGACCAATTCTTAATGTTCTCTTTGATTACGGTTCTAACTACCTTAAATTTCCCTCAGACCAGCCTGATTACCCTGCAGCTCTTCGAGCACTCACCAGTTCTCGACCGTCCAGCCATAGGAATGCAGTCACTATGCTTCCACTGTCTGGGTAAGTTATCTTCAGCCTCCATTTTGTACCATGCAAACCAGTAAAAACAATCAGATGATGGACAGAATGATGAACAATGCAAACATTAACTACCAGTTACAGATCTGGGTTTACTCCATTGTTTTTGTTGTGCATTACGCCGCCAAAGTTGACTCCCAGCCATATGCAAATCAGTCTTGACCCTGCTCCTCATAGGAACAGTCCAACCCGAACTGTCAGGCCAGGTCCTCCATGGACCGAAAACTAAATGTTTGTTGACGGGAGATGGTCCGTGACAGGCGGGAAACCAAATGAAAACAAACAAGTATGGAATGACAATGCAATCACTTTCATGGCTCTAATGCTTCGTAAGCTTTCGACGTCACTCTGCCCAATATGAAATTGATTTCGGGAGGCTGAAAAGAGGATGTATATTTGAACGAACAATTAAGGGGCACTAAAGATCTTTTGAAGTATTTGCAAATCAAGGTCTAAGTGGGCACTCGAGGTGAACAAAGGCGCAATGTATTGTGGATACTGTGGTCACTCAATCTAATTGGACCGAAGAATTTTGAACAGTGGAGGAACTTCCATCTTTTTATCTCTATAATGAAAAATTGCAATACATTTTTTATCCTACAGTGTATTAAGCTGTATGATTTTGTAGTACTGCTCTACTGTGTTTCAAGGTAAGTCTATTATGTTTGCCACGTTAAGGCCATTATCATCAATTGATCTTGCCTGTCTAAATGTCCACTTGTAGTCCTTCTACACTGTCGATACACTTTATCTTTTGCAAAGTAACTGACCGTTCTGCACTGCATGTGAACAAGAACCATGGAGGGGTCGAAAAGCGTCATGATTGTTGGTCTGTCTGTGGAAATAAAATACTGGATACTTGAAGATTGGTTGGTGTGGTTTTGTTTGCAGTGTGCGTGTGTGTACCCATTTCCAAGGGTTCACAAAATCAGGACAGGTTAGGCATAAAAGTAAGGCTAAAGGCTGTAGTCCTACCTTTATGTCTAGCCTGTCCCAGTTTTCCCTTCTCAAAATCTGGTCACCCTAAACACATTCTAACATTCGAGAGGAAAAGGTTCCGCCTTATTAGTACCAATGTAACACCCTAATATAGCTAGGTGACCAATGAACATTTGCGAAGGGTCTACCACTTCCTGACAAGTGTAGCTGCGCTTTTAGTAACTTTTGATCCAGTTCAGCTAGACACAACATTTTATTTTTCTTAAAATGTGGAGCTTATGCAGCAGGTGATTGATTATGTGGCAAATGCAGAAAATTGCATAATTATGCGAAAAACGCAACAGCTGCAAAATCGCATAATACTTGTAGCCCTGCTCTTGATATATTCAAATCGTGAAGATAGGTATAATATAGTAATTTAGGAGACTTTATCGATATTTTAAGGCATAATAATTGAATCTGTAGCTGATAGACCAAAGGTTGTGCTACAAAATTCAAGCTTGTCCCCAAGTTTACTCTAGAGCTTACAACCTACCCACTTCCACTAATTTTGAGTAAACAAGTTGTTTGTTTTTGCAGGAACTTTACATTCTGTCATGTGCTGAGTAATGTTCAAAACGTGTTCGTTAAATCCCAGATCTTGAACAGTTTTACAGTTGTTTATTGAAAACCATGTTTTCTGCATGAGAACCTTCGCCCCTTTTAGCACGTGTTTGGCAGCTGTTTCATCAACACCTCTTGCACCCTCTAAGACCCCCTAAACAAGATTTCACTCTTAACAGAGGAACAGGGTTTCTCATAGGTGGGACTGTGTGGAGGCATTCCCAGGCTAAGTCCCACGACTGTGCGGTGGAACTGATTGAGTGACAAAGTTGATCGGGCCCTGTGATCTGTTGTGTCGAAGAAGGCAAAGCATTCATTCCTTTAAATCATTCTCAGGGCAGTAATGCAGATTAGTGAACACTCTATGGGACCCCTGCACAACTCTCATTCTGACAGCAAAGCATTCAGCAACTACAGCGAAATGGCACAATGACATCCAAGAACATGTTTGCCCTTCCAACACCAAGAGCATGACCAAAACAACACTCTAAGAAGGCCCAGATACCATTAAAACCTACTTTTTAGCAAACAGGGATGCAGAGACCATTTCCCTTGGGGACGCACAATACAAAAGACCACCACTAATACTGTAAATTAGTTCACTTAGGATTTGGTGGATTAGCCCAACAATCCGTTCGGGGACAGTCACTTATTGGCTCATGCTTATTGGATTGACAGACAGAATCCTGCTAAGAAAACATATTGCCAGATTCTGGATCGAATTCCCCTTTTGTTCACCAGGGATACTAGTTATTGCTTGAAAATATTCCATTCAGACCATCCACCATGTATAGCCAGTGCATAGAGGCTATATATTCTGAGATGTGTTGGTAGATATGGGTACTACATTGTACTTATATATTCCCATTGTCTTCGAGCTCCTGCTCTCATATTGACTGTGGTTTTGTCATGATCGCTCCGGTGGGCAGGGCGGAACGGAGCTCAGTCCAAGGGAGAATCACGCACCGGGACTACATCACCCACGAGGCGTAGCGACCACGCTCCCCCACGTGACTGGGAGCGCGGCCGAACAAAAGACGGAACAACGCAGGGGGCGGTGCCAATGATTCGTTTCAACCTGTGTCTGGTCAACGGCCCGCGACCCTGCGTCGTCAAAACCAGCCGAGTTTTCCGAGCCTCGGATAGCTCGTGTTTCCAGCCCGGAGCTCCCCGCCTCCAGAAGCGTCGGACATCCCGTGTCTTCAGCCCGACGCTCCCCGCCAGTTTCCAGCCCGACGCTCCCCGCCACCAGAAGCGTTCCGATCCCTACCACTTCAACCAACAGCGAGAGGTGAGTGATTTCACCACTACAACGCCCGAAGAGACCTCGGAGGTTCCGGGCTATCCTCGGCACCTGATTGGCACATCCCACTCCTCTGCTCCATCCTAATGAGCGCGGGGGGGTAACAAGTGCCCTCCGTTCTTCCGCGCAGGAGCTTCTCCTGCTGTTTAGCCCTTTCTTTGGTGTTCCTCGCAGCACCCCCCTTCGAACCCGCTATCCCGGCGCTCCTCGGCCCCAAGGATTCCTGGGCTTAGAGTGGAAGCGCCACCAGCGGTTACCGGGTGCTCCAGATCTCCATTTCCTCATTTCCTGAGCCTATCTTCCCGGCGCTCCTCGGCCCCACGGATTCCTGGGCTTTGAGTAGAAGCGCCATCGTCGGCCCCGAGCCTAGAACGAAAGCGGAATCAGAGGTCGGCTTAGACCTCACCTGCGAGCTTGTGGCCTCGTCCCAGTGCATTCAACTGGATCGAGACCTTGACTTGGACCCTGATTCCAGCTCCACCCGCCAAGGGAAGAGAGGAAGAGGCAGGTAACACTGGGAACACGTTGGGGAACACTCTAGCCGCAGGAAGGGAATGAATAGCATCTAAATCCCCTCTCTTTGTCTCGTTGCAGGTATCTCTCCCAGCTCACTCCTCCCTTCCTTCCCTCGCCCACCTGTCTCCCGAGCCCGAGGGTCTTTCATACGAATCCGGGGTTGGGGACGGATGGGAGGGGGAACCCTCTATAGCATCAGCGTCATCCCGAGGAGAAAACCCAGGGTGCGCCACGACAGGTTTCGCACCGATACTTATGGGTACACCTGTTCCACTCCTTTGATTAAAGGATACCTTCTCTTAGGGTAGGGCTTTTTACTGCCTCCAGTTTTAAGATCTCTTGACCATCCACCAACAATTCTGACCGACTACTAAGACCTTTTTTTATTCTTCATGCAGCATGTACAAAGTCATGCAGGCTACAATCTCTATGTGCACTCTAGGCAAAGATAATTGTAAGGGCTGCTATGTGTGATATCCCCACATATTCAAAACCACAAATCACTAGTTATATCCCTAGGTCTGGGGCAATGCGACCATCCTCAACATGTTATCCCCTCAGTAGCCCTCAATTGGGGTAACTGCACCTCTGAACTCATTTGGACATTGACACTGTAAAAAATAGGAATATTATTTGGGGTGGATGACTGCCCACTTTAAGAAATAATCCCAACCCTTGTCGGGGTGAACCATCCAAGTCACTATATAAACCTGGGTTTAACCCCTTGGTAGCAATGGCACAGAGCAGACAGGTGTAACTTAGGGCAATGTGTATTTACGCTGTATCAAAACAGCAATAAAGTATAAATGCAAAACAAAAAAAATCCCAAACCGAATTAGAAAAATAGAGTAACAGATAATAAATAAAATGACAACAAAATAGCAAAAATCCAATAAAGGGTACTGGAGATATGAGTTTTAAAACATTAAAGGGGAAATACTGCCCAAAAGCATAAAGCGCCAATGATAGTCTATGGTCACAGTAGACTGGCACCTAGGTGCAATTTCAGGAAGGCAGCAATGGGGCGCAGGTAGGACACACCAACCAGGTATGTCCCAGTCAAAGATGTTACCATCTGACTTAGTCCTTCAAGCTCCAGTTCACCACAGCAGTACACTTCTATATCCCCAAGGACTGCAGGGGAGGCACTTAGAGACTTACAGGGTACCAGGCATAGGCCCACAGCAGAGTCCAGTCCAGGTCCAGTTCCCATTGGTCAGCTGGGTACTTCCAGGAAAAGGCCTCTAGCAGCTTGTTGTCTCCCTGTAGTCACACATGAGGCCACCCAAATTACCGTTGCAGTCCACTTCTTTGTCCTGGGTACAACTGGTAGCAGTTCCAGTCCTCCAATGCTCCTCTCAAGTCACAGACAGTAGGTACAGTTATCTTCTAATCTTCCATAAATCCAGAACGTGTTCTGCAGTAGGTGCCATGAGATGCCACATTTATGCTTGGCATTAGTTAGTGGGTGGGGGTGACTCCTGGCCCCTTCCTACCAATGTGGTAAAAGTTTCCAGACCCTGAGCTACCTATTTTTGGAGTAATTGCTGCAAACAGGACCAAAATGCAACGCAGTGAGGTGAATCTAAGATGGGGAAAGCCTTCAACCACACTCAACTACGTCTCTAAGGGCTGGGCATGTGTGTGGGGGGTGTACTATAGTGATCCTAGTGTCTTCCACAATCCACCCTACAACACAGTTTGAGGAAGGTCCTGTACCCTCAGCAAATTCAGAGACAGAAGTCTGGTTGGACAAAAGCAGGGTCCTCCAGCAACCAGACAGTGGATACACAAGAATTGTTTTGGCATCTTGTTATCACCATTTCAAATGCGCCCCAAGAGTTACTTGTGACTCAACAGAACTGTCAAGCAGGTTTTGATACACTGCTGTCAAAAAGAATGCCCACAGTCCAATACATGCACCCCTCTATCAACATATGCCCTAGTTACTAACCCTATCTATGGGGAACCCTTCTCCCCCCCACATATCCCACTTGTAAGCACACTAACCATAGCTTGTTCGCAGATTAATTCCAGTAGGTGGACAGTATGACAGTGGCCAACAAGGTGATGTGGCCCATTCTGCTCTATTGTTCAGACTTCTTTCTCCAACTCATTGCAAGCTCTGCCCAAAAGGCTAACAACCAACAGCTATCAATGTCAGTGTCAATAACTCTGCCCCTGACCATCCAATGCCAGGTAGAGGATCTAATCTGAGGGCTTGGGTAGGCCTCACTTCCAGCCGTGGGGCTGGCAAGGTGTATGCTATTTGTTCCTGAGATCCCTTTGGCCTTTTGGATTTTTCAGAATTGGGAGCTATGACTTCAGGTTGCAGACACCCTCCTTCCACTATGAGTTCCACCATCTCAGGGTTGACACCCTGAGACTGCCTTCAGACTGAACATGTGCCTGGCAGTCCAAAACTTCTTAGCCGGATAAATAGCCACTCTTGAGGGTGACGCAGTCTGGTGGTGTCATGTAGGGGGGTGCCTGGTGTAGGTCTGCTGTCCCCTGTGTCTGAGACAGCGCAAAAAGCACCTCCAAGTCAGAGGTGGCCTCACTAAGGTCTTTCTTGAGGTGCTTTCCTCTCAGACCACGTAACCCCTTACTATCAGGTCCTCGCATTGTGGACGGCATCCACCTCCTACCCTTGCTCTTCGTCTTTGCCTCTGTACCTTACTTTTAGGGGCTGTAGCCCTAGGAAATAGTGCAGAATGCCACCTGCATGGATGAAAGATAATGCTTGATGTTTGTCTTTTTATTGGTTTGATTTTCCATTGGTTTGATTTCTGTCTTTCCATTGGTCTAATTTTGTATTTAGTGCTAGCTTCATATTCCTATACATTTTTTGCGATTGAACATTTTGGTTAATTCTTCTGTTTTGACAAATGTTTTATTTCTTGTTTAATGTAGTGACTCGTTTATCTCAAGTTCTTCTTCTCATTTATTTATTTATTCATTTTGTATTTGGGTTTAATTGAAAACAAGCATTGGCAAATGTAATAGTTTTTAGCCATGCAGTACAGCATCCCGCAGCGATGCATCATGTCTAAACAGAACAAACTCAAAACAAAATGGTGGTTTAACACAGCAGTTACGTTATTTTTTGGGAGCATACACCGTGCATGCACACGCCTCCAAAATGAATCATTCTGTTTTTCTATTCTCTGAGCTTGGTCGGTAAATAAAAAAATATAAGTTGCGGTGATATGTTTTTTGGGGGAGATTCGCAGGTGGAGGCAGCAACATGGAGGGTGTGATTGGAGGAAGCAACAAATAGGGCAGGGAAGGGGGAAGCTACCCGGAGGGTTCAGGTGGTGGGAAGCAACGAGAGACTGAAGCAACACGGAGGGTAGTGCTGGGGATGAGAAGCAACAGACGTGAGAGTGCACGGGTGGGTGGAAGCAACCCAGAGGGCAAGGATGGGGAAGACAAATACAGGGCAAGAGAGAAGGAGGAATTGAGTGCGGGTAAGAAACATGGAGAGCTGGTGGGCAGGAGAAGCAACGTGCAAGAGAGAAGAGAGTGCAGATGCGGAAAGCTACACAGACGGCAGGGTGGGGAGAAGAAGCAAAGGCCATAGATCAATGTGGAGCAGGTGAGAGAGAAGCACATGGTCAAACAGCAGCGGGGAAATACACTTGGGTGAATGCAATATGAAGGGGATGGGAAGAAGGACACATGTCACAGAGAGAGAGTGCTTAACCTGAAAGAAATACGTAAAACTTGAAAAGCAAGCAATGGAAGCATAGAAGCCAGCCAATCAAAAGAGACGACAAAGAGGCTATGCTCCAATGGAGGTAAAAACACAATATTGACAAGCTGGGACACAAATACGAAGCATGCTAATGAGAGTGACAGTAAAGCCAACCAATGTTACCCAAAGGACGGGCTCCAAGCCTATGTATGTTTTTGGTAAGATCACAATATGTCTTTCTCAGCCAGACAGCTGCTCTGTCTGGTAGGCTCGACCTAAAGGGAGGTGTGTTATGCTTTTGGGCTCGATGGAAACAAGAGACCAGTGTTGTCCTTACTGCATGGTTGTTTCAAACCTTTTGGCCTGTGAGCAGCCTGTGCCTGTTTGGATTGTTGGTATGAGGAGAGTGGCTTCCTGGAGAGCAAAGGATTACGCCAGCACGGTGAAGAAAAGAAGTTCTGTTCAACCACCTTACATGCCTTCATGTGTTCCTCTCAACATTCAGCTTCTGCGGAGATCTGCGCAACCTAGATTCCAGCCCTCAGGGGAAAGGTCGGTCTGTTGATATGACTCCCGCAGAGATCTCTACGGTATTTACATGCAACAGCTCAAGTCCGAATCCTATCTCACGTGATTTAGCCTTCCACTTTCAACAGAGCTGCATCATTTTCTGAGAACTTATCAACACTTCTCAGCATTCTTCTACAATCAGAACCCACACTATACTTTAACAGGCTCTCTCAATAGAAATGCACAGCATTTAAATAGACAATACCAACACTGCGCAAGAGGATTACGACACTCTTGTCAGACAGAACAGGCACATTTTAGTTAGACAACTGCACTTGTAATCACACAGTGCTGGCATTTCTTACGAGGGCTGAGATCTCTTTAATAGAACAGCAGATCATGTCAGCAGTCTGCATACTTTGAATGGGACCCTCCAGGTTTTTCTTCATAGGCCTGCAAAAGTATGGTGGGGCATTATAACAAATATCTGCAGGGCTGCTAAATAGTTAATATCCCACCCATACAAGGGGTATACGACCCTTTGTTAGTCAGTGACAGATGAAAGGTCCCTTGAGTAGACTCTTCAGTACCAAAGAACCTGACCACCCCATTGAGTGCCGCTAACAACCCGGACTGAGGCCCAGAGCGCCCAAAGTATGTCTTCAGAAGAATACCAGCGGGCGTGGTCTGCTCAAGTTATTTAAATTACTGACAAGGGTTTCCAGTGCAGTGCTTCCTCAGGTTTTGAAGGACATCCATGCTATTGCCAATTCTCAGTGTCTCCAGCCTGGAAAGATGAAAGTCTGAGTAGGTCCTGCTGAAATTCAAACTTACGAAATGCAGGTTACAACAAATGTCAGTAGCGAAGGCTTAAATCTTTGGGTCATTTGACTGGATAATCCGTGGTAAGGAGAAAGACAATAGACTGGACTGTGCGACCAGCACACTGCACATTACAGGAAGGCACGGCAGCCAAGAAAATGTACCTAAAAATGAAAGCCTTACAAAAGAGATAACTTGTAATTCTAGGATAAACCAACTACCATTATCTCGGCACATAAATTCCTTTGCCTTCTGTATATGATTGTATACATTTTTTTTATCTGTTAAGTGTAGACAATGCCATTGTTATATTCAGTGCAAACAATTCTATAGAACACCTCAAATTTACTTATATACTAGTAGTTCTACATTAAAATAGAAAAGGAAGCGCGTTGTAATTAGCGGTCCTGTACATTGGAATATACTTGCCATGGCCCCAAGGCTTGAACATTGATTCTAGTAATGTTATGGCATCAATAGGAATTTTTTTTGTTCTATTCTAATTGCTCACAGCTCTGCGGTTTCATGGTACTTTTGAAAGTGACCTGCGTGTCTTGCCTCTAGCATTCCATCATGATTAAAAATACATTTCCTTCTGTTTCTTGATGCTGTTAGCATCTTTTGGTTATATTCTTCTGGACTATGTCAGATAAGCACCTCCCTTCGACCACTGAGCCAGTCTGAAAATGCACAAGCATTTTGCACTATTTCATAGTAAAGATTACTTTCATGCTCCATAGAATGAAGACACACCCGTGCCTAAGCCGTCCAAAGTAGACTTACATGTTTTGGCCAATCCATTTAGGGCAGGGCCAGTTCTTGATCGGAAGGAAGCAAACAGACTTTCGCTTTTCCATCGATTTCCTTCTTGAAGTTTTTCTTCCGCACATTCCCAGTGACTCAGCACCCAGGTCGATGAAGGAGGCAGGTTCTCCGTACAGGTGTTGACGCATATATTGAAAACATTGACAATTGTCAGAACACTTAACTCAGTTTCCGCGATAAGGCCGCCAAATAATGACTCGCGCCCCTTCTGTGCTGAAAGGGAATTATGAAATAAGGATATGTCCATGGATAGAATGTTATTGTACAAAGTGTAATAAAGGGACGTAAAGGTCACGTTTTGTGCTCCAGCAGGTGCGTCCACGCACGGCGCTGCGTCTCTTCCCTGAGTAATTACATCTCCGCGCCACGGCTCCCCGGGAAGCGCGCCTTATCGTCCCCCTCAAGTCTGCTGGGAGTGCGGTAGGTCATGCCTGTTTGGATAGAAGCGGCTCTCGCGCCCTGCCCTTTCCGTTCTGTTAGTATTGCGTGGTTCGATGGTCCGGCGGCACACACAATATTGCGAATCCCCGGAACACGACTCAGGCTAAAACCTTTCCCAAACACAAAGGGATCGAGGAGGGATTTTTATTTTATTTAAAATTATTCTAAGGTTATTCGTGAGCGTTTTCGTGCCCCAGCCTTGTTTTCGGTTTCAGTTGGATAATTAAAAAAAAAAACGGAAGATGATGGTAAGAATAAAATGACACGTTTTAAACAAATGCCCTTTCATGAATTTTAATATTTGTAAATTCTTGTAAAATGAGCTTGGCAGTGAAGTGCAGAATAGTTGATCGCTGGACACATCAAAGAGAAAAACAAGGGATTCAGCTATTTAGACCCTCGCATTTCATTTCTAGATATTCTTCAATAGCTTGGAATTTTAGAATAATCCAGTCCATTAAGTGGGATAAAATGGGTGTGTCCTATGTAAAAAAAAAGGGGGCATATCAGCAAGGGCTGGCGATAATTATCGCTAAGTGCACTTAGCGCTAGGATAATTATCGCCGGCTATCGCTGCCTTCTATCGCGGAGATAGCGTGCTATCAGCAACGCTTATCTCCAAAGCGATAGAAATGCAAGCGTTAGCTGGAAAACAGTGTGATTATCGCTGGAAATCCAGTGATAATCGCACTGTGACCGGCGATACCTTGCTGATAGGGCAGGGTGGTTTTAGCCATGTAATCCACCTCCCATTGGATTACATGGCTAAATCAGAACTAAAGCAGGCGTAAGGAAAGTAGCGATGACCATGGTTAGCGCTACTTTTCTTATCGCTATGCTTGTTAGCGATTCCCTTGATAATTTGATAAATGTGGGTTAGCGATATTTCTCCAGTTATTTCGAGAAGGAACGCCCACTTTGCATCTCATTAGAGATGCAAAGCTGGGCGTTCAGTAAACAGACGCTAAGGCAAGGATTCACGCGACAGCGTGACCTTGCTGATATAGCGATAAAATTATCGCCGCTTTTCGGCCGAGAACGGCCGCAAAAGCGGCGATAATTTTTTATCGCCGCCTTGTAGATATGCCCCTAAATTTCTGGGATTCCCAAAGTTTGCCACCTGACCCAAGTGACATACACCTAAAATCAGCCCTGGCTATTGGCTTGGTCAGTAGTTGTTAACTGTTTAAGAAAAATGAGTACCAACCTATAGATCAAGGCCTAAACTTGTATTTATTAATAGAGAAATACACGAAGGCGAAGGAGGGGTCCATGTATTTGGGGTTCATGGACCTCTCGTCAGCCTTTGACCTTGTCAATCGATCTAAACTGTGGAAAATTTTACTTGACTTGGGTTTGGACAAGGCTCAAGTTAACCTCCTAGCTGATCTACATACTGACCTAATAGCTGCAGTTAGAGTTACCTCTGCGGGGCGATGTACTAGCCATTTTAACTCAGAAAGGGGAGTTAGGCAGGGATGCATCCTGGCTCCCCTTCTTTTTACTATTTACATAAATGCCCTGGAATCTACATTAAAAGATGCTTCTCAGGACATCCCACGGATAGGAAAGCTTGGCATCCCGGTTCTCCTATACGCTGATGATGCGGTCCTGCTCTCTCGTACTGGGGTTGGCCTCCAACGATTGCTGGACGCCTTTGAGATCTTTATGACCTCTTTGGATTTAAAGATCAATGCTAAAAAATCTCAGGTTATGACCAAGGGTAAGGGTAATAACAATAAACCCCCCAAAACTTTTACCTGTGGGAAGCAAGAATTGCTTAGAGTAACAACATTTCCATACCTAGGGATTACCTTTGATGAGAAAGGCACTTGGGGCCCCCAGATAAAAAACAGAAATGTCGCACTAGTAAAGTCATCCTCTGCTGTTCGGGGTTTTATGAACAAATTGGGTGCTAGGCCAATTGTTACTCTGTTAAAAATTTATGAAGCAAAATGCCTTACAGTGGCAACGTACGGAAGTGCGTTATGGGGCCATTGCTCTGTGGAGAGTATACAGATTACGGAAAACAAATTTTTAAGATCGGTTCTCTCTCTCCCTCAGTCTACTTCCACACATATCGTTCATACTGAACTGGGTGTGGGTTACATCTCTGACTTGATTAAACTGGCCCCTGTTCTAGCCTGGCTTAAGACTTGGTTGAACCAAGAAATTCCGCTCAACCATTCCATTCTAAAAGATTGCCTGCAGCTGGACAAAGTAAATAAAATAGCATGGCTAGTCTATATCAAAAACTGCCTTGATAGAGTGGGGAGACTGGATCTTTTTTATTCTCCGGAATCAATTACAGTCAAAGATATTGGCCTGATCAAAAGTATGTTGAAAGATCTGTTATGTTTAGAAAGAGAACAAGTAGAATACAAGAAACCTTCGGTGCGGGCCAGTATTATTTTGAGCACCCATGCGGGGCCGGAATTATATTTGTCCATTGTTAATCAACCTTTTCACCGGTTTCTACTTACACGTTTTCGGTTCAACCTGATTCATCTGACTCTTGGTCACTTCCAAACTTGGTGTCCCCCAGAAAATGGAACGCCGTGTAACTGTGATGATTTTTCGATCCAGAACACAATGCACTTCCTGATGTTCTGTGATCATTACACGGCCTTAAGAAAGAAATATTTGTTCCCAATTTTAAAGGAGGCGGGGTTCATACAAGTCAAACCGGCCCTTTTGTATTTACAGTTACTGCAGACCCCCAGGATTATGTTCCACGTTGCCAGTTTTTTAGTGGGCGCTGTCAGGGCTAAGAAAACGAAGTTTGCTATTAATCAGATCTTTTAAATATAATGTATTGGTCTACTATTTAATTGTCTATATGAAATGTAACATTGGTTTATTTGGGAGAATATTAATGTTTTATGTTAAATGATGCTTTTATGATGTTTTTATTTTACTGACCCCTCTCTTAAACATTTTAGATAATATGAATTTTAGAGTTTATGTAATATCGATTGTACTGTTTCTATGCCTTTTTATGATATTTATTTATCGAAATAAAGTACTTTGACTGACTGACTGACTGACTGAGTACCAACAATAATTTTCTTGTAAATAAGTATTATTGAAAATAATTCAATTCTACAATTGGGAGACTGTGAATTAAACATTACCAAGGTCTATGGAAGGGGTAGTGGTCTTCTGAGTGTCTCAGTCACCCCCGGTCTCCTCTTCACTACTTTCCTCTGCAGGCTCTCTCAATGTTAAACCCATTACGCCCTTATTCTCCCCACATCTTTCTGAAATCCTCCATCTGCATATCTCACACCTCATCTCTTTGCTCTTCAGCACCCTCTTTTCACTCTCTCCCGAATACACTTCCTCTCATCACCTTCACTTCACCACCCCCAAACACACAACGCACCGTAACGTGTAAGCACTGCGTTTTCTATCACTTTCGTCTTGTCAATAATTTGACGACCGTTTACTACCTCTCACATTTTTGCACAGAGTCACAATTGCAAATGAAATGTCTGACCAATGCCTGTGCTCTCAGCAGAGAGACCACGGATCGGATGACCATAAACTATGAATACCTTTTTGACCCACTGACAGGCACTGTGAAAAACTCGCACTACCTTCAACCTGAACTCCAGAGCTCTCAGCTGTTATAAACACTTGGAGGTGATTCAGTTCAAAGTGTGCACTATATAGCAGTAATATGCTACACCCTGAAACCCTGCTGCACCCTGAAACTAGCTATCCCTCTGAAATGTAAGATTAAGTCAAACATGTGAAATATAAACAGAAATTAAATCGCAGACGTGGTTTACCTTTACTTTTTTTACATTTATTGTTCAGAAATCAATCAGTGTTTTTACTAGGAAATTTAGGGACATGATTATAGAGTTTGATAGGGACCCGTTTCAATGTCCTTTTTTAATTACTACTGGGTCTGAGACCTTGAAAGACTCAGCCCACTTACAGCCCTGGTCCGGTCAACCTTTTTGCGAACGCAGCCTCATACAATTTTGAATGCTGACTAAAACAATCGTGGGTGTGTTGTGTCAGAATACATGGACATCAGTTGCCTTTTCAGTGACATTATCCTTTTCTGTATCTTTATAGAAAAAATGCTGGGAAGTTGTTGGGGTTTTCACATTACTAAATCATCAATAGTCAAGCAGCATACAAACATAACATATCTGAAGCAGCACACTTTTTGAGCTTATCATTGTTTTAATTATTCTCACAATTTACCAATGAATGTTTCAGACCACGATAAGAATCTTTAAGGCATCTCGCTGTAACAATGTTCCATCATGAAATATGTCTGGCTTCAAAACTTGAATTTTCAAATAGGACAATTGCGGCTCGTGTGAGTGCACTGAATTCCATCTGTGTAGGAAAGTAGTATCTGCTTCTATGGTTACCCCCACTTTTTGCTTGATGTGATGCTGTTTTTGACTAGTCTGACTGGGATCCTGCTATCCAGGACCCCAGTCTATCTGCATTCTCCCTAAATTGTTGAGCTGAGTACTTAGGTACATTCTAGATTGGATACTGGGGTACCCTTATCAGTCCCTAGTATATGGTACTAAGGAACCCAGGGCATAGGTACCCCAGAGGTCTCCCATGGGGTGAAGCATGCCTTATGCCACCCATGAGAGACCATGCAAAATGGAACTACTGCCATTGCAGCCTCTGTAAGTTGGTGCTTGCACCACTTACTTAAGATATAGGTTTCCTATATCTAAGGGTCACTGCACTACAAACCTATAGGTCACCCCCTCTAGCAGGCCTTTGCAATCCTGAAGGCAGGGTGCGTAGTTCTAAGTGAGAGGGTGCCCCTGCTTGAGCAGGACACCCCTGCAGCTTAAGGAGTCCATTCTCCCGGGTTGTCAGTGAAGCAGCCATATACTATATAGAGGGGCACCGCGTAATTACGCGATGACCATCTTGAAAACGGCTGCAACAAACCCTGTCATGTTTGGTATCAAACATGTTGGAATCATACACCCACACCATAAACGTTGTGGGAGGTATGATTCCAAGCATTGGAGGAGCCCTCCATTAGGCTCTCAGTGTTCCTGGTGCCAACCTTCTAGACCCGGACAGCACAAAATGGTTGCTGCCGACCAGAGATACATTTCTGCCCTCCTGCTGCTGTGCCAAGTTCGAGCAGAGGAAGGTGGAACAATACGCATCCTGTCACAGGGAGGTGTGACCATGTCCCAGACAGGATTTAGTGTATTGGGACCGGGTGGGTGCGCTTGTCAGCTCCTTAAAGTCTGCATGAGGAGCTCACTTGGTGTCCCTGTGCATGTTCCAGATCAAACCAGTACTGGGAGCCGACGGCTCCCCCTCTGGTACGAAACTGGACAAAGGAGATGGGAGTAATCTCCCTCATGTCCAGACCCTCTCCTGGGAGGGTTCCCTGAACCTTCCCAACCCTTTCCCTAGTGTACATAAGGGCCTACCTGGGTTTAGGTCCCCAGATTCATTGTGGGATAAGATTCAGATCAGACACCACTTCTTCTTCTACCGTCTGGGCACTCTGGACTTCCCTGGACTTCGTTTGGGTCTGATTTAATCTTCCTTCTAGTCTGCTGTATCATCTGTGGCTGTGAATAATACAGGAACCTTGCAAGGCCTGTGAAGTATCAAAGACACTTGAAGGAATCTCCCTTGGAGCAAAGGAGTCACTCCCCTGCATTCGCAGGCACCGCAACTAAGTCAACTGGTCTGCTGATCCTGAGCTCCTCTGGACTCCAAAGGCTCTACAACACAGGTGGTTGTTTTCCATGGCTCCTGAGGCCTGCCCTGCCCTCTCACCTAGTTTGAGGCCAGTTTCCCTCATGGGGGTTGCAATAACCGAACCCCTGTGCACCCTATCAACTTGCAGTTGCAAAGGCTTATTGACTTCTTCTCCAAGAGATCTTCGGGCTCCAAGTAGCCCCAACCTCGAGCATCTCTAGTGACCAGAAACTTCAGCCACACTGCATCGTGTGCATTGTGGCCTGTATCTTTTGGTGAGCTGCTTGAGGTCCTCTCGCGACTCCAGAGCCTCCGGCCTGTGGGTCCACTTGAGGATCACACTTGTTTCTTTTGGGCTACCCTGATTTCTCAGAACCTGCCCTGACCCCCCTGCTGTTGGTGAGTTCCCTGGACCTTGCTGGTCCTGACGTTGTTCCTTCTTTGATTTCTGCATTGGTTGCATTTGCCAAGGCTTGTTGGTGCTCCCGCCGGACACCGACCCTACAGCACTTGAAATCCTTCGTGGGACAGCTTGTGCATGGCTCCTGGTCCTCCTCAGCATCGCCTGGTCCTCACAGCTGTAGAGTCAAGGTCCTCGTCACCCATCCCGCAACACCGGACATCGGAGAGCATTCATCTTCCAAGAGTCCTAGTCGCTCCTGATTGACATAGACTCCGTCCCCTCTGCCTGCAGGTACCTCTCATGAGGATATCATCCTCATATTCCACCGGACACTTCTTCCTTCTTCCACAGCAGCACTTTCCTGAAGTCCTCCATTGGGTTTGATGGCGGTTTCCGACACGACTTCACACGTGTTCACCCGGCTTCCCTGGTGCAAGTAACATGGGTACTAGGGTATCGACGGGTGGGGTGGCTCTCCAACATTCTGTCTTCCATGGGGTTTCTTCAGGGTCCAGTGGGAAGGGTCCTTAACCTTTAAAATTCCAACCGCGACTTGCACATAGAGTTGTACAGAGCACGCAATATGGTTTCCACACTGCACATGCTCTCTGTGGGGTAACTACCTACTCACCTTGGGAGGTTCCTTGGTTCCTCAGCACATCTACATCTTCTTGACCTTGTCTTGATCCGAGTTGTGGTTCTTATACCACTTTCTTAGTATATGGTTTGGTCCCCCCCTGGGGTCCACTGTGTATTTCCTGCTATTTACTGTGTTTCTTTGCTAAAGTGTTGTGTGCATTGTGTTTATCTCCATGTTGGAGGTATTGGAATGTACTAGAGAGTATTATATATTAAATATATAATTTTATAAATACTTGGTGTGGTTCTTTTCACTTAATCTATACTATAAGATTGCATTCTGGTAAAACAAGCTGTTTTACACTCCTTCTGGACTAAGCCTGAAGGCTGCTCTCCACAGCTACCACTTAGAAAGCTTTCTAAGGTTGTCTAAGACCTCTTAAACCATAGGGGTTGTCTGGACTGGTGCAAGGTGCCCACTTACATTAGTGGACATCATATACCAGGCCAGCTTCTCACAATCTGGTTTCATAAAAATAGTTGGACAGTCTTATATTCTAAAGGTTTGAACAGTTATTCTCACCCAGGTGTGCAATCCATGAAACTCTCCCCCCAACCACAGTAGTTAGAATCATTCTTTAGATCCGTGATATGATGTCAAACACCTATTCTGAATGGCTTATGGGCAGCAGCTCGATCATTATGGCACAGTGGTGCACGGAAGGCTCCGTTTTATTTTACAACTAAAGGCTATCACACTTGTGAGCAATTTACACATGTAAGTTTATTCATAAACGTTTTGTAATTTTTTTTACTCTGGACTAGTCACAAAGTAAAGTTACTCAAAAGTGTAGGCTTGCATTCCTCCACCCCCTGAAACTGGGTGGGGCCAAATGTATTTGTATACGTTTCTACTGCCAAAGGAGCAGTATTAAGTTCAGCATCACACACGGCCAACAACTGATCCTGCAGAACTCTCCCATAGAAAATAATTGAGCAGGGACTTCAAATGAAACCCCGCAGTAAATAAAGTTAAATTAAATTAAAATATTTAAAAGAGTTAAAATATAAATATGTTAATGTTAGAAAATTATCAACATTTAAATGTTTTAAATTGTATTTAACGTCATATAGTGCATGTCTAAACCTCAGTCGTAAAGTTCCTAATATATAGGGATAGTAGAACTGTTGTAGTAACAAATGCCATTGTTAAACGGGCACACACCAACTTGCACATCATCGTGTGGCTAGTCGGGGCTATGTCTTGTCATCATATGCCTTCAATCATGATCATCCATTACCCTGATTTCTGTGTATACATCACATGTCATGTTGGGGACTGCTGAATGTGACATCACTTTTCGTTGGCGGCATTGAATCATGAGAGATGCAATTCATATGTGTGTGTATGGCCCTGTTAGGACTTGGTAATGGAACCAAATTAGAAAGGGCTCTCTCACTTAGAAGAAGGACGTAGAAGATTAATTATTTTAGCTAAATCTTCACTCAGACTTGGTACTGGAAACAAATGAGAAAAACCTCTTTCACTTACTAGAAAGATTTAGAACAATAATGATTTAACTGATCTCTTAATTCAGAAACTATATGACTGAGCGACTCTGATGGAGACATTTTTTAACTTTGCCCACATTTGAGATACAAAATGTTGCCTCAACAACACTTAAGAGGCAAGCTATTTTATAGTATGTGGCCCTCTACTATGGAATCACAAGTGACAGTAATAACACTCCTATTTACAGTTTTAGTATAATAGTATACCTTTTGATTCAAATGAGACTGAGGGATTTCATCATTATGTCCTTTCAGATGTGTCCCCAAACAGTAGATCCGGCACTGTTCATACCTGAGTAGTGATATGCTCATATCCATCTGGGGTAATGTCTCTAAGAAATACACTCAAGATCATTCTGAGTATATTTCTGTTCAAATGTTTAGAAAATTTGCCATAGTTTCAATGCATTTAATTGTACTGCGATATTGATTGATGTGTGATTTTACCTTTATAGAAGTCATGCCAATGTATTTGAACTAACTGGGGCACTGAATGGCATATATGAAGTTGAAAGGTTTGCAATTTGTGTCTTGTCTTATTGTCTACAGTATTGTTAGGCCTAGATCAATTTTAACGGTATTGTTAGTGAGTGATCATACATGACACTTCCACAGGGGAAATAGCCACATACAAGAGGGAGGTTTCATAGTGTTCTTTTGGCAGTTCTTGCACTTATCAGTCATTCTTGGTCTTGTGTGTACAAGGATATATTGAATGCTCATCTCTTTTCTGAATGAGAACATTAGTTTATCCGAAAGAAGTAGGCAGAGGGCAATATCCACGTCTAGGGAAAATCTTTCCCTTTGCTCTATAACGTTCATCAGTGTTTGTTTTTGAATATGAGGAACTAATGAGGTGTCTGATCTCTCTGAATTCTTTCACTCGTAATCCTCCCTCGAGAAGTGGTATGTCTTTTAAATAAAGCTTCATTATTTTAGTATGGGTAAGGAACTCTTTAAACTCTGTATTGTCTTCCTTCATTCCCTCTAAATCTTTTGAATTTGGTGATGCTGATTTGTGCCTGTAGCCCATTTTCGCTTGTTTGTATTTTAATAAGAAGGACAACAGGTAGTCTTTTAGTTATCCTAATAATAAGTATCATTTAGTCCCTTGAGCATTTCCAAGCCACTAGGCACCAGTCTTTTTGAAATTCCTTATCATCCAGGAAAATGATTGGTTCATTGGTAACTATGAGACAACGAAGGACACATTGCCCCTCAGATACTCAGTCATAACTCTCCCATGAAGGAGAGTTTTTCTCTGTGTGTTTTTAATGTTCTGAGAGTCAGACCATGCTCCTCCGGGCCGGCGGAGTAATTTACTCTGTCACCCTGGTAGAGGTGCTCACAGCCAAATTTTGAAATGCCCGACCATCTAGATAACTGTTGGATTCATATGTTTTTGACACAGGTGCATTTTGATTTTAGAAGAACACACACAACCCCTCGGGTCTATCAAAAGAAAAAAGAAGACAGAAATCCTCGCTGCAGTTTTTTACCCTAGCACGAGGTAGCCAGAATAAACGATATGTGGTAAACCCTGTAGTTATTTTTTTTTTTATTTTTTTTATTTTTTAAAAACCTTTATTTTCAAAATTCAGGACACAGCTATTCAGCCGACAACCCGGAGGTTCGGCAGCATCGATATATAGAAACAGAGATGCGTCCCCAGTACCGTGAAAGGAGAAGTGCAAAGGTTCAATTTTAAGTAAACACAAAAACACACAACAAACCCCAGCAAGGCAAGAACACTGAAAGCCCATGATGAAGCCCCCCAGGGGAGGCCGGACCCCACTCATCTACCAGTTACAGTACAGTGTAAAGAGGAAGAAGGGGGACAGCAGAGGCCAAAAAAGTCCATAAACCATACTGAGCTGGAAAGAAGGTTAGGAGGAAAGCTGTTCCTCGGGAGGATCCAGATCCGGGGCAAGACATATTCCCCCCCTGCATTGATTCCACCGCCCCCAGATGGCGTGCCACTTCCGGGGGCGGCCTCTAGCGCAATAGACCGTCTTCTCCCTTAACATACTCCAGTCCATATTTTCTTTCCACGCGGTCAATGTGGGGGGCCCCGCGGAGCCCCACAATCGCGCGATATCTCTCTTAGCGACCATGTTGCCCAGAGTCACCCATTGGGTCTGCGCCGCATTATGATCAGTGGGCCCCCAGACATTCAGGAGACAACACCGCGCCTCCGGCTGCATAGCAATGCCCGTCACCTCCCCCATCACTGCATGGACTCTCCTCCAGAATTCCGTGATGACACCACATTCCCAAATGATATGCAGGAAAGTACCCACCATACCACATCCCCTCCTGCATAGGCCGTCTTCCGAGAATCCCATGTGAACCAGCCTTGGCCCCGTCACATACACTCGATGCAGTATTTTAAACTGCACCAGCCTCAGACGCGACGGGATCGCAACCTCCTTAGGAGAGGAAACAGCAGACTGCCAGTCCTCGTCATCCAACTCGAGGCCATCCCTAGACCACTGGTCCCTCAACCCCAGAAGCATATCCGCCCGGACGTTGATCAGTTTCTTATAGATGAGCGAAATCGTGCTCTCGGGCATATGGCCATCAAGGACCCGGTCCTCCAAAGGAGAGGACTCAGGCACCTTCTCACCCTCTATGAGGACTGATCGGAGGGCGTGACGCACCTGGATATAGCGGAAAAACTCAGATGGCCCCAGCTCATACTCCTTCTGCAACTCTTCAAAGGACTTCACCCTCCCCTTAATCAGGGCATCTCCGACCCTGGAGATGCCGATCAAGTCCCATTTGTCAAAGCCTTTTGTGTGCCAAAGCCTACCCAGTCTCTCAGATTCAAACAGCGGGGTAGCGAGGGTGAGCCTATCCTTCCAGCCCAACGAGTCGGTTGCCATCTTCCACACTCGCACCGCCACACCAGTGGGCCCCGTGAGGGACGAGTCCAGGGACCGCGAATACAACGCCCTGTAATAGTTACCACCACGCAGCAACCACCTGTCCATGGCATACCCAGGGCTGAGGGCAGGGCCATAAAACCCATGATTAATCGCACTCAGCTGGGTGGCCCAATAGTACCGTCGGATGTCTGGGAGCGCAATGCCCCCGTCGTACCATGGAAGCGTCAACTTTGCAATAGCTATTTGCGGCCGCCCATCCCAAAGCAACGATCGTTGGAGGCCTTTGACCTCCCGAAAGTATTTGGCCGGAACCCAGTCCAAAGTATTCTGCAGTGCGTAGAGGAAGCGGGGAAGCGACATCATTTTGAACAGGGCCGCACGACCAACGAGGGAGAGCGGCAGCCTCCGCCAGCCTTCAACATCCCGCCTCAGGCGTGCCGGGGGGGGAGCAGGTTCTTCTCATATCGCACAGCAGAGTCCATGGAGATAAAAATCCCCAAATACACGAAACCCCGCTGAGCGACCTGTATCGAACATGTTCTAGGGATCGGTGGAACCTCGCCACTAAGAACATACAAATACGATTTACTCCAGTTGATAACAAGACCCGAGTTCCTACCAAAAGATGTGAGTACGTCACAGACCACTATAAGTGATTTCTTGGGTGAGGCAAGATACAGCAGGATATCATCGGCATAGAGCGAAATACGGTCCTCGTGTTCAGGCGACCATCTAAGGCCCCGTATATCCGGGTGCCAACGTATCCACGCAGCCAGCGGCTCAAGGGCGAGGGCGAACAACAAAGGCGACAGGGGACAACCCTGCCGAGTACCCCTCCCAAGCTGAAACGGAGTCGACGCCCGACCATTCACCACCACACTCGCAAGTGGCCCCTCATACAGCAACCTCACCCAACTCACAAAACCGTGGCCAAAGCCGAACTTGGTCAGCACGGCCCACAAATATGCCCATTCCACCGTGTCGAATGCCATCGTGGCGTCAAGAGACGCCACAATAGCTGGTTCACGCAGTGTGCCCGCCCTGGCGATTACACCATGAAGGCGCCGAAGATTTAACGCTGTGTTTCGGTGCGGGATGAAGCCGGATTGATCCGGGTGGACCAAGTCACCGAGTACCCTAATCAATCGGGTCGCCAGGATTTTAGCCAGAATTTTCGGCTCTGCGTTAAGAAGTGAGATAGGCCTATATGAGGCGCACTTATCTCGGGGTTTGCCCTCTTTGTGTATAACCACGATCGTCGCCAGTCACTGGTCCAACGGGAGGGTCCCACTCCCCCGCGCCTCCACAAACATGGCGCGCAGGTGAGGGGCGACCCTATCCGGAAATAGCTTGTACAGGTCGACCGGCAAGCCGTTCGGTCCCGAGGCCTTGCCCGAGTTTAACGCGCGGATAGCCCCCGCCACCTCGTCAACCGTTATGTCACCATCTAGATCGTCCCTATCTATATCGGAGAGACAGGGCAACTCGATATCACGGAGGAGGTCAGACAAGTCCTCGGGCGGCCTATCCGACACTGAGGCATAAACCCTACAGAAATAGTCCGAGAAAAACTGTACAATCCTCTCAGGTTCCACAATCGCCTCTCCCCTCTCTCCCGTCAACTCTGGCACAACTCTATTGACCCGTTCTTTTTTGTCCAGCCAAGCCAGGAGTTTCCCTGCCTTGTCACCAACATCATACAATCGGCCCTGCTGTTCCCTACTGAGGGTCTTCGCGGCGTTCGTCACCAGGTCCTTATACTCAGCTTGCTTCAAGCAAAGCTCATGCAGTGAGGACTCTGTAACCTCCTCCTCCAGCGCTCCCTCCAGAGCCGCGATCTCCTCCTCAACCTGCAGAACCTCGCCATCTCTCCGCCGCTTGGCAGCTACTACTAGGGAGAGGGCTTCCCCTCGGAGCACGGTCTTAAATGCTTCCCACAGCGACACTGCAGAGTCCACGGATCCCTGATTATCCTTGAAAAAATTATCTACTTTCTTTACCAGCGCGCTGCGCATCTTGGGGTCTCGGAAATACCACGGGTTGATAGGGGCCACCCTTCCTCCTCCCTCCCGACCTAGATCCAGCCGGATCCACACTGGCGAATGGTCAGATATACCACGCGCCATGTGCCTCGCCTCGGAGACCAATGAGGCATGCGCAGCCAGAGTGAGTAGGTAATCAATCCTGGAAAGACTACCATGTGCCCCGGAGTGGAACGTGTATTGGCTCTGTGTGGGGTGCCGGAGCCTCCAGCAGTCTATCAGGCCAAGCGTGTTTAGGAAGTCTGGGAGCCACTTCTGAGCCCCCCCTGTGTCTCTGGGCGGGTATCTATCCAGCAGGCCGGAGCCAACAGCGTTGAAATCACCTCCCACCACAAGCATACCCCCCGGGAGATCCAGCAGGGCCCTACCCAGATCTGTGAATGTGGAGGCCTGCAGGGCCGGCGGGACATAAACCGAAACTAAAACCAAAGTTCTTCCTTCCCACCGCCCCGCCACCGCCACAAACCTCCCCCTATCATCAACAATGGTGGAGTCCACCTCAAATGGTAGCGAGGCTCTGACTAGGATGCCCACACCCCTGGACCCAGAGGAGAATCCCGAATGTGCTATGAATTTATAACCCTTCCTATTCAGAGCATAGCACGTATTACCTATAAGATGCGTCTCCTGCAGCAAGGCAACATCCGGCATTGACCGTTTCAAGAATTGCAAAACAATCCCACGCTTAATGCGATCCCCCAAACCATTAACATTCCAGCTTATAACACTTAAACCCCTACCCCCCATCCTCGAACGTAAAGAGGCCCACCCAACTCCCGAAGAGCCACCATGGAACAGTCCTGGAAAGAATCACCATGCCTTGCAGAAATAAACCCCCCAACAACAAACCCAAAATCCCAGAAACCCCCCCACCCTGCACCCCTGCGGCAGCTTACAAAGCCCCCCCAACTTGCAGTGTGCCTGTCGCCCTACAAAAACCCCAAAAATCTACAAAAAGTACCCTAAGGGAGGAAAAGAGCACCCCTCGTCCTCCCGCCGCCCTCCGCATTGACTGCACTCTATTCAAGTCTTCAAATATAGCCAAATCGAGTCAGACCGGCTCCGAAAAATCAGCCCTGCCCATCCCGGCCACTGTCCCCATCCTCGGCAATGTCCTCCCCCGTCCGTCGCCGGGGCAAAGCGTCCAGCCATTCATCGGCCATAACAGGAGAGTCAAAGAAGAATGTCCGATCTTCGTGCACCACACGTAGTCTGGCAGGGAAGAGCATGGCATACTTCAGATCCCTCTCCCGGAGCCGCCTCTTCACCCCCAGAAAGCCCTGTCTCTGCCTCCCTGTAGTTAGTTTTAATCCACTTTACTACTAGCACTGCACCCCTTACAACATCCTGCTACCTCACATTGGGTTTTAGAAACAACCCCTCTTATACACAAAACATCCCTGAGCTCCTCCCTCACAGTGAGGGGTTTGTAGTACGCACCATGACTACAGTTCATGGTGCGAGGAGTATTCCCAATGATGACGCATGCCACCTTTGGTGGGTGAGGGAAACCATCCTTTAAAGGGACACCTTCATCCTAGTCAGCCATTTCTGTCTTCTTCTTTCTTTTGATAGACCCGAGGGCTTGTGTGTGTTCTGCTATTATATTAGGGGAGTTCGCCCTCGCTGATCTTTGAAATCTCCTCTGGCCCCCCTTTTAATAATAATAATAATAATACAGCAGCTTATAGAGCGCGACAGCTACACCCGACAGGTGTGTCCCGGCGCTAAACCTCAGGCACTGCACAAACGAAGAAGGAAGAGAGCCACCTCAAGAGTGTTAATCTGATTTGAACAACCAGGTCTTCAGGGCCTTCCGGAAGCCAGGTTCTGTGCTAGCCTGACGAAGGTAGCCTGGCAAGGAGTTCCATAGTGTGGCTGCACTAACCGTGAAGGTTCTCCCACCCAGGCGAGATTTCCTAAAGTGGAGGGATTGTAGCAGGTTTTGGGAGTTTGAGCGCAACGCACGGGTCTGTTTATAGGGGCGCAATCTTTCTTTCAGATAGCTCGGGCATTTACCGCTTAAAGCCCTGTAAACCAGGGTCATGGCCTTAAAAACGATTCTCTTCTCTACTGGAAGCCAGTGGAGTTTCAGAAGATGCGGAGAGACATGGTCTCGAGAAGGCAAACGACAGACCAGTCTCGCAGCCGCGTTCTGAACCATCTGGAGTCGATGAATCGCATATTTTGGCAGACCAAGGTACAGTCCATTAGCATAGTCCAGCCTTGAGGTAACTGTTGCATGGACTACAGTTTTCCGGCAGTCTTCTGGTAAATACAGCAGTATTTTCCGTAAATTTTTTAATTTACTGAAGCAAGTAGCTGAGACTTGCTGTATTTGAGCTAAGAAGGAGAGATCTGTCTCCCATCTCACCCCTAGGTTCCGGATGCATTTGGCGGGGGAGGGAGGTGGACCCATTTCTACCGGCCACCACAACTCTGCGTCAGGGACACAGCCCTGACCGAAGAACAATACTTCGGTCTTACCCGCGTTCAGCTTTAATTTGTTTGAGTTCATCCAAGCCGCAATATCCCGTAAGCAGCCTTTAAAATTCTTAAAAGCCTCCTCCGTCTGCTCCTTGAAAGAGAAAAACAACTGGGTGTCGTCCGCGTAGGAAATCGCTTTAACACCCCAGTTGGCGATCAAAGAGAAGAGCGGCGCGAGGTATAAATTGAAGAGTAGGGGGCTCAAGGCCGAACCCTGCGGGACACCACACCACAGCTGTTTCGGATCGGACTCATATGGCTTAAGGGCGACCCTCTGAGTGCGGCCCCTCAGATAGGATGTCAGCCAGGACAGAACTTTACCCTCAAATCCCGCGGCGTGTAATCTCTGGATCAGTATAGAGTGGTCCACGGTATCAAACGCCGCAGATAGATCCAAGAGCACCAGCATTGCCGAGGCTCCTGAGTCCAGAGCCCATCTAACTGACTCTGCGACCTCGAGGAGCGCGGTTTCTGTACTGAAACCGGCCCTGAAGCCTGATTGTGTATCATGCAGTGACCCTCTGAGCTCGATGAAGGAGGTCAGTTGAGGTTGCACCAGTTTCTCCAGCATCTTGCCTGGGGCGGAGAGTAAGGAAATCGGTCTGAGATTACTAAGATCGTCCGGGTCACCATTCGGTTTCTTTCGTAGTGGTAGGAGGGTTGCATGTTTCCAAGAGTCCGGGAAGATTCCCGTGTCCAGCGATGAGTTCCATAGCTGGAGTAATGTAGCCGCCATAGGGGCGGATATTATTTTCCATAATTTAGGTGGGCAGGGATCATCAGGAGCGCCTGAGCGACATTTCTGAATTATGGCTAGAGCATCCGTTAATAGTATAGGCGTGAAATTGATAAGCATGGGAGAATCTGACGCGATTGTAGATTTGTCTGGCGCGATAGTTGGCTCCGATGGTACGAAGGAGTCATAGACCTTTAAAATTTTGTTTTCAAAGTGATTGGCTATTTTGCCACACAGGGCTGGGGTGGGTCTGACATTGGTCTCCAGTGCCTTAGGGTTAAAAAAGGATTGAACTACTTTAAAAACCTCGCGACCGGAGTGGTCTGCATTCTGGATGCGGTTGATAAAGTAATCTCTCATAGCTGCTTTTATGTCCTTATGATAGTCTTTTAATGCTTTTTTGTAGGAAGCCTTGGTTGAGTCGCTATAACTCACTCTCCACTGACGTTCCAATCTTTTGCACTTACTTTTTGTGGCTTTAAGGGCGCAAGAGAACCAGGCGGCAGTCGGGGACAATCTCGTGGATTTGACTACTCTAACTGGAGCTACCGCGTCTACTGCAGAGGCAATCCATTGATGGATGGAGACTGCGTCTACATTTGGGTCAGAGGATAGGTGGGGACGAGTAGCCCGTAGAACAGTGCTTAGGCCAGCTTCAGTCAGGTTTTTCCAATTTCTCTTTAGCGTCCAGCGGGAGCCCTCCGCTTGCCCACCATTTGGCAGGGTAAAGCCAAAAGGGATCAGATGATGATCTGACCACGTTAACGGAATTGTGTGTGCATTTTGATTTTAGGCATTTATTTCTGTGAGATATCTTTGTGCCCTGAAGAAGGTGTACAAAGTGTGTGTTAACCACCGAAACGCGTCAATGCTTACGTTGTGTTAAATCCGTTGAACACGTGGATACAATAGATAATGATCTCTTGAACAATCATGTGTACCACACTTCGATTCACACAGATTAGCAAGGTATAAAGACAGCTGCTAATAGTCTTGTGTGTTCTCTCCTTTTGAAAAAAGTTTTTTACTATCATGTATTCATTTTGGTTGTTATTTATATATTACATGTTTTTTTTAATTGATGATTTTAAGTGATTTGGTTCACTTTTGTTCAGCTTCTGTACATCTTATATGTTGCCTCTGATGTAATGTACAAAAATTTGGTATGAAAGATCTGCATAATCTGGCTCTTTGGTGGTATTTGATTTGATGAAAGAATGTGAGAAGACCTTGAAGAACTGATACTGAAGGCATAGTTAGGTGCAGACTCCACTATTTTCTAAAATTCTTGCTTCATTTTGCCAGTCCTCATAATGAGCTTATGATTCCTATACAGTGCTGAAGATGTGCACTGCAATTAAATGGCTGTGGTACATAACTTAGCAGGCGTAGGTGGTCTTTAATGGTCTGCATGCTGGTATAAAAATGACATTGCAGTTCAGTAAAAAATGTAACAGTACATAGCAAGGCATACACACGCATTAGAATCTTTGAAATACATGTGATGGTGATAAGGCAAATAAGCAAGTAAATCTAATTCTTCAGTTACTCTTTTTTGCCAGGAGTCAAAATCCTTTACAACAATTCAATTGCCAACAGCTGGATAATCTCATTCTAAATGTATTCATTATCACTTTCTCCATCATCCTTAAATGTAGCAAGATGATAAGCATGGACTGTGTATTTATTAATGCAAGTGCATTAGATCATGCACATCATTCATTTTATTAGCACATATAAGTTAACCAGAATCATAATTACTCCAATAACTATATCATAGATCTTCATCCCCAAGTTAAAAAATATCTCTAACAACCAAGACCAGACACCACTTAGGTTGAAATGTAATCCATTTTGAAAGTCATGTACCTTCTTAACACTATCTTTAATGTGGTCTATCTGTCCATGTATGCTTCGTGAGGTGTTGGGGAGATATGTACTACACTTTGTACCTATTATTATACATACGCCTCCCCCTGATTGGCAGGAGGTAGTCTAAAGCCATTTTAATCTGTAAGGGTATGTTTTCTGGGCATTTAACTGACCAGTAATCAAACCCAACACAATAACAATTGGAGAATAGGGAAAAATCTGTTTATTGTGGAAATTTCACTGGTACCCGCCTCCTCTGGAGAGGGTGGAAGGCATAATGTTTAATGGGGACGTTTGACATGGCCATAGTATAGGCTTTGTGGAAGCCAGGGATAAGCTTCAAATCTGCAGATGAAATGAGCATATATTTTCTGATGTTGATGTTTGCGGAACACCATACCAGTGAGATGTCAGTATTCATGAGGGGGTGATTCGAGGCTTAAGCTCCCTACATTCACTCCGGCCCACAAAGATAACCTGTTTGCTTGCTTTGTGGTGCTCACAAATCATCTGCCACTCTGACATAGCAAGATTAATAACACTGGGTCTGTAACAGCCAAGGGAATTAATGTACTTTTCAAGTCTTTAGAAAGACTGGGAAAAGGTGCCAGCATATTCTAGCAGTCTGTACCTATGACAGAACAAACAAAGGGAAGTTTAATATCTATTGAGGAACAGTCCGATCAACGGCACATTTACCCCCACGTCAAAAGCAAAGTGAGTGCAGATCCAGAAAGAAGAGAGATTAATTGACAGTATTTGTAAAGCAACATGATGTGGGAGTTGTTCATGAAGAGGGAGTGGTGTCCCCACTCAATGACAGCTTAAGACAATTAGGTCTTTTGATAACTCCCCATTCCACAGCGAAGAGCTATCCTGCAAAGAGTATTCAAAGCTAGGCAGTGGGAAAGATAGCTGGCCAGACCCACACAGGGATCCAGTATCCAAGAGGAAGCTGCTTGCCTCGGGCGGGTATGTAACGATTAGGAGTGATGGGCACAGTATTGTGTAGATGCGAAGGGGGCAGACCAGGAAGGTGGGAACTGGTTACTTGACCAACTGGTAGAAGGTAAAGCAGCAGAAGTTCCCTTCAATGGGCTCTGCACCGAGAATGGATACAGGTCCAGAGTCGTGTGATGGTAGGCTGTTGTCTCAGGGTGATGCCACACATTTACATTTGGAGGAATGGATCTACTTTGCAACACCATGACACTTAACAGTTGTGTTGAAGATGAGTATGATCTGATATGGGCCAAAGCAGAGACATTACAGAGGGATCATCTTTAGATGCACTCAGTAAAGACCCAAACTTCAGCTGGAAGGGGTGGCAGCCCTCAGTCGTATACTCAGATAAGGCAGCTTAGACCTGAGACCGGAAACTGTAAAGACATCATATAAGCTTTCTGACATATTATAAAACTGCAGCCTGATTCAATTGTAATGTAACTTAGCAGCAGAGGCTGGAGGATTTGAGGGCAGTATCATAGGTTTTTCCATCAATATATCATAAGAGCTTACCTTGGTTTACTGAGCAGATACGGCCGTGATAGACCACAAAGCTTATGACAGAGCATCATGCCACTTGAGTTGTGGTTCAGAACATTCCTTTCTTTCATTCTTGAGGGTTGCTGGACTTGGCCCTTTTTGCATGGTCATCCCCAAACCTTTTGCCCCTACCCTCCTGTTTTCTGAACCCGTTTTTGTTGGCTTTTAGGACTCTGTGCACTTTACCAGTGCAACCTGCTACAAAAGTGCTTGTGTTCTTGCCTTTAAACATGGTAGGATTAGCTTATACTGAATTAGCATATTTAATTTACTTGTAAGTCCCTAGTAAGGTGGCACTACCTGTGCCCAGGGCCTGTAAATTAAATGCTACTAGTGGGCCTGCAGCACGGATTGTGCCATCACTGAAGTAGCACTTTAAACATCTCTCAGGCCTGCCATTGCAGCCTCTGTGTGTGCAGTTTTAAGCTGCCATTTCAACCTGGCAAAAGAAACCTTTTGCCAGGCCCAAAACTTGCTTTTTAATACATATAAGACACCCCTAGGGTAGGCCCTGGACATTCTAGAGGTCTGTGAGGGCAATGTATTTAAAAAGTTTGACAGGTACTTTGAGGTTTTACCTGTCATGGTAGTGAAAAACTCCCATATTTTATTTTCACTGCTGGAAGGCCTACGTTTCCCATAGGATAACTTTGGAGTTACCTTACCACAGTTAATAATCTGTAATTTCCAAGTCAAAGCAGTTAACCAGTTCGTGTTTGGTGTCTTTTGAATTGTAATGAAAACCCCTAACGTATGGTGAAGTGAATTTTAAACAAAAATTTGGAAAATGTCACTTTTAGATATTTTCCTTCCTCAGCCATTAGGTGCCGGTGGGTTATATGACTGGGTGTAGTTGGCAGTTGGGCTTTGTGTATTCCTCCTAAGCAGCCACACACAATAGGGAGCTTAGGTGTGTTGTGGCTCACAGGAGAGCACTGACAGCCCGTGGCAAACGGGAGAGAAAGAACTACAATTCCCGGTGCGCATTGCGGGATGACGCTCCGACGTCATCACGCTCGAAGCCAAGATGAAGAAAAGGGAACATCCGGCATCGAGCGGGTGCCGGTTATTTTGGTTCCAGGTTCCCGCGAGGAAGTGTTCGAGAGCGGACGATTGGCGTGCTGGTAGGGGTGCTCAGCACCAACCCTGCATTTTCGCTAATCGTGTTGTGCTTAGCTGTGAATATTGTCCGGTCCTTGCGACGAGCAAATTTGTGACTTTACCGCTGCGGTTCCGTTGGAAGCCTTCCGAGGCATTGTGGAATCGCCTTTGCGGTGTAACTTCTGATTATGGTTGTGGTTGGTTGTAAATAGCGACTCAAAGAAACAGAGTCGCCCCTAGTGCGTAACAAACAGTGGGAATCTTTCCAGGGGCAAGGTGCAACGCACACCCGCTGGATCATCTTGGGAATTGCCCACGAGACGCTTAGGGGTTCTTGCCTTTGGTTAGCGCCCTCCCAGAAGCATGGGAATGGCGCTGGGGGTTCGTGCAGAATCCGTGGAAGGAGCGGCAGGCATTATTCAGGTCTGACGCTTCGCTGCACCTCAATTGTTTCTTTGTATTCTAAACAGGGGCGGAGAGGAGACTTCTGGCATACGTCCATCCCCTCCCCCTGTTAAATCCGAGGTTCCAGAGTTGTGGTAGGTTCATTTGTTCTGGGAAAGGACCAGAGGGCTGCTGTCTATAGGGGGTATTCGCAGGCTAAACCGTGTCCCTTTCTACAGGTTCTGAACAGTCTTGATCCTCGGCTCTCCAGGTCTCCCAGGCAGGAGTGCCTTCTTTAATTTACAGGTACAGCAGGGGAAAAAAGGGGAAACGTGGAGTACGGGAGTTTTAGGGGTTGTCTTAACCAAATCGCTTGTGATTTCTCTTTCAGATCTCCCTCCCCGCAGTCCCCTTCCTTTCCTTCCCTCGCCTGATCACCCTTCTGTGTCTGTCATATACATACCAGACCAAGGGGTTATCGGGAGGTGGACCCCTTACAGCATCGTGCGACCCTGAGGACGTTGGACTGCGACAAAATAACCGGCCCACGAATAGTAGTCCTCCCAGTCGCACGGTGGGATGGCCACCTGAGAGGACGTGTTGGCTGCTTTGGCCCTATTACAGGCCGAGGTAGTCGCCTCGAGAACAGAAACAGCCACACTACAGGCGCAGGTCACCCGCTTGGAGCGTAACCCCTTTGACGCAGGCCCCCTCCGCTCAACCCCAGCTGCCCCTGTGGTGGTTGAAATCCCCACGCCTGTTCCGTTAGCCACCCCCGAAAGGTATAGCGGGGACAGCGGGAAATTACAGGTCTTTCTCACACAGGTGATGCTGCATTTCACTTGTAAGGCCAGGGCGTTCAACACTAACCATTCGAGAGTCGCCTTCTTGTTGTCTTATTTATCCGGAGACGCTGCACAATGGGCTGTTCCCTTGGTGAGAAGAGACGACCAACTCTTATATGATTGGGACGCCTTCTTGGTGGAATTCGAGAAGACCTTTAATCGACGAGCGGCCACGCTCTCGGCCGACAGAGATCTCCTGGAGTTGCGACAGGGCAATAGGGATGTCATCTCCTATCTCAACGACTTTCGGAGACTGATCACGGAAACGGAGTGGCCAGAAGGGAAACATGCAGCCATCTTTCACCAGGGTCTGAGTGAAGACATGAAGGACGTGTTGGCTCAGATCGACCCGCAGCCCACCTCCTGTGAAGCTCTCATTAGTTTAGTCCTAAGGCTTGACCATCGCATGAGCGAAAGAAAAGGGGAACATAGAAGGAGGGAGAAACCCGTGCAGAGCATGGACTTTCCCAGATCAACAAACTCCGCGATGCAGAACAAAACAGAGCCCATGGAAATAGGCGCCGTGCGTTCCCCGCTCTCAGCCGAAGAAAGAGATTACCGGAGGAAGCGAGGGCTGTGCCTGTACTGTGGGCGAAAAGGACACTTCATGCGGGAGTGTAGCCTAAGGCCGAAGGTCTCCCGCCCAGAACAAAAGGCCGCGGTAACCCGAACACAAGGCTCCCCTGCGGGAAACGACTTGGCTTAAGGGAAGAGGAAGGGAGTCCTTTGAGCGTCGGGCATATCCCTTCTTTGGACGACTTACAACTGCACAACAAACACCATCTCTTCGTCGAAGTCCACATCCTGGTGGACGAAGAGTGGATTCCGGTTAACGCATTGGTGGATTCAGGGGCCACGGGGTGTTTTATGGATCAAGCCCAGGTAGGAAGGCTCGGAATCACCTTGCAGGAGAAAAGCAAGCCTGAGATGGTTTTCGCCGTGGATGGGAAGATGTTGGATTCCGGTCCGGTGAGATACCATACTGGGCCATTAACGATGAGACAGGGGACTGCGCATCAGGAACTTCTTTCCTTCAATGTCATCCCAGCACCCCATTATGGATTAATTCTGGGGTTGCCGTGGCTATGTCTCCACAACCCGCTCATAAATTGGCAGGAGAAGACCTTATTGTATTCCTCAGCCTACTGCTTAGCTAATTGCAACTTCTCACCCACGAATCCAGCCACCTCCTTGGCTATCGGTTATCAGGTGGCGACTGCAGTGGAACATGCTGTTACCTTGCCAAAGGCATACAAAGAATACGAGGACGTCTTTAATGAAGACAAGGCAGAAGTGTTGCCACCGCATCGATCATATGATTGTCAAATCGATTTAATCCCCGGAGCGGTGGTTCCCGCTGGACGCGTATATGCCCTGACGGAGCCCGAACATAAACACCTCAAGGAGTATTTGGAGAAATACTTGAGCTTGGGCTTTATACGAGTGTCGAAATCTCCCGCGGCGTCGCCTCTTTTTTTTATTCCTAAGGCGAATGGCGAGCTGCGCGCGTGTGTGGACTACCGGGCCTTGAATGCCGTTACGGTAAAGAACAGGTATCCCCTTCCGTTGATCAATGTACTGCTGGAGCAGGTAAAAGAGGCTGTGATATACACGCGCCTTGACCTAAAAGGGGCTTACCATTTGGTCCGTATGAGGAGAGGAGACGAATGGAAGACCGCATTTAAAACACGCTTCGGTCTCTATGAATATTTGGTTATGCCGTTTGGGCTGTGTAACGCCCCGGCGGCCTTTCAGTTTTTCTTAAACGATGTTCTCCGTGAATACCTGGACCACTTCGTCATTTGTTACATCGACCACATCTTGATTTACTCTACGGACACCAAAGACCATACTCAACATGTTAAGACCATACTCCAAACCCTGAGACGACATCACTTATTCTGCAAGATCAGCAAATGTGAATTTGGGGTAACATCGGTGGAATTCCTCGGAGTAAACCTCACCCCCTGGGGCCAGGAAATGTCGGAAAGGAAGGTACTGGCCGTAAAGGAATGGCCAACCCCCCGGAACCTCAGGGATGTACAGTGTTTCCTGGGGTTTGCTAATTTTTATCGTCGGTTTATCGACCACTTCTCGGAACTGGCGACCCCTCTCACGTTGCTCCTGCGTAAGCAGTCGACGTTTCAGTGGACTGCAAAGGCCCAAAAAGGGTTCGAAGAGCTAAAAGAGGCCTTTTCAACAGCCCCGGTGTTGGCTTATGCTCACCCTGAATACCCCTTCATAGTGGAGGCAGACGCTTCCGACACAGCGGTGGGAGCCGTCTTGTCACAAAGACATTGCGAAACAGGACGTTTACATCCGGTGGCTTATATGTCCCGAAAATTGAACCCCGCTGAATGCAACTACAATATTGCAGAAAAAGAGCTGCTAGCCATCAAGAATGCCTTTAGCGAATGGAGGCATCACTTGATGGGCGCCAGACATGTGGTTACGGTCTACACAGACCACAGGAATTTACAGTTTATGACGGCTGCCAGACACCTCACACCCCGTCAACTGAGATGGACCCTCTTTTTCGCAGGGTACAATTTTCTTGTCACCTACAGACCCGGAAAGGATAACAGGAAGGCAGACGCGTTATCCCGGCAAGCATCCCAGGACAGTACCGTAGCTGGTACTACCGGAGCCATCATCAGCCCCGAACATGTCATAGGGGCAACGTGCACGGATCCGTTCTTACGGAGTGTAATACTAAACGTTCGAACGAATAAATGGAAGAACTGGCTGAAAGATAATCCAGAGTGGAAACTGGTACAGGGACTACCGCTCCGAGGAAAACAACTGCTCCTTCCCATCAGATCGTTAAGGCTGCAAGCGTTCAAATGGTGCCATCACCTGCCCTGCGCTGGCCACAATGGCCGAGAAAAAACACTTGACAGGATCCTAAGACAGTTCTGGTGGCCTTCGGTGAGGAAAGATGTGGTCACCTGGGTCCAGGAATGCGGAGTTTGCAGTCAAATGAAGGCAGCCCATACCAAACAAGCAGGCTTATTGCAACCTCTTCCCACACCCGACCTCCCTTGGGAGAACATCTCGGTAGACTTTATCGTGGGCATGCCTCGTGATAAAGGATGCACGGTGATCACGGTGGTGGTGGATTATTTAACTAAAATGGCGCACTTCGTCGCTTGTAAGGCGCTGCCCTCGTCAGGTCAGTTGGCGCACTTGCTCCTGGAGAACGTGGTACGATTACACGGATTGCCAAGAAAGATTGTCTCAGATAGAGGCGGACAGTTCACAGCCCATTTCTGGAAGGCTTGGTGTTCAGCCTTGGGAATCGAATCCAACATATCCACCAGCTTCCACCCGCAGACGGATGGACAAACAGAGCGGGTTAACCAAACCCTCAAGCAGTACCTTAGGTGTTACTCCAACGCTTCGGATAACGAGTGGGTGGATTTTCTATGGTTAGCGGAGGTGGCATATAACAGCGCTACGCACACGTCCACCAAACTTACACCTTTTTATTGCTCTTATGGGTTCCATCCTTGGTTTTCCCCCTTTCTTAATCCAGCACACGTTACGAAGGTACCGGAGGCACAGAGTAGAATTGAACACATACAGGCAAACCTACGCGTAGCAAAGAGCAATCTGAGGGCCGCAAAACACAGCTACAAGGCATCCGCAGACAAGCACAGGAGGTTAGGGCCTAGTTATAAAGTGGGGGACTACGTGTGGCTGTCCACGAAACACATACGTTTCAAACGTTTCAGCATTTTTAATCCCAAATTCATAGGTCCCTATCGGGTGCTTAAACTGGTAAACCCTGTGGTGGTGAAACTCTCTTTGCCTTCTACGTTACAAATCCAGCCCGCATTTCATGTCTCCCTGGTGAAGCCCGCTCATGTGGGGCCCAATCGTTAACCAGCCCCAGTGGTGGTGCATAGCGAAGCAGAGTACGAGGTGAGGGGTGTGCTTGACTCCAAGATATACCGCAACAGGCTATGGTATCTCCTTGCAGGGGAGGGATGCGGTGAGGAAGAAAACTCTTGGGAACCTGCATCCCAGGTCCACGCACCTAGGCTTGTTGCCCTGTTCCACAAAAAACATCCCACGAAAGCTTGTTTATGTCAGTGCTCTTCGGGGGAGGGATGTACTGTTGTGGCTCACAGGAGAGCACTGACAGCCCGTGGCAAACGGGAGAGAAAGAACTACAATTCCCGGTGCGCATTGCGGGATGACGCTCCGACGTCATCACGCTCAAAGCCAAGATGAAGAAAAGGGAACATCCGGCATCGAGCGGGTGCCGGTTATTTTGGTTCCAGGTTCCCGCGAGGAAGTGTTCGAGAGCGGACGATTGGCGTGCTGGTAGGGGTGCTCAGCACCAACCCTGCATTTTCGCTAATCGTGTTGTGCTTAGCTGTGAATATTGTCCGGTCCTTGCGACGAGCAAATTTGTGACTTTACCGCTGCGGTTCCGTTGGAAGCCTTCCGAGGCATTGCGGAATCGCCTTTGCAGTGTAACTTCTGATTATGGTTGTGGTTGGTTGTAAATAGCGACTCAAAGAAACAGAGTCGCCCCTAGTGCGTATCAAACAGTGGGAATCTTTCCAGGGGCAAGGTGCAACGCACACCCGCTGGATCATCTTGGGAATTGCCCCCGAGACGCTTAGGGGTTCTTGCCTTTGGTTAGCGCCCTCCCAGAAGCATGGGAATGGCGCTGGGGGTTCGTGCAGAATCCGTGGAAGGAGCGGCAGGCATTATTCAGGTCTGACGCTTCGCTGCACCTCAATTGTTTCTTTGTATTCTAAACAGGGGCGGAGAGGAGACTTCTGGCATACGTCCATCCCCTCCCCCTGTTAAATCCGAGGTTCCAGAGTTGTGGTAGGTTCATTTGTTCTGGGAAAGGACCAGAGGGCTGCTGTCTATAGGGGGTATTCGCAGGCTAAACCGTGTCCCTTTCTACAGGTTCTGAACAGTCTTGATCCTCGGCTCTCCAGGTCTCCCAGGCAGGAGTGCCTTCTTTAATTTACAGGTACAGCAGGGGAAAAAAGGGGAAACGTGGAGTACGGGAGTTTTAGGGGTTGTCTTAACCAAAACGCTTGTGATTTCTCTTTCAGATCTCCCTCCCCGCAGTCCCCTTCCTTTCCTTCCCTCGCCTGATCACCCTTCTGTGTCTGTCATATACATACCAGACCAAGGGGTTATCGGGAGGTGGACCCCTTACAGCATCGTGCGACCCTGAGGACGTTGGACTGCGACAATGTGTGCCTGGATGGGTCAGCACTGGCAGGATGGAGGGAGAAGCTGGTCACAGCACCACTTACACTTGAATAAGCTGTGTCCTAGCTCCACACAAAGGGCTGTAGTTAGTCTGGAGCCAGGGCCAGGACGGCAGGATACCTGTGCACCTCAAAGGCCTACCTCTAGAAGGTTCTTCCCACTTCAAAGGCACAACTGGGTATAAATACTGACTTCAGACACCAACTCTTTAGTACACTTCTGGACCTTTGGATACTCTGCCAAGAAGGAGGGCTGATGAGTTACTGAAAGGACTGCCAATCTGCTAGACTGCTGATCTGAAGGACTGTTGCCATACTGTGCTGACCTGCTGTGCTGACCTGCTGCCTGCTGCCCTCTTGCCTGGGTGAGAAAAACTGGACCTCCATCTGTTCAACCCAGTGACTTCAAGGGCTAGTTGGCTGGCCTCCTGACTCACTTGAGCCTCAGTAACAGAAGGCTCCAACAACCACTTACTGGTCCTTGAGGAGACCCACTGGTCCTAGGGTCAACTGTACAGGTGTACTTGGTCCTGAGTGGGGGTCAGAGGGTTCCTCCTTCCAGTTCTCCTTAGTGGTCTCAGGCTCCAGCAAAGTAGGGTAGACAAATCCACAGCCAAGAAAGAACCTTCCCCTTGTGCAACAGTTTTTAAATTGGAGAGAAAGGTTCTAGAAGACAGGCACTTCTGGCCAATCATAGGGTGCTGCATCACCTTTCCACCCCTGTCCCAACCCTCCTGCACAGCATGCTGGGACGGTCCAAAATGGCGTCATCCAGGAGAGACTGGTCTAATCAGCTCCTGGGGTCTGAGCTCCACCCCTCGCTGACATCACTGCCGGGGACTTGTATTTTTTGTATTTATTTATTTATAAAGTGCATCAATCATCCCGTAGGACATCACGGCGCTAGGATTAGAGTGTGTAGAGATTAGTCATTGATAAAGTTAGACTCTAGGTTACAGGTACATTTTCAGAGTTTTCCTGAACTGTAGATAGTCGTCTGTTAGGCGAAGATCAAAGGGTAGGTTGTTCCAGAGGACCGCTGCTGATTTTGAGAAGGACTGGTCACCCATTCTGGCTTTGGAGGTGCGTTTGACTGAGGCAAGAGCTAGATGGCATGATCTTAGGTTGCGCAAAGGGATGTGAAATTGTAATTTATCATGCAAGATTTGTGGCCCCTTTTTATGAAGGATTTTATGTGCAAAGCAGAGGAGCTTGAAACTGGCTCCTGGCGAACTGGGAGCCAGAGTAGTTCCTTCAGACAAAGGTATGCTGAACTATATTCTTTTTATTACAAATAAGTTTAGCGGCAGCGTTCTGAACTACTTGGGAGTCTGGCGAAGTGATAGTCAGCCATGCCTACATAAAGGGCATTGCCATAATCAAGTCTGCTTATGAGCAGAGCCTGGGTGACAGTTTGTCTACATTTTTGTGGGATCCAGGGAAAGAGTCGCCTGAAGAGTTTCAGAATGCCATATATTTTACCGCACAGCGTGTGTACTTGGTCCATCATAGATAGGGTGTCATCGAAAATAATGCCCACATTTTTTGCCATCCGCTTAGGTTCTGGGGTGGTGCCCAATGCTTGGGGCCACCAGCTGCCGTCCCAGATATTCTTGGCATCTCCGAAAAGCAGAATTTCCGACTTTCTGGCATTCACTTTTAGGCAATGCTGAGACATCCAATCTGAGAGTTCGGTGAGACAGTTGATTAGGTTGTTTTTTGTTTCAATGTTAGACAGACTGTCTATCAAGGAAATCACCAGTTGTGTGTCATTGGCGTAGGAACAAATATCAAATCCCCATTTCCTACTAATATCCGCCAGGGATGAGACGTAGGCATTAAAAAGAATGGGGCTTAAAGTAGCTCCCTGTGGGACTCCGTAATTAATACTTTTTGCGGTGAAGGTGCAGGATCCCATTTGAATTGTTTGGGTTTGGTCTTTCAAAAAAGAGTCGAACCATGATAGGGCTTTGGAGCAGATCCCTTTTTTGTGCAAAATGTGGAGTAGTTTAGTATGGGAAACAGTATTGAAAGCTGCAGTGAGACCCCGCAGGATCAGTGCTACGGCTCTGCCCTGGTCTACTAGTGTTCTGATGTTATCGGACACAGCTAGTAGAGTTGTTTCTGTGCTATTGTTGGTTCTGAAACCTGTTTGTGAGGGGTCGAATAGGTTGTTAGACTCGAGGAAGGTGGTAAGTTGCTTATTAACTAAACGCTCCAAGACTTTGGATAAATAAGGTAGTTGTAAGATGGGGCGGTAGTTAGCTGGGTCATAAATTCCAAGTCCTGCTTTTTTAAGAGTGGAAATACTACTGTTTTCTTCCAGATGTCTGGGAATGACGCTTGTTCTAGGGATTGGTTAAATATTTTGGTAATGTGGGGGGATAAAATTGGTGCCAGCTTGGAGAAAATAAAGTGCGGGCAAGGATCATGTGGGGATCCTGCCTTAACCTCGATCATGGCTTTAGTCACTTCCTCTTCTAAAAGGGGAGTCAAAGCGTCTAGGTGAGTTTGTGCCAAGGGGTGAGTAGCCAGATTCTCCCAATCAGTGTCATCACCTTCAGGAGAATTTTCAATGGATGCATACATTTTTGTCACTTTGTCAGTGAAGAAATTATTTATTAATTTGCAGTTCTCTTCCGTAGGAGCCATGGTTTGTGATAGGCTGGTGGGTTTACATAGTTCACGAACCACTTTATAGAGCTCCTTGGATGAGCTGCCGTTATCTTCAATCCTTCTTGTGTAGTATTTTATTTTAGCATTTTTTAAAGTGTGGTGGTAGGTTTTTGATTCCGCTAGGAAGTTCTGTGTATCTACGTTGTCCCTTGATAGTCTCCATTTATGTTCAAGAGTGCGACATTTACGTTTGTTTATTTTTAGTTCAGTGGTGTACCACTTTTCTGATCTCGAGTTGGTCATGGTTTTTTTTGTTAGTTTGGGGGCACATTTGTCAAGTGACTTCTCTATTTCATGTTGTAGTAGGGTGGCTGAGGTATGGTCTTTGTGAGCAAAGTGCATAGAAAATGTTTCTTGAGTGATTAGGTTCCAAGATCTTCTCCCCGATTGATGTGTGGTTTCGGTCTTAGATGGCTTATTTGGAATAGCCAGGGAGAAGGAGATTAATGAATGGTCTGTCCATGTAAGTGGTTTAATTTCATGAATATTAATAGTTGTTATATTTGAGAACATAAGGTCCAGCATGTGTCCTGCTACATGTGTTGGGTCTGATATCCTCTGGGTTAATTGCATTATGGCCATATCATTTTCCAGGTGTTTAACACCTGGGTTGGCAGCATTTTCATAATGGAGATTAAAATCACCTATGACCAGGAATTGATTCTGTTTTAGGCAGAGCGGAAAAAGTTGGGCAAGTAAATTAGAGCTTAATCAAGGGTAGTGACCTGTAGGATTGTAAATGACTGCTCCTCCCAGTACAATATGGTCGCCATTCATGACTGTGAAGGCTAGAATCTCATGGGAACCTACTTGAGTGGTTGTGTTGGAAATGCAGGAGAGATGATCCTTTTAAGAGAATGGCAATACCGCCGCCTCTCTTACCTTTCCTGTCTTGTTTTAATATTTTGTAGCCAAGTGGAAGTGCTGAAACAATATCAGGGGAGTTGTTATCATCAAGCCAAGTTTCAGTGGCGAAAGCCAGATCTGAGTTTAATTCACCTAGTGTATCCCAAATCTACATGCTATGTTTGGGGAGTGATCTGGTATTAAAATAGATGCATTTTAGCGTCAGGCTACTTGGGTGAGGGGTTAGGTTTGCTGCTAAAGGTATGGTGATAGCATCTAAACATCCCCACTTACAATAGAGGCAGGAAAAAGGTCTATGAACCTGTCCTGGTGCAGCTTTTATGCAGCAAGAGCCTTAGTGTTGTTTAACAGCCAGGTTCATGAGCTCGTCGTGAGAGTATAAGGGGTGGGAAAGGCATTTTGCGGTGTAAGGGGCAGCATTTCTGGCCCCTGGGCCCGGCGCGGACGGGCACAGACGGGCTTGCCTTAGGCATGCCTTTGGCGTGCCAGCGGCACGCCCACTACGTGCGTCCGCTGCGCGTCGAGGCAGGCATCAGTATTTATGCAGCCGGTTAAGCAGCTAGACTGCTAACCATCGCTGTGCCTATTGTCTGAAAAACGGCACTTCCAGTCTGCGTCACAATTCCCTCCACTCAACCGGAGCAATCCGTGGTGGACCAGGGAAGACGCCGTGTTGACCTAGTGCGAGTGCAGAGTACAATGTGCAAATGTGCAAGAATGCTCAAAGTAAGTTTCTGAAAATATTTAAAACTTAAAACGAGGCAGTTTTAAAAACGAGGCAATTTTAAGATGAAGCAAGTTCAAAAACGGATTCGATCAATGAATATCACAGGTGTTTTTAACAACATTAAGTCTTGTACTTGTACCCTAGAACTTTAAAGAGAGCCCCCCGGTGGGTTGGATACAGTTGTCTGGGCACTCTCCTTTGTTCAGTGGGCTTGGGCAGGCCCATCCCTCGTACAGTGTGATAGCTGGGTGATTGATGCAGATCATTCTGCCCGACCCCTTTCCTCATCATGAGCTGGGAGAAGTACTGCTAATTGCTCCTTTAGTGTGGGGCGGCCTTTGTTTCTGCTGCTGGAGAAAATGTAATTAACTGGGCAATGCAGGGTGACACATGCTTGGGCTCGGATCCTGAGCTGAGCCAGGAAAATATGAAAAGTCTGGATGACCCATAAGGTGTAAAGATATTTTGGGAGTTACATATCTGTTTTTCTCACACAGGTTATACTCCAATTCAAGACATCAATGGTCTCTGTAGGTCGGGGGAAGTGAAACCACACTCTTAGACAGTACCCTCCCTATGTGTATAATGGGGTGCCACTATAGGTAAAACAGTAAAGCACACTGACTTTCCCTATTAGTGTACACTACCCTGAAAGGCCTAACCCAGGTGAATACCCAAGCCTTGCAGAGTCCCCATTACACCAGGCTACCTGTGCGCTGTTATGGCGCTGTGCACAACAATAGTCCACCATGCACAGCCCGCAGGTGTGCACATGCGTGTGCACCCTTGTTCACGTGTATCTAGCCAAGATCCCCTTATGCTTGCTGAATCGCAGTGACCTTATCCTAAAAGGTGGACACTGGCATCAAGCATGTGCAGTATGTTTGCCATGTGATTACCGTGAGTAAGGCACGGGTAGTGAGACTCACTCAGAGTAAAAAGCCCAAAAACTAGGTGATCAGAAAAGCAAAAAAGCCAGGCATACTGCGGGGTCAGAACAAAGTGCAACAGGCATGATGAATGGAGGTACTAGTGTTGGACAGTAAGGCCCTTATTACGAGTCTGGCGGTCCACGAACCGCCAGACTCACGGGGGCAAGGCAGTGGTGATCTCCCGACTGCCCTATTACAATATGGGCGGTGGGACACACGCGGTCAGGAGGAAGTAATATGCTTGGTGGGACAAGCGACCATAAGTTTGGGCGCTTCCACAGTGTGTAATCCTTTGGACAGGATCGATTTAAAGGGGAATTACCTTATGAAATCCTGACAATAATTAAAAGAATGCTTTTATGTTATTTAAAGTCATTTTTGATACAATGGAATTTCAACCAAACGTAGCGGTTTACTAGTTACGGAGCAGAGGTCCTTGATGATAGTGTTCTTGGGTGGCAAAAGGATTTTCTGGACGCCTACCTGTAAAAGGATCACCAGATGCAGCGGCCAGTAACCTTCAGTGATGGATTCTAGCACTTTAGAGGTCTGGTGCGTGAGTTATACCACAAAGAAGATATATATATATATATATTATTATTATTTTTTTTAAAGTTTTAAACAACCTTTATTTTGCATTTCAAGGAAGAGAGACATACAATTCCGCATATTGCCTACAACCTCCATCGGGCCGGCAATGCAATATTTCAACTGTACGTATCTTACTGCATCATTGGTGGGGAAGCGGAGTTACACAGCAAGCCGCCTACAACCCAATCGGGCCGGCCGCGTTGGTGGGATTAACAGGCGGCACAAATGATAGCATGTGCATGGGTGTGTCAATCAATACGTACATTGGATCAGTCGAACCACAACTCATCCCAACAAACAACTCAACCAAAAAGCCGCTAATAACTCTGTATACTAAAAGAAGCATAGTGTAGGGTAATAAGGTCACCCATCCTGAGCCGTCCGAAGTGTCACCATACCTCCCACCCATCTATCAGCACGCGGGATTCATCGGCCACCACACTGCACTGCACAAGAGGACTGCAGTTGCTCAATGCTGGGTTTCCGAGTCAGCCTCAGTGGTGTGCTCCAGTAAATAGCTTTGCAAATGGCCTCATACGTTACTAGGACGTGAAGAGGGAGGTTGGAGGTCAGCATAGGCGTTAAGTTGCTCTTGGCAATAGATCAGGTCCTAAATCCAATCCGTAAATTTCGGGGCTCTGCCCCTGCCCCATTTGCAAGCAATTCTCCGTTTAGCTAGGAGCAGTGCAATAGAAGTATATGTACGCATTTTGGCAGCAATAGGGGCGGTATAGCCCAACAACGCAGTTATCGGGTCTTTGGAAACGTGTATGCCAGTCATGAGGTCCAGCGCGCCGAACACTTCTGCCCAGTACCTCTGCACAGACAAGCAATCCCATGCCAGATGTTTAAAGTCCGCTCCTCCCTCTCCACACCGTTCACATCGGTCATTGTCTCGAAGCTTCAGCCTATATAGTTTCGCCGGCGTATAATATAACCGGTCCACAAACTTGTAATGGATCATTCTAAACCTGCTACTGGAAGAGATCTCCCCAGTCTGCTTGCAACAATACGTCCATTGGTCCTCCGTAAAGGGGTACCCTATCTCCTCCTCCCATCTTCCCCGAGCCAGAGGGGGATCAAAGTGCCTACTCGCCTACGCTGTACGGTAAAGGAGCGAAAGAACATGGGCAGGGACGTCCTGTTGTAAGACCGCATGCAAGGGGAGCATAGTCTGAGGTTCGGCGGGGAATGAAGGGGTGGCGGCGCTCACATCTCGTCGCAACCTGATATAGTAGAATCTATCTAGGGGGGTGGGATGGGTGTCTTTGAAAAACTCCGCGCTGGTCCTAAACTTCTCCCCCGTGTAGAGATGACCCCAGGTATCCACAGAGAGTTTGCGAAGGAGTCGGCGGCATCCTTCCTCCTGCGTGACCGGGATATCCCACCGTCCCGGAAGGGGCAGAAGCGGGGAGTATAGTAGCGTGCAGCGAGTCGTTTTAGCGAGATCGTGCCAGGCGTTAAGAGTGGACTGGACTGTGGTGTTTGCAGTGCTACGCGGTGTCCTAGTAGTACTAAGATAGGCCGTGCTCGGCATAGGGGCCATGTAACCATCCTCTATGGCCAGATGTGGCATAAAAGGGGGAGGCCTCATCCAGTAAACGGCATGATGCGCCTGTGCACAGCTGAAGTATAGCTCCATATCTGGGACCGAAAAACCACCCGCGCAGAAGGGGCGTGTGAGGACCTCCCATCGTAATCGAGCCTGCTTCCCTCCCCAGATAAGACGGATTAGCTGCGTTCTCAGTGCCGAAAAGAAGTGACGGCTAGGGGCATATGGAATATTAATAAAGAGATACAGGAGCTTAGGTAATATGACCATTTTTATCAGTGCTGCTCTACCTGCTATTGACAATGGTAGGGCTATCCAAGTATCTATTTTATCAGTGAGGGAATCTAAGACGCACCCATAATTATCCCGCAGAACCTCCTCCCAAGAGCGAGAGATTAGTATCCCCAAGTACGTGAGGGTGGTGTCACACCATCGAAGGGGGAAGTCTGGTTGGAATTTAGCCGTGGATGCCGTAAGGGGATAGATTTGGGATTTATTCCAATTAATGTTTACTCCTGATAGCTGCCCAAACAGGATGAAAAGTCGCATTATGGGGTTCAGGCTTTGAGCCGGCTGCCTCAGATATAGCGTGATGTCGTCAGCGTATAACGAGACGAGAATCTGTCTCTCTGGGTAGATAATGGCATACTCGCGATGATGCTGCCGTATCTTAGCAGCAAGGGGCTCAACAGCCAAGGCGAATAACAGGGGGGAAAGCGGGCAACCCTGTCTGGTGCCTCTGGCCAGCGAGAAAGGGGACGAGCGCATCCCATTAATCATCACTGTAGCACGAAGCCCTGTATATAGCAGATTAATCCAGGCGAGAAATGGGGATGGGAATCCCATACGCACCAGCACGTATGACAGGTAGTCCCACTCCAGCGTGTCAAATGCCTTTGTGGCATCTAGAAATATGGCAGCCGCATTTTCCTCGGGATCTATGTCATGAAGCAGGGCGAACAAAGTGCGCAGATTATGGGCTGTACTCCTAGTCGGAACAAACCCAGACTGATCCGGGAGGACCAGCCTCGGCATAAGAGGGCTTATACGGTTAGCAACTAGTTTGGCCAGGATTTTAGAATCAACATTAATAAGGGATAGGGGCCTGTATGAATCCACCTGTGTAGATGGCTTTCCCGGTATAGGTATAGAAATGATAAGGGCCTCGCGCATTGATCGGGGCAGAATACCCGTTTCGCGGGCTTCCTCGAATACATGTCTCAAGACTGGGATAAGGAGGTGCCGGTATGTCTTGTAAAACTTGGCCGGTAGGCCGTCCGGCCCTGGGGCTTTACTTGACTGTAATTGCATAATGGCCGAAACGATCTCCTCATCCTCATGATGCGCTAATAGGTATTCCCTCTGGCCATCACCCAGCCATGCAATCGCAGTGTCCTCGAAGAAAGTGTCAAAATCAGTCGGGGTCTGACGCTGCGTGGAGTATAATGTTTTGTAAAATCTCTTAAATAGTCCGAGTATGTCTGAGGAATTTCTATGTGTGAGGCCGTCCTCATCGATAATTTCTGAGACGGAATTAGCGAAGCGGGGGGGACGAATGGAGGATGCCAGTGCCCGGCCTGGGCGTTCCCCCTCTCCGTAACATCGAGCTTTGTGGTATTTACCTCTGAATTTGCATTCCCGCTCAGTTGTGTCATGATATTCTGTGAGCAGTGTACGCAATTGCACTTGGAGCGACGACGAATGGCCATTCTGAAGAGCCAGTTCTACGTTTCGAATATCCGTTTCTAACTTTTGAAGTCTATTTCTAATGTCTTTTAAGACTCCCCCACTCTTTGCAATACATACACCGCGAACAGTCACCTTGAAGGCATCCCAAAGTGTAGAGTATTGGGAGACCGAGCCGGTGTTACGGGTGAAATAATCCGATATTTCCTGTTCGAGCTCAGTCTTGAACGCGGGGTCCAGAAGCGACTTCGGATTTAGGCGCCACAAAAGAAACGGAGACTCCCCCGGCGGTGGGATCAGAGTTAGCAGCGCAGGAGCATGGTCTGAGTGCGTGCGGGGCAAGTACGAAACACATGAGGCCCAAGTGTCCAGTCCTCGATCTACCAGCCAATAGTCGATGCGCGACCAAGAGGCATATGCCGAGGAGTAACAGGAGCCCTGACAAGATAATGGATTCCGGGTTCTCCATAGATCTACAAGGGTATGCTCCTCAACTATATGTTTAAAGGCTAGCTGTGCGGCGGTGTAGTGCTGTGGTTGCGGGTGCGATCTATCTAAGGACGGATCAATGGTTACATTAAAGTCTCCCCCCCAGATCAAATGTGTAGTGCCTACGTCCTGGATTTTCCCCCATAATACCCGAAAAAAATCTGGGCTGTCCACGTGTGGGCCATAGCACGAGACCATAGTGACAGACTGTCCGAATAATCGTCCCCACAACATATTGTATCGACCTTGCGAGTCAGCGTGGGACCCAATAGGGGTATATGGCAGAGTGCTCCTAACCAGGATAGTGGTGCCCCTAGCATATGACGAGTAACATGAAAATCCACGATGGCGCGCCCAGCGCGTAGCAAACGAGGGAGTTGGGCTAGGGGACAGATGTGTTTCTTGCAGCATAGCACAGTGCACGTTATGACGATCCAAATATGCGAGAATGTGACAACACTTCCGGGGATTGTTTAACCCTCACACGTTCCAGGTTAAAAAATTATACTTGAGTGGTCCGGAGCTATACTCCACTGCTAATATATTATCGTGAACTGGGACGACAGCAGATATGCAGGGCGGTGTGCGACCCTTACCCAGTGTGCTTCTGGCATGGCGTAGCGGCAAAGAATAACAAACCAAGCACCCGTTGACCCCTCCCACAACAGCCACCCCAACCGGCTGTGCCCGGTCCCTCCCTCGTCCCACCCCATCCCACATCTCTTAATTGCAACTGGGGACAAATAATCATCCCTCTAACCATTTCACAAAAAGTACAGTAATAGGGTTCACCTGGTGGGCGGCAGCCAGAGGGCGACCAGGTGCTCCTCGCAGCAGCGAGGGTGTTCGGGTATGACAGCATGAGTCCATCCTGTCACATCAAGTTGCGTGTCGTAACGTCCAATCCGTGATGTAGGTACAAGGAGGTGGCAAGTCGTACAGGGCAGCGCCCAGCCAGAGCAATAGCCTCAGAACGGCTTGACACCACTCCAACTAATGAGGTCCATTGCCTTCTCCGTCCCCCGTCGGCGCCTGCATTTAGTGCCACCAATAGACCCCAGGTCCGGCGCAGCTGTCGACTATCCAGGAGTGTAAAATGTGTGTCCTGAAAGGAAGTGTTAGGATACTCAACCATGGGCCCATACTATAGAGATACACTGTGATCTACCTGTGGTGGCCATAGGTTCAGTGGTGTGACAGGGGGTTATCACCGGCTTGAGTACGCATTCCAACAAGGAACCTATCCGTTGTAGGGGCTGCTTCAGTGTCCGTATCGTGGTCGACTATAGTAGGCAATGAGGAATGCTATTCAACATCGGACGCCCCTCCGTTTTCCCTGCCAAGCCGCTCTGATGGTGGGCCCTTCTCCTGCTCCCGAGGCAGCGTTGAGCAGTGACTTTCAAGCGAGCGGGGAATAACATGGCATATGGGATGTTTAGTTGCTGGAGCTTTTTCTTGACAGGAAGAAATTTGCGCCTCTGGTCCTGCACCGCCATAGTGAAGTCAGGATATAGGGAGATGTCCATCCCTTCATGTTGTAAGCGGCGTTTCTCCCTGGACAGGCGGAGCGCAGTATCTCTATTGCGGTAGTTCAGCATTCTGGCGATGGTGGGGTGCGGCGGGGCACCGGGAGGAGGGCGTCCCGCCAGCGACCGATGCACCCTTTCCACCACGAGGACCGACGAGAAAGCCTCTCTTCCAAAGAGCGCCACCAGCAGGCGTTCCACGTACTCTTCCAGCTTTCCTGTGGCAGTCGTCTCCGGCACCCCAAGAATTCGAAGGTTATTCCTCCGCGAGCGCGTTTCCAGCTCCTCGTTCTTAGCCGCGATTACTTTCAATACTTTATCGAAGTCTGAGGTACGGCTAGCGGTGGCAGTGCAAGAGTCCTCCAGATCCGAAATTCTTCTTTCCGCTTCATTTAGCCGATCTTCATGCTTGTCCGCCCTATGTGTGAGGCCATCCATTCGGGCATTCATGAAGTCCATCTTGGACGGGGCCGAGGCTGCAGCAGGGTTTCCTTCCGGGTCTAATTGCGTTCGGGGAGTTTTCCGGGTGTCGTAAGTAAGCTTAGATTGCTTACCGTCAGGCTTCCCCATGGCGAGGCGGGTGGGGGGGTCCCCTAGACCCAAGCAGGAGCAGTTGTGCGCAGGGGGGGCATCAGCGGAATGTGAGACCCTCCAATGGGCTCCCAGACGTTGTAACAGGCGGTCTGGGGAGTCAAGCAAGGCCACCAGTCTACCCCGAATGGGGGGCCCCAGCCCCAGCGCCCCAGGACACGCAGTCCAGGCCCGATCCCCCAACCGTACTCAGCGGAGGGCGACGAAGCCCCGCAGCACCCGCGGCGTCTGGGGCATGCAGCCGCCTCTCCCACCCCCAGCCAAGTCTGAGAGCCGGTGCAGGACAAAGCAGGTAGTGTAAGGCAGGTCTGGGGCCCCGTTAGCTGGCGCGAAGGAGGGGGGCGTCTCGATAGTCCGAGCCCCGGCGACGCCCGGTATGTCCCACCGCCTCAGAGACCTCCCCAGGCATGCAGCATCCCACTGACGGGTCACTTACTTCAGGGCCAGCCTGCCCCCTTCACCAATCCTCATTCCACCATGTCGATTCGCGCCTTGGCAGTGGGGCACTCACCCCAGGTCCGGCTCGCCTCCTCCGGGCCTCGCAGCCCCAGTGGGCCGGATCGCGCAGATCGCCGCTCACCCCGCTCCGCATCCAAACGCGGGAGTCAGGCACCAATCCCCACTACAGCCGACACTCTCCTCTGGGGGCCTTCAGCAAGGGGCGCCAACCGCGGGGAGCACAGCGTAGGCGTCCTCGGCATTCTTCTTCCGCCGGCAGCACAGCATCCCGCCTCCAGCCCGGTCCGGACCTCAGGCAGTCCCCGCAGCACCCGCCCATTCGACAGCCGCGGGACAGCAGGCTCCGAGCGGCGGAGCGATCGAGATGTCTCCGAGGCCACGGGCGGGGAGGCAGGGACCAGGGCAGCCCTCCGCGAGGCCCACAACAGCGGCGGTACTGCAGTATGTCCTAGTGGGGCCCACCTCTCAGCGACAGCCGGCCTCTTCCGCCTCGGGACTGTGAAGCGCGGTCCCGCAGGTCAACGGTTCACCGCTCCAGCCCCCAGGTACGATCGGCGACAGCAATGGCAGGGTTCGCTTCACAGCTGCATCAGCGGCTTCAGGCAGCGATTGCAGAGAGTTTATAAGGCAGGATGGGCAGGATAATGAAAGGATGTTCGCCCGAACAGCAAGAGCCTCACGTAAGTGCGGCCATCTTGCTTGGCGCCCTCTAGCGCCCCCCCCCCCACAAAGAAGATATATATATATGTGTTGCAAAAAGTTTTTATTAGTCATGAAGAAGGTGGTTCTGATTCATTATATCCACTGAAATGCATTGACGAGTATACTTTGCACATTTTCGATCACATTTGATTATTGAAATTTTAAGGACATGACCTCATGATCATATGATGTATTATGAAAAGTGCTTTTATATTTGGATGCAATTTTATTAGTATTTTATTATGCAATATGTTGATATATTGATTTGTCTTTTATGTTTGATGCATTTTATATGATTAAAATATAATACACGCCACTCTTTGACTTATTTGATCTCAGGGGAGCTTTTCAGTGCTTTCATCTGTGTGACCCTTTCCCCGTGGTTTGTTGAAGGGTCTCTCTCTTTTTGTTTTATGCTACCACAAACAAACACATGCACAACACTCATGTGCATAAATAATAATACTCAGATCTAGGGTTATTTCTTCTCCTTAGGAACTTGTAGGGATATGTGACCATAAACATGAAAATAACACAAAAAAGAAGCTTATTTGAAAGATACAGTGTAGGAAGGTAGGATCCTTCTGCATGTGTACCCCCACTTTTTGCCTGGTGCTAAGCTGGTTTTTGACTAGTCTGACTGGGATCCTGCTAATCACGACCCAGTCTATCTGCTTTCTCCCTAAACTGTTATGTTATGTACTTAGGTACACCCCAAATCGGATACTGGGGAACCCTTTTCAGTCCCTAGTAAATGGTACCCATGTACCCAGGGCATAGGTACCCCAGAGATCTCCCATTGACTGCAGCATGTATTATACCCTCTTGAGAGACCATTCAAAATGGAACTACAGGCCTGCCATCACGGGCTGGGTAAGTTGGTGCATGCACCACTTACTTAAGATATAGGTTTACTACATCTAAGGATCACTGCACTTAAAACCTATAAGTCACCGCTACAGCAGGCCTTTACAATCCTGAGGGCAGGGTGCTTGGTTCTAAGTGAGAGGGTGACCCTGCATGAGCAGGACACCCTTGCAGCCTACGGAGTCCATTCTCCTGGGTTGTCAGTGAAGCAGCCATATACTATATATAGAGGGGCATTACGCAACCGTGTGATGAGAATCTCGGAAACGTCTTCAACCAACCCTATTGTGTTTAGTGTCAAACATGTTGGAATCATACCTCCACACTGGTAACTGGTGTGGGAGTTATGATTCCACCCACCAGGAAGGCCCTTTGTGGGTCCCTCGGTGTTTCCCGTACCAGCCTTCTAGCGACAAACAGCCCAAAATGGCTGCTGTCGACCAGAGACACATTCCTACCCTCCTGCTGCTGAGCCAAGCTCGAGCAGGGGAAGGCAGAGCAATAGGTATCCTGTCACAGGGGGGTGTGACCACCTCCCAGACAGACTTTTGTCTAATAGGGCTGGGTGGGTGCGCTGGCCAGTGCCTGCAAACCCGCAGGAGGGGCACATTTGGTGTCCCTGTGCATAGTCCAGTTCAAACCAGTCCTGGGAACAGTTGGCTCCCGCTCTAGCGCAAAACTGGACAAAGGACATGGGAGTAACCTCCCCCCTGTCCAGACCCTCCCTTGGGAGGATCCCCTGAATCTTTCCAACCCTTTCCCGTGGGTTAACCTGGCTGGAGGACCTTAGATTCGTTGTGGACAAGATTCAGAACTGAAACCACTGCACTTCGACCATCTGGGCACTTAGGACTTTGTTGGACTTAATTTGGGCCTGACTACATCTCCCTCTCAGTCTGCTGCATCGCCAGTGCCTGTGCACCGTACAGGAACCGTGTAGGACCTGTGGAGCATCCAAGACCACTGAAGATAATCTACCTTGGAGTGAAGGAGTCACTTCCCTGCATTCGCAGGCACTGCAACACTGCTGACCGGTCTGCTGAACCCGAGCTCCTCCGTACCCCGAAAGGATCAGCAACACAGGAAGTGGGTTTGTGCGTCCCTCGAGGCCCGAGCTGCCCTCTCACTGAGTCTGAGTTCAGAATCCCTCGTGGGGGCTTCAATACCCGAACCCCCTGTGCAACGCATTCTCTTGCAAGTGCATATGCTTGTTGGCAATCCTGCGACAAGTGCATTGGGCTCCAAGTAGCCCCAACCTCAGGCAACTACAAAGATCTTCAATCACCTCGCTCCGTGGATTGAGGGTCATCTTTAATTTCCCTTGGGCTCCCCTGATTGCTCTGGGCCTGCCCTGACTCCCCTGCTTGTGGTGAGTCTCCTGGACCTTGCTGGGTCCAAACCATACACTTCTTTGACTTCCTGTGTGGGTTGCTGTTGGTACTCCCGCTGGACACTGATCCCTCAGCACTCGACATCCTTCATGGGACAGCTCACATCCGGCTCCTGGTCGTCCTCAACGTTGCCTGGAGTCAAGATCACCGTCAACTATCCCGAAGCACCCGGCATCAATGGGAATTCGTCTACCGAGCCCCTGATCACTCTCAAGTGACCCAGACTCTGTCCCCTCTGCTTTCAGGTACTCTCCAACAAGAATCCACGTTTGGATTCCAACTGACACTTTCTCCTCTTCCAGCAGTGGCACTTTCTCGAAGTTCTCCATTGGGTTCGCTAGCAGTTTCCGACACCACTTCACACCTATGCACCGGGTTTCCCTGGGTTAGGTAACTTCGATATCCATGGGTGGGATGGCTCTCCAACCTTCTGTGATCCACAAGGTTTCTTTGTAGTCCACTGGGAAGGGTCCCTAATCCTTAAAATTCCAACCGTGACTTGCATATAGACTTGTACGGAGCATGCAGTCGTGTACCCACATTGCACACACACTCCGTGGGGTCCCTATCTACTCACCTTGGGTGGTTCCTTGGGGTCCCAGCGATTCTACGTCCTCTCAACATTGTTCGGACTTGAGTCGTGGTTCTTATACCACTTTTTTAGGTCTCGCCTACGCAGCGCGCATGCGTTGCTTAGGCAAAAAGACCTTTTGCAATCGCTTCGGCTTTTCAGCCAAAAACGTGCCTTTAATGGCAACGCATGCACGTGTGGCGATTGCCTTGTGGGAGCGAGCTTGACACCATATGTTTGTAATTAACTTACAAACACATGGTGCCCCTGGCTCGCTCCCGCAAGGGAAACGCTTTGTGTGCTGTCGCACTCCCCCCACCCCTCCCACTTTTAGCGCGAGGCGCGAGCGCTTGTATTTCTTTGCATTGAACAGGCCATATCAAGCCATGGAGTTTATCTATACGCTGGCAGCAGTACTTAGTAACGCGTGTAATGTGGTGTTTCCTTGAGGATCTCACAGATCGGGGCCTTCGTGATTCAAAGGATAACACTCCTGTCTCTTTGGCTGGTGCTTCGCCGCCAAAAGGCGCTTCAATGCCTCCCCAGGTGTCGTAAGCGCTATATCAGTTCATTTACAATTTAATTTTGCGGTACAGGGCACAAAAAAGTCTGCATGTTCTGGTCGATTACTGAGGCCTTTCCAAAAACAGCCACAGCGACTGCGGTGTTACTGTTTCAGCCTGGAGGCAACCCCCCCCCGCCAACAATTTGCATCAATATTTGGAAAACCTAGTTCGAAATGCAGGCTTTCGTCATGCCATATTTGGTGCAGACTGGATAAAAGAGTTAACCGTTATAACAGAGCTTTGAAAACAAGTGTTTTCCAGAGTTAGCATCAGAATTCCTATAGGCGACTGTAGCCATTAAATTAAACAAGCATTGGCATAGCCAATAGGTCTCACATTTGGGACCTTATAAGTGTTTAGCCATGCAACAGGTGATGTTGTTGCACCAAGGATATTGTGCTGGATAACTAAACACTTATAAGGTCCCAAAGGCGAGACCTATTGGCTATGCCAATGCTTGTTTTGTATATGGTTTGGTCCCCCCCTCGGGCCCACTGTGTATTAGTGCTATTTAGTGTGATTTCTTTGCTTAAATATTGTGTGCTTTTCATATATCTCCGTGTAGGAGATACTGGAACGTACTAGAGGGTATTATATAATAAATACATATTTTTATAAATACCTAATGTGGTTCTCTTTCATTTAATCTATACTATAAGATTGCATTCTGGTAAAACAAGCTGTTTTACACTACTTCAAGACTAATCCTGAAGGCTGCTCTCCACAGCTACAACTTGGATAGCTTTCTAAGGTTGTCTGAGACCTCTTAAATTACCACAAGGGTTGTCTGGACTGGTGCAGTGTACCCACTTACATTAGTGGACAGCATATACCAGGCCAGCCTCTCACATACAGGAGATATTCTGTGCTCCGTATAGGTGCCATTGTTCCAAAGGTTTTGTGCTCCACAGACTAACAGAAGACAACACTGCAAAATGTCACTGCAAACATGTACTTAAATAACACAGGAAACTCAAGCATTGTAGATGAAAGAGAAAAATGTAACCCATATAGAGTTGCTCTGTTGGAGTCATGTGGTAGTAAGGAGTTGTCAATCTAACCCTACTAACTTATGTGTGGGGCTCAATGAGGAGAATACAGAGGGAATGCTCTATAGTCAAACACTAAAAAATAGAAGAATGCTAAATGCAGAGTGGGTGTGCTGACATGTCACTTCATAGGATTTTTAGAAACAAGAATTGGACTTCAAGAAAGCATCTCACCTAATTACCTATTCTGTATGTATCGTCACCAAATGTTATTGAGAAGACACAGTGGATCCACCGCATGTAAGAGCCCTGCCCATTGTGCTGGGCATTCCCAAAGCGTGTTGTGTGACTCCCGAGGTTAACATCTTGGTGTCTCGTATTGGTGGTGTCGGTGGTTGCCGTGGCAACTGGGATCATAGACGGTCCAATGCATGGCAAATCTCCAGTAGTAGTTAATCATAATTAGGACTTCCCTTTTTATGGTATTTATTTTTTGACATTTCTGTCTGTATTGATCCATATTTCTTTTTTGAAAATTGTATCTGTATTTATCCATATTTCTTTTGGGTGTTGTGAAAATATTAAGCTGAAACTAGTATATTTCTGCATTTATTTAACCAATAAATGTACCCACATACTTGAACACCTGACAGCTTTCAATGATATGACTACCTATACATGATAAATCAATAAACTGGTATGAAAACTTGTATATTTTAATATCAACTTGGTACACATCTACTGCTGTTTAAGCCCCATTAAGAAGTGTTGTCTCTTTTTTTTTTACTCTCCTATCTGTCAATCCACACAGCTATTGGCCTGAAAGTAATGACTGACAACATTTAAAATCACTCAAAAAAAAAAAACTCATTTCTGTTTTTATCCATGTTTAAAAATAATAGTGACAGGAAAATAGATGGTTTTCTGTCTGTATTTATCTGTAAAAATTAGTAGCAACAGAAAATAGGGGGCCTTAATCATAATTGATAAGGCCAACAACATATATCTACTCCTCTATGTTAATGGGGTCAGTAAAGCTCCAATGTGTGTCTGATCCCCAGGAGTAGTTGATCACAAATTAATAAGGTGAACGATGTATATTATCTTTGATATGTGGAGCAGAATGCTTGTCTGATAATGGAAGTGTCTATGGTCTATGTATGAGACAACCTGAATGATGAAGTTGTCCCAATTTTTAGGGTCATAGTAATCGGCATGAACAACATGTTCATTGTGGATGAGGGCTCAAAGGCCCAAGTATATGGAAATCCTGCTTTAACTAGCTAGTGATAGAAAATGCTTGCACATTATCAAAAATGGTTAAGGTGAAGTGGTGAATGGGGAGTTTGCATATTGATTTGTTCAAAATATGTATCTATATCCTTAGATAAGACAACAATGCTTAAACTTACACGCATTCCAAAACAAAACAGACACCAACAATAAGAAAAGCATTAACATATATAACAAATTATCCCTAATATTATTTATAACTATACCTAAAATGTATGCAACATGAACTCCTAATAAAATTCTTAGGAGGAGATGAGCTAAAGGGACAGGACTTATCAGGGACAGAATGCCAATGTGATGTCCCCTATGTGTATAAATCAACATTAAAAAAATACTAAATAAAGCAGCGTGTCTTCACCCCTAGAGTAATTCAATTGTTTTATTCTTGTGTGGGTGGGTGTAGCCTATCCTTTCCTAAACCCTTGTTAGTTCTCTCTCATCCCACCCCCTTTAGTAGTAAATTTGTCCCTTTTCCCAACCACTGCCTTGTGTCCCTCCCATATTGGCTACTTACATCTATACTTACATAAGCGGGCTGAGAACTCTACACACATAAGTTGAGGCAAAACTTATGTTCTGTAGTATGTTTTGTGGTATTACAAAACATAATAGAGTGCAGTTTGAGAATCAGTCAAGAAGCTGAAAATCCTGTCATGTTGGGGTATGTGATCATGGCATCCTCACCTGTAATCAAAGTATAAGTATTTTGTCAGTAAGTACATGGATCTAGGGTTTAAGGTGGTGCATTCACCTCTGTTACTTAATTAATGGTACTTTCTGTATAGAGGTGCAGTTACTGTAGCTATAGATCCTCTCAATGATGATCCACCTAATGTCATTTTCACTGTGTCTGAGTTCCAAAATATATGCTGCTGCTGTTATGTGTATTTGCAAAGTGCGCTATCACCCACTAGGCTATCCTGGTGCTGAGAAGGTGTGTGTGCCTTGCCCTTTCTATGGTAGGTTGGTTAAATAAAAAAACAGATCTTCAGCTTTTTGTGGAATTTGAGAGGAGAGGAGGAGGCTCTGATGTGGAATGGAAGGTCGTCCCATTCTTTATGAGTGAACACCCATCGTACCGATCTGGTCTGTGTATGCATGGGATGTGTGCGAGTAGGAGTCCTGCGGAGTGGAAGTGTCTGGGTGATTAATGGAAGGTTCAGGTAGGTGGAGCCTAAGTTGTATAGTGCCTAGACTGTGTGTGTGAGGAGTTTGAAATGAGCGCGTTTGTGTATAGGGAGCCAGCGAAGCTCCTGAATGTGCAGTGTAATGAGAGTTCTGTGTGGGAGGTTGTAGATGAGTTTGGCCACTGAGTGGTTTGGAGTCTTCTGGTGAGTTGCTTTAAGAACCCGGTGTAGAGGGTGTTCCCGTAGTCCAACTTGCTGGTGACTAGGACATGAAAGTGTTTTTTTCTACTGTAGCTTAGGAGCGATTTGATTCCAAGGTTCCTAGTGTGGGTGCTGAGTGTGGGTCTGAGTTCGGCCATTCACCAGTTGGAGTCCCCGAATTCTTGCCAAAGATCGCTACTTCCATCTTTTTGGTGTTGAACTTGAGACAGCTGGCTTCCATCCAGTTAGTGACTTTGGTCATGCAGGCGGTGAGCTTGTTTCTTGTGTTGGGAGTCTTGTCGGAAAGGGAGAGTATAAGTTGTGTGCCATCAGCATAGGAGAGGATATTGATGTTGTGTGTGCGGAAGACGTTGGCCAGAGGGATTGTTAGAAATGGGGTCACCAATTCCGACGTGGTAGCTTGGCGGTAGGAAGGCACCCGAAGGCAATGTGTAAAGCACTGGTGCAGCACTCACTCACACGGATTCAGCCATGCGCACACAATGAAGGACACCACCACAGGTTGCTTTGTAAAAACCAGATTCTTTATCTCTTTCGAAGTGGGGAAAATCAATTCATTTCAGGAATAGGCGGGCAGATGCAAGGCAACCATAAATTCATTCAAGTAACTAAACCGATGTTTGCAGGGCCACAATTAATTCCTACCCGCAAATTGAGCAATGCTATTCAGTCCAACAGTTAATTCATCCCGGTGGATAAAACAGTGCATTTCAATACAACTTTTAATTCATTCCGAGGCATCACGTAGGGCAATTCACTACAACAATGGATTCATTCCTGTGCATCAAGTAGGGCAATTCACTGCAGCAACTAATTCATTCCTGGACAACAACTACCTCATGCAGGTAACCTGTGGATAAAGCAATACATTTCTGGGCAACAACTACCTCCTGCAGGTAACCTGTGGATAAAGCAATACATTTCTGGGCAACATCTACTTCATGCAGGTAACCTGTGGATAAGGCAATGGTCTACTTATGCGAGTCACCCGCTGGTGCAGCCGGATGTTCAATTTAGCCCAGCAGCGGGGGACTGCAGAGCACCTGGGGGGCCTCACGGCCTGGTTGCAGTCCCGGGGAGGTGAGGGCAGTCGCGGAGCTGTCACGCGGTTCGCGCGATGCTCCTCAGCAGCCCCGCCGTCCGCCCCGAGTTCGGAACACTCCCGGGGGTGTTACCGGTGGCTCCGCCCTTCAGGGGGGTCTCGCGGCTCTATCCTGGCCTGGGGGCAGGTCGGGGGCTCCCGCTAGCTCCGGAGCCCCCGCAGCGGTATCCGAAGCGGCCTCAGGGTGTTCCCTCGGCCTGGGAACCAATCGGCAGGCAGCTTTGAGGGGGCGCAGTCCCCAGGACCAATGGGACCGCGCCTTCCACCAGGAATAGCCAACGTCACTCCGCGGGCCCAGCGCGACCTCCCTCGCGGCCACAGCGGCCCTCCCAGACTTCGGGGGCCGTGGCGGTGGATCTCCTGCGCTGCAGCACCGGGGTAGGGGCGCTGGTGGGCCGTAACGGCGGACTTCTTAAGGTGAGCTCTCCCAGTGGCACGGCACCCGTGCATGGGTCTCGGGCCGCGGCGGTGATTCGGGCAGTCGGCGCTACGCTCCCACAGCGCTAGGTAGTATGTCCCCGGGCAGCGGCGGTGATTTGGGGCAGTTGGCGCTACACTTCCACAGCGCTAGGCTGACACCACACTTGGAGGCACAGCGCTGGGTTGTCACAGCGCCTGGGGGCACACGGCGCTTAAGGCACAGTGCTGGGGTGACACAGAGCTTGGGGGCACACCGCGCTTAAGGCACAGCGCTGGGTTGACACAGCGCACAACAGCAGACAGCGTCTCTCTCCGGGGCCCGGTTCTGGCAGCACAGCGCTTGGGGGTCACAGCACTTTACCTGCAGTTCTTGGAGAGCCCATAGCGACAGTCTCGGACAGCACTTGTCTTAGGGGGGAAGGAGATGGCAGGTCCCCCTGGTAGGCTTAGAAGGGGGAGAAGAGGGTGGAGTTGGCAGGCATCAGAGGCAGGGTGGGTCCCTGCAGCACACTGGAGATGGTCCCCTGGTTTGCGCCCCCTCACCAGGCAAGATCAGCAGCCAGGCAGAGTCCCTCATCTAACTTGGGTACAGCAGGGCCTAGACTCAGTCAGTACCAGTAGTGTAGGTTTCTCCCCTAGGCCCAACCGCCTACGCTCCGGCAGAGGTTCCCCCAGGTCCAGTGGTGCCCCAACTGACTAGTCAGGTTTCCCTCCTTTCCTCTTATACCCCAGGTCAGGTGACCCTCCTGCAAAGGCGGCAAAGCATAATCCCTCCCAGGGCTGGAAGGTTCCAGGAGCTTCCACATAATAGTCTATGGGACAAAAAGGCGGGATGGAAAAAGATACTGTATCACGATGTCCCAGCCTGCTCCTAACCACTAGTGTGTGTATGCAATGGCCACTCCGCAGTAGCAGGGGCCTGGGCAGCCATGTTGTTAGGAGAGAGCACCTGCACCTCAGCACTGTTTAGCAGTGGTAAGGCGCCCAGAGACCTAGGGCCAACAAAAAGATGGCATCAAAAAGGAGGAGACAAGGGCAAAAGAAATGGGGTAGACCACCCTAGGGCTGACAGGTCTAACATGCGTCCCCCCCAGCCAAAAGTGGGGAGAGCTATCCAACCTCTAGGGAGTTCTCATCACTAAGGCGGAAGAACCGAGAGAGACCGTCAGCGTTGGCGTGGTCTACTCCGGGTCGATGTTCCACCCTAAAGTCCATCCCCTGAAGGGAGATGGACCACCTCAACAATTTGGGGTTTTCGCCTCTCATTTGCATGAGCCAGCGAAGGGGTCGGTGCTTGGTCTGAATGAGGAAGTGAGAGCCAAAAAGATATGGCCTCAGCTTCTTCAGGGCCCAAACCACGGCGAAAGCTTCGCATTCGATGGTACTCCACCGCTGTTCCCGGGGGAGTAGCCTTCGGGAGATAAAGGCCACTGGCTGGTCTTGGCCTTCCTCATTCAGTTGAGAGAGCACAGCTCCAATGCCATGCTCAGAGGCGTCTGTCTGCACGATGAATTCCTTGGTGAAATCTGGAGTTCGAAGCACCGGTGCGGTGCACAAAGCGTGCTTAAGGGTTTCAAGCCATCCAGATGACTCTACGGGGTTGCTTTTTAGATGTCAACTCAGTCAGGGGGGCCACGATGGTTCCGTACCCCTTGACAAACCGGCGGTAATAACCCGTGAGGCCGAGAAAAGCCCAGACCTCGGTTTGGGTTTTGGGGGCTCCCAGGCCAAGATGGTCTCAATTTTGGCCTGGAGGGGTTGCACCTTACCCCTGCCCACCAGGTGTCCCAGGTAGACGACAGCTCCCTGTCCAATCTTGGACTTGCTAGCCTTGATGGTCAGGCCAGCCCTTGTAGAGCCTGTACCACCTCCTGGAGGTGCTCCAGATGGTCCTCCCAGCTGCTGCTGAAGACAGCTATGTCATCCAGGTAGGCAGCTGAGAAGGCCTCTAGGCCAGAAAGCACCTGGTTGACCAACCGCTGGAAAGTGGCCGGAGCATTCTTTAGCCCGAAGGGCATCACCTGAAATTGAAAGTGGCCCTCGGGGGTGGAGAACGCAGTCTTCTGCTTGGCTCCGTCCGCCATGGCAATCTGCCAATATCCTGACGTCAGGTCGATGGTACTTAGATACCGAGCTGCTCCCAGTTGGTCAATCAGCTCATCCGCCCTAGGGATCGGGTGAGCATCCGTCTTGGTCACGGAGTTCAAGCCACGGTAATCCACACAGAACCGAAGTTCCGGTGTGGTGCCCGGTGGGGCCGCTTTCGGCACCAACACCACTGGACTGGTCCAAGGGCTGCTGGAAGGCTCGATCACCCCCAGCTCCAACATCTTGGCCACCTCATGGCGGAGAAGTGTGGCTCACTGGTTAGAGTAGGCAGACCTGGAAGCAGAGGTCAGCCCGGGACCAGGGTTCAATTCCCGGGTCGGCTGGGTCTTGAGTCCATAAATTGTCCATGGACTCGATAATTCTCGCTCCAGTGCATACTCGATTCATGGGTTCACACTCTGCGACTCTGGGCAATAGCTTGCTTAATCTCCACAATGGCCCCTCGCGGCGGGATGCCTGGCTTTCAACTTGTGGATGCCCTGCTGGGTTATCTCACAGGGGAATACCAGGACGTGTTCCTTAAGCAAGCGCTTAGAGACCGGTTGGTGATTTGCGCTATATAAATATCTGCACATTTACATTTACATTTACCTCACCCTGGATGCTGGACTTGATCTTGTCGGACAGCCGGTAAGACTTGGTTTTCACGGGCGGGCTGTCCCCTGTGTCCACGTCACGGGTACACAGATGCGTGATCCCAGGAGTGAGGGAGAACAACGAGGCCTCCTGCTCCAAGACCTAGTGGCAGTCCCTCTGTTGCTCAGGGGTCAAGGATGGGGAGAGGACCACTCCCTCCACCGATCCATCCTTCTCTTGGGTCGCCAGAAGGTCCGGAAGAGGCTCATTCTCTTCCTGTTCGCTCCCATCCGTCACCATAAGGAGAGCAAGCTCCGATCTCTCATGGTGCGGCTTCAGGCGGTTGATGTGGAACACCTTATGGGGCTGTCGGGGGTCTTGAGGTCAACGACGTAAGTGGTCTGGCCTCTCTTCTCCGCGATGTTGTACGGTCCAGACCACCGGTCCTGGAGGGCACTAAGCTCTCCGGGTTCCATGACCCACACCTTCTGTCCAACATCCAACTCTGCCGTCCGAGCGTTGCAGTCATACCACTCCTTCATGACGGCTTGACTAGCCTCCAGGTTGTCTGAGGCTTCCTTCCACAGCTTGGCCATCTGGCTGCGGAATGCCACCACGTCTCGGGGAAGCTTCGCATAAGTCTTCTCCCACCCCTCCTTCACAAGACTGAGGGGCCCCCTAACGGGGTGGCCATAGAGCAGCTCAAAGGGGCTGACACCGACCCCTTTCTGCGGCACCTCTCGGTAGGAGAACAGCAGACAGGTTAAGAGGACGTCCCACTTCCGTCTCAAGTCCTCTGGCAGGCTCCGGATCATCCCCTTCAGAGTCTTATTGAAACGCTCTACGAGCCCGTTAGTCTGGGGGTGGTAAGGAGTGGACAACCTGTAGGTCACTCCACACTCCTTCCACATGGCCTGCATGTAGGCCGACATGACATTAGTGCCCCTATCTGACACCACGACCTTGGGGAATCCCACCCTGGTAAAAATCCCCATCAAGGCCCGCGTCACCGCAGGTGTAGTGATGGTCCTCAGAGGGATAGCCTCCGGGTACCGGGTGGCGTGGTCCACTAACACCAAGATGAACCGGTGTCCCGAAGAAGTCGGCGGGTCCATCGGCCCGACAATGTCAATGCCTACCCGGTCAAAAGGGGTGCCGACCACTGGGAGTGGTACCAGAGGGACCTTCAACTTGGTCCCAGTCTTGCCACTCGCTTGACACGTCTTACAGGTCTTGCAAAAGGAGACAGAGGCAACTCGCATTCTGGGCCAGTAAAAATGTGAGACCAACCGAGCAAAGGTTTTGTCCTGGCCCAGGTGTCCTGCTTGTGGTATCTCATGTGCCAATTCTAGCAGAAAGGCCCGGTAGCATTGGGGGACCACCAAGGCCCTAGATGACCCATGCACCGGAGCCTTAGGCTCACTGTAGAGGAGACCATCCTCCCAGTAAATATTTTAATTTCCGGTCTCTTGGTACGTCGCTTGGGCTTCGGCCTGCCGCCGCATACCTTCAAGCGTAGGACACTCTCTCTGTGCCCGACAAAATTCCTCCTGGGTAGGCCCTCCTTCCACCTGCCACTCTGCAGGGGTCGGCATGTCCCCCACGGGAACAACATACACCTCCGCGGACTCCGGGGTCACCTCCGCGGGCTCCCCATCCATCTCTCATGGTGCGTCTTCCACAACGTCCTCCTGACCAGCATTGGGCTGGGCCATTGTTCCAGGCTCCAACCCGGGTTGAGTTCCTTGCCGGGCAGCCATGAACCTCGTGACTACGCAAGTCCATCCTGGTAACCCCAGCATCTCAGCATGAGCGTTGAACTCCACCTCCCTCTAGGCGATATGTTCCAAATCGTTTCCGAGCAGACAATCCACTGGCATGGCAGGGCTGACGGCGACTCTCAACTGGCCTGAGACTCCTCCCCACTCAAAGGGAACTTGGGCCACGGAGTAATGACTCAGGCTGTTATCAGCCATTACCACCGGGTGGAATACTTCAGGAATCACCTGGTCTGGGGACACCAGCTGACGTCTTACCATCGTCATGCTGGCACCCGTGTCCCTCAGAGCCTCCACCTTCTCCCCGTTAACCCGTGCCCTCTGCCGGTACTTGGCAGTGTTCGAGGGCATCTGTGTCACTGGGACCATCTCTCTATCCCCCAGTGAAACCAGGGTCAGGCCTGTCCACTCACCCCCTCATCTAGGGACAACTCCTCCCCCAGCGCTACGCTAGCCACCCGGGGCTCTTACCTCCTGTGGGGGCTGGGGTCCGTTTGCGACACTGGGGATCCCCCTTGTAGTGCCCAACCTCCCCACATTCATAACACCGGACAGTTCAGGGCTGCTGACTCTTGTCAGGGTAAGTGGGTTTCGGTGATCCAGATTGGGGTGGAGAACCTACCCCCTTCCCTTGAGGTCTATTTTGGGGCCTTTAAAGAACTCCTTCTTTTTATCCCCCCCTCTCTCTTCTGGGGTGCCGCCTTTCGGGGTGCGATACCCCGAAAGGCGGCACCCCTGAAGACCCCTTGTGGGACACCCGAGTGCTAACCCAGGTATCTGCCTCTTCCGCAAGCTTCCGAGGGTCGGTCAGCTTGCGGTCCACCAGGTGTTGACGCAGCTCTGGAAAACATTTATCGAGGAGGTGCTCTCTTAAAAACAAGTTGTACAGCCCCTCGTAGTCGCTCACTTCAATGCCACGCACCCAACCCTCTAAGGCCTTACGTGCATAATCACAAAAATCCACCCAGTTCTGTGTGGGAAGCTTATGGCTGTTGCGGAACCTTTGACGATATTTCTCTGGGGTGAGGCCAAACTTCCTAAGCAGGGCCTCCTTCATGACAGGGTAATCGGTTCGCTCCTCTCTGTCTAAGGTCAAGAGTGTGTCCCTCGCCACGGGAGGCATGTACCGGTATAGGCCACCCCCCAGTAACTCTCAGTCACCCCATGGGCTACCAAGGACACCTCATACGCCGCCAACCACTTATCTATGTCATCCTCGACACTAAAACTGGCCACCACCTCCCTCAGTAGATGGAAGTTAGGCTCTCGTGGAGCCTCAGCGGGTACGCTGCCACCATTCCTGTTGCCTTGCGCCCCTAGCTGCAATGCTTTCCACTCCAACTCCTTTAGGCTGAGCTCATGCGCAAGCTTCCTTTCCTCCATGGCTAGCCTCTTCTCCTCTCTCTCCTTCTCCATCCTAGCAAGCTCCAATCTCAATTGCCTCTCCTCCCTCCTGTCCTCATACTCCTCCACTGACACACTCCCTGCTGACACACTACTGTCTGCCCTGGAACGTCTCCCTGGCAACACATTGTCACTAATGTCAACCTGCAGTAGGTCCAACTCTCCTGGAGTGCCCGGTTCCCCTCGATTGCCTGGCTCTCCCGGAGCGCCCGGCTCCCCCTGTCCCTCGTCCCCTCTCCCTCCCGGGTGGGCCACTACCCATGCCCTCAAGGCTGTCTGAAGCTCCTCTCTCTTGGCGCCTCGCCTGACGGACACCCCCATCCCCTGACAGAACTCCTTCAGCTGCGCCACCGAATACATTTCTAGTTTGGCCAGCTCGAACTCCATCCTGACAGGTGGAGCCCCAGACAATTCAAGGGAAAAATACTAGGACGTAGGCAACAGGTCAAAAACAGGAACTTATACACTCAAGCAGGCAGACAGTGAAGGGCAATCGATAGGAGTGCGTTAGGATAGGTGTCCAATTGCGGCGCACACTGGATCCCTGTAGGGTGCTGCACAAGCACAAGTCCCAATCCCACCGCTGCCACCAATGTTAGAACTGGGGTCACCAATTCCGACGTGGTAGCTTGGCGCAAGGTAGGAAGGCACCCGAAGGCAATGTGTAAAGCACTGGTGCAGCACTCACTCACACGGATTCAGCCATGCGCACACAATAAAGGACACCACCACAGGTTGCTTTGTAAAAACCAGATTCTTTATCTCTTTCGAAGTGGGGAAAATCAATTCATTTCAGGAATAGGCGGGCAGATGCAAGGCAACCATAAACTCATTCAAGTAACTAAACCGATTGTTAGACCTGACATCCTTGGCGTGGGTTTTTCCCCTATCTTTTGCCTCTGCTACCTGGATTTTTGATGCTGTGATGGATTTCGTTTTTGCTGGTTTAGATGCTTTGGACACTCTGCCACTGCTAATCAGTGCCAGAGTGTAAGTGCTCCCTGTGTAAAATATCATATTGATTGGATATACCTGATTGGCATATCTGTATCACCATGAAGTCCCTAGTAAAGTGCACTGTGTGTGCCAGGGCTGGTGATGACAGATGCTACTAGTGGGTCTGCAGCGCTGATTGCGCCACCCACCTGTGTAGCCCTAAAACGGTGTCTCAGGCCTGCCACCGCAGGCCTGCCTGCAGTCCCCGGACTGCCATGTCCTCCTGGCCAGTGTCCACACTGACCGGGCCTAACCCTTCCCTTTTTTTACACGTCAGTCATCCCTATGGAAGGCCCAAGGTACCCCCTGGGCAGGGTGCAGTGTATGCAAAAGGTAGAGCATGTACTAGTGCAGGTAACATGTTCTGGCAGTGAACAACGGCCATTTTGTGTGTTCACTGCTGCAAGGTTGTCTTGCTCCATAGGCTAACATGGGGGAGGCTGGTGCCGATGGCTATCCGCCTATCTTCCCATAGGAACAAGATAAGACATGAGTGTTTGATATCCCTGAGCTCAGCATTTAATAACACATCTTTTAGGAGAGGTTGTTTTTAAATCCTGAGTTGGAGAATAGTACTTTCTAGAGAGTAGCTGTTCTCTTGTCTGACCCTTCTGTGTGCCTGGGCATGCTTGTGGATTGACTGTCTGGCTTGAGAGTGACAGGGGCTGGGGATCCCCCGGGAGGTTGGCTGAGTCAGCCCTCTGCTGAATGGTGACATTTGCAAGGAGAGTGGAGGGAGGAGATAGCACCTGGGAGTGAATAGGGCTGTGCCTGCCTGCCACGGTGCTGGCTCCACATCCTGCTGGGCGGCTGACGACTCTGCCCCTCACTCTGAAAAGAAAGTAGAAGCCAGGAAAACAAAGTGCTCCAGCAACACCCAGAACCGGATCAGACCGGGCTCAGGACCCACTTGCACAAAGACTTCAAAGACTTTTAGGGGTATAAGTAAAGGACACCTGACAACAGATTTTTGGATTCTACCATCAAGAGGAACCTCTCCTGAAAGACGGACCGCCGAAGAACTAAAGGAAGATTGCCTTGCTGTGTGCTCGAAGGGCTGACCTGTTCTGCTGTACAACTGAAGCTGAGGAGGAGAAGGGGTCTTGCTGTGTGCTGACCTTACCCACTTGACCAAACAAGACTTTGCTGTGTGCTGTGTCTTAAACCGAATCTCCCAGGGCTTGAGAAGAGCTGGCCTCCTGTTTCGCAACCCAGGGATAGAAAGGTTGCCAAGAACTCAAGACTCTGCTGTGTCCCCCCTGCGCTGCTGTGTGCTGCAGGGACCGTGGACGGTTCTACCAAGCTTCTCAACATCTGCCTGTGAAGTGGGCTTGCTGCTCTCTGTCTTGCTGGAGAGCGCCGCACTGACCCGGGCCTGACACCGGTTGCCGCATCAAGAAGACCGACGTGCTCATCGGCACGTGCCTTGCCGCGACCCGGAGGCCTGAAGCAGATCGAGGGTCGTACTTCCCTGCTCTACGAAGCCGCACTGTGAGTGGCTGACTCCGGTGACGTCGACATCGTCACTGGGGGCTCGTCGAGGGAGTTGTGGAAACCTTGCACCGAACAGCCCGAGGAACGCTTGTACAACGAGCGCAGCGACACTGCCGGAGCGACGTAGCTGCCTAAACACCAAGAGCCTACGAACTGATTCATTCTCAGTGAGTATCGAATCACACAAGAGACCAGAGACTATCGTCTTGAGATCCCGACCAACCAAGAAAGCGAATATAGTGTAAACCTGTGATGCTTGATTTCACCTGCGGAAACTAGATAAAGATATATTATTATTTTTTTTTTTTTTTTACTTTTTTTTTTAAACCGTTTATTGCAATCTCAAATATATACAGGTATGGGCCTACAACCTTCCGGCCGGCCGCTAAAGTGACGATAACAAATGACATACATACAATGAGGCACTTAGCTTTACATAGACACTAAGGCAGGAGGTATCCACAACGCGGGCCATATGGCTCTGAGCCCACAATACGGTTTCATTTTATACAACACAACAACATAAATAAACACACACCCGCAAGGCAACCCACGATCGAAAGTGGCAGCACGTGCTCCTCAAATGGGGGACCCCAAACCATCCACTGAAAACCCCCGAGAGGGGAAGGGAAACAGGTCCGGGGCTGGGAGAATACTGTGCTCGGAAAGATATATTATTTTTGATATAACTCACCTGTGTGGTCTAAGTTTGTGGTGTGCGGAGGGGGGATCATTGTGGTGTCTACGTGCAAATACCTTACACATTGCCTTGGGGATAAGCCTGTCTGCTCGAGCCAAGCTACCTAGAGGGTGAGCAGGGGTTATCTACCGTGTGTGTCCTTGTACCCTGACTAGAAGCAAGGGTCCCTATTTGGTCTAAGGTGTATACCTCTGCCAACTAGAGACCCCCAGATCTAACATTGGTGGCAGCGGTGGGATTAGAACCAGTATTTGCACTTGACCTGCAGTGATTCTTCGTACATCACTAATCTAGTAAGCAGTTGCACTGCACGAAGTTTTTGCGAAGACTATTCTTGGAGGATCGACGAAGCATCATGTCTCTGAATGGAGTAGGTGAGGAGTCGGAATTGCAATTCGAAGTGAAAAAGTTGCTCGAATATAAGAAGGAGCAACTAAAGCAATTCTGCAAGCAGCTTGGATGCCCAGTGAAGGGCGGCGCCAACAAGACGGAGCTACAGAAAGCTCTAAGGGCCTGGTGGGAGGCCAAGAATGGCGCAACCGAGGAAACTACTGAAGGGGATGGCACACCGGAGCACGGATTTGGATCCGATGATCTGCCAGTGAATAGGCCAGCGTCTAGGGCTGGCAGCACCCCTTCCAGTAGGAGCCTTTCTCCAGAGGAGCTGGAGGAGAATCAGAGGATTAGGGCCCATGAGATTGAACTTTTTAAGCTCAAAGCTCAAGCGGAAGAAAGGAAACTGCGCCTTGACAGTGAGAAAGAGGCGGAGGAGAGGAGGAATGCTGGAAGAGAAAAAACTCCAGTTGGCTCATGAGTTGAGCATGAGGGAGCTGGACATTAAAGCCAAACAAGTGGAGTCCAGTCCGAATGGTGGCAGCGCACAACCAGTACAGGCGGGTAAAGTATACATACCGAAAGATTTGGTACAGAATTATCAGAGGGGTGAGGATATCTACGCATGGTTTAGATCCTATGAGCTTGCCTTGAAGATGAATGAAGTGCCTGAGAAGAGTTGGGGAGCAGGGTTGTGGAAGCATTTTGAGGCCTCTGGGAGGGATGTCTTGGCACCCTTAGAAGCAGCAGGGACCTTAACCTACCCCACGATGAAGGAGGCCTTATGCCTCAGGTATGGGCTTACACCAGAACAGTACCGCCAGAAGTTCAGGAACTTCAAGAAACTTGATTCGAGTACTTGGGTGGAGTGTGTGAGTATGTACACGCGTGCACTGGAAGGTTGGATAAAGGGCAGCAAAGTTACTGATTTTTTTTTTTTTTGTTGAAACACTTTTTATTGTTTTCATAGCAACAGCGCAGTACAAACCCCGCTTCCTCCACGGGCAAAGAATGTTTTACACATACAGAGTTACCAGCCAATAGCCGGGAGAATGAGCCTCCAGCCCATATAGGCCCTCCCCCTCCCTCCCCACCCCATGTCAGTGTGCCTCCTGTCTTTCGCCTCACTCCTGATGTGCCCCTTCCCTGCCATAAATCAGACATGGGTGCCCGCCCTCCACTAGAGAACCATGGTTTTCCCTCACGCTTAGCCACACCCTCGGTTCCAGCGCTCCCTACTACTCCCTTCCTACTCCCCATTCACCACCTCCTCCTGCCCGCCAGATGTGTCCCCCTCTGTCCCGTTGTTAGCCATCAGCCCCTGTAGTTCCACCACCAGCGCCTCCCACGCCTGAGCCGTCGCCAACGCCTTTTCGTCATCCCGCCGAAGAGCTAATTGCAGCCGGAGCGCACCCTCAGCCCCCGCCCAACGCACGAAGGCCGCCCTCCATCTCAAGAAGCTAGGCCCCGTCCTGGACTTCCAGTGCATAGTCAGTTCCCTCTTGGCCATTATCAATCCTAAGTCGTAAAACTTGCTAGTGACCTTCGTCCGGCGGGTGTGCGGGAACCAAAGCAGTAAACAGGCCCCCAGGTCCGGGTCAATAACACGGTCCGTCACCTGATTTAGGCAATCCATGACCTCTGCCCAATAATCACCCAGCTGAACGCAGGACCAAAACATGTGCCGAAAATCAGCGCCCTCTCTTCCGCACCGCGGGCATTGCGAGTGTGCACCCCCAAAAAATTGCAATATTTTAACCGGCGTCAAATATGCCCTGTGCAACGTGAAAAATTGAACCAACTGGAACCGGGCATTGCGCGTTCCCTTCCAGGCCCGCCGCACCAGCATGGTCCAGGTAGTCTCGGGGATCGGTTTCTCAAGGTCCAATTCCCACTTGCCCCTCAAGGCGGCAAGGGGCGGTAGGCCTTCCGACGACAGTCTGCGGTAGAGGCAAGTAATGGCCTTGGACGTCCCCGCCGCCATCACTACATATTGGCAACCCGCAGCGACCGGTGGCTCCGAGAGCCCCGCATTCCAGTGCCGCTGAAGGCTCGCCACCAGGGCCGCGTGAAGTAAAAAGTCCCCACGTGGGAGCCCATAGGAGTCCTGCAACTCCTGGAAAGGCAGCAGCACCCCCTCCCGGAATAAGTCGCCCACCATCTGCACGCCCAACTCCTCCCAAACAGCCAGCCCAGACCAATCGCCTCCATGCGGGAACGCCGTACACATTCCCAAAGGGATCTCCGGGGCGTAGGGGCGAGTTATCGCCGCCCTCCTCTGGCACCGGTTCCAACACAGCCGGAGTGTACGCTCCTCCAACGTGAGCAGGGCAAGGTCCAGCCTCTGCTGTAAGACTATGAAGGCTAGCACATGCCGCGGAATCAACCTTCCCTGTGGGCCCTCCGGGCCCCGGTATTCCCTGGCAACCGCCTGCGTAAGCCACTGGAGTTGGCCCGCGAGATAGTACCATTCGAAGTCCGGGACTGCTAGGCCCCCTTCCGCCCTCGGCCCCGCAGGGTGGTCAACGCCACCCGCCTTCTCCCTGAGCCCCAAATGAAGCCCGTGGACATCACCCTGAGCCGGTGGAAGTACGACGCAGGCACCCATATAGGTAGGGTGCGAAAGAAATAGAGGAGTCGTGGCAACGCCACCATCTTCAACAGCGCCACCCTCCCGGCGCACGAAAGCGGGAGCGTACTCCAGAAACTCATGCTACCCCGCAATCCGCGAATGGCTCTGCCAATATTCCCCTCCAACAAGTCCGGCTGGGAGTGGTAGATACTAACCCCCAAATATCGCAGGCAGCCCCCTTCCCATCGGACCAGACCCAGTGACTGGGGGGCCCGGCCGCCCGGTCCCAGCGGGAACAAGCATGTCTTGCCCCAGTTGACCTTGAGCCCAGATAGGCGTCCAAAGGTGTCCAACAAGGCAGTCGCCCCACTCAGTGCTCCCTCGGCATCCGCCAGAAACATCAACAGATCGTCAGCATATAGAGAGATATAGTGGGCATCCCCCCTCAAGTGAACGCCTGCATAGGAACGCCCCAGCCGGGCATACGCCGCCAACGGTTCAATAGCCAGGGCGAACAACAAGGGGGAGAGCGAGCAACCCTGCCTCGTTCCCCTCCGCACCGGGTAAGAGGCCGAAATAGTAACCCCCGTCTTCACCCGGGCCGTGGCCTCGTTATAGAGCAAGGTGGTCCAGCGCACAAAGCCGTCTCCCAGGCCAAAAGCCCGCAGCACTCGGTATAAATAGGGCCACTCTACACTATCGAAAGCCTTTTCGATATCGACCGACAGAGTGCAGGCGTCTGGATATATGTCCCGGTCTAGCTCCATCACCCGCAGCAAACGTCGCACCGACGTGGCCGTGTTACGTCGAGGGATAAATCCCGCCTGATCCGGATGGATCAAGGCGGTCATATGAGTCAACAGGCGCGACGCCAAAATTTTGCTCAGGATTTTGTAGTCCACCGTCAACATGGCGAGCGGGCGGTACGCCGTGCGTGCGCCAGCCTCCCCTCCCGGCTTCAATAGGGGCACCACAATAGCCTCTCGAGCGGAGGCCGGTAAGCGCCCAAGTCGCCAAGCCTCTCCGTAAAGGACTTGCAGCTGTGGCGCTAGCAAATCTGGGTAAGCCGCATAGAACTCAATGGGCAACCCGTCCACTCCCGGGGTCTTTCGCCTGGCCATGTGCTTAATCGCTGCACGAATCTCGCCCAGGGTTATAGCACCCCCGAGGTCCTTCTCGCTCTCCGGGTCCAGCCGGGGTAGGCGAGCCGCCACCAGAAATTCAGCCAAGCCGTCAGGTTCCCCCTGCATGGTGCTGTCATACAGCCTTGCATAATAACTGGCAAACTGCCTATTGATCTCCGCCTGAGAATAGACCGGGACTCCCCCTGCCTCGACCAGAGATAGTATAGGGGTACCACGGGCCGTCGGGGACGCCAACCATGCCAGAAGAGACCCCACCTTATCTCGTTCCGCATGCGCCCGGGTAAGATAGTCCTTATGATCAAAGCAGCGAAGCTTCTCTACACACACCGCCACGCCTTCACGTGCCTCCACGACCGCAGGCAGCTCGCCCTCCCCCACCTGATGCGCGCGCTCAGCCGTCCGCAGTCGGGCCTCCGCCCCCGCCACCTCCTTCAGCAAGGTCTTCCGCACGCCAGCGGTGGATGATATACAAACTCCCCGGACCACTGCCTTGAACGCATCCCATTCCGTCGCCCGGGTCGACGCCGTATCCGCGTTAGTCCTAAAGTACTGCTCTATGCAGCCGCTAACCTCAGCCCGGAAAACCGGGTCCTCCAGCAACAAGGGGTTTAAGCGCCATGTGGGTATCGCCTGCCGCTGTCTAGACCACTGCAGCACCCCCATGCAAGGGTTATGGTCCGAGATGGTTTTAGCCAAGTACTCACTGTGTCGCATCAGAATCTGGGCATCTGGGGAACACAATATGCTGTCCAAGCGGACATACAACTCGTGGGGGACGTAGTAGAAGGAGTAATCCCTATCCCTCGGGTGATGTGTCCGCCACGTGTCTACCAACCCCCATGTGTCCTGCCAAGCGCGCCTACTATTAGCCACCCTACGGACCACCGATTGTGCCAGGGGCGGGTGAGACCTATCCAGCTCAACATCAGCCACTGAATTAAAATCCCCCCCCAACACCACCGTCCCCGTCAAATAGGCTGCGAGCTGCCCCGACAGTCTGGAGAAGAAGGCGGCCTGGTCTACATTAGGGGCATACACACTACATAAGGCCATGTCCCTCCCATCTAGTCGCCCCTGCACTGCTACAAACCTGCCCTCCGGGTCTACCAGTGTCGCCAGCGGCTGGAAAGGGACTCCCGCCCTAACCCATATTAGGGCCCCTCGGGCAAACTTTGAGAAGGTAGTATAGAATAATTGGCCTCGCCAGCGCCGCTGCAACGCCTTCCCCTCCTCGCGATCTAAATGGGTTTCTTGGAGGAAGGCCACCTGGATCCCTCTCCGCACCAGGTAGGCATGGACTTTATATCTCCTCCCCATAGAGGTGAGCCCCCTCACATTCCAGGTCAGGACTCGCAGTTCAGGTGGGGTCCCCATCCCATCGCCTTACCAACCACTCTTCTCCAACCCTCCGAGGCACACTGACATTCCCCTGAAACCCCACAACTCCCCAACTCCCCACACGCCCTCCCCTCCCCAGAACAGGTGCTAAACTGCAGTTACCCATCCAAATACCACCCCAAACAATATCTAACACTCTGGTAGCCACCAGCGTCTCACAATGTCCGTGAGGGTGAGGTGGTGGCACTGCGCCAGACGGGCCGGTCGACTGTCCCCTGCTGTGCATCCGCGCCCAGTCTCTGCAATTCCCCCCCCGGTGTTCCTCGCCCCCTCAAATCTCCCGCTCTTCAGCTCCCCACTCCAGGGCCCCCCAGCAACGATCCCCGGTCCGCAAGGCATCAGCAGTTACCGATCACACTCCCAACCCCGCAAAGCCCGGTCTGGGCCCTCCACCCCACATACATACAGCTCCCGCTCTGCGCCTCTTACTGCACCCGGGGAAGTCCCAGTTCCTTCAAGCGTCCAGCAGTTCATCTGCCGTCCCTGGGGTCACGTCCGGTAGCAGCTCCGCATCCTCTCCGGGGCCATCCGACAGGGAGGCCTCCGAGCCCCTCTTGGAGCCCGAGTCATCACTGGGCTGGGAGGCCGCGGCCCCCGATATCACAGAGACCGCCTGCAACGCAGCCTGCCGCTCCAGCGCCATCTGAGACGCTCCTGGTGATCGGACCCCTGTTGTCCGTGTCCTGTTGCGCCTGCTGCGGCGGGCCCTCGCTCGGGTCCCCGACGGTCCCTCCTCGTCCTCATGCGCCGCTGCTCCCGGTCGGGCCGATTCGAACCAGCTCCAGGCCGCCGCGGGGTCCGTAAAGAAGGACGTCTTTCCGTCCAGCACCACTCTGAGGCGAGCCGGGAACAGTAAGGAGTACTGCAGGCCCTCGTCCCGTAGCGCCTTTTTCACCGCCTGAAAGGAGGAGCGCCTGCGCTGGACCTCCATGGGATAATCCGGATAGATTGATACCGGGACATTCTCCACTTGATAGGGGCCCATGGATCTCGCCTTCTGGAGAATGATATCGCGGTCCCTGTAGTGCAGCAGCCGAGCCACCACCGGCCTGGGAGGTCGGCCCAGATCCGGGGGCCGGGCCGGGACCCTGTGCGCCCTCTCCAGGGTGTAAAACTGCGTCAGTCCTCCCGGCGCCACCACCTCCTTCAGCCAGGTCTCCAGATAAGCCAGCATGTCCCCTCCTTCAATCTTTTCACGCAGGCCCACCACACGGATGTTGTTGCGGCGATTGCGTCCCTCCGCATCCTCTGCCCTCTTCTCTAGGACCGCCACCCTCCTGAGAAGGTCCGCCGACTGGGCCTCCAATGCCTTCTGCGCCGGAGCTGCCAAATCCAACGCGTCCTCCGTTTGCTTGACCCTATCCACCAGCTTCCTGTGGTCCGTGCGCAGCAGTCCCAGATCAGAGGACACCTGCGCAATGTCCGTCTGCAGCGCCGTCTGGGTATCTGCTATGGCCTGCAGGATTTGTTCCATCTGACGCTGCTGGAGCCCCGCCGCAGGGTCTACGCGAGTCCCGCCATCCCGGCCACCAGCCGAGTCGCCCACGGTGTCCGCCGGATTCGCTCCCGGCTTGGGCCGTGGTTTGCCCATGTTCCCAGGTCAGGGAGCCCACCAGGGGGCCGCGAGGCTGTCACCCACCAGAGCCAGGCCTCAGCCCAGTGGTCACGGCAGGTCTCTTCTCCGACCACGAGGCACCACACCCTCCTGCTCCGAACCGCCGATGTCGTGCTCCCTGAGGGGCCCCAGCGAGGGGGACCCGCTCCACTCCTCCAAGCCTGTCGTCCCTGCAGCGCGGCGTAACAGCCGCAGGCACCCCCGTCGGCCGCAGACTTAGCTCCTCACTGCGCCCCCGAGGTAAAGTCCGCCCATCCGTTCGGCCCGGTCGGCAGTCCAAGGCCCGGCCGACCACCTCCACAATGGCCTGCGTGGCGCCGGTCCTCCCGCTCCTGGCCAGCTATCAGCGCCTCCGGGGGTTCCGCAGCCCCGCCGTCCCCAGGGTTGCTGCCCCACCGCAGGCCGCCCTCAGCTCCTCGGGGCACCCCACCTCCGTCAGGCCGCTCTCAGCATCTCGGAGCACACCTCCTCCTCCAGGTAGCCGCCGTGTCCGTTTCCAGCGGTGCAAGGGCTAGCAGCAGCTGGGCTCTCCCCTTGGGTAGGTTCCGACCCGGTCTGGCCTCCGCTTCGCTGGGGCCGCCACTTCCGGTGTCCGCGGCCGGTCGCACTGCACTTCCGGGCGGGTCCCACGAAACTGTGGGCCCCGGCTGCTCCGCTGCTCTCAGGCCGCCCAAGATGGCCGGCGGCTGCTCGCGGCAGCCGCTACTCTCAGCGCGGCGCCGCGCTCCGCTCCGCCGCGCCGTGGTCAGGGACCGGAGCACTCAAGGCTGCCCTCCAGGCGTCTGGAACACCGGGGCTGCAGGTTAAACAGGATTTTTGGCTGGGCTGGATGCGGAGCTCTCTGCTCACGCGTCCATGCCCGTCGGCAGCCAAGCCACGCCCCCGCAGCAAAGTTACTGATTATGTGGGGTTGTGTCACTTGATTAGTTGGGAGCACTTGAGTAGTCTATGTGTTCCAGAGCTGCGCCAGCATCTTTTAGACAGCAAGTTAACTGATCCCAGTGAGCTTGCTAAAGAGGCAGACCGCTGGACTAGCACCAGGGTCAACAAAGGGGTGGTAAGTATGCCAGCCAAGGGTGGTCAGGGTCCCCAGCAGAAAAATGGGGAGGACAAGGGTAACAGTAAGGAGTTCTCTAAAGGGCCCCAAAACAGTTCCCAGGAGAAGGAGTACCAAGCCCCCAAGCCTAAGAGGTCTTGGCCCCCTAAGGGCAACAGACCACCGCCTACTTGCTATGCTTGTAGGGAAGTGGGCCACATAGCCCCTAACTGTCCCAAGAAACCCCCAGCACCAGCTGCTGCTCCCGTTCCAGGGTTAGCTAGTGTAGCTTTGGGAGGGGATTTGATTTCCAGTGGGGAGGAGAGATTAGCTATGATGACCCTTGTCTCTTTAGGAGACCAAGAGATGGTCCAGGATACCTTGATACCCGCTAACACTAAGAAATACGGGCAAAAGGTGACCATCAATGGGAGGGAGTTAGAGGCTCTGAGAGACACCGGGGCTAGTGTGACATCTGTCAGGTGTCAGTGGGTGTCTGAAGAGCAAGTCATTCCCAATGTGCTCCGCCTAGTAGTGGCAGCTGACACTTCAGTGCGCCTCTGCAAGATGGCGCGTGTTCCCTTTACATGGGGGGGAGTCTCTGGTACCTTGGAAGTCTGTGTAAGTGATGCCTTGCCAGTAGATTGTCTGTTGGGTAACGACCTGGAGAGTTCTCCATGGAAGGACGTAGAGCACAGAACTCACTTGGAGATGTTAGGACTGCCAGCATGGATCTGTGTATCCACACGTGCCATGACAGCCAGTAAGGGTGGATTAGTAGAACCGGAGCCTGGAACAATGGCCCAGGGACCTGTCAAGAGAGGAAGGGGCAGAGGGCGCGGGAAACCGGCCCCCACTGTTCCCACGGTCCAGGAGGAAGCTGAACCTGAGGGGGATGCCCTGGAACCTACAGGGGAACAGGTGGCCGAACTGGGGGAATTGCCTGAGCTGACCCATTGGCAGCAAGAGGGTGGTCCCTCCAGGGAGGAATTCTGCCAGGCTCAGAAGGAGTGCCCTTTCTCTCATTGGTGTGCGGCAGCAGGCTGCAGACCAGGCAGCGGGCCTAGGGTCCAAGGAACATTTGATTTACTGGGAGGATGACTTACTTTATAGTGAGCCTAAGTTCGCTGAGCCTGGTGCAGCCCGTGTGCTCGTGGTACCCGAGCGCTTCAGGAACTTCTTACTGGGTCTGGCTCATGACGTGCCTCTCGCAGGACATCTGGGGCAAGACAAGACCTATCACAGGCTTGTCACCCATTTCTACTGGCCCCAGATGAAGAAGCACGTCGGTACCTTTTGTAAGTCTTGCCAAACCTGTCAAGCCAGTGGTAAGAGCGGAGGGAAGTGCGTGGCGCCCCTCCAGCCGTTTCCTGTAGTGAGCACCCCTTTCGAGCGGGTGGGCATTGATATCGTAGGGCCCCTGGATCCCAAGACCGCCTTAGGCAACAGGTTTATCCTGGTCTTGGTGGATCACGCCACTCGGTACCCGGAAGCAGTCCCTCTCAGGACAATCACAGCACCTGTGGTGGGCCGTGCATTGATGGGGGTCTTTTCCCGTGTGGGGTTCCCCCGAGAGGTGGTCTCCGACCGGGGTACCAACTTCATCTCTAGGTATATGAAGTCTCTGTGGGAGGAGTGTGGGGTAACTTATAAGTTCACCACTCCTTACCACCCTCAAGGAAATGGGTTGGTTGAAAGGTTCAACCGCACCCTGAAAGGTATGATTATGGGCCTAGCAGAGCCCATGAGACGGAAGTGGGACGTCTTGTTACCATGCCTGTTGTTTGCCTACAGGGAGGTGCCTCAGAAGTCCTTAGGGTTCAGCCCCTTTGAACTGCTGTATGGCCACCCTGTTAGAGGACCTCTCACACTGGTGAAGGAGGGGTGGGAGAAATCCCGTGGGAAAACCCACAGGATGTGTTCAGCTATGTGCTGGCCATCCGCAACCAAACGCAGCGCTTCAGGAAACTCGCTCAGGAGAACCTAGAAGCCAGCCAGGAGGAGATGAAAAGATGGTACGACCAGAACACCACTCTGGTTGAATTTCATCCTGGGCAGAAAGTGTGGGTAATGGCGCCGGTGGAGCCTTGTGCGCTCCGTGACAAGTGGACCGGGCCATATGAGGTGGTAGAGCGCAAGAGTGAGGTGACCTACCTGATCAACATGAAGACTCCTAGGCAGCCCCTTAGAGTCTTGCATGTGAACCGCCTCAAACCCCACTTCGAGAGGTCTGAAGTGACGATGCTCATGGCTACAGATGACGGTGGGGAGGAGGATAGTGATCCTCTCCCTGACCTCCTGGCAACCAAGGAGCAAGACGGGTCAGTGGATGGTGTGGTCCTCTCGCCCACCCTGACCCCAGAGCAGCAGAGAGACTGTCGCCAGGTGTTGAGTCAGTTTGCCTCCCTGTTCTCCCTGATACCAGGTGTCACCAATTGGTGCGTCCATGATGTGGACACTGGAGATAGCCTGCCTGTGAAACAGAAGTTTTACAAAGTAGCTGACAAGGTCAGGGCCAGCATCAAGGAAGAAGTTTCCAAGATGTTGGCGTTAGGGGTAATTGAGCCCTCTAGCAGTCCCTGGGCTAGCCCAGTGGTCCTCGTTCCCAAGAAATCTGCTACACCCGGTGGCCCGTCAGAACTTCGGTTTTGCGTGGACTACCGTGGGCTCAATGCGGTCACCAAGACTGACGCGCACCCCATCCCCAGAGCTGATGAGCTCGTGGATCGGTTGGGAGCTGCCAGGTACCTCAGCACCTTCGATTTGACTTCGGGGTACTGGCAGATTGCCTTAACTGAAGGGGCAAAGGAGAGGTCGGCATTTTCAACACCAGAGGGGCACTTCCAGTTTCGCGTCATGCCCTTTGGACTGAAAAATGCCCCTGCCACCTTCCAGAGACTGGTCAACCGGGTACTGACCGGGCTGGAGCAATTCAGCGCCGCGTACCTAGATGACATTGCTGTGTTCAGCTCCACTTGGGAGGAACACTTGCAACACCTCTGTGAAGTGTTGAGGGCGCTGCAGAAGGCAGGCCTCACTATCAAGGCCAGTAAGTGCCAGATAGGGCAGGGATCGGTGGTGTATTTGGGACACCAGGTAGGGAGCGGCCAGGTGGCGCCCCTACAGGCAAAGATTGATACCATTCTGGCTTGGGAACCCCCCAAGACGCAGACAGAGGTGAGACCCTTTCTAGGACTCACCGGGTATTACAGACGGTTCATCAAGGGATACGGCACCATTGTTGCCCCCTTGACAGAACTAACCTCTAGAAATCAGCCCAGGAAAGTGAATTGGTCCGAGGCCTGTCAAACTGCTTTTGATGCCCTGAAAACTGCAATGTGCACAGCACCGGTGCTTAAGGCGCCTGACTTTTCGAGTGAGTTCGTAGTGCAAACAGACGCTTCAGAGCAAGGTGTGGGAGCAGTACTCTCACAGATGGACTACGAGGGCGGGGACCAACCTGTAGTTTTCATTAGTAGGAGGCTACTCCCCAGGGAACAGAGGTGGAGCGCTATTGAAAGGGAAGCATTTGCTGTGGTCTGGGCCCTGAAGAAGCTGAGGCCCTACCTGTTTGGGACTCACTTCCGTGTTCAGACCGACCACAGGCCCCTCAGATGGTTAATGCAGATGAGGGGTGAGAATCCCAAACTGTTGAGGTGGTCCATCTCCCTACAGGGAATGGACTTTACGGTGGAACACCGTCCCGGTACAGAGCACGCCAATGCTGATGGTCTGTCCAGGTTTTTCCGCCTTAGCGATGAGAACTCCCAAGAGGGTGGGTAGTTCTCCCCACTTTCAGCTGGAGGGGACACGTGTTAGACCTGACATCCTTGGCGTGGGTTTTTCCCCTATCTTTTGCCTCTGCTACCTGGATTTTTGATGCTGTGATGGATTTCGTTTTTGCTGGTTTAGATGCTTTGGACACTCTGCCACTGCTAATCAGTGCCAGAGTGTAAGTGCTCCCTGTGTAAAATATCATATTGATTGGATATACCTGATTGGCATATCTGTATCACCATGAAGTCCCTAGTAAAGTGCACTGTGTGTGCCAGGGCTGGTGATGACAGATGCTACTAGTGGGTCTGCAGCGCTGATTGCGCCACCCACCTGTGTAGCCCTAAAACGGTGTCTCAGGCCTGCCACCGCAGGCCTGCCTGCAGTCCACGGACTGCCATGTCCTCCTGGCCAGTGTCCACACTGACCGGGCCTAACCCTTCCCTTTTTATACACGTCAGTCATCCCTATGGAAGGCCCAAGGTACCCCCCTGGGCAGGGTGCAGTGTATGCAAAAGGTAGAGCATGTACTAGTGCAGGTAACATGTTCTGGCAGTGAACAACGGCCATTTTGTGTGTTCACTGCTGCAAGGTTGTCTTGCTCCATAGGCTAACATGGGGGAGGCTGGTGCCTATCTTCCCATAGGAACAAGATAAGACATGAGTGTTTGATATCCCTGAGCTCAGCATTTAATAACACATCTTTTAGGAGAGGTTGTTTTTAAATCCTGAGTTGGAGAATAGTACTTTCTAGAGAGTAGCTGTTCTCTTGTCTGACCCTTCTGTGTGCCTGGGCATGCTTGTGGATTGACTGTCTGGCTTGAGAGTGACAGGGGCTGGGGATCCCCCGGGAGGTTGGCTGAGTCAGCCCTCTGCTGAATGGTGACATTTGCAAGGAGAGTGGAGGGAGGAGATAGCACCTGGGAGTGAATAGGGCTGTGCCTGCCTGCCACGGTGCTGGCTCCACCTCCTGCTGGGCGGCTGACGACTCTGCCCCTCACTCTGAAAAGAAAGTAGAAGCCAGGAAAACAAAGTGCTCCAGCAACACCCAGAACCGGATCAGACCGGGCTCAGGACCCACTTGCACAAAGACTTCAAAGACTTTTAGGGGTATAAGTAAAGGACCCCTGACAACAGATTTTTGGATTCTACCATCAAGAGGAACCTCTGCTGAAAGACGGACCGCCGAAGAACTAAAGGAAGATTGCCTTGCTGTGTGCTCGAAGGGCTGACCTGTTCTGCTGTACAACTGAAGCTGAGGAGGAGAAGGGGTCTTGCTGTGTGCTGACCTTACCCACTTGACCAAACAAGACTTTGCTGTGTGCTGTGTCTTAAACCGAATCTCCCAGGGCCTGAGAAGAGCTGGCCTCCTGTTTCGCAACCCAGGGATAGAAAGGTTGCCAAGAACTTAAGACTCTGCTGTGTCCCCCCTGCGCTGCTGTGTGCTGCAGGGACCGTGGACGGTTCTACCAAGCTTCTCAACATCTGCCTGTGAAGTGGGCTGGCTGCTCTCTGTCTTGCTGGAGAGCGCCGCACTGACCCGGGCCTGACACCGGTTGCCGCATCAAGAAGACCGACGTGCTCATCGGCACGTGCCTTGCCGCGACCCGGAGGCCTGAAGCAGATCGAGGGTCGTACTTCCCTGCTCTATGAAGCCGCACTGTGAGTGGCTGACTCCGGTGACGTCGACATCGTCACTGGGGGCTCGTCGAGGGAGTTGTGGAAACCTTGCACCGAACAGCCCGAGGAACGCTTGTACAACGAGCGCAGCGACACTGCCAAAGCGACGTAGCTGCCTAAACACCAAGAGCCTACGAACTGATTCATTCTCAGTGAGTATCGAATCACACAAGAGACTAGAGACTATCGTCTTGAGATCCCGACCAACCAAGAAAGCGAATATAGTGTAAACCTGTGATGCTTGATTTCACCTGCGGAAACTAGATAAAGATATATTATTTTTGATATAACTCACCTGTGTGGTCTAAGTTTGTGGTGTGCGGAGGGGGGATCATTGTGGTGTCTACGTGCAAATACCTTACACATTGCCTTGGGGATAAGCCTGTCTGCTCGAGCCAAGCTACCTAGAGGGTGAGCAGGGGTTATCTACTGTGTGTGTCCTTGTACCCTGACTAGAAGCAAGGGTCCCTATTTGGTCTAAGGTGTATACCTCTGCCAACTAGAGACCCCCAGATCTAACACCGATGTTTGCAGGGCCACAATTAATTCCTACCCGCAAATGGAGCAATGCAATTCAGTCCAACAGTTAATTCATCCCGGTGGATAAAACAGTGCATTTCAATACAACATTTAATTCATTCCGAGGCATCAAGTAGGGCAATTCACTACAACAATGGATTCATTCCTGTGCATCAAGTAGGGCAATTCACTGCAGCAACTAATTCATTCCTGGGCAACAACTCCCTCCTGCAGGTAACCTGTGGATAAAGCAATACATTTCTGGGCAACATCTACTTCATGCATGTAACCTGTGGATAAGGCAATGGTCTACTTATGCGAGTCACCCGCTGGGGCAGCCGGATGTTCAATTTAGACCAGCAGCGGGGGACTGCAGAGTACCTGGGGGGGCCTCACGGCCTGGTTGCAGTCCCGGGGAGGTGAGGGCGGTTGCGGGGCTGCTACATGGTATGCATGATGCTCCTCAGCGGCCCCGCCGTCCGCCCGAGTTCGGAAGACTCCCGGGGTGTTACCGGTGGCTCCGCCCTTCAGAGGGGTCTCGTGGCTCTATCCTGGCCTGGGGGCAGGTTGGGGGCTCCCGCTAGCTCCGGAGCCCCTGCAGCGGTATCCGAAGTGGCCTCAGGGTGTTCCCTCGGCCCGGTAACCAATCGGCAGACAGCTTTGAGTGGGCGCGGTCCCCAGGACCAATGGGACCGCGCCTTCCACCAGGAATAGCCGACGTCACTCCGCGGGCCCAGCGCGGCCTCCCTCGTGGCCACAGCGGCCCTCCCAGACTTCGGGGGCCGCGGCGGTGGATCTCCTGCGCTGCAGCGCCGGGGCAGGGGAGCTGGGGGGCAGCAACGGCAGACTTCTTAAGGTGAGCTCTCCCAGCGGCACGGCACCCGTGCGTGGGTCCCGGGCCGCGGCGGTGATTCGGGCAGTCAGCGCTACGCTCCCAAAGCGCTAGGCAGCATGTCCCCGGGCAGCGGCGGTGATTTGGGGCAGTTGGCGCTACACTTCCACAGCGCTAGGCTGACACCACACTTGGAGGCACAGCGCGGGGTTGACACCGCGCTTGGGGCACACAACGCTTAAAGGCTCAGCGCTGGGTTGTCAAGCACTTGGGGGCACACGGCGCTTAAGGCACAGCGCTGGGGGGACACAGCGCTTGGGGGCACACACCGCTTAAGGTACACCGCTGGGTTGACACAGCGCGCAACAGCAGACAGCGTGTCTCTCCGGGGCCCGGTTCTGGCACCACAGCGCTTGGGGGTCACAGCGCTTTACCTGCAGTTCTTGGAGGGCCCACAGCGACAGTCTCGGACAGCACTTGTCTTAGGGGGAAGGAGATGGCAGGTCCCCCTGGTAGGCTTAGAAGGGGGAGAAGGGGGTGGAGTTGGCAGGCATCAGAGGCAGGGTGGGTCCCTGCAGCACACTGGAGATGGTCCCCTGGGTTGCCCCCCCTCACCAGGCAAGATCAGCAGGCAGGCAGAGTCCCTCATCTAACTTGGGTACAGCAGGGCCTAGACTCAGTCAGTGCCAGTAGTGTAGGTTTCTCCCCTAGGCCCAACCGCCTACGCACCGGCAGAGTTTCCCCCAGGTCCAGTGGTGCCCCAACTGACTAGTCAGGTTTCCCTCCTTTCCTCTTATACCCCCAGGTCAGGTGACCCTCCTGCAAAGGCAGCAAAGCATAATCCCTCCCAGGGCTGGAAGGTTCCAGGAGCTTCCACATAATTGTCTATGGGACAAAAAGGCGGGATGGAAAAAGATACTGTATCACGATGTCCCAGCCTGCTCCTAACCACTAGTGTGTGTATGCAATGGCTACTCCGCAGTAGCAGGGGCCTGTGGCAGCCATGTTGTTAGGAGAGAGCACCTGCACCTCAGCACTGTTTAGCAGTGGTAAGGCGCCCAGAGACCTAGGGCCAACAAAAAGATGGCGGCAAAAAGGAGGCGACAAAGGCAAAAAAAACGGGGTAGACCACCCTAGGGCTGACAGGTCTAACATGGATCATATATGCATAAAATAGGTTAGGGCTGAGCGATGAACCAGAGGCACGCCACAGATGAGTTTTTGGACTTTCCGAGGAGTTAAGTCCCAGACTGGCAGCTTCTGTTTTATCTGTGAAGAAGAATCAAAACCAGCGGAGAGCGGTCCTTGGATCCCAATCTTGTGCAGGTGCCTGATGAGGATGGGGTGTGAGACCGTGCCAAATGCTGCAGAGAGGTACCAGAGAATTAGTTCTGCCATGTCTCCTCTGTTGAGAATCATGTAGATGTGGTTTGTAGCGGTGTTGAGTGTTCTTTTCTGTACTGTGGTTGGGCCTGAATCCAGACAGCCTGGTGGAGAAGAGCTGGTGGTTGCTGAGGTGGTCGGTGAGAAAGCAAAAGACACACAGATGATGGATGAAATGCAGAGCAATTCAAACATCACCCCAGTCAAGAGATCTGGGCAAATCCATTGTTCTTTTGCTCACCATGCCATCCCAGTTTGGACCCAGCCATATGCAAATCAGTCTGACCCTCTGCCTCTTGGGAACAGTCCAGCCCGAACTGTTTAGCCAGGTCCACCATGGACCGGAAACAAGCATCCTGGGACCGGTTTTGGGGCATCACCCCTCATCAGCAAGGCTAGCTTGAATCCAGTGGCACAGTGGGCACATTTAGGCATTGGTGAAGCATCGGGTGATTAGTTTCTCTTTTAGTAGAAGGCGGATAGGTCTGTTTTTGGACAGCATGGTTTGGTCAACAGATGGTTTCTTGAGCAGCAGCATGATAGTAACATGTTTCAAGGTGTCTGGGAATGTGGCTGAGTCGATGGCTGCATTGAGGTTGGGTGCTAGTGCTTCGCTCATCGGTAGAAGTCCTTTGGTGTAGGCGTGGTGGGAGCAAGGGTCAGATGGGGCCCTGATTAGCTTGCCTTCATTGTAGCAGTAGTTTTGACGGTGGAGATGGAGGGCTATGAGGTCAGGGTTTGTTTTTCAGTTGCGATGGAATGTTGACTTGTGATGCTGATGGGGTTCAGTTGAGGGTGATGTTGCTGGAGGTAGCAGGCAGCATGGTGGGATATTTGATGATGCTAAGATTTCCTTGCTGCTGTTATTGCTAGAGCTGTGCGCTTGGTGTTCTGTATCTGCTGGTGGTAGAATCTTAGGGTGGATTTGAAGATGTCTTTATCTGTGGTGTTTTGACTTGTTCTTCATTTGCACTCCAGTAGCTTGCAGTGGCATTTTGTCAGCTTGAGTTCCTCCAAATACCAACTGGCCTGTGGTCGAACTCTTGCCGTAGAGTATAGTAAACGTTTTACTCCAATATGCAAACAGTAAACGCTCATTCAAAGTACATGCACAAATCGAAGTACTCTAAGGGCCTAATTACGATGTCGAACCGCCCGACCTTAGGGCAAATGTCAGAAGGACCGCAACCGACCGTCGGACGACATCGTACTCGGCCCCTAAATGTTATGATTTATTTCCTGCTTTGCAAAGTCTGTGAGGAAAAAAGAGAGTCGAAGAAGCAAATTCTAACGGGAGGGGTAGATGCAGGGGCAAAGATACAGAGAAGCAGAAACAACATCTATGTAACTAATATGACTGTTTTAAATAAAATATGGCCTAAGTACAACACATTAAAAAAAAACACTTCTAAACCTTTTATGAAACTCGTTTCAGGGGCAAACATATTAGTTCATCATTTAGGACCAACATTTATCATTAAAATCCTTAATATTCAATATTATTTCTAACAAGAAAATAGCACCTGCACAACCAGATGAACGCAGTTGGCGCTTAACTCCAATGTTCCCTCTTGGATTTTTGTTGTTGTGGCGTTCTTTTATTTATTAAAATTTACTCTACTTTTTAAATTGTTTAAGGTTTTTCTTGTGTTGTATTTTGACTTTATTTCTGTTTTGGTATTTTTTGCATAAATACTTTACAACATTGCCTATCTGCTCTGTGCTATAGCAACTTGGCGGATGAGCTCAGATTTATTTAGTGACTTTAGTGATTCACCCTGACAAATAATGTGGGTTCAGATGTACGAAGATTAGGAACAGTAATTTTCTAATTGTGAGATCCTTCGATTAGTCATTTAAAAATTGCTATTCTTAATATATGAAACTCTTTAGAATTTCATTAGCGATTTCCGGGGGGGTCGCAAATAGATCTACCTCATGCATATAAATGAAATAGGTCACAATTTGCGACCCGCTAGGATTTGCTGCCATCATAGGGATTGTGGACTGCTGGGGTCAGCAGACCACCATGTCTGTGATTGCATTTAATTAAAGCAATCTTTTTCTTAAAGGAAAATGGCCTACATTTAAAAAAAGAAAATTAAACGTTTGAGTTTCATTTTTAAGAGTAGGCAGTGGTCCGTGGGGCCACTACCTGCTCTTAAAAAATACTTATTCAAACATTCTCAAGAGGGAAGGGGGCCCCAACTATGAGTTGGCGGTAAATTGCAGATGTTTGGCAACCTCATTTTAGTTGCAAAACGTTTGTACATAACACTGTGAATTGGTATTGAGAAGGGACGCCTTTAACATGCCCCTTCCAAATACCAAATCGCAAAACCGAAATTGCGATTCGGTAACAAGTTACTGAATCTCGATTTAGGCTCTGTACATCAGAAGAAACATATTTGCAGTTGCAAATGGCCTGATTCACAGGATTGGGCCGTGTGTGACTGCAAAACTGCTTCATACGTAGCCTGTGGTTATTATTTGAAGTGGAAACTCACCCCCTCAACTAAGACCCCAATTTCTCACAACTATGTTGCAAACTTCTTGCTTTGTGGTGCCAATTTTCAGATTGATGCTATGCTTCCAACACAGTGCAGAAAATGTGCATTTTGCATAACAAAAAATATAATGGCTGTGTTCCTTTAGAAATGTGTGTAACTTAGCAGGAGTTCTAAGACTTTAGTAGTCTGCAGGCTAGTATAAAAACACTATAGCAATTCAGTAATAAAATGTTACGGTACTTGGTGAGGCATACATGACCATTAGTATTTCACGATAATCTTTTAAGGCACAGAAACAAGTAAATCTACTTTTTTTGCCAGGAACTGGTCATTGTCCTTCTTCTGTCCCCTTACTCCGACCCTCCAGAACCGTGGTACTCAGATTACAGCCCGCCGGCTGCCAGCGCCCCAGCAGACCTTCCATGGCAGCCCACGGACATCTGACCCTTTGTATGAAACCACAAAAAAGCTGCTCCATTTGTAGCAGGCTGCCCGAGGCTCTCAGTAAACACAAAAGAGGACTGTGTGAGAAGTTGGCCTGATGTATGATGTCACTAGTTCTAGTGTACACCTTATATCAGTCCAAATACCCTTATGGTGATTGGTTGTAAAGTCAACCTTATAGACCAGCTATCCTAGTGGTAGCATGGACAAGAGCAGTCTTAGGCTAAACTCTGAATGGCATGTGAAGCCAGCTGTGATACCATATATAATCCCTTGAATACCAAATGAAAGGACACCACAACAGATATATATATAAAATAAAGTGTATTTATTCTAGTCAAACCCTCAGCACTCTTTATGAGATTAGAGGTAAGTACAACACAGTCTTATTTAAGCATACATTAAGTCACACAATTAAGTAATACAGTTAGGCCCTAGGGGCCACGCAAACCATATACTAAGTAAGTGGTATAAGGACCACTGTCACGGAAATAGGATAGGCCTAGGCCTAGGGAATCGCTGGGGCTACACTACACTAGCAACAGTTAGGAAGTGGGAGGCCCACGGGATTCAGGTGCAGAGTGGAAACACTCACGCGTAATGCGTAAAAGTCGATAGAATTACTAGCAGTTAGATATAAACAGTTTAAGGACACTTCTAAAGCAGCTAGAGAGTCGAGACTCGGAAACTAGACCCTAGGATAGTCACTACCCTTGTGAGCACCGAAGTACCCAAGTTACCTAGCTCACAGGCTGCGGGTGCATAGGTGTGAACTTGCGTCGGGTTTCGTCGTGGACTTCTATGGATGCCTGAAGGAAAGTTGCTGACAGGCAGTCAGTGAAGAGTGTCCGGTGGATCCCAAGGCTGGGATCAAGAAGAGAGGAGACCTGCAAGCAGAAGGGACAGAGTCAAGGTCACTAGCCAGTGACCACGTGGAACCAGGAAGGAACCAGGCGATGTCGTGAAGATTGCAGGTGAAGGTGAAGCTTGTCGCTGCAGCCACGAGGACCAGGGAACGTCGAGGACGACCAGGACCAGGAGGCGAGCTGTCCCACGAAGGCTCTTGCTGTCGGCGGCGTCGATGTTGGACTAGGACTCACCAAGCCTTGGCAAGCGGAACCCACGAAGAACGGAGGACTTGCTTCTGGTGCAGACCAGGAAGGTCTGGGGTGCTTCTCTTTTTCAAAGAAGCAGGAGCCAGTCTGGAGGAGCCAAACCAGCGGTGAAGATTTCAGGATGCGTCGTCACAAAGGCCACTAGCCAGCGGGCAAGCAACCGGACAGATGCGGCAAGCAGGAAAATGCAGAAGGGCCCCACGCAGGACTCGTGGAGTGTGGGGGGCTGATCTTTGGTGCAGATGGTGCTTGGGGTTGGGGCTTCTCAATCCCCGGTGCACAACTTCGAGGGTGCCTCAGAAGCTGCGCTTGAAGATACTAGCCACTTTTCCCAGGTAGCCGGTCCCACGTCTCTCGTCGCCTCCACGGATCTCAGCTCGGCTGTGGATGTGGATCAGGGTCAGAGAAGTCTGGAAGTCAAGGCTCTGGTCGGGCTCTGCAGTCGGTCCCTCGTAGAACTTCAGCAAAGCAAAGGGTAGTCTCTTGATGGTGCCTGTTTGCACAGGGTAGCCACTCCTTGGCCACAAGGGAGATTCTTCAGTCTTCTTCTTTCGTCGAATGTCGAAGGTCCAGAGTTTCTGTTCAAGTTGCAGGTTCAGGATAATCTAAAGTCTTGATGCCCAACTCCCACTCTTATACTAATCTGGGGGGCTGGGATACCTGCTAGGTCACGCCTTATGGGTGGGACCTGGGAGGGGGTGGTTACACCCACTTCCCTTTGTCCAGTTGCGCGCCAGAGCTGGGGCTGGAGTGCCCCAGCGCCGGTTTGAACTGGACAATGCAAGGAACACCTTGTGTGCCCCAGGCATGTCTCATTCCTTTCAGCCCACCCTGCCCCAATACACTAAAGGCTGCCTGGGGAGGTGCTAGCACCTCCCCAAGCAGGAAACCTATTGTCCAGGCCTCCCTGGCTGGGATCACTCCCAGCAGCAGGAGGTCAGACTTGTGTCATGGCAGCAGCATCCATTTTGTGATGCTGAGGCTTTGGTCAGAGGCTAACAGTAAAGTATGATTTCAACATGTCTCTCCCTCTAGAAGGGGGGAATAATATCCTCATGTCCAGAAATGGTATGGGGGTATTATTCCACAGTGTTAGACACCTTACACGACATGTTTCGATAAAGCCAAACCATAGTTACCATAACCGTTTAAGATTATAAGGCACTTTAAGAGTATATGGTAGGCTATATCATAGAACAGCTATAAGGACATGGTTCCGAAAGCTGCAGACAGGCTCAGCTCATGCTAGAGCACCATCTCACATGTTACCAAGCACTCTGCCTCCAGGATTGTTAAGGCCTGCCATAGGAGTGGCTGATAGGTACACATGTGTCTATATGTACGTTAGGTATAAGAATACTACACCTAAGCAAGGGGTGATTACACAACCTTGCCCCAGCTGAGTGATCAGCCAGTTGTGTCAAAATGGAAGGCCAGGCCAGGGGTGGCATAATACATGCTGCAGCCCCTGGTAGGCCTAGGGTACACCCATGCCCTGGGTACCTAGGGTACACTGTACAGGGTCCAATAAGGTGATCCTTGCCAATTGGGAATGTACCTAGGGTACATGGAGTCCATTTTAAAGAGAGAGCAGACAGCCTGAGACCCTGAATGGCAGGATCTCAGGCCAACTAAGTCGAAAAACCAGTTAGACACTAGGCAAAAAGTTGGGGGTAACCATAGTCAGATATCCACCTTCCTACAGACTGGAGCAAGCGTGATAGCAGCTTCACTGTGCGTGCTCCAGCAGCGCCATTTTGTGTTTACTCATAGCCTCAGTGATGTCACGTCCCTGGCACTGGAGGGAAGCAAAGGCCTTTTAAAAGTCAGCTGTTGTGCATTCACAGCTGACTTTTACAAGGCCTTTCTGAGAGCTTCTTGCTGCGTTTACCGACGATATTGCCACCCAGCCTGCTCGCAGCCTGAACTCGTCAGAATTCTCTGCCGCCATAGAGGATTGCAGCCAGGGGCTTCTTGGGGATCAGCACTTTTTTAGTTTTCTAATTTACTAAAAGAGGCCACTTTTATTTGGATACTGGGACCTATTTGTGTCCTAGTTTGACTCTCTCATGCCCCCATTTCACTGCATGTCTATTTTTTTATAGGTTTATATGTCTTTTTATAGGCCTCCCTGTCTCTGTTCACATGTGACCAACATCCCTTGGTGCCTGCCACACTGTGCATGGTTGGAAAGGGGGGGCCCATAGGTACTCCCACAGGCACGTTTCGGGGGGCCCCGGGTGAAGGGGGGCCTGCTATGGGCCCCCAAAGACCGATTCCAGCAGCCTTTTCGATCCATGCAAACAGAATCGTAAATGTTGTCCAAATCGTTAATCAAACTTGCTTGCTTGAAAAACCTACTCCATAGAGCTATACGATTCGGCTCAAGAGGGCTCTATCTCTCTGTATGCCTTCCGGAACCGATTTGGTCAGCGCTAAGGATTTCCAGACATCGTACTTTGTCGTTCGGAACTGGGAACTAATCAGTCAGGAACAAGGGCTCCGGATCGGTTTAGGCAATTCCAAAGTAGATTCGGAGCCCTTCTGAATGAGATCGGAATCGGCCCCTAAGCGCGCAATGACTGCTTGGCTGGCACTCTTGGGCTGCCCAAAAAAGTCTTGCGCACTTCGCATGTTCTCCATGCAGGCTGCATTACAGCTGTGTGGCGAACATCCCCAAACTCCCAGTCAGCGTCTGAGCACCGAAACATGGCACTCCGACCAATCACAACGCTGCTTAAGCAGCATTGTGATTGGCTGACCGGGAGCCTGGGTGTGCTTCCTGTTGAGGCCGAGCGAGGGAGGACTGCGGAGGAGAAACACGACAAGAAGGTACGTTTTTTTTTTAATACCCGCTTCCCCCAGCGTCCTCCCCCTGTCTGACCGGGAGCCTGGGTGTGCTTCCTGTTGAGGCCGAGCGAGGGAGGACTGCGGAGGAGAAACACGACAAGAAGGTACTTTTTTTTTTTTAATACCCGCTTCCCCCTGCGTCCTCCCCCTTCCGCCCCCACCCCCTTACCTCTGATCCATGCCGGCTGCTGCTGCCTGCCCCACTGACCCCGCCTCCACCTGACCCACCCCCACTCACAGGCCCCCGGCCACAAACAAGACTGTACTTTTGGCCTTCGTGAAAAAGTTTGTGAGTTTCCATGCTCCAGAAGTCTTGCAATTTTTTTACAAAAGTACCTGCAATGATTTTAATTAAAAAAATACACTGATCTTCCTTGTATTGGCTCTGCGCTGCCGCTGAGCCAATCAAAAGAGGGTGAGCAACAAGCCAGCTGGCGGCAGAAGTGCTAAGTTAGGTTCCTCTGTAAGTTGTCTGTTAACAGCGTGCAAATGCTCAGAGCCACTTCCTGTTCTAGCATACGCCCACCTGGCTCCCCGCATATCTCATCAGGCCCTCTCCCTCTCCAATGCCCTTTGTTTCGTGCCCACCACTCACCTGCTGCCCCTTGACTGTTCTACACTCCCTGCCCCCTCCTGTGCCACTCTCTAATGTGACCATTTTTTGGTCTCGTCTGAGACAGCGCTTTAGCGCTGCTCTGGCGAGACTTATAGTAAGCGAGTTTTGGAAGTGCAAACAGTGCTTTTCAGGCCCCCAAATACAGTGCATGTGCCCTGGGCGCGCGCACCATTTGGCAGCCTGAAAAGCACTGCCTGATCACTTGCTTTGATGTCCTCAGTGAGCCGCGGGCCACTGAGCACATCAAAGTGCACACCATTTGCCACCCCCTTGTTTTTTCCTTTGATCCCTATCTTTCCCTTCCTCAATCTCACCCTCTCCCTGCCTTTTACAACTGCGGCCCGCACCACTGCGCCCGCCCCCACTCACCCCTCCCACTCCCTCCTCGTCAGCTTCAGTGCGCTCTTGTTCAGTGCCACTCGTTTTTCCTCGTTTTTTTGTGCCTTTCTGCCCTCTGTTCCACTCGTTTTCCCTCTTTTTGTGCCTTTCTGTCCTCTGTTACACTCGTTTTCCCTCTTTTTTTGTTCCTTTCTGCCCTCTGTGTGAGAAGTTGGCCTGATATGTAGTGCTCACTATTCTAGTGATCACTGTGTATCATTCCAAACGACCCTTATTGATGATTGGTTGTAAGTCAACCTTATAGACCAGCTATCCTAGTAGCGTGGATACGAGCAGTCTTAGGCTAAACTCTAGAGGGCGTGTTAAGCCAGCTGTTTACCATCACATATACCCCTTGAACACCAAGTGAAAGGACACCACACAAGTTGTTATGAAAATAAAGGATATTTATTTATAACAAGACTACCCTGGCTCTTTATGAGTCAGGGAGCTAAGCACAATACAAAACTCTTAGGAAAATACTTCTGGTTGCACAATTTACACAAACGCCCGAGGGCACGAAACCATTACACTGTAAGTGGAAGGGGAGAAGTTTAGAAAGTCTAAAGTGACTGATTCCGGAGTGATCCGATCAGTGGGACTAAACGTAAAAGGAACTGGACACTTGTAAAGCGAACCTGCGATGGAGCACCGAAATGCTCGAGTTACCTAGCCCAGAGGCTGCGGCTGTGGAAGGTTCGGCAAGATGTCGGAAGTCCTCGTTGTAGTCTCAGGAGCCTGAAAGAAGGGTTGCTGGCAGGCGACCAGTGTCGATGTTCAGCGAGATCCAAACCTGGATCGGTGATGAAGGAAACCTGAAAGCAGAGGGGACTCAGTTCTCAACCGCTAGCCAGCGATCGTGGGGCACCCGGAGGGTACCGGCTGAAGTCACCTCGACCAGGTGAGTGGATGACGTCGGACTCGGCTGTTCCTCGGACCAGGAGGCGCGGCGGCGACCAGGATGGAGGGCGAGCTGTCCCACGCAGGTGTCTGCTGTCGATGATGCTGGGCCCAGGAATGGGGCAGCGGATCTTGGCAGTGGCAAGCCCACGCTGTGGAGTCAAGATGGCGTCTGGAGTGGACCTGGAGGGTCCGTGGTACTCCTCTGTTGAAGGGGAGCAAGAGCCAGTCTGGAGCAACCAGACTAGTGATGAAACAAACGGGGTGCGTCATGAAGAGGGCCACAAGCCGGTCGGCAAGTGGTCGAACAACGCGGTGAACAGCAAGGAGCGGAAGGGCCCCCACGCAGATCTCGGGGATGCTGGGGAGGCAGACTTCGGTGCTGGAGCTGCTCAGGGTTAGGGCTTCTCAAACCCTAGGTGCACTCACTCGAGGGTCCCTCGGTGGGCGTGCTAGATAAGCGTCGTGCAGGTTCTGAAGATAGCCGGTCCCGCAGGTCTCGTCACACCTACGACTCTCAGCTGAGCTGATGAGGGAGGTAAAAGGTCAGAGATGGCAGGGAACTCGGGTCTCGTCGAGCTGGGCAGTCTTGATCCGTAGGAGAGACTTACAGCAAACCGCAAGCGCTTAGGTGGTGCCTGCTGGTGCAGGGTGGCTACTCCTTAGCCACAAGGGAGAGTCTTCAGAAATAGCCAAGAGTTCCTTTCGTGGAAAGTAGTTCAAGATTCAGAATTATCCAATTTGGGAAGGGGGCTCGCTCCTACCTTTATTCTAAGAAAAGGGGCTGGCCCGTGACTAGGTTCTACCTATGGGTGGAGCCAGGAGGGGGGTGGTTACACCCCTATCCTTTGTCCGGCTTCGCCCCAGCTCAGGGGCTGGTGTGCCCCCGAAACTGGTTTGAGCCGGGCTATGCACAGTGAGCACCGGGGTGCCACTGGCAATCACCTTCCTTTCAGCCCTGCCTACCTGGGATACACAAACCCTGTCTGGGATGGTGCTAACACCGCCCTCGACAGGAAACCCTTTGTCCAAGCTCCTCTCGCTGGAAGGTCTCCCAGCAGCAGGAGGTCAGACTTGTGTCTGGTGGCAGCATCCATTTTGTGATGCTGAGGCTTGAGTCAACTTTAACCGGGGTTCAAGGTTCCTTCCATGTCGTGCCCCTCTAAAAGGGGGGAATGCTAACCCCGTCGCCAGAACTGACGAGGGGTTCGTATTCCCATTCGTATGACACCTTACTCGACATGTGTAGGTGATGCGATGCCAAAGTTAGCAAATAACCACGAGGATTATAATGCATTTAAAAGTGGTTGGTCCGTGTCACCATGGAACGGCTATTAGGACTTGGTTCCGCAAGCCGTCGACGGGCTCAGCTCGCGCCAGAGCACCGTCCCACATGATTCCCTGCACTCTGCCTTCAGGATTGATAAGGCCTGCCATAGGAGTGACTGATAGGAATCCATGTGTCCATTTTAGGGTTAGGTGTAGGAATACTACACCTACAGCAAAGGGTGATTACACCACGTTGCCCCAGCTGTCGTGCAGCCAGTTGTGTCAGATTTGGGCGGCCATTCCAGGGGTGGCATAATACATGCTGCAGCCCCTGGTAGGCCCTGGGTACACCGATGCCCTGGATACCTGTGGTATGCTGAGAAAGGGACTGACACGGCGGGCCAGTTCCAATTGGTGGATGCACCTAATGTACATGTGTGTAATTTCGAGAGAGAACAGCTAGGCTGTGGGTCTGATTGGCAGGCCCACAGCCGGGGAAAGTCATAAACCAATGAAGCAAAAGCAAAAAATCTGGGTGATCATAGGATTGCAGACCCTACTCTCCTACACTCTGCTCCTCTCGTTTTTGTGCCCTTCTGCCCTCTGTTCCACTCGTTTTTGTGCCCTTCTGCCCTCTGTTCCACTCGTTTTTGTGCCCTTCTGCCCTCTGTTCCACTCGTTTTTTGTGTGCCTTTCTGCCCTCTGCTCCTCTCGTCTTTTGTGCCCTTCTGCGCCACTCTTTTTTGTGCCTTTCTGCCCTCTGTGCCACTCGTTTTCCACTCTTTTTTTGTGCCTTTCTGTCCTCTGTTCCACTCGTTTCCCTCTTTTTTTTTTGTGCCTTTCTGCCCTCTGTTCCACCCGTTTTTTTGTGCCCTTCTGCCCTCTGTGCCACTCGTTTTTCGTGCCTTTCTGCCCTCTGTTCCTTTCGTTTTTCTGTACCGGCTTGTGTGGAAACGCATATAATTGGGTGAGTATCTGTGCTTTTATCTGTGTATGCTTATTTTGCTTGCATACCACTTGGTGAATATCTGAGAGTGTGGGTTTGTGTGCCTTTTTGAGCTAACCAGGGACATTTCCACCTTAAAGATCAGGGAAAATATTTTAATCAAGAAATATTTCCATGGTTTGTCAAATGTCCTGGGCATACGCTGGTATTCAGTGAATATAAAAATGTGTGTGCATTGCAATGTTTGTGCAATTATATGCATTTAACAACAAATACATAGACAAAAAGAATGCTCTACAAATAGCAGAACTTGCTGCTGCGTAATTGTGCACCGTTTCACACCAAGAACATATCAAATTAACTGCTTGTCTCCAAGCCACGCCCTTAGCTTCGCCCCTTCTGTTACATTTAGTTAGTGCCTGCATTTTTTTTTTTCCATTTAAAGCACTGATGCTTCCAAGTACATAATTCTCCATTAGTCTGTACACGTTTGCCTGGATCTCTGAATAATAATAGGTTCAATAACTTGAAAGAGAAAAATATACAAGAACAGTATTTCTTACGAAACGTCCCTAAACCTATAAAAATTAGCAGAAAAGAAGTTGGTCATTTAAAGAAGCAGCGAGTGCTTTCCTAAGAAGAGCTCTTCAGGAACCAGCCAGCGCCACGTTGACTGCAAGGTGACATGTTTACGTAGGACCACGTTCCCAGAACAGATGGCTGGCTTGTCTTTACCCACGCAGAGGAAAGGAAATTAGGGCTGCACACAGAACAAGCATTTGCAATGCAATAGGTCTCGCATTTGCAAAAGTTTAAGCTATTGGCATTGTTCATGACAATGCCTTTTTTAATCTATTTTATAAAACAAACACATAATGGCATTTATTTATCATTTACAAAGCCAATAGCTAGTGTTGCATTATTATTAGCAATGCCAGCTGCTCACACTTTTATAATGCGAGACCTATTGCATTGCAAATGCTTGTTTATAATGGGAACATTTTCTGCCTGCTTCAAATATACTGCAGATTTATGGGTTTGGGACAGTAATTTTTTGTTTTTATTTTGTCGCACAATGAGCCATCCAAGGCCTAAAAAATCCTGGGGAGGGGTTGTCTTGTAAGTATCACGCATGAGATCAAATATAAGACAAGAAAATGTCACAAAGCACTTCAACGCCTTGCTGGAGGTAGTAAGAAATATATAGATGCAATTACAATGCAATTAAATAGCAGAGGCACAGTGTAAGCATAGAAATGTTACACTGGAATAAACTTAAAACTTGGCACTAGCAACTTCACAAATACTGAAAATATCTTACATTGCTTTAAATCATATCCAACAAATGTAGGTGCACGTACAAACACCCCAAATGGCCATAAAAGGCGTCATAAATAGTAAATTTACTTTAAAATAAGCACGAGCCTCACAAAGCCAATGCATCGCCTGTTTCATTTTCTGCATACTGCGTTCTAAAAGTGTATTTACCGCTCAGGGTCGCTTTAGAAAAAGAATTAAGAAAAGTAAACTTTTAACACTGCATAATTGTTTCGATTGTTGGCTTGATTACTGTTGTTAAATGTAGGTGTACAGCTTCAAGCTGCTGATGTATCCTGCAGGTACACTAGTCTTGTGCCTATTGGTCCTCCTTCTGACATCCCCACCCATCAGAGGTTTGCCAATCCCAATATGGCTGCCGCCTGCTTGCGTTAAATGTAGTGACACGTCTTCCTCCGGTCCGAAATTTCGTCACTTCCCTTTTACCCCCAAGCCTTGGGATAGTGGCAGGCGCTGTTAGCAGGTGAAGGGACCACAGGGCGACGATGGAGGCTGCTTTCTAGGGTGACCGGTCAAGCAACGGGGGGTGCTCAGGTATATCACGGTATCTCCTATACTTACTTGGCTGTTAAACAGGTGATTTACCGGATGCTCGGCTCGTCGTTTCTGTGGTGAGCACCGCTTTGCCGGTCGTTCGTCTGCACACATTTGTTTTATGCTTAGCTTTGCAGAAACTGTCTTTAAACTGCAGCATGTGTGCTATGTAAGTGGCCATGCCTACTTTCCCTGCTCCTCTTCATCCCCTGCAGATGTCTTGCACATACTCAGCGCACAGAAAATAAAGTCACATGTATGTTGAACAGTTCTGTGTGCAAGACTTACGTCCGTTCGCAAACATAAAGTTTCCTCTCCTTTTGCAACGCACCGATGTCTTAACTAAACAGTGCATCGGTGGAGTAAAGAGGGAATACAGAAAGGGGTAGGGAGAACGAAGTTTGTGTGGGTGTACTTGCGTCCTTTACAATAATTGTTCTTTGTGGCTCCAGCTGCTAGAGTTCTGAATGCCCTACAAGGATGTTTCGAAGTGTCGCAACAGGAGACTGGCTGGCAAGCAACTTCACCCCTTCTACATGGAGTAGATTGGAAGTACCTCATCAAGTAACTTTATAGGCACCCTTAGCCAAATTCACATTGCGTGCTTCGACTTGTCCCGCACGTCTTCCTAATTTCAGTTTGTGTTTTCTAAAATCAAAACCTTTCAAATATCTCATTACATGTCAATTGCAACGTTACCAGTAGAGGATTGTGTAGAGGTTAATTTCGTAAAATTAGAATGAAGCTATGTTTCTATTAATATTGTACTAATAAACCCTTCTGGCCACTGCAGCTACCTATATCCCAATGCTTTCTCCTGCCCCTGACTATTTCACTAGGTATTTAATTGCCTAAGTAATCAATGAGCATGCCTAAGTGATCAATGAGAACCTTCTAAAAATCATAAATCAAATATGATAGGAGGGGTAACATTTATAAGTTTCACCATTTCAGGTTCAACACGTAAAGTTATTTGCTGTTTCTTTCAAACATCATGCTTTTTTTTTGCAAACCTGGCTTCTTTTTGCTCCAACTATGGATATTGTATCTAATGCAGCATTAAGCCTGTTACTAAATTTTGGCACCTTTAGAAGATTCAGTTCTCTAACTGCAATGTGGTTGTGGGTAACCCTGGGAACTTTGTTCACACTACATAGTCTTGCCTGATGTTGTAGTAATTGTGGCACGGTGTATTGGAACCACCAGTCTTGGAGGCCTGCAAACGCCTTCACACAAACACTAAAATCTGGGAGGCTGGCGGGAACACAGAGGTATAATTCTGGTACCAACAAGAAAAATAGCATCACTTGGTGCACATTGAATGAATAAGGTATGTTGCAACAGGAGGCATTCAGAAGCATGTGGATGCTGAGAGCCATGAGATGTTTGATTGGTTTGGCTGTTACCCAGCTCTCTCCAGTGATTATTTTTATATATGTTCAATCAATCAATCAGGGGGTTGGTAAAGTGCAACTATTCATCCAAATGGATCTTGAGGCACTGAGGGAGGGGAGCCAGGTCTTGAGGTCCTCAAGAACTTGGGGAGTGTAGGTCTCTGTCGTAGGTGGAGGGAGTTCCATGCCCTGGCTGCGAGGATGGGGGAGGAGCGTTCTCCTGTTCTGGTCTTCCTGATGCACAGTACTGTTGCAAGGGAAAGTTGGGCTGAGCGGCGGTGTGGCGCCGCAGCCAGGGCGACTGATTCCGGAATCTGGGGATCACGGTTCGATCCCCGGCGCCGGTGGCAGATTAGCCCAGCACCATGTGACTCTGGGCAATAGCTTGCTTAATCTTCCTGAAGGCCCCCAGCACCTAGAGACCCTTACGGGTGATTGTTCGCGCTTTACAAATGTGGTGTGTGGAATGAGAGGCAGTGGTTCATGTAGGCGGGCCCGGTGTTGTGAAGGGCCTTGTGGGCTTGGGTGAGAAGCTTGAAAGTAATTTTCTTCTCTACGGGGAGTCAGTGAAGTCTCCGTAGGTGTTGGCTGATGTGGCAGTGGCGTGGTAGGTTGAGGACTAGTCTGGCGGGAGTATTCTGGACATTCCAAAGTCTGTGGATGAGGTTCTTGTTGATCTCGGGGTAGAGTGCATTGCCGTAGTCCAATCTGCTGCTAATGAGAGCGTTGGTGGCAGTTTTTGTGTGTTTGAGGGGGATCCAGTTAAAGGTATTTCGGAGTAGGCGGAGGATGTGATGGCAGGAAGAGGTGACGGTGTTGATCTGGCGGTCCATTTTAAGTTCAGAGTCCAGGATGATTCTGAGGTTGCTTGCATGGTTTTTGGGGAAGGGAGGGTTCCTGAGGGCGGGCGGGCACCAGATCTCTCTCCAGGCGTCTGGGTGTGGGCCCATGATGAGGATTTCGGTTTTGTTCGTGTTGAGTTGTAGGCAGCTGTTCTTCATCAATCCTGGTGACTGCTTCCATTCCTTCTTGAAAGTGGAGTTTGGAGATGTTGGGTTCGTTGTAGAGGGAGAAGGTGAGTTGGGTGTCGTCTGCGTACGATACAATGTTGAACCTGTGTGATCTGACAATGGATGCGAGCGGGACCATGTATACGTTGAACTGGGTGGGGCTGATGGAGGATCCTTGAGGGACTTCACAGGTGGTCGGTGTGGGTTCCGTGAGGGAAGGGGTGGGAGTCTGACCCGCTGCGTGGTGCCGGAGAGTAATGAGCGGATCTAGTCAAGCACCTTGTTCCGGGTTCCTGCGTCATGGAGTCTGTGGGTTAGGGTACGATGTGAGACTGTGTAGAAGGCAGCGGAGAGGTCCAAGAGGATGAGGGCCGCAATCTCTCCTCTGTCTAGTAGAGAGCAGTTGTCATCTGGTGCGGCGAGTAGGACGGTTTCAGTGCTGTTGTTCTTCCTGAAGCCTGATTGGGAGGATGTTGTTTTCTTCTATGTAGGAGGTAAGTTGACTGTTGACTGCTTTTTCCCAGACTTTCTCCTGATTCGGGAGTAAGGAGATCGGTCTGAAGTTCTTGAGATCAGTGGGGACCGCGGAGGGTTTTTTCATGAGGGGGCTGATCTCTGCGTGTTTAAAGTCGTCGGGGAAGGAGGCGATCTCAAAGTAGCGGTTGATGATTCGTTGCAGCTCGGGGGCGATGATGTTTGCGGCTCTGTGGTAGATGTGGTGGGGACAAGGGTCTGTGGGGGCACCGGAGCGGGTGGTCCTCATAGTCTTTAGGGTGTCTTCGATGCTGAGGTCGGTCCATCTGTCCAGTTTCGGCTGTGTGGTGCAGGGAGAGGTGGGAATGTGTTCCTCTTGGGGGTTGTTGTTGTCGAAGTTGTCATTGGTGGTCTTGACTTTTTGATGGAAGAAGGCACTGAGTCTTTTGCAGAGGTCCTGGAAGTGTGGATTTCGGGATTTCAGTAGTCTCACTGTTGGGTTGGGAAAACTCTTTGATGATGCCAAAACGTTCCTTGCTGTTGTGTGCGTGGGTGGAGATTCAGTCCTGGAGTGCTTTCTTACTTAAGTGTCTGATGAGTTTGTGGTGGACGTTGGTGGCAACTTTGAAGTTGTTGAGGTCTGCAGGTGTTCTGGAGTTCCTCCATAGCTTTTCGAGGCGTCTGTAGGTTCGTCTAGATTCACGGAGTTTGGTGGAGAATCAGCTGGCTTTCTTGGCGTGTGGTTTGGAAGTTTTCTTGAGAGGGCGATGGTGTTGGCGCAGTCGGTGATCCAGTTGTGTAGGGTACGGGCAGCGGTGGTAGGGTCGTCGTCTATGGCGGTGGGAGCGGAGCTGCTGAGGGAGGTGGCGAGCTGGTTGTCGGAGATCTTGTTTCAATTCCTGCGCTGGAGCTGGTGTGAAAGTCTGCAGGAGATGGTTGCTTTGAAGGTAAAGTGGACGCAGTGGTGGTCCGTTCATGGGAGTGCGGAGGTGTTGCTGAAGGTGATGGAGTTTACTGCTGTGAAGATGGAGTCGAGGGTGTGTTCTGTTGAGTGCATTGTTTCTGGTACGATCTGTATGAGTCCGATGTTGTGGAGGTTGTCCAGGAGGGGAGGTGAAGTTGGGGTCTTGGCGATTGTGAAGGTGGAAGTTGAGGTCTCCTAACAAGGTGTAGTCGGTGGAGGTGATGGCATGCTGGGTGATGTCTGTGATGGAGTCGGCAAAAGGTGCGTGGGGTCTGGCGTTGTCTATAGATGAGGGTGCCTCGGAGGGTGGTGGACGGGTTCGTCTGTATCGAAGTGAAGATGTTCCATCAGGTCTGTGAGCTCGTGGATGTAGGTGCTCAAGCGGAGATTTAGCTTTGTGGGCGATAACGATACCTCCGTTGGGGCGGTCCTTCTGGTTGATTTTGTATCCTTCGGGGATGGTGATAGCGATATCTGGCCTGAGACAGTTTTTGGCCAAGTTTCAGTAAGGAAGGCGACGCTGGGGTGGGGCTGTTGAGGAGGTCCCAGATTTCCGCGGCGTGTCTGTAGAGGGAGCGTATGTTTAGGAGACAGCATTGCAGGATGTGGGGTGAAGTTGTTGCTGGAGGGCGTAGGTGGGCCCTGGGTCTCGGCTGTGATGCGAATTGAAAGCTAAATGGAAAATGTGTTTCTTGATGTCTTTGGTGTCATAAAATACCAGTAACCTTGTTTAATAAAAAAAAACATTACAAAAACTCATAATTTTGGCAGATTAATGAACCGAAAGGCTCATGGATACAGTGTGATTTGCCAAAGCACAGCTGACAAGCTTTCTGTATGCTATTATGTGATATTTTCACAGTACTCCCGTGTGTGATGTTTGCATGTGTTGTGTGTACCACTTTTTATATTGCAGTATTTATATAGTGCTTACTACCCCTATGTGGGGCGCTGCAGCACTTGCCTACATGAGCAGCATGCTACATTGTGTAGGGTGGGAAGGATGTTTTTGTTTTGATTCTATGTGAGAAGTGTATCCAAGTTGAGTGTGATGACCCCAAAGGTGCTTTTGTTGTCATGGGATGAAGCGCATAGATTTGTTGTGTGTGATGAAGTGTGAGGGATGCATAGTTTTATGGTTTTAAGTATGCTGGAAGCTTTGAACAGTTCTTCAGGTCCCTTCATGGTATTTCTTATAATAAAGTCTGCTCAGCCAGTTAATGCACGGGTTGTCCAAACTAACATTTTGTATATAGTTGTGGTTCGCAGTTGGCATGGTTGGAGGGAGAGTGAAGTGGAGAGAACTGTTGGATGGGGATTTTTATTATCTTCCAATATCTGAGTGTCTTTGCGGGATGTAAAGAATGGTCAGATTGTATTAATATTTGGAACCTGCAGTGGTTGACTATATTAAAGTCCTCCCAATTGTCCTGCAGTGTTTGACAGATCTCTTCAGTTATTCCATACCTGATCATTTGGTGATTGTTTGAATGGAAAAGTAATCTACATGGTAATACAAATGCACCCCTGCCCTGAGTGCTCAACAATACTGATGTCTGGATCCCTAATGCAGATTTTTGTTGTCATATGCAAACACGGATTGTGCACCATGACATAGGCCAGCCTCACGGATTGTGGTCCTTCTGGGCTGGGAGGAGCGCCCAAAGCGATACCCTCATACTGGTGGAAGGTTGCCTTCACCAGGAGATAAGCCGCACAAGTGCAGTGGTGGCAGCATACCACCATCCGTAGGAGTGAAGAGGCCCTTTTTAACCTTTCACTGGAGTGAGACCTACTGGCTCACTTACTTTTAAAGTTCTGCTGCTGTGTGCTTAACTCACACTAGGGGTGGCATCCTGGTGTGAACTTGAGTCACTCCCATGGCCCCTGTTATGGGACTTACAGCGTTGGACACTCTCCAGCTGTGACCGACTGTTTTTCAATAAGAAGAGGGAGCAGAGGAGTGGACACTTCAAAAAAGCAAAACCCAGCATAAAATTTCAGACTCGGACCCTAAATTGGGTTTGGTGCCCAGAAATGGACTATAAAAAGTGGAGGTTGAGACCAAAGACAAATTTGTCATCTGCCAAGCAGCCAGACAGGCTGTGAGAGCGCTGGAAGCACTGCAAGACTCCTGCTTCTGACCAAGAAAGGGGGGCCAAGGCCTGCTAGTGTCCCTGCTGGGTTAGGGGACATTACCCAGGGAATCCAAGACCACCTTCCCTGGAGCCTCGAGCACTAGTGCCTGCCTGCTTGCTTGCCAAGACCAGTGTGCATTGTGAGGAACAGAAGTGCTTTGGAGGGAGCAAGGCCCACTGAGGAGCCCTGTCGAATGAACTCCCTGTGCGAGATGTGAGGAAATGGCTGCTGAACTGATCTGGTCTTGCCTGTGTGCAGGACAAAGTTGGTGATCCCCAAATGCTAGGAGAGGGCTGACGTGAAGTTAGCTGCGTGTCGTCCTACATCTATCGGGCCAGGTACAACATGGCAGCACGGCAGTGATCCTGTTTGCTAGTAGGGGCCATTGGAGAAAGACTGCTGTGCGAAAAGGGGGCGTAGCCCTGTACGGTATCTTAAGCAACCCCGCATGCCAGGAGGGGCCACCGTGTAGAGTATTACCATGCTGATTGGCCATGGACTGTCATTTGCGGTGACCCAGAATGCCAGAGGGGATCACTGGGAGCACCAAAGAATGTGACTTGTTCTGCCCCACTGGAGAAGTGAGGACGCGGTGGGAGCACTGTCACCCAGGTGAGGGACCCAGGACAGGATCCTCATAGCCATCTCCCTATTGGGAGCTAAACACACACCTATCCTGCAGGAGGAGCTGTGAAAGCCTCCGCTCGCTTCAGAGCTTGATCACAAGTGAGACACTGCACCTGCTAAGTGCGGCTGTCTTACCTGAACTTGGCTGCAGCTCATGTGTGTGCCCTGGGATGGGGAACCCTCAGGAACTCCAAATGCTTCACTCTTGCCAGTGCACGTAAGACTGGCTTCTGGCCTATCATCCCCGGTGGAAGTTGCTGATTCTAGCGCTGGAACACTGTTGACTTTAACTGAAAGTCAAAGTAAACTCTTGAGACCTGGACAGCTAATAGGGAAAACCATGGATGTTATCAATAGTGAATGGGGAATAACCACCATCACTAACACAAGGTGAGAGTGGGACAGGGAATCGCCAAAGAAACATTGGAGCCGCCCTAGGGGAATTGTGTAATCAAGGGGAATTTTGTAATTGTGTGATTTTTTTTTTTTGTTTTTTTTGCTGTGAATGCTGTAATTTTCCTTTGGAGGGGTAGCAGTAGAAATACAATGCTTCTGTATTTTCATAAAAGTGTGTATTGGGCTGGGCACTGATTTATTTCTGCTACTGCGTGCTTTTTGAGTTGTGAGCATCTGTTCACTACCCTGTATCGCCCCCATCCTGTATTCCCCTCATCCCTGAGGGCCCCTTGAACTTCATGGACTGCATACATTGAGAGTTAATTGCAGAAGGGGTACTTGGCCCTCAGGATCCCTTAGTAAGTTGGGCCCTGGGACATCAGGAGTAAAAGACCTCAACCCCCCATGGTTGAACCCAGTAACCCCTGCCTGTCTTGTGGCCCTCTGAAAGGGGTTCTGACCTTGATGTTTTTTGTTTTTGGTTGTATAGTGCTGGTGATGGACAACCCTCATGACAGATGTGTCTTATGTGAATTTAATCATTATAAGTTACAATTTGCTGCTGACCTAGTCATATTTGGGTCTTAGTATTATTGTGGACTATAACTGTTATATATGCAGATACATAACGATAGAATTCCATAACAAACCATAGGTCAGCACTTCTTAGCTTACTTGCAAATCGAAAGCAGTATGCTGGTTGGGTTGTTTCCAGTTTGAGGATTGTAAGCTGAGGATTACACTTTAGGGTACTCCTGGTTTCTGTGCACTGTTGCCGGCGTATGGGTAATGCAGTTATCCAGGAAATAGCTTTGTTTTCAACTTTCTTTGGAAGTGCATATGCTCCTGGTACTTCTGATGTTGGCTGTTAGTGATTTCCAGAGCTTGGCGGCTTATACTGAGAAAGCAGTGCCTTCCACAGGTTTCACATGGCAAGGTGGTATGAACGAAAGTGGTCAAGCTTGAGCGCAGTGAGCTGTTTGGTTAATAAGCTTGTTCAGGGGTGCTGATTAATTGAGGAAGAGCAGCACTATCATTGTGAAATAGTTTTTTTATCAGCACTGAAAGAAAGGTGAAAAGCGTTTCACTTTTTTAACATTTGTTTAGAGAAGTTAAATATTCTGCAAATTAAGTCTACACTGTGAATTACAGGGCATATTTGTGTGAACATTAAGGATAGCACCATAGTCCTATACAGCATAGAGTTACTGGGTGTACACTTGTGGATCCATAGTATGGAAATAGCGTCAGCCTTGGAGACAAGTGTGATTGTGCATATTAAAATTATTTGGTGCATTGTTTACAAATAACTACATTTTGGGGTGCAAGTAGTAGTCCATTTTGAACAAGGTAGAGGCTGAGCGCACCTGTTGAGGTTTGCTGTGGTGTGTTTGAAAGTAGATTGGGGCTTAAAGCCAAAGCCTGCTCCAAAAAATCTGAGAGAAAGGCTAAAGCTTCTCTTGATAATAGATTATCTACCAGTGGATACTTGGGTTTATGCCCCTGTTAAATAGATGCAATACAATGCTATTGACAAATTCTGTCTGGATAGCGAGGGCATTTATAAAATGTGGATCTTATTTCTATAACTTTGTTGAAGATTGTAAGTAACTGCAGAATGTTCAATAATGTAGGAGTGTCCCACATAGGGTGTTTTATCTCAATCTGGCATTGTAAGCATGTCTATAATGTTTTATCCTATTGTACCAAACTCTGGAATATGCATAGTGTTTTTATAAAATTTCAGTGGGTAGTCCATAGAGCCTGACAGGTGTCTCTCAGTGACAAATGTATGTCTGTTAACCTCTTGACTGAAAATTGTGGGTCATGTGAAGTTTTGATGAGGGTAATCCCATTAAGGTGAATAGACATTTGGCCAAAGGTGAAGCATTTTGAATTACTTCAAGTCTATAAACCCTACAGGACGGTGTCACAATGTTTGTATAATATCAATGATCCTATTTCAGATGATAAATGGCATTATTGATGACGTAATGAGAGATATATGTGAGGTCATAAGCAGAATATGGCTGGGTGCAAATTACATTTAGCTCAGTACAAAATAACTGGAGAATTTTTGTGTTTTTATTTTAACCTCTTCCATGCATCTGACGGCCCCCGGCCTTCTGACGTTATGGTGGGCGTGTGCGGAGGACGGTTAGGGGCCGTCTGAACCGTGCACACGAGGAATTCTTCCGCACCACGGGAGAATTCTGGCCGTGGCAAAGCGGTTATAGCACAATGAAACTATAAGGTCACTTTAACCTTTTTGTTTCTGTTAGTAAATTGCAGTTTATTTAACCTTAGGGAAGATCTTGTTATCATACCTAACTATAACATTACTTTAACCTTTACTTTATTTCAGTGCAGGGGAGGTTGACTAAAGTGCCTAACCCCCTCCCCCCCGCAGCACCCCTCCCTCTGCTAATACCCAACCCACATTTTATTTAATAATACATTTTTATGTGGGTACCACTTTGAGAAACACTTTGTTGCCAGCAGAAAAGTAGTGCAGTGCTGTGGTCGCAAGGCTGTTTTTTTGTTTTCATTCAGGCACATATACTTTTTTGTCAAACAACTAACATGACAGCTAGGTACGAAGGATAGCACTTGCAAAACCGTCCCTTATTAACTTGGTGCGCAGTCAGCCTTTTTTTTGTTGTTTTTCAACATACTTTTTTGTTTAGAATCAAAGCATCAAAACTAACAGTACCAGATGCAGTTGAACAGGAAATGATCGTATGATGATATGTTACAACTGGATAAGTCAGGTTGTGATGTCTAAAGCAGTTACATACACGAATGACGAAATGCACACCATGATTATCCAGTTTTTTTGAAAACTTTCAAAAAAACTCGATAATCATGGTGTGCATTTCGTCATTCGTGTATGTAATTTTATGGCAGGACCGGAGGCTTCGGATTATGCCTTCTTTCTCCGCTTTATTTTTACAGCAGCGATATAAAACATCAACAAAAACCAAATTTCCCATGATCACTTGGGGAAATAAAGAGTCTGTCAACAGGAGTCCTTCTTCTCTGTCCGCACTCCAGCCAGCCCTGATAGTCCTTCCATGGTGTTTCCTCATCCTCTTTCTTCGCTGCTCAGCAGCAAGTTTAGTCGATATTTTCTTCATCTCCTGGGTTTGGGGAGTGTTTGTGTGATTTCTGCTTGGCGCTTGACTGTTTCTGGCAGCGCGGGTGATTTTCTGTTTTTCACAGATTCCCTGGTAATCGCGGGACGCTGCGGGTGTGCCTGACGCGATTTTGACCTGGTAGTTGGTGCGGCGTGGTCCTCCAGCCGCCAGGGAGCGGACTTTCCTCTTGGTGGGTAGCGCGAGTTTGAAGCGCGAAAATCGGGGTCTTCTGACTGGGACTGTTCGCTTGAGGTTACCTGTCCCCTGCCACCTGGTTTTACGCCCTTGAGGGTCTGTATTTCTCCCTGTTTTTCACCTGAACGCCCTTTGGGGTCGGTATTGTGTTTTCCCTGAACACCCTGTGGGGTCGTAATATTGCACTGTGTGTTGTGGTGCTGAGGGACACTGTCCCGGTGGCTTGCCCTGAGATAAATAAGGGCTGGTGTGTCCCTAGGGCTCTGCCCGTCCATTGTGCGCCTTTGGGCCACCCACATTCGCCTGGGCTCCCTCCCAGCTCCAAAGTTGTGCCTAGCCAGGGCTATATATATCTATTCTGTGCTATGGCACTCACGCTGACTGGCGCTTCCTGGATCCTGTGGAGCCTCCTGTAACTCAGCATGCAGGGGGAACATGACCAATACCAGGAGGAGGATCCGCTAAACTACCTCCCCTGGCATGATGATTTCTACCAGGCAGTGGATGATTCTATTTACAGGGCTGTAGATCAGGCCATGGGGCCCTTAGAACAACGTTTATCAGCGCGCTTGGAGGATGCCTACGCAAAATTGGCAGCCCTTATACCGACTACCCCTGCCCCAACCCATGTACCTACCTTCCCACCCCCCCCCCCCCACCTCCCCCCTTAGCAACAAGCCTTGCATTGAAGGGGTTGATGCAGAGGCCTTTGCACGTTTGGAGAGCGTGTTTGGGGCTCAGGCGCCTTCTCATCCCAACCCGCCAGCCCCTACAGGGGGGCCCTCTCCGTCTCCCCGGCCAGTAACTCCGGACCCCTTTGATGACAGACACTCCCCAGATTCGGATGAGGAAGCATGCTCCTCTAGGTCCTGGGCCCCGGCCCCTGCCCCAACAGGGCCATCAGACATGCTGGATGTTGATGATATCGTCCACCAGAGGTCCTCAGACTGGGTTCCCAGGGATAAGGTGGCCCAATATGTGGTGGCTCGTCTACCCGCAGCCGCCTTCGAGCGGAGTGTCCCCGCCCCAGTCTGGAAGGGAAGGTCGCTCTCACACCCGAGATAGACCCAAAAATGGCGACATTTCTAGCTAAATTTGTTAGGGACCCGAAAAAGAGTATAGACCGCTCCTGGCGCGCCTGTCAGGACAAGCTGTTCGATGCAGTAGGGCCTGTCACGAAGATGTTGGACATGGCTGAGGAGGCCAAGGTGTCAGGGTACGTGATATCCCCGGAGGTTCTCTCCAATTGGGCGCAGATAAAGGTGGATCCCAAGTTTGGGGACCTCGCCTCTTCGGAGGCTGGAGCAGTGGCCCAGGGGGGGTTGTTCGGTGAACCCTTCGTTAAGGAGTTGGGAAGTTTGTTGCAACTTTCACCTCCCTTGACAGGGCGCAAGCCAACATCCGAAAGGTGTTCACCCCTCGGGTTTTCGACAGGGCCGGACATAGCGGGAGCCGCTCATTCGGTCGCTTCAACAGCTCCGACCGGGGGTGATGCTCTGGCTGTGGTCAAGTCCAGGACAACGCCCGGTTTAATGGTTTAATAACTTCTACCCAACAAGAAGCCAGAAGTTCCATGGTCGTGGCCACCAGAGAGGGCAGCAGCAAGGTGCTGGAAGTGGTGTGTGCTGCCTTCAGCGAGCTTGCAGGTGGGGGGGTGCTTTGCGCAGTTCTTCCCAGCTTGGGCTTCCCTCACCAGCGATGCGTGGGTTCTGTAGACTGTCCAGGGCTTCCATCTGGAGTTTCATGCCCGTCCTTGTCAGTTTCATCGCCCCCGTCCCATTTCATTTTTGCAGCGCGACACAGAGTTGGTGCGCAAGGAGGTTTGCGCCCTCCTCTAAAAAGGGGCGATTTGTTGTTCAGCAGAGCATCCAAGAGGTTTTGTCAGAAATCTCTTCTTGGTCGACAGTGGCAGGCGGCCGGTTATCAATTTGAAGGAGTTCAACGAGTGGCTGGTGTACCGCCACTTCAAGATGGAGGGCATTCACCTCCTCCGGGACGTCTTGAGACCGAGCGATTGGATGGTCAGGCTAGACCTAAAGGATGTGTACCTGACTGTGCCTATATTTCCCCCTCATCGCCGTTTTTTGTAGTTCAGGTGGGATGGTCAGGTTTACGAATTCGCCACACTCCCTTTCGGGCTATCTTCTGCTCCATGGTGTTTCACGAAGGTCCTTCGGCCGGTGGTGGAGTTCCTCAGGGCGAGGGGAGCGAGATTGATTGTCTACTTTGACGACATGTTGTTTTTGGACCGGAGGTTGTCCGCCCAGTTGCAAACCACAGTCCACTTCCTTCAAGGTCTGGGTTTCGTTATCAACGAAGAGAAGTCCCTGCTGGTCCCCGTCCAATGTGCAACATTTTTGGGTTTCAACATCAATTCGGTAACGTCCACTCTGAGTCTACCCGCCATAAAAATGGCGAAGATCAGACACGAGTTACATCAGACTTTGGCGAAGAGTCAGATCTCTGTTCGCAAGTTGGCACGCCTGGTGGCGCTGCTCACTTCCTCAATTCAGGCTATTTTTCCCAGACCCTTGCATTACCGTGCCATGCAGCGCCTGAAGGCCTATCCCCTCAGACAGGGGCTGACGTATTCTCAACTGATTCCCCTATCGGATGAAGTACGGGACGAAATGAGGTGATGGCTCACGCACATGGAGGCCTGGAACGGCTGTGCGATTTTCGGGTCCGCCCCAGATATTATCGAGTCCATGCCAGTCGCTCAGGGTGGGGTGCTCGCTGCGGGGAGTTTTCCACAGGTGGCACCTGGTCCACTCGAGCAGTCGTTACACATCAACTGCTTGGAGTTACTGGCGGGCTCCTTCGCGGTACAGTACTGGACAAAGTGCAGTCGTGTGTCCTACTCAGGATGGACAACGTTTCGGCGATCCGGTACATCAACCACCTAGGTGGGACCAGATCCAAGATGTTGGCGAACCTAGCCAGGGATTTCTGGCACTTTTGCCTCGACAACCAGATTTCGGTAATGGCAGAGTACTTGCCGGGACGGGAGAAAGAGGTAGCCGAATGGCACTCCCGTCATGTTTTGGATGCCAGTGTGTGGAAACTGGACCCCCAAATCTTTACCCGCCTGTTGGGGGGGTATGGAGTCCGTTCTCGTGGACCTGTTTGCGTCAAGACTAGATCATCAGTTACCGAAATTTTTCAGTTGGCGGCCGGATCCTCTGGCGGAGGCAACGGATGCCTTCCTCCAGGATTGGCAGGGGGAGCAGGGCTATGCCTTTCCCCCATTCTCTATGATCACAGGAGTATCTGCGCTCGTACGTCGCCAACAGGCGGAGATGGTGTTGATCACCCCGCTGTGGAGGTCTCGAGTTTGGTTTCCAGTTCTACCAGAACTTTCCTGGGATTTTCCAATCCAACTCCCCCACTCTCCTCACATTCTCCTCAATCCAGATCTCGTTCCTCATCGTCTAGTCCAGGACGGAACATTGAGACTGCTGGCCTGGAGGATCTCCCGCATCGTTGGACGCTCCCAGGCCTTTCGGGAAAGGCTGAGGACTTGCTCTCCAAGGCATGGGCAGATAGCACGACAAAAAGATACCGATAAGCCTGGCACCGATGGCGTAGTTGGTGTTTGCAACGGGGTGTCGATCCCGTGGGGGCGGATGTAGTCCTTAATTTTTCGGCAAGTTTGGCGGAGGACGGGCTGGCCTATCGGTCAATTAACACCTTCCGATCCGCGATCTCGGCAGGACATGTTGTGGTGCAGGGCTCCCCTATCGGCGAGCACCCCTTAGTGTGCCGTCTATTTAGGGGAATACGTCTCTCGCTCCCCCCAGAGCCGTGGTATTCTGTCCTCTGGGACGTGAACAGAGTCCTAAACCTGTTTTTCTCTTGGCAACCCAATAGGTTTCTCTCCCGTAAGGAGGTGACAGCCAAGCTTGCAATGTTTAGTTTTTTGCAGACGGGTCTCAGACGTCTGGGCCTTGGACATTTCTGCCAGTTATTTCCCCTGAGGGAGTATCCTTCACAGTGAGCAGTAGGACGAAATCTAACACAAGGGTCATTTCATACCCAGCTTTTCCTGATTCCCCGAAGCTGTGTGTGGTTCAGTGCCTCCGTGCTTACGAAGAAGTAACTGGTGGGTCTTGCCTTCTGGGTGAAAGACAACTGCTCATTGCACTACGCAAGCCATACAAGGCGGTTTCTTCCCTGACTATCGCCAGATGGGTGCGTTGGGTGATGCAGGAGGCGGGGATAGATACGAGACAGTTTGGTGCTCATTCAGCGAGGGGTGCGATGGCAACTAAAGCTTTTGCCCTAGGGGCACGGTTGGAGGATCTGATGCGTGAGGCCGATTGGTCCTCAGATTCCACCTTTAAGAGGTTCTATTTCAAGCCGGTGCTTGGTGGCAAGGCTAGTTGTCGACGAGCTTTGAACTGGCATCCGAAGCCTCCGGTCCTGCCATAGAATAGAAATAGAATGGAAATCTGCCTAGCCTAGGTGTTAGTAAGTTCCAATTCTATTAAGGACTCCTAGGCGAGGATTATCCCTCCCAATGACTTCAGTGAAGGGGACCCTCCCTGTATTGGTGGAAGTTATCCATTCATGGGGCTTATGTGTATTAGTGAATTGATAACTACTGCTTACAGTTGGTTACCTTGTGCTTTATGGCACTGCTTTCCGGCTCAGCCTCTGACACTTTTGCAGGAAATGATGGTTCCAAACATGCGTGAAAATCAAACGCAAAGTGCATCGCGCGAAGAAAGAGGATGAGGAAACACCGTGGAAGCACTATCCGGGCTGGCTGGCTGGAGTGTGGAGAGAGAAGAAGGACTCCTGTTGACAGACTCTTTATTTTCCCAAGTGTTCATGGGAAATGTGGTTTTTGTTGGTTTTATATCGCTGCTGTAAAAATAAAGCAGAGAAAGAAGGCATAATCCTCGCATCCGAGTCCTTAATAGAATTGGAAATTACCAGCACCTAGGCTAGGCAAATTTCCATTTTTTCAGTTTGCCTGCCAGACATGTTACACCCATCATGGAACATTTAAGACTCGGGATAACCGCATGTGAGACATAAGGACATCTGGTTTTAAAATCAGCAATTTTTAAAGGGACACGGACGCTTGTGAACTATCCTTGTATTAACGCAACAGAAATGTACATTTATTGATGTTTTTATAACATTATGCTATGTCATTAAGTAACGTGCCGAGGGTTAAATTTAACTTGCCGTATACATCTAAGGGAGGGCGGGGTATTAGATTTGTCAACTTTCAAGCATCAGCAGCACGATTTAGCATATGAATAGCAATGCATTAGTAAAGAGTGGGGAGGCATTCTGGGATGTGTAGTCTCGTAATACGTAGGGAATGAAATGATTGGAAGAAGCGAGCGCCAAGGGTCCACCAAACCAAAGGCGTCTAGAAATTCTGAGAGCCAGAGATTCATGCCACTTTGATCCCTGGGGGCTGTCAGTCTATAGTGGCATCTATCGTGGCATTAAAGCCGCCCCCCAGTATCAGTTCACCTTGTGGGAGTGCGAGGAGGGAATTTATCCAGGGCAGGGAAGGCCACCTGATGTAGAGCCGGAGGGATATATACTGACACCAGATTATATGGACGCCCATCCCACTGGCATGCCGCAATTTGGCCCTGCTCGTCAGTCTATGACCCAGTAATAACAATCGGGAAGCGTTTATTGATCAGGACGCCCACCCCGCGAGACCCAGAGGTAAATTCAGAGAGCACTACCATTTTAACCCCCCACCTATCCAGGGCCCTGCAGGCGGAGCCCACCAGGTGCGATTCTTTGATTAGGGCCACTGCCACTGCCGGTGCCCTGCGTTTAAGATATTGTAGGACCAGTCCTCTTTTTATCCTATCCCCAAGGCCGTTTACATTCCATGATATAACAGAGAGAGGGGCGCTCTCCTTATCAGGGGTCAGCGATTGTGCGGCCAATGGGTCAGCCCGAGCAGTCATTTGTGCCATGTAATACCTTGTCAACTGGAGAATCTGCAGTGCAATATCAACATCAAGTATAAAGTTTGCATATGCCTAGTAATCACGTAATGTCCCTGAAACATTGAGAAAACCATAACCTGGACCCGGCCCCCCTCCCTGCCTCCCTGCACAGCGGGTCTAAAACTACCCGCCACCCAAACATTGCAGAGTGCTTTTGACCCATAACTTGTACTTGCATAAGGGGAGGAGAGTAGTCTCACGAGCATCTCGCATCATCCCCATATAGAAAGCATTGTATATTGGTTACCAGTCCAATTTAGAAGTCTTTGTCCCACCTCAGCGAGAGCGCCAATCAGCGCGAAGCCCGCTACAGTCCCAATCACAGCCAGTGATCCGCTTCAGTCGAGCCGGCCGGCAACCGGGCCCCCCATCAACCCCGTGTGGTGGTTTCTTTCACCAGCAGATGGAGAATCACAGAATCCGGTCTTACCCTCACTGTCGCCTGTGTGGTATCCTCTGTTGATCTCGAGTCCCTGGAGTCCGGATGCACACCCTCCAGCAAACTATGTTGTTGCTTCTTGCCTAATCTTTCAGGCCCGGTCACCGGGCGCCAGCCCTCTAGCCAGTCGTGGGCCTCTTCGGCGTCTCAAAGAACCAACGTTTCCCCTCGGCCTCGACCCTCAACCTTGCCGGGAAGAGCATAGAGTACTTCAACTCACAGGTTCTCATTTCTTTCTTAACCTCCAGAAAGCTACGACGTTGTTTAGTCACTGCTGCCCTATAGTCTGGAAAGAAGGTAACAGTGTAGTTCTCAATACGGATTGGAGGAGCAATTCGTGCAGTCTGCAGGATCGTGTCGTGTTCACGGAAGTTGATGATGCGGGCGAGTATGGGCCGGTGAGTATGGGCCGGTGGGGCGCCGGGTCGCGGTCTTCCTCCCGGCACTCGGTGGGCCCTTTCAACCAAAAAGAAGTTAGACACGCCGCGTGGTTGGTGCTGGTTCTTTATGAGGTCTTCAACAAATAAGTCCAGCGCAGGGCCTCCCGCACTTTCGGGCACACCAATAATGCGGACGTTGTTGCGTCTCGAGCGGCCATCCTGGTCGTCTAGTTTGGCCACCATTAGTTTATCTGCTTCCAGCTGCTTGACCTGGCGCTCCAGCGCGATTGTATTCGTGGAGAGAGTCGCCGTTGTAGTTTCAACCTCCGTCATCCTCGTGGCCATTTTCTGGAAGTCAGCATGGATTAGCGAGATGTCTGTTGAGATCGATCCCACAGTCGTTTGGAGCTTGGTCATGATGTCTTGCAATATGATCTCCGGAGGCTTCTCTGCTGGAAGGGTACCCCATCGCTCTGTGTGCGATCCCGATTGGTCTGACGGATCCTTGCTGTATGCATATTTGTCCAATTTCAGTTGCTGTCCAGTTCGCCGGCCCCCCATCCTAATCAGTCCTCTGTATATCGCTATAGACCGCCCGGGCAGGTGCCAGTATTTGTCGCTGCCTTCCGCGGGACCAAACAGCCACGCGCGGCCTTTCGGGTTTCTTGACTTCCTCACCCCGCAGCCAGAGCCTGTGAACGTGACTGGGGGGGGGGGGTCACCTGGCCTGTTGATATAGCTGCGTACAGGAGTCCTCCCGGCAGTACTGCGGTGCGTCAATGTTGTAGTCGGAGCAAGCACTTCAGTGTAGTTATCCTCAAGGCGAGCACCCTCGGTCCGCACGCAGCGCCCTTCTCAACGCCTTGGGTCTCTGCGTCGCTTATTTCAGGCTGCAGTCTAAGGTGCAGGAGAGATGTGCACTAATGTGAAACCACTCATTTACTTTCAAAGCGCTGCTGGCAGAGTGGTTTGGGGAGTGCGGCTGTATCAAGGTACTGATATCCAGGGCAGCGCTTGGGACTACAGGCACAGCACACTGTAGGTGACACCGCAGGGAGCACTACATCAGGAATCCCCGGCCCCAGCGAGCACACACCCAGTCCACCGGGTCTTAACAGGCTGATTCGCCCGGGGGCTCCGAGAGTTCACCGCAGCAGTCCTGGTGCGATCTTTGTCAAATTAAGGAGAGTGCCTCCATGCTCGGCAACAACTCCAACAGCCGCAGTATGTCTCCTCTGCGGGCAGGCACTCCGTAGGCAATGACAATCTCGCTGGGGCTTTGTAGCTCTGCGCTGCCAGCGCGGCTCGTCCCGGCGCCGCCGCAGCACAGACCCCCACTGGGTCTCAGCTCCCGCTGTGATGCACAGCACACACGGAGGCGCCGCTTCGCAGTAGTGCTCACGGTTATTTTAGGATTGGGTCCGCTCTTCACCGCAGATGGTCTTGAGCGCTGCCCGTCAGCTGTTTTTCTCAGCGCTGCCATCAGCACCTCGCAGTCACCGGGCAACGCGATGCCCCGGCTTCACATCAATCTCCAGGCTGCGTCTCTGGCACACGAGGTAGAATGATAAATCTGCAACTCTCGGGTCTTGGGAGTAGCTCAGCCGGTCCCGCTATGATTCCGACGTCTCACTCGTGGTCGCTAGGGCATTTAGCACTGTCGGATCAGTGGACGAATCGATGGGGAAGTTGCTTCAGACACGGAGCCTCTCTAGGACACAGGCATTTGCTTTGGCTGCTAGCCACGCCTCCCTGAAGGATATCATTTTAAGTATGGCAGAGCCACTGACTTTAACAGGCCACAATAACAAAATATAAAATGTGAGCCTATTGGCTTTATGAAGGGGTCACCATATATACATATATAAAGCACACTTTTTTTCTTTGTCATGTCACCATTTCTTTCATTCACACAGTGCAATGTTTAATAAAAGTGATTGTCTTAAAAAATGTTTAATAAAGTTTGATTGAAAAAAATGTTCAACCTCTCTTAGGGAGTGATTATGACTTTGGCTGCCATTCCTCCACCCCACTCCCAAACGGTCAAGGCTCACTGCCGGCCAGCCGCCAAATTACTTGTTTTCTTGTTGTCTGTCGAAAAAGGCACCACATTGAGAACGCAAAGCAGGTTCCTGCACAGCATGAACTGTTGAGTCAATGCCGTGCAGGAACTGAGCATGCATACATACAGGGGACACACCATGTGCCCCCTGCATGCATCCCCATGGCCTGAGGCACCAGGGGGCCCTATAAAGGACCCCTTAGTTCCCTCACCGCCATCCTTTTCATGGCAGGCTTACCGCCATGAAAAGGCTGGCAGTGAGGAAACTCGTAATATGCTTGACAGTGCTGCAATGGCACCACCAGTATATTACTGCCTCACACTGCCTGGGAACAGCGGTTCCCCGGTGATTCAGTGGGCCTGTTGTGGTCTGACCGCCAAACTCTTAATAGGGGAGTCGGACCGCGGGCTTGATGGTAGCTGCTGCGCCACTGCAGGTTTGGCAGTCCTTTCAACCGTCAAACTCATAATCACCCCCAGTTTTCAGACTACAAACTGCAGACATAGAACAAACCACAAGAGGGCTCTGCACTCCAGCTGAAGAGCATAGAGCTCCAGCTATGAGTGCTTTAAAAAATATGGTTGGGGTCAAGGATTTAATGACCCAGCAGACTTATTTTTATTATTTTGTAACACTGCTGAGAGGTTGCTACACTTCCTGCAGGCCCCACATCATAAAAAAAACAGTTTGCCAGTACCCTTCTCTCTTCTAGGGGTGCCACAATGCTCCCAAAAAAATTAACAAAAAGCGCTTGCAGGGCATTATGGGGCAGTCCTTAGCAGAGCAGTGAATAATCATGCCGCTTATTTATTAGTCCATTTTTTTTTTATTATGTTTTTTAGGTGGACAGTACCCACACAGGGTACCTGCACCTTTTTTTTTTTTTTGGGAGGGGGAACTGTGGGGTGGGGGGGGGGGGGATCTAAGGGGCCGCATGGCCTCGGTAGCCTCCTACGCATACTCCTCCCCTTTTCAAAATTATCGGCCCAGGGAATGGGGTGCCTGGGGCGTCCCGGGTAGGGTGGGCTGTGCACCCCTCCACTTTTTCAAATTACCAGTCTCGTGGAATACGCTCCCTGGTGCCTATTCAGGGCTTGGCGTGCGGGCTGCATGTACCCCTCCCCTTATTTATTAATATGCACCACCCCTTGGATTTTTGTAGCTTGAGAGGCCACATTTCTTTAAGGAAAAATATTGTTCATTTTATTGCAGATTTGTATATCCACCGTGAATTTGCTGTAAAATAAAAATAAATGATTTGGGTCCTGGGATCTCTCTGGAATTCCCCCACACTAGCCCTTGGGAGCAGAGTATGACTACCCAGCCCTCTTATATGTTTTTTTAAACTTTTTTTACAAGACCAAGGACTGAGTCGGCTGCCACCACATCGTTGTTGATGTGGTGGCAGCCAATCAGATCTCTTCTCGTAATCTGCCGGCACTGAAGATCCACTATGACCTGAAATATTTATACATTTTGAAGCTTAATTTCTCAGAAACTACTAAATAAATTTACAAGAAATCACAAAAAGCACACTTTCTGAACCGGGATCTAGCTTTCTGCCAAATGTGGTGTAAAACCGTTTAGCCATTTGGGCTGTAGCAGTCTAAATTTCAGAAAACGAAATGGGGAAATTGCGTTTTGGACCCTTCCTTTTTCTCCGCCCTCCCTTGATGGATCACCCCAAATCTTTCCAGGGAGGAGCTGAGGTGAAAGACTTTTTTGGGGAAGTTTTGTGAAGATTTGTCAAATGGCGCCAAAGCTATAAGTAAACCAAAAAATGTTTTTCCCTGTGGAAACGTGGTCCTAACGATAACTACCCAGTGACAGTCTCCCCTGTAGATATAGAGACCACACACATATATACACCGACCCCTTTGAAGTAAAAGAGGCTTCGGAGAGAGTGAGTGAGTGAATTAATTTTAATGTTGCTCTGGGCAAAGAAAACAAAATAACAAATGCATTTGTATTTGCTCTGGTCGTGGTCACGGGTATTCAAAGTCAGTTTTCTGTGTTCTTTAGTATATTTAGAACCACCATGGGATCACACATATCCTTATGCAAAAAGTCTTTCTGGCAACTGTAATCCTCTTTTTATTATTTCAGTTTTTTACTGTTCTTCATGAAGTGTGTTCAGTGCTTAAAAAAGTATACATTCATGCAGTAGTCCATATTAACAGTTGTCGAATTGATAATTGTCCACTATAATCTAAATCAAACCTGACGACAAAATATTTTTGCATTTCATTTTTAAATATGATTTCAGGTAGGCATTGGTTCACGGCAGCCCTTTTCTCTTTCATCCCGCTGCCATAACTTTTTATTTGTTTAATAATCACATAATACTATCATAGCGCTCTCATTTGTTTATAATCCTATTCATCATTAAAGGCCTCTGGTAGGTGAGTCTTTCTTTTATTTCTCTGTTTATGGATTTTCTACATAATCCACTACAGTTTAGCTACCAGGTCTTTTATGAATATGTTTATCCATGGTCAAATAATAATTCTACCCTTTGATAGGTGAATGTATCATCAATATAATTTCTTTGATTTTATATACCTAATCACTGTTTTGTGTTGCAACGGTTCAAACCATTTCATGTTCTTTTCATTTGTATCTCATTACACATAATACTTTTGTTTTCAATCTTCCATATTTTATCCATATTAAAGTAGCTGCACAAAGAGCTCTTCATTCTGATTTTAATCATTTAGAGGTCATTGTTCCAGTATATAAGATGCATCCTGATACCAGTTTTCTCAAAACTGTTCATCTATTTATTTTCTCTACTGTAGCAATTCCACTACATCCTATCACATACATGTTTTCCTTGAATTGACATGCTACCAGATAGTTTCAATTTATTTCTGATACCTCTGTGGGGGTCATAGAATTCTTTTCTTCATTACACAAGTTGACTTCTCACATAAGTCAAATTTCTTGGTCATACCCAAATGTACACGACAAATGTATTATTGTATGTTATTTTCTTATTTATAGTTATTTTCCATCCGTTTCTTAACTCGGATCCATTTGATGTGTCTCCGATTTGACATTTGAAAATTATTTTCAATTACTCCACTGCCCGATGACATTGATTTCTTTAAAGCAGCTGTGTACCGGTTTGTCTTTAATACTTTTGGCTTTCCTGAAACTCACTGTTGATGTATTATCTAGAATTTTATGTAATGTTGGAACACTTTTTAAACTCTTCCAATTCCTTTTTAGGATTCTCATGATTTTTCCAAGTTTCTTTTAGAAAGGCGCTATCAATCTCACCTTGTCTATCCAATGTTGTATCATTTTGTAATTCGTAATCACTAAAAATTCATGTTTTCGTTCTGCTTCTCGTTTTGCTCCACTTACTACTGTATTGCAGTGCATCCTGTTTACATGAACCGTTTTTTTGTCTGTATGTTCCATGTCACCTATTCTTTGTTTGCAGGTCGAAACACCCTGGTTGTTTTGTTTTTGCGGGCCAGCATTAAAATACATTAGCTCACTCTCTTATGAGCGCTTGTCAAGCCTCTTTTTACCTGAAACCAAGGGGTTGGTGTCCACCCTCCTCATCCATTGGTCTGTTGATGTGCCATTCTGTAGTATCTTCATGTAAAGTTAATACTGTTCTCCTGTATCTTCTAACTAGCTGCTCAGCCAGTGTGAGAGTTCCATGTGGAATGTTGACGTGACTGGAAGGTTGGTGTGGTGTGAGACAGTTGAGAGGATGGGCTGAGCAGCTAGCAGGCTGCTCCTGGTGGGGCTATTCTATGGACTTTACTAACTTAATAAATATACTAAAGATCTATCCTGGCTACGTCTGCTGTGTCACATCAACCTATGGAACTAGGTCACTTCACATTCCCATGTGTTTGCCACCTGCTACAGCACACGGTAGTGAGCCAGCCCACTTTATTCCATGGCTTACTTCCCTGTGAGTGACTGCATACTGTTATTTCACAAGAAGCATATCGACTCTCAAATGAGTAACCTTTTGTGTTTGGGACTACTGTGGAAGTATTTGCTTTTGCTCCCAAAACTTGTGTTACTTTTAGCCACTTTTTTTAAATATTGGGGAGTGCTGACAGCACCCACTACAATAATGTTTTATAACAAACATGACAAAATAAAACCAGCATTGGCAAAGCTTATCAGCGTGCACCAGACCTATTGGCTTTGCTAGTGCTTGTTTTCTAAAGCTTTTGATGTCATTAGATGATTTCTAATTAGCAGTAATGCCGTTTAGAATTGTTTTTTAAAAAATATTTAATAAACATTGCTAGCCTTTTTGATAGCCCAATGTTAACCATTCCCATACCTGTGATCAAACATGGTGTTTGTTGCATCTGTGAAAACGTGTATTTGTGAGCTCTGTATTCATCAGTTACTCTACTTTTGGTAGTTATATTGCGTTGGTACACATGCTGTATTTATTTTGAGTGATTAATATGCATGTTTGAGCTTAACTTTTCTTTCTTCAATTTCAGGGCGGCTTTAAAATGGATTTGTTTGGGGATTTGCGGAGTATGAACAAACGGCAGGTATGCATCTATTTTGTTTTAATCGTGCCTAATACGCCACAAAATAATAGTACTGTATCGCAATGAATAAAGATATCAACACTGTGAAGTGATTGTTGTTATTAAAGTGTATTGGAGTAGCCATCGGGGTAAAGCATTATTTGGCTTAATGGACTGTTCCGGGCCCAAAATATCCATAAGTCACCATAGAATATTTGCCCTGTTAATGCTCCCGAATTTAAAATTCAGCGCTCATCCTTCATTTATAAGACAGCTATTTTTAGGGACAAAATGCTCGGCTATGTTTGGGGATACGATAGCCCTTGCGGTCTTTTTTTCAAATGTATTATTGTTTCAGATCAAAAGAAACATTTGTGAATTTGTAGGAGCGCATCTTTTTCACAATAGTGGTGTTGGAGGATCGAGACCCGGCTGTGGCAGCTACATAAAAAGCACAAGTTGCAGAATTTGAAAACCTACATGTGTTGATATGGAACAATTAAATAGGCGTTAGAAATATATCTTATTGAGTTGCCAGTAAAAGTTGGACTTTTAAAACATAAACAAGAGTTGAAAATCATGGGAAATCACAAACACTGACTTTATTTCTTAGTAATGGGTATGAGATTTTTTATTTTTATACCATTTACTATCTTTTTATTTGACTCTGAGCGGACCTTCTGGTAGGCAGGAATGCAAAAGGGATTTCACATTCTACATGTTAGTGGAGGAATAGCTTAGCCATTAATTCTCATTTTAAAGGGAAGGTTTATGTTTTGTTTTAGGTTTTGAGTGGAAAATTCTATTTATTTTCTTGCACATGCTGAAACAGAGTAACAGAGGCCTGAAACAGCAGGCTTGGCCAATGATACCATAAAAACAAGCATTGGCAAATCCATAGTGCTCACCTTCGGGAAAACGTTGGTTTTGCCAGTGCCTTTTAGCAATACAGTGCGGCATAGCAAAAAAGAAAAAAAAGGGAATAAATAAAGGTGTAATGACACAGCCACATTATTTTGTAGGCGCATGCATGATCTATTATGCATGTACCTACAAAATGACACGGGTGCCATTTTTTTCATTCACCGATCAAAGATGAAGTGGTAAAAAAAAAAAAAAGTAGCAACGCAACAATGCTTTTAATACAGTTGGGCGGGAATCGCATTTTTTTTTTTTTTTACATTAAACAACATGCGTGGGAGTAGCAACGAGAGGTAGGCGAGGGCAGCGGCGGGTGCAGGCGGGGAAAAAGTACGAGTGAGAAAGCAACATAAGTGAAACGTGAGTGCAACACTGAGCATGTCGGGGAGAAGCACACTTGTAAGAGAAGGAGAAGTACATGAGGGAGACAGCTGGAACAGATACTCTCATGGAGTGCTCAACCAAAAATAATAGTCGTTCCTAAAATGTAAGCAGTAGAACAACCCAAGCAATGAGGCCAAGTTCAAGGGAATTATACGAACACAAAATGAGAGCTACAATAAACGCAAGCAAGGTATGGCTTTTTTTTTTTTTTTTAGTTTTCAAAAACCTTTATTGACAAATGGTACACAGACAGGTCAGAGCGCCATAAAGTCACGTAGCCATGCGTTAACCCCCCTGATCAGCAGGGGGGAGGGGGGTGGGGTGCAGTTGTCGCTTACACGGCCATTTAGCCGACATCCCGGAGGACCGGCGGCGTTTCAGGAGAAGCCACACACGTGGTAATCCCATCTCCTTTACTACTGACACCAGTGGCTGCACCAGCCCCCAGACCCCGCTACAGTCCAACATGTATGTAAGGCAATCCTACCGGTTTCCGCCTTCCCCTGCTATCCTCAACCAGTCCCTGAGTTTCTTTAAACCGTATCCCAACGCCCCCCCACCCACCACACCCACCACACGCACGTCGTCTCCTCCCTCTCGCATCTGCGTACAGCCTTATCCGCCGTCCCTGCATCTAGCAGTGTGCGGGTGTTGCGTCCCTCCACACTCAGATCGCTGACAACCCTGCAGCATTCTTCCGTCTTCCGCATGACGGCTTGTAAAGGTGACCACCACGTTGCGTGAGGGCTTAGCGCTGCGCGCATTGGCGTGGCCTGCTTAAGGAACTTTTAAAAACATCCCTGGTTTTGTATTTTATTTCATTTTTGTTTGGTGTCCCTGCTTTTAGGAAAGCTGCGCCCCCCCCCGGCCCTTACTCGCACCATAATTGTTTTTAACACCGCACTTTGCGGGTCCGGGCTCACGGGGTCACGTGACGCGCCGCCGCCATCTTGCTGAGGGCTATTGGCACATCCTGGGTTCGGGGGTTAGCGCTCCAGCGCCGCTGTTCCGCCGCTTTGCCTATTTAAAGCTCGCATTGGCGCGCAGCGGTGACGCGCAGCGGTAGCGCCTGACTCGCGCCTGAGTCAAGCCAGAGTCCTGCCTGTCTGCGCTCGTCAGCGCTAAGGAAGTGCGGGGTGCGGCAGACTCTTACATCTACACTATGGCCTCTCCGTCTTTCAGGTACGGTAGAGCTGATTTACTGGCCGTACGTGACCTTTGCGTCGTCTGTCCACTCCCGCCTGTAGCACCACTAAGGGGCCCTTATCGGTGCACTTGTTGCTGCTGGCACCTGCCGCCCCCATCTCGCATTCGCTCCAGCCATATCTCATCTCGGCAGTTCAGCGCGTCGGAGGGGAATGCTGCCAGCATATATAGCCTAAATGTCAGAGATCTGGTCAAACATCAGGCGGAGATCTTTGACATGGTCACCAATGACTCCCCTGATGTGCTTTTTATGACTGAGACATGGCTACAAGACGATGACACTGCGATTTTAAACCTTGCCTTCCCCCCTGACTATACCGTGGTAACTCTCAATCGCGGTTCGAGAGGTGGGGGAATTGCAATGGCGGTGAAACGGCGCTTTCCTTGTGAATGGAAAGAATTAAAACTTCCAGGTTGTGAATGTGCTCGTTTCAGAATCTCTCTGTCTCATTGCTTTAGCTTCTCAGGTCTTTTAATATATCGGCCTCCGGGCTGCGATGCGGCATTTAGGGCTGCTCTCCCGGACGTCATTAGTATAGAAGCTCTCGGCTGTGCTAATTTTAATGTGGTCGGTGACCTCAATTTGCATTTTGACTGTCCTTCCCAATCTTCCATTAGGAGCTGTTTAGCAGATCTGGAAGCTTTGCAGCTCACACAGAGAGTGATGTCCCCCTCCCATTCCGGTGGTCACATACTGGACCCGTTTTTTACCTCCCTAGAGGAGATTACTTTATGCCACCCTGTTCAGCTGCCTTGGACAGATCATATGCTGGTGAAAGCAGTTCTCCCTGTGGCAGATCCTCTCTTCGTGGCACTGAATAAAACATCTCTGTCCCGCCAGTGGTGTAAATTAAAACTTGAAGATTTCTACCTTTTATTAGGAAAAACACCCCTACCCCTCTTCTCTGACGTGGACGGGGGGTATGATGCATTCTGCACTTGGATTGGCACGGCCTTGGACTCTCTTATTCCCGTTGTACGTTCCAAGTGCCGGACCAAGGCTCATAGCCCGTAGTATGATGAGACTCTGGCGTCTCTCAAGAGAGAGTGTAGGCAAGCGGAAAGGCGATGGAGGAAAGCCTATGATCCCGCGCTTAAGATCTGCTACCTCACTATATCCAAGGCATATCACAGAGCGGTGTGTCGTACACGTGCCGCTTTCTATGCGCAGGAGTTTCGGAACAGCCCGAACCCCTCCAAATTAATCTTCAAGGTCCTAAAGGACCTCATAACTAAGAGGACCCCTGCGGCTGAAATTTGCACAGACTCCCATTGCGAGCGCCTGGCCTTGTTCTTTGTTCAGAAGGTGCAAGATATTTACCACACCTTCCCTACTGCCGTGCACTGCTCGAATCCAGTTGATTGTCCTGAGTTCAAGGATAGGATCCTGGATTGTCTAGCCCCCCTATCGGAGGAGGGTTTTAATCTCTTGAGCCAAAAAATTAAATCTGGCTCCCCGGCAGACCCCCTCAAACCGGCCCTATTTAAAAACATGCAGGATACATGTCGTGCTCCCTTGCTTTCCCTTATCAATATGTCTCTGGGCTCAGGGACCGTACCTACCAAGTGGAAGCAAGCGGTAGTCACTCCCATCCTGAAAAAGCCTACCCTCGACCCCACTAAACCTGAGAACTACCGCCCCATCTCCTTGCTGCCGTGGGCTGCTAAAGTCATCGAAACCCACGTGAATGGGATCCTGGCGGACCACCTTGATAAAGCTAACATCTTGGACCCCACGCAAAATGGTTTCCGTAAAGCCCACAGCACGGAGACTGCCCTGCTATATATGGCTGAACACCTGCGCTCCGTGCTGGACTCCGGACAAACAGCGGCACTCCTCTTGTTAGACCTGAGTGCCGCCTTTGATACGGTGTCCCATGACATCTTGATGCGGCGGTTAGAGGAAGCTGGGGTTAGGGGGTTGGCATTAGGCTGGTTCCGCTCCTTTCTTTCCAACAGATCCTTCCAGGTTGCGATATCACCCGGTAAGTCCACCACTCACCCGCTCACGTTGGGGGTTCCTCAGGGCTCATCTCTGAGCCCCACTCTTTTTAATCTCTACGTGAGGCCGCTGGCTGCTGTAGTCAAACGCTGGGGCTTGACAATGGTTTCCTATGCAGATGACACGCAGCTGGCGGTCACACTAAGTGGGGACTCAGCTATGGATGCCCCCAACTTCTGTGAGGGGTTGCGCTCGGTGGCCAATTGGATGAATCAGAACTGTCTCCAATTGAACACTAAGAAGACAGAGGTGATGGTATTTGGTAAGCTTCCTGGATGTTGGAATGATAGCTGGTGGCCCCCCCGAGTTAGGTATGATCCCTTCTCCTGCAATGGAGTTAAAGAACCTCGGGGTCTGGCTGGACCCTTCACTTAGTTTTACTTGCCATACTAAGAAGGTGGCTGCCTCTTGTTTCGGCATTATCAGGAGCATTAGGCCGGTGCTCAAATTCTTTGATGCCAGCACTAGACAGCTGGTGGTCCAGGCCTCGATATTATCTGGGATAGACTATGCCAGTGCTCTGCTTGCAGGCACGAACAAGGCTGAACTTTTGCGGCTACAACGAGTGCAGAATGCCGCCGCAAGAGCAATATTTGGGTTGCCCAAACGTTACTCAGTGTCCGGAGTACTGCATACTCTCCACTGGCTGCCTGTTGCGCGGCGTATTGAGTTTAAGGTGCTTTGCCTGGCCTTTAAAATTCTGAAAGGCTTGGCTCCACCTATTCTCACGAATCTTCTTACTCCGTACATCCCTTCTCGCTCACTGAGATCCTTGGGCCAGAACTTAGCTGTTGTTCCCCGTTTTCTGTTGAACAGGTCGGGTGGCCGCTCCTTTCGAGTAGTAGCTGCCAAGCTCTGGAATGCTCTTCCCTACGACATCCGTGCGGTGGAAGATTTAACCAGGTTCAGAGGTGTCATTAAAACGTTTCTTTTTAATAAAATTAATTAACCCTGCTGCATTCTGTGTTGTTGTGTTCACCTTTCCTGGCGCCAGGACGCCCCTTGGCTGGGGCAGCTGTGCGCGGTACAAAAATCAGTAACATAACATAACATAACATGACCCCACCTAAAGCAGCAAGGTATGGCTTTAAGCCTACTGTAAACTGACAATAAGCCTTTTCACAACCATACAGCTTTCAAAGTCTGTTAGGGAAGACTAAAAGATATATAACAAAAGCAGTGATGTTCCTACTCCTTTGGTAATGATAGAATTAAAGTTGTCTCGCTAGAAAAGTTGGTTTTGTTGTGGTCTTGAGCGACCTTAAATGTAAACATTTGTGGGACATCTACAACCACAGGAAAGGAGTTTCTTAAATCTTGCCCATCTGGAATTACAAAATCAGAGGTTATTCCATTATAATAATGCAAGTGAGGATTAGGCACTGCAAACTATGATGTGCCTAAGTTTCACTGTTTCTGTAGATCACAGGGTCAGGAGGCAAAGTATTTATATTAAAAATCAGATATCAGTTAAATAGTAGGATGGTCTTTTTGAGGAAAACGCAAAGTAGTACTACTTTTAGTGTGTGTGACTGCTATACTCAGCCTTTGACACTGCTAACTGGTGGTGGCAGCTGATTTCTAATCATTAGGTGCAAATCGTTTTACCTGAACCCCCTGTAGGGGATTGTCTATTTTCCTTGGTAAAGCTGTTTAGTAGGTAATAACGTGCCCCCAGTCTTCTCGCTGAGTATATGTATGGGGGTGTTTATGAGTATATGTGAGATGAGATACCCTTGTTGAAGTCTATTGTAGAAGTCTGTGAAATTGTCGGATGCTGTCGGCAAATGATGGAGAATCTAGAGCTCAGATCTTGGGAAACACTTTATACCAAATAATAATAAATTTACTTTTTACCGTTAAGGGCTCAAAAACCATGCTAGAGAACCAGCACTTTAGTGAAGGTAAATTGTAGGCTGTGACTCTAGATCAGAAGTAGGCTGCAGAGCCTGGCAGGTCAGGTATTTGCGATTGAATGACAATGTTAGTAGGTGTGATGTGATGACCGGGGACCACCCTGTGACTGCTGGGGAGGGTACTGTTGTTATATATTAGCTAAAGGATAAACACATACTCTTGTCTCTGTTGTTGCAATTTCTTTTTTTTTAACAACAGATTTTATTGATTTTATAGTACCATGTGGGCGAAATCCAGTAAGCGGCATATAGGCACATGACGAATAATACAAACAATAGGTACTGGAAATATCCTCTCCAAGAGGTCTGCAGAACATCAAACCTAACATCCCACCCCCTTTCCTCAACCCTGCACCACACATCCCTTGAGAAGTGATACTTAGATGTACTATAAGGAGTTTAGGTCCGCATTCCATAGCAAGCTAACACAGATTGGCGGGTCATTGATAATCGTTCGAGAGGGTGTGGGCATTTATCTAAGGCCGTTTTCATGCTGCCACCCCAGGGGGACAGGAGGCCTTCCGATGCAGTGCAATGTCTTGCTTGACTAAGGTGAGGCCCAGGAATAGGAGGTGTCTCTTGTATCTGTTCCCCCGATATCCTCTGTGCTATGGAGAAGTGTCTGTGCTATGGAGAACTGTCAGTCTAGGGTCTGCCGGGATGTCCCACGCCAGCACCCGTCCCAAGCAAGATAGCATGCCCGACCAAAAGTGTTGCAGTGCTCCACAACTCCAGACGGTGTGAAGGAACGACCTGTCATCGGAGTTACAACGGAGGCATGTGGTTGACTGAATAGCCCCCATCTTCCAGAGGCGAAGGCGAGTATAATAAATTCTGTGGAGGTATTTGAACTGGATCAGCCGGTACTTAGTTGAGACAGCAGAATACCTGGGGCTGGCCACGGCCTTGGTCCAGTCGTTGTCGGTCAGGGCCGGTAAGTCCGCCTCCCACACCGCCCGGGTCCGATGTATGTTAGTTTTGGAGTGTGTGGTCAGGGTCTGATAAATATGACGGATTTTGTGTGCCCCTGGATCACCCATTAGTAGTCTACCTTCCATGGGGTGAAATTCAGGTAGGGACTGGAGGTGTTTAATCGGAGGAAACGGAGCATGGCGGAGCTGTAGATACTTGTGGAATTGAGATTTGTGTAGGTCAAACTCCTCCTGCATCCTCTGGAAGGATTTAAGTGTGGGTACCCGCATTACGTCTCTGAGTGTAGATATCCCTATATCATCCCATCTGCGAAACCACGTCAGGGTCGAAACGGGCCGGAGGTGTGTACCCCGCCAAAGGGGAGTAGCACCTGTCAGCATGCCCCGCCAACCCATGGACCTGGGCACCTGTCTCCAGATCTGAATCACCGTTCGGCAGGCCGGGGGAAGCGCCTCTAAGGACGAATTACTGTATAGGAGATTAAGCAGCGGGTATTTCGCTAGGAAGTGCCTTTCTACTGCATAGGCTGGCTCAGCTTGAGAGTTCTACCACCTTTCATTAATTACCAAAAGCTGAGATGCCCAATAGTACGCCCGAATGTCTACTGCCGCAATCCCGCCGCAGTATGTGGATTGAATACACGTCGACAGGGCTACCTGGAGGGGGGCATTCCAGGCGGTGGGCCTCAGCTACAGAGCAATGTGGGCCCGTCTGATGTTTTGCCTGGTAGAGTGTTGTGGCATAAAGCCCGATTGATCTGGATGTACCAGGTCCAGAATACAAGTGCGAATGCGATCGGCCAGGACCTTTTTCAATAGGGATATGGGGCGATACAAACCTGGATCTTCTGGAGGGCAGCCTGGTTTGTTGTGTGTAGATTTAGATTCTGTATATAGGTTTCCCGATTTATGCCCTTATATAGGTACAATTCATATTGCCCTTATTTAGGCATAGAAAATCCAGCCCTTATTTAGGCATTGTCCATGCTAACCAAATACAGACATGGTCTCCTACATCCGTCAATCCACGCCACAACGAGTTCTTGGAAAACCAGACTCTTAAGCCTTAGAGAAACTTTTAGCAACTCTTGGCAAAATTAAAACTATAGCTAGCTATACTTTAGAAAACAGCACCTACTTCTTACCTCGTACTACACTTAGGTTAGGTACACTGGGGTAGAACTATTTAGAAGCATCAAATGAGTATTCACATTTTAGCCTGTGTTATTTATGTATGTATTTTATGAATATATGACCTAGCTACAAACCATGCTATTATTTTAACTGCTGCTGTACGTACTGTACTTTGCATCCTGTCTTACGATTGTAGCAGTTCATATCTCTTGCATGAGAAATAAGACTGTTCAATAAGCCCTTTTTATTGAAACACCCGTCTCTCTAGTACTGTGCAACTCTGTAGAAACGAAGCATGCACAATTGACTGAGTGAAACTGTTATCTATTGTGTCCACGGTTCTGAGATTGTTCCGACTCTAAGGGAAACAAAGTTGTCATGTTTATGCGGTTGTCAGAATCTAATCCCTTCTTGTATATTCAAGAAGTTTCTCGTTGCCTTGAGTTAGCTGTCACACACAAGTAATTAAGTTTAATGTGCTCGATAGACACATACTGACCTCAGTCCTTTGTGAAAACTATAGTGTATGCGCAGAGCCTATCAGGGATATAGGAACTACACTACATGATACTGAAGTAACTCAGTCGTGCTTTTCTCAGAGACCCCTACTCATAATACTCCATAAGACATCTGGAGTGGGTAGGGATAATATCCGCCATAGCTGAGTAGGACAAGAATCCTATGTATTAGCTGTTTGGTTTGTTCAACGTTGAAGGATACAGTGTTCCAAAATATTGTGCACCTTATCTTTGTTCCCTTGAAACTTGCTCTGAAACTTTCACTAAACAATGACCGAAAACGGCATAAACACCGATACTGGTGGAACTGTACCCGACGAAGTCGCAGCAGCTTTTGATTATACAGGTTTTGATGAAACCCATGAAAATGTGAAAATCGTCGCTCCAAATTTAAGGAGAGCCATCACTCCAAAACTTATAAAACATGGCCTAACACCAAGAGGTGGTAGGGCAGTTTTTGTGATAGAAGCACATAAATCTCACCAGACAGAGGTATTCTATTCATGGATAGTATTCCCAGAATAAAATCCAGTAACTAAAACGTTTCACTTCTACAAAGAAGATGAACCACCTGAGGAATATATTCCTTCCGAGGATATTGAAATTCCACTCACATACCAGGAACATGATCTCTGGTTTAAAGGCTCCCTAAAACATTACAATCACATTACCAGGCTCGGTCCTCTAGGCAGACCAGGAGCAACATGGCCGATTTTCGCCGGCTACACACCTCATCCTGACATTGAAGCAATGTGAGACGTAGAATTACTTAATAAGATACAAAATTTAATACAAATACACAGTTAAAGCACAACTGTCTGAAAAGACCTTTACTAAAAACAATTCTACCTCTTCTAAAAAGAAGTGGGAAAATAACAATCAACATTCAAAAGAGAAAGATTCTCAATCCCGAGGTCGGTCTCCTCAAAAGGAGCCCTCTGAAAGGAGGTACAACCGCATGAATAGGGATAATTTGTGAGACCTGAACGGTATCAAGATACTGATACTGATGCACGTTCCTCTCGTACCTTTCAGATATCATCACAGAGATCCGAAAGAAGAGGACGGTCAGAGAACGAAGAAGAATGTGTGAAGTCCAAAGACGATCAACACGTTCAGAAAAACAAACCAAAACCTAAATTCTCCAAGAAGAAGGTTGCAGGTCTGAAGATCAGACATGCCGAGGATTCTGAGAACACAACTTCAGAACGGAGAATGGGCTCAGACAATGTTGGACAGCGCAGCAGAAGTTACAGTAGCACGCCAGAACCTGAAGGAGCTTCTGAAGACAGTGGACTTGAATGAGGACATTCAAGTTGAAATTGCAGATACCAGGGTTAGTTCTCCGCATAGGTTATATGAAATAACACTGTGGATGGAGGGAGACATGCCATTAAAAGTGAAAGCACTCTTTTGGGAGCGACTTTCAAAGGGTTATGATATACTTCTAGCAGAACAAGACTGGCCACCAGAATTTGTCAGGGAGTGCCCACATGGCGAAGACATCATTATGCCAGCCTTCTCCAACGATGTTCCAGTACACTTAAAATATAATTATGCCAGGAAATGGGCAGTGGCCCAGGCCTCAGCATTCTATAGGAATCGTGTAGGATGGGATGAGGACTCGCCTCACCACAAAATCCAATTAAAAAATCAACCAACTGCACAAAGGCAGTACCCGGTTAAGCAAGAAGCTAAACAACAAGTCAGGGAGATCTTAGATCAACTTGAATACCAGGGGGTGATTGAAACATCCACCTCATCAATGAACAATCCTTTGTTTCCTGTCTCCACACCAGACAATACATATCGTCTAGTTTTGGATTACAGACACCTAAACTCTTGTCGTAAAACATTTGCAGTGCAAAATGCACAAAGTACAGCAATAATGAATAACATTGTGCGTAAAAAGTACAAAACCACATTGGACATTTCAAATGGTTGCTTTTGTCAAAATATTGCACCTGAAAGTAGATATTTGACCGCTTTCTCAATAATGGGGACTCCGCGTCAATTCTGTGAACTCCCACAGGGGTTCAAAACCAGCCCGGGGTTATTCTCAGCAAGAGTAACAGAGTTACTACAAATTTATGATGACGAGGCATTGTCATATGTCGATGATCTATATCTGACAGACGATGACCTGGACAGACACTTGAACAGGGTGAACACCATTATATTGGGCTTCACCTCTGAGGGTTACAAATTCAACTTTAAAAAGTCCAGAATTGCCCATCTCAACGTCCTTTTCCTAGGATATGAACTTTGAAGTGAAGGCAAAAGCCTGGCAGCCAACATTTTAGAAAAGTGTGCGCTGCTCCAACCTCAAAAACGCTGAAAAACTTCGAAAAAGTCGATTTCTAGATTTCCTGAATTTTGGAAGAAAATACATTCTAAACTACGCAGAGATGTTTAAACCTCTATACGAATTAATCAAACTTGATTTTAAAATCACAACTTGGACACAAGAACACACAGACATTCTGCGTTCACTTCAAACAGACATGTTAGCAACAAAACACTTGCAAACACGCGTAAATGTATGCAACTTAGTGATCCGAATCGTTCCGGGTCAATGCGGATTCACCTACTTAACTTTTAACGAAGGTGAAAAAGTACCAATTGCATACAAATCACACTTGTATACACAAGCAGAAATGAAATTCACTTCTACAGAAAAGATTCTGACAGCAGTTCAAACCAGTGTAGCAAAAGACCGAGCCCTAGCACAGGTGAAACGCATTATGGTCGTCACCCCTGTACCAGCCTTAGAGGCAGCTACTAAAGCTAGCATTCCGAATGCAAAGGCTTTACATTGGGTTAATTCTCTTGCTGCAACTGTTGTTGAATATATTTTCGATCCTTACTTGAAAACACAAGCATTCCTGCAATACGAACACGAATGTCCTCTGCCTACTGAAATTCTCCCTCTTGATCAGTACAAATGTATAATTTATACTGATGGATCTGCACAACCTGCTACGGACAGTAAACAAGCTTACAGTGCAGCATGCGCGATCATTAAAGGTCGTATGCGCGATGGCAAATTCAGACCAATGGTCACAAAAACGCATTCTCTAGGAGATTGTAAAGCTCAACTACAAGCATTCAAGATGGCACTTGAAAACACGGATCGTGAATTTTCCACACTCCTAGTGTGCGATTCTTTTTACTGAGTTCAATCTTACAACGAATATTTACAGAATTGGCTTCAAAATGATTTCAAAGATGCAAAAAGTGGCACAATCGAGCATAAAATGCTTTAGGAACAAGTAGTTTAGTTGCGAAACGGACTACAAAACACTCACGTGATACACACGCTGAGTCATCAACGTGATGGCGTTCACGTTGAAGGGAATTCATTGGCTGATGAAGACGCGAAGGGGGCTGTGCAAAAGGCTTCCGTAGCTGCAATCACTCGTTCAAAAACGAAAATAGACAGTGAAATAATTCTGGCTGTCAATGCTTCAAGCAAAGGCAGTGGTGCAGCGTTACCTAAAACAATTTCCACTGAAATACTCCTATATAATTGATGCGAACAATGTTCCGTTTCCTCGAATCCCTGGAGTGGGGCATGGGGTAATACCAAACATGGAACATAGATTAGGACTAATCCTAGCAGCACATGAAGGGATCACTTCTGCCCATGCAGGTGTTTCCGCCACAGTATCGTTATTAAAACAGAGATACTGGTGGCCAGGCATTAGGAAACAGACCAGGAATTATGTTTTGGAATGTGAAATATGCCAGAAGATGAAAGTCTCTACTATGAAACGTCTTGCGCAGACGCCCCTGTTAATTTCAGATAAGCCATTAGCATGTGTTTACCTGGACCACTGCGGTCCCTTACAAAGGGATGGTAACTCTAAAGATATCATGGTCTCAGTGGATTCGTGTTCAAGGTTCCTATGGATGTGGCCTCAGTGCTCGGCTGACGCTCAAACTGTTATAAAATATTTGCGCGTCTTTATCAGCACATACGCAATTGGCACAATACATTCTTACCAGGGTCCTGCGTTTAGCTCTCGAGCTTACAAAGAAGCTATGGCCAGTTTGGGCGTAGCATTGCGGTATTCTTCTCCATTCAATCCTGAGGGAAATTCTGTTGTGGAAAGAAAAAAACCGGGACATAAAGCAGTCTATAACAGCTAGGGCATTCGGTTCGGGTGATGGGTGGGTCAAACATTTATATGGGGTCCAGCGAGCAATAAACAACTTGCCAAGAAGTTCTCTAGGGGGTGTCACTCCATATGAAGTTCTATTTGGAACTAGAATGTTGGTATCGGACCTTGATATGCAAGGCACAGTGATGGAAAATAAGAAATTTGATAATCAAAGATCGTTTGGCTGTTTTACAGGACTTAAATGAACTAAGAACGAAACAAAGCAACGTGCTCCTGAAGCCAACCATCACTGGGGAAAAAACAGCCTTCCCAGCAAGGCCGGTCTGGATCCCAAAGCTTGGTGATCTAGTCAGAGAAAAGATCGTGGACAAGAAGGAATTTGGGCCTTCTTACAGACAACCAGTACCTGTCCTAGCAATCCACAGATCAAGAACAGTACTACTGCCGCCCCTTGCTGGTAAAAAGGAGAAAAGATTTGTGTCCATCGACCTGATCAAACCACACTATGTGGCCGATACTAAGCAGTAGGCCAAGTGGACTATGACAGTGTAGCAGACGCACTCCTCTAGCTACAATCCAAGAGGTTCAAACTGAAAGACTCATCACCTTTGAAGATTCTGCAGTGAGAAATGAAGGACTAAGCAACAAAGCTATGGAACTCGTCCCTCTTGAGACCCAAATAACAGTCCTGATACATCTGTCTACAACGAAGTAACAAGTGATCAACTGGTTCCTGCAAATTCAACAAATCCTGATGCAATTCCAACCATTGACAGAACTGCCTCTGGCTATTTCATGAACTTTGATACGTTTTCTGAGGATCCCAGCAAACCTGAAACCACGCCAGCACAAAGAACTTTCAAAGAACAAGCAACATGCTTTTTTTATCTCCTGAAAAAGACTTATCTGGTTTCACCATGGATTGAACTATGGATTGTTTTGGGAATATTCTTCTTTCTACTATGGTTAGCTCTGGTAATAACTCTGGGTATGCTGATAAATGGAAGATATATTCAAATGAACACAGCAAGTAAAAGAGTGAACTTACTTTTCCAGCCACATAAATCATCCCATCGTGAAGCAAGAGACTTGTCAGCAGTGAGCATCACAGCCGTTCCTATACCAGATGGCATAGTTTGGGACAGAACTGAATATGACATTTTTGGCCCGTCGGAGCTTTTGAAGATTCCACATTTATTTAAGATTTCATTAAGTGACTTTATTACCTCTAGTACCTTTTCTGATGATTGGGACTTCGAGACTGTTAATAACATGATGTCTGATCTAGAGATGTCTACAGTATTAACAAATCATGAATATTTAGAAGGTTCATCAGACTATGAACAAATGTATTGTTATAACCACTATGGGCATAATTTCTTGCATAAATCTGCAACACCTAGAAATGTATTTATGTATAACCAATGGGAACATTGTTCTACACCTCCAAAGGGTAGTTCAAAAACTTTTGCAATGAAGTTTCCATATTTTTCAGGCTTCAATTTGTCTAATCCTGAAACGTTTTACTTTAAAAATGTGAACAAGACCGGAACGAAAAATATGTTAACCAGTACGAAACAGATTTATTCTGCAGCCTTTATTGCCCAACTATCTAGACAGGGTTTCGACTTTTGGAAAGACAACATTGAGACAAAATCTGTCTGGGGTACAAAAGATTGGCAAGTACAGGGGGTAGAAGCCTTGTTTAGAGCCTGTATCATACCTGAGCAAATTATGTTTTTGAATGACACTGTCCAACAAACGTCTTGCCTTGGATTAGCCAAGATCAAAGACATGAACACACCGACCATAACTATACCTGCAAGTAATAGCACTACACGGGGGGAGGTCGACGTACATACTATTTTGCATCACAACAGATCAGATCCAGAATGGAAAAAATGGTTGCTCTGGCCCACAGACACGAATAACTGTCAAGATCGATTCCTGAACAAAACACAGGGTTTCACTATCAATAGGCCAGACCCACGCTATGTTCAAAGACAGTATCCAGGGGTAGTAACAACATACAGTGTAGGGAAACTTTGCCTTGATTGGCTACAGAAAGCTACACTGAAGGATGTAAAACAACACTTAACTTTACTTCAAGAAGGCACAGACCTTAGGGAATTCTTGCTAGGACCAAGAAAACTGCGTCAAAAATGTTTCATATATGCCGGTATCTACGCTGCTTATAATGAAGCATGGAAGGTAACCCAAGCAGAGACTGCAGAACGAATACGAGAAATTGATTGTATTAATTTAGAGAAAACTCTCTCTGTAGTAGACAATGGGTTAACGACTCTGTCGTCCACAATATATTCATAGGACTGTATTGTGTCTTCTGTCATAGACATCATGAAACAGGACTTGGTCATGTTGCAACATGGTCAGTCTCAGCTACCTTCTATCATGCTATTGGGCTGGATGCTACAAAACTTGCGTGCAGTCTATGTGCCTTGGCGTTTAATCCACACTACTACACTGTTTTCAGAATTCAATCTCACTAATAAACAGATCAAACTGACACAAAGGGGAGCAGACTACACTGTGCTGAGCATTGAAAAACTGGAAAAATTACCATTCACAGTGGCAGAAAAAACAGCTACTGAATGGCTCATACATGATAAAATTACTCTGCCTGTTGCAACTTTCCATTTTCAGTATTGCCTAAAACATATACCAGTAGGCAAATATGAAAGGTTGGGTAAAGGATACATCAAGACATCCTGAGATTTACCTTACACACATAGATGTTGGAGTGGGGAACTTGAAGCGTTTCTTAGCGGTGAAAACTGTGAACACTCACCAAGCGGTTCTCTCCTTTGTCAGGGTATTAACTTACACGGGGCCTGTGATGGTTCCACTACAAACTTATCATGTCACCTGCAAGGTTCACCGGCTGCAGTGATTAATCCAATTTTTGGCCAACTTTCTAATGGGAGTTACATTATTTTGAAGGATCACAGCTGCTGTGGCATGTTGCCAGGTATTCCATATCTAGTTACGGTTACATCCAGGGTCACTTGCTGTATGCAAGTCTTGTTTCCACAAATAGACACAGTCTGGGAGTCTCCTTTATGGCCTTCACTGAACATATCTTCTATACAAATTGATACTCTGAGCAGAATGAAAGCCATTCTTTTACAAAAAACAGTGCCACTGACCTCGGCCAGAGGAACCTATGATCTACAAGTCGTAAAGGACTTCTGCCGAGATACATACCCTTTTGTATACAAACTGCCCTGTGCATTTCTCAGAAATGTTAGGTCGTATCTTAAACATGTCTGATACGAGCGGTATTATACATGTATTTAAACACGTATGTGCAGGACTGTTAGCACCTTTTCAAGCAGTCCTCAGCATATTTCCAAACTTCGTGCACTGTTAGGCGGACTGCCGCTCCTTATAGCAGTCTTTGCAGGGATCCTATTTTTGCTCCTACTGCTACGATATGGCAAGCCAAATCACCAGCGACACCCAATTCACCTTGGAGAGAGCTCTATTGGAGATGAAGTGTCGTAAGCGCATCGTCCAAATTTTGGGTTTACCTCGTCTACGAGAATTAAACACCACATGGTTTCTGTCATTCAGACCAATCTGGCAAGATTGCATCTTACCTGTTCTACGCTGCCTGCTCTGCAGTGAAGAATGCGTGCTAGACATCTGTCGAACGCTACTATCAGTCATGCCTGCGGATATTGATACTTTGCTGGACCCGGTAACGGCCCATGCTCTGTGTTGTCCCCAGCGGCTACCAATCCTGATGACTGCATTCAATGAGATCTCACAGACGCAAATTGCTACTGCTGAGGTACGAGAAGAAACATCAGGCACGCTGGTAACATTTGATTCGAACATTCCTGATGCAACCAATGCTGAAGGCGATAGTTCAAATCTATGGGCAGTTAATCTTCTAAACGAGGTATTCCAATTTTCACTTACAACGGTAGACGACTTTTTCTCTACAGCATTAGAAGATTTCATGTTTTCTCCAGACCCACACAGTGACTTTTGATTCAGGCACACAGTGTTCCGATGAGACTGGCCTTCATTCTTTTCAGACAAGGGGCTAACTTTGGAACTTTTTTCCTATGATGAATTTTTTTTTTTTTCCAAATTTGAATTTTTTTTCATTTTTTGGCTCAGTAATCTGCTTATAGTAGCACTATTAATAGAGAACAGAATTCTTTGAAAATCTTCCAGGGAGATTTTGCCACCTTGTCATGTCGACAATTAATTTGTGTTAACCTGATAATGAAATGGTTTCGGACCCTTTTCTTCTGTATTAACGAGCCATTTCATCATGTGTCTATATTTCTGGTTCATTCTATTTAGCATTTCCAATGCACATATATGCTTAGAATGAAATATTGCTTTTAATATGTACAGCACCTTATGCATAGCAATGGTTTTGTAATGCATTTTTAGGACATATATTTTTAGATATGTTTTAGCTAATAATGCAATACTCTCTTTTAGATATGTTTTAGTATGTTTGGGATTTAGTAATGTCGTTCATACGAAACTGGAGTGGGTGTAGTGTGTAGATTTTGATTTCGTATATAGGTTTCCCGATTTATGCACTTATATAGGTACAATTCATATTGCCCTTATTTAGGAATAGAAAATCCAGCCCTTGTTTAGGCATTGTCCATGATAACCAAATACAGGCATGGTCTCCTACATCCGTCAATCCACGTCACAACGAGTTCTTGGAAAACCAGACTCTTAAGCCTGTAGGAATTTCCCTTGTTTGGATATTGATTTCTCCAAGAACACATTTATTGTGCATGAACATCTATTCCTTAGGGGTTCATTCATGACGTTCCGATGCCCGACTTTTACGTCAATACAGGCATTCCTAAACACCTTCAAGGTATAAATATACTTGCACTTGCCGTGGCAAACCACGGTTCCGGGACGGTCCAGCTCGACTGCCTACTTGCGTTTCGCCACAGCAAGTTCGGAAGGAGATCGAGTTCCAGCCTGATGCACTGACCAGATGCTGTCATCCTCCTCGCAGAGAATCCAGCTCCAGTGTTTCTGACTCCCCTTGCGGGGTGTTGGAAATCGAGTCCCGGAAAGAGATTCTAACCTCACACATTCTAAGGTATGGAGCAGACTAGAACTTAGAGAAACTTTTGGCAACTCTTGGCAAAACTAAAACTATAGCTAGCTATACTTTAGAAAACAGCACCTACTTCTTACCTCGTACTACACTTAGGTTAGGTACACTAGGGTAGAACTATTTAGAAGCATCAGATAAGTATTCACCTTTTTAGCCTGAGTTATTTATGTATGTATTTTATGAATCTATGTCATAGCTACAAACCATGCTATTGCAGTATTATTTTATCTTACGTATTGTACTTCGCATCTTGTCTTACGATTGTAGCAGTTCATATCTCTTGCATGAGAAATAAGACTGTTCAATAAACCATTTTTATTGAAACACCCGTCTCTCTATTCCTGTGCAACTCTGTAGAAACAAAGCATGCACGATTGACTGAGTGAAACTGTTATCTATTGTTTCCACGGTTCTGAGATTGTTCCGACTCCAAGGGAAACAAAGTTGTCATGTTTATGCGGTTGTCAGAAACTAATCCCTTCTTGTATATTCGAGAAGTTTCTAGTGACCTCTGAGTTAGCTGGCACACACAAGTAATTAAGTTTAATGTACTCAATAGACACATACTGACCTCAGTCCTATGTCAAAACTATAGTGTATATTATTCCAATGCGCAGAACCTATCAGCGATATAGGAACTACACTACAGGTTTAAGGAAGACAACTAATTCGGCATGACGCCAGACTGGAGGCAGGATACCCTGTTCCGAAGCCATGTGTAGTGCTTTAAGTAAGTGGGGGGCGATGGTCCCCATAAGGGGGCGCATAAAACCGCATGGGAACCCGTTCGGGCCCGGTGCACGTCCTGGGTGCATATTGGAAAGGGCTGCCTGTAACTTGTCTAGAGCGATGGGCTTGTCTAGGGCATCCTGCTGCTCATCCGAGAAGCGTCGGTGGGGGGAGGGGGCGGGCGGCATCTAAAAGAAAAGCATCTGTGAGAGGTTCGGCTAATCCCTCGTGGTCGTTATATAGAGCAGCATAGAAATCAGCAAAGGCCTGAACTACCGCCTCGGGGGAGGTACATGTATCGCCTCCAGGGGATCTCAAGAGAGGGACTTGTGTCGGGGATGCTCTAGCCTGGCAGAGTCTATGGAGCATCTGACTAGATTTGTCGCCCCATTGATAGATCCTGTATTGAGTTGCCAGCCAGGCTTCTTTGGCATTATCTGTGAGCAACTGGTGCAGCTGCTGTTGAACATGTAGTAAGTTACGGCGGGCACCAGCGTGATAGCCGTCCACTAGTGCGATTTGGAGAGTGAGTTGTCTATCTTCTAGGTCTTGTATCTCTGCCATGCGGCGCCGCTTTTCTCCTGTACGATAGCTGATATCAGCCCCACGAATTGTAGACTTAAAGGCTTCCCATAAAATGATCGGGGACTGAGTGGTCCCAGTATTGAAACTAAAATAATCTGTGGTTGCTCGATAGAGCATCTCCTAATATCCGGAGTCTCTGAGCAGCCAAGGAGACATGCGCCATCGGTATGGGGCACAGCGAGTCTGCAGGCGGAGTTTCAGTTGGATCGGTGAGTGATCTGACAGGCCGCGGGGCAGGATAGAGGCGTGCGACACTGTGGATATAGCTATGCGGGAGGAACAAGTAGTCTAGACGTGAGAGGGTGGGGTGAACGGATGATGCGTATGTGAATCCAGCCTCTGAGGGATGGAAGTCCCGCCATGTGTCACCCAACCCAATGTATGCATCAATATGTTCAGTTTAGATCTGGGAGAAGGAGCGGCTCGGGTTGAGCTCACCACCTATCTGAGGGAGCCATGATGGCGTTCCAGTCCCCACCTAGGATCGTCGGGCCGCCCGGGAGATCCTCCCACATTTGCGTCAGTCTGTCAATAAAAGTCTGGCTGAGCGGTGGTGGGGCGTAAACAGTCCCAATTGTGAACTGTTTCCCAGCCAGAGTACCGGAAACGACCGTGAAGCGGCCACCCAGATCTGACCAGTGCTGTGTAAATTGGAATGGGACTCTACGATGGACAAGTCTGGCTGTACCGTGTGCCCCCCTTGAGAAGCCGGAGTGGTATCCCGTGGCGTAGCCATAGCGAGAGAGATAGTCTTGTTACCTAGTAAATGTGTTTCCTGTAATAATATGTCGGCCGAGTAACCCTTTGCCAGGTGGAGTTCCGCCCCCCATTTTACCTTATTCAATAGGCCCCGTACACTCCAGGAAACTATGTTTAGATCCCCCAGGGGAGTGTCGCCTGCTGTGGGTGTCGTGTCCAATCTTTAAGGTGTAGTGCGAAAGTTGATGTGGAAAGTATGGGACTATGTGGTGGCGTGTGCTGTACAGAAACTGTAAAACAACAAACTCCCCCCAACCTCTCCCTGCCCTCCCACCGACCCCCATACATCCTAGAACATGGAGTATCTGTCGCGGTGGAATCTCGTCTTGGCCCCCAAACGTGAAGACCCCGGCGGTTCCCCCAATGGATCCCCTCCCTACCAACATTATCCATCGTAACTCAAAACGGTGAGGGCGTGTAAGGCCTCGCACCCTCCAGGGAAATAACAGAGACCCCTGCCCCTGGAAAGAAGAATTCCCAGCACGTGGCCTTAACCAGTGACCCATCTAGTCAAGGAGGAAAACAGATTGAGATATGTCCGAAACCCCAGGGCTACCTCAGTCTTCAGTATCTGTCCGGTTCTGGGTACGTCAATTGGAGCGGGATCGATTTCGCCGATGAGTTGCATCTCCACCATGTCTGCCGCTCCTATGTGAACCCTAGTAAGAGTCTGAGTCCATATGGGGTGGTGAATGCGGCTTGAGGTTGCGTTGTTCGTCCGTCCAAGTAAACACCACCTCTGGGGTATCCAAAAATGTGGTCGACTGCCTTTCGGAGGTCATGGAGGAGGAACGACACTTCCAAGCCCACTGCCCCGATCTGGTCCTCGAGGGGGGTCCGTGACTGGTTAATGGCCTCCAAAAGGGATGTATGATATTACAACGCGGGTTTTTACCACGCGTGCAGTTACATCGCATGCGTTACAACGCATGCGATGTTACAACGCTATGCCATTAGAACGCAAGTCTTTACATCGACTTGCGCTAGATGGCGTGCTGACATTAAAAAAGTGTAATTTACTATTCCAACTCCAGTCCACTTAACAGTAGGGAAGGTGTTGGGATAGTAAACTACACTATTTGTAATGTTAGCACGCCATCTAGCGCAAGTCGATGTACAGACTTGCGTTCTAATGGCATAGCGTTGTAACATCGCATGCGTTGTAACGCATGCGATGTAACTGCACAGCGTGGTAATAACCGCGTTGTAATGGCTGTTCCCCCTCCAAAAGTGTTGCTGTGTCCAGGGAAAGGCCCTCCGTAGTTCCCTTGCCAACCGGGGTGGCGGTGGTGTAGTGGTCCATGGTGTGTTGCTTGGGTGCCACCGCACTGGGGTTGCCCTTGCCCATGATGATGTGAGGCACTCCCCGGAGAGTCCACTCCAGACCAACCCTCTCCGCTGCCAGAGGTGACGAGGGGATCAACAGGGGAGGATGGGTGGAGAGCAATAGGGTGTGCCACCTACTTCGGAGCCAGGTGGGGACACTGTGTCAGTCGCCAGTCCCCGCGCTCACCCAATCACGGCAGATGTGTGTAATCAGCCCCTTGATGGCCCCCTGGGGCCTCCAGCATGTCGGGATGGACCGTATGGCGTCTCAAGGTGGCCACCGCTCCAGATGAGTTGATTTGAGACAGTACTGACCGGCTACCTGCTTGTGTCTGTAGCCAGGAAGGCCCTAGTCCTCTTCTTACTCCGCCCTCAGCTGGGGGTCTGGCGCATGGGGCGGCGGCAAATGTGCGCGATGGGCGCTGATGGTGGGCCAGACCCGGCAATCCGGACCTGGCGATCCGGACCGGGTCCTCAGGGCGATGGCAATCCCCCACGGTCAAGAAAACCTCTCAGAGAACTGAGCAGGACAGCTGCTGGCTCAAAATTCAGCCCCTGACGTATCCCCAACTGGGCTCACCGCAATGAGGGACTCCGCTGCACTGGGCAGGTAGACCGGCAATCCTCAGTGGTGGGTAGACTCTGGGTCCCGGGTAGGCCTCACAAGGCCCGGCGCCCCAAGCGCGGGACTCAATGTATGCGTAGCGGGGGAGGGGCACCGGCTATGGCGTCGATGAGGCACCACGATCCTCCCAGGCTGATTGCGCACTCTGCCGCCCTCGGGAAACAGGGTCACAGACTGCACCACCAAGGGGTCCCGGGGCCAAGGTGGTATCCATAGCGGCTTCGCAGACTGGGAAGCATGGCGGCCGCGACTCGGCCGATGCCACCCTCTGGTGTGCGCGCTGTCTCTGCTGGCCGGATGAGCTGAAGGTTAATCCAGCCGTCTGTCGCCGCCGGATCGTTGTTCCAGGGTCGCCGTGTGTCCATGTGCGAGTGGCTCACAGGTACGGGTGCTGGGGTCCAGGATAGTGCCGGATAATGGCCCTGAAAGGGAGCGAACAGCGGAGCTCTAAAGAGATGCATCCGCCATATTCGGCTCCCAAGCCACCTAGCTTTCTGTTGTTGCAATTTCTGCATCTCATGTTTTACCTGCTTTCTCCTTGATCCTGTGAGTAGTTGTGCATCCTTAGTTAGGACTTGTAAGAACTTGAATTATTATTTGGAGTGGGTCACTGCCCATCTCAAGGAATGATCACAACTCTTGTCAAAGTTGAACCCCTTAAGGTCACTAAATTAACCTGAGCTCAACACCTTAGTAGCTAGGGCACAGAGCAGACAGCCTTAACTTAGGGTAATGTGTAAAGTATTTATACAGTACCAAAACAGTAATAAAGTCAAAACACCAAAAGAAATCCCAAGCCAAAATAGAGTAAAATGTAATTTAAAAAATTGCGAAAAATCCAATAAAGGGAACAGAGAGATGAATTATTAAAGTATTAAGTAGATATACCACCTAAAAAAACAAAGCGTTAAGGATAAGAGTGATAGACTGGGACATCCGAACAATTCGAGGCCGACCGCGATGGTTGGATTGATCCCTATGAAAAGTCTTGAAGTCAGATATGTACTAGACTTTTTTCCGGTACCCCATAAACCACAGAAAACGACTATTAAAGCCCCCCCTTCAGGGTAAAGCACTTACAGACTCTGAGTTTGTCAGACAGAGCCCAACAGCAAAGCCCAGTTGGGACTGGTCAAATGGGCACTTTAGGAAAAAAGGCCTCTTGAAGTTTCTTTAGCCCATGTAGCCACACAAGAGGTCAACCAGCTGACCCTCTGAGTCCACTATTTTGTGCTGGGTACAATGGGGGAACAGGTCCAGTCCTTCAGGCTCCTTCTTCCGCAGGTCCAACAAGTGGTCGTGAGGACTCCCAAGCAATACCTAACCAATGCAGTAAAAGTTTCTGGATGTAGCCCTACACACATTTTTTGTAGTTTCGGTTTGCTTTACTTAAGGTAGGCCCAAAATGCCACATGCCAGGGCATTGTCTAGATGGCGTTAGTCTTTGACCACTTTAAATGTGGGCACAGAGGGTTGAATGTGTGTGGAAGTGTCCTATGGAAATCACTAGTGTCCTCCCACATCTATTGCTAAAATCCAATTTGAAGCATGCCCTTGGCCCACAACTAACCAGAAGACAGAAGCCTGGAAGGTCAAATTAAGAGTCCAGCAGCACCCAGAAAGGACATCCTGTTTTCTTCCTTTCAAGTCCCCCAAAGTTTTACATATGCTTCAGACCGGTGATGCAGAACTTGACACTGTTGTGCATAACGGATGCCCACAGCCCGCCCCTGAATCTTCATCTGAGCTTGGATGAGTCATCCCCTCCCATTCAGATCGATCTGTCAATCAAGCTGACATATTGAGTAATTCCTGGGAGGAAGTTCACACTTTCTTAACACTTCATTCATGCCAAGTACCGGCTGGAAGTTGGTAGATGCTAATGCTAATTGGCCTTCTGAAAGCTCACACAGGTAAAGGGTAACTTCCTAAAAGTCACATTTACAATATATTTAATAAATATCTGATTTTACCATTACATTTGGATGTTTTAAAATATAAAAATAAGTATTTGAACTAGGATCTTCAGGTCAAAAGGTATATATTAAAGTGTATAAATTGTACTTTGACTTTTTGTATGTGTTCATGGTATACATTAAAATGTATAATCTATACTGGGACTTTTTCTATGTGCCAGTTATACCCTGACCAATGACAATGTCATTTTGAGCCTAATCACTGGGGGAACAGTACATTTATAAAGCCACACATGTTCCACTCCTAAATGTTATGCACCCTTCATTCTGGGCAGCAAAGGATACTTAGGGGTTTCTTATATAATATTTAGAATCTTGTTTTCCTACCCATCAAAAGGGTGATTTTGACATGTTTGTTCAGCAAGGTCCAAGTTTCTGCTGTCGGTCTACACAGGTTAGGCCTGACACCATGTTTTTACTGCAACTATAGTGAATGTCAGATTATTTGCTGCAGACCCCAAGTGAATTTTAACTTTTCAGGCTGTCTGTGTATTTCTGCACCATTTACTATGGTCTTAATGGAAAGTTAAATGTACCAACCAGAATTAAGCCAATGTAAGCATGTTTAAGGGTTTACATAGGCATATCACTCTTGATTAGCAGGGGCAACAGAACAACAAATATAGGGTCCAGAAAAAGATGAAACTTCTGTAGTGACCACTCAGAAAAGAAGGATTTTCCACACGCCTGCAGTAACGCTTAGATTAGCGCTACTGATATGCAGTTGTAAAGGGCTAGAGAGGACACATTTTCAGAGAAAGAAATTCAGGCTAGAGGAAAAACAGCTTTCAAAAGTTAGGCAAGTAAATGTGCATCAAAATGATATGTAAAGAAAAAGACAGATAAAGGGGAAAACGCTTTTCACTTCTGAAGTGCTGAAAACATCAGCGCTAGAAACTGCAAATGTACCTGTTGCACTAGTACTGAGCACTACAGTTAAGAATATCTGGTCCTAAAAGTCTTAGTTCCCAACTACACTTAGTGGATGATGTGATTTTTGTTTCTGAATTGCTTTAAGCTTACACATGATTTTCATCAGATGAAGCATGGTGATAAAGCTACTACTTGACTGACAGACTGCCCATTCATCAGAGAATGCAGCCATCCAGAGATGTCTCTGACCAGTGTAGGTACTTCAGATGCACCCGTTTTATGGGTTAAACTGCTTTCCTCTATGGAACAGGAGTCCAGACTGCCAGTTGCAGACCTGTTACATGACCTGACATTCTTGCTACATGTACAAGAGTTTCTTGAGTCTCAGAGTGACGGTATAGTGTTGCAATTCTTTTAATATTGGGTTCATGAATCTTTTCTTTGCCTCTGTTGTGTTTATTTATATAGTTGCAATTAGAAGCAGTTTATGTACTAGGATAGGACTTTGATTTTAATAATATAAATCATATCCTTCTTGTGCATTCTTTAGTGCACCTATTGATGGCGAAAAGAGATTCGGAACCTACTAACAGCAAATGATTTGATTGATTTTCAGAATGTGTAGAGCGCACGAATGCCCAAGGGCGTCTTGGCGCTAAGTGAATGTAAAAGTCTAGAACTGCCGGTGATATAATGCTCTAATTAGGAAGTAAAAAGCCAGGTTTTTACAGCTTTCCTGAATGATAGTAGCGAGGGGCTATTTTTTATTGTAATAGGGAGACTGTTCCAGGTCCTGGCTGTCTGCAGCAGGAAGCTCCCCCCCTCCTGCACCCCCCACCTGACCTGCTTGAATTTAGGGTCCTGAATCAACTTTGCCTGACCAGATCTCAGGCTCCTGGCTGGCTCATACAGTTTCAGATGCGTTTTTAAAAAGTGAGATTCTACCCCGTTGACGGCTTTCTAGGCTAGGCAGACTGACTTAAACCTAATCCTTTTCTCCATTGGTAGCCAGTGGAGGGCTTTTAATCTGTGGGCATCCGGCTCAGATCTGGAAATGTCCAGCACCAACCTCGCTGCTGCGTTATGTAGACGCTGGAGTTTTGTTAGATGTTGGATTTGTATCCCAGCATACAAGGCATTCCTGTAATCCAACCTAGACAAGGCCAGTGCCTTTACTAGTGTTTTGCATGATTCGTGGGGAATAAAAGGCAGTAGTCTTTTTATCTATCATTTTCAGAATATACCACACAGTAGAAGACAGTTTATTTATCTGAGCTTTAAAAGACAGTTTATTATCAAATACAACTCCCAGATTTCTAACTTTGTCCACTGGGGAGGGGCAGTTGCCTAAACTATCCGGCCACCATTTTGGCGACCAAAAATTCATATCTGTCCCGAGCAGCATAACTTCGGTTTTGTCACCGTTTAATTTTAGGCAGTTAAGCTGCATCCTTTGATTAAACTGTCTCATGCAGTTGCTAAATCTGCCTGCTGTTTCCTCTAAGTTGTTTGAGACCAACACCACTATTTGGGTGTCATCTGCGTAGGAGACAGGAAGAAACCCACATTTCCTTATTATAGCTGCTAGTGGGGCGACATGTATATTAAAAAGGGTAGGCCTCAAGGAGGACCCCTGAGGTACCCCACACAGTGAATTAAAGGGTTTGGTTGTGGAATCTCCTAATTTAACTGTAAAAGTTCTATTGGTCAAATATGAGGATAACAACTTGAGTGCCATGTCATGAATTCCTAGTTATGCTAGTCGGGTCAGGAGTATATAATGGTTTAGAGTGTCGAAGGCCGCCGAGAGATCCAAAAGGATCAGGGCGACCTTCCCACCTGTATCCAATACTCTCCTGAGTTCCTCTACTTCCATGATCAGAGCTGTCTCGGTTCCATGTTCCTCCCTGAACCCATACTGTGACTGGTCCAGGGCGTTTGCAGAAGCTAGAAATTTTGACAGTTGTTTATTCAGTAGTTTTTCCAATACGTGCTGGGAAAGGGATTCTTGAAATTGGTCTATAGCTCCCAGTTACATGCAGATCCATATTTGGCTTTTTAGTAAAGGGAGGACTGATGCAGTTTTCCAGGCATCTGGGAAACAGCTAGACTGGATTATCTTAGTGAAAAACAAATTTAATTGTTTACTAAGTAGACCTGGGAACAAGTGCATCACCTTGGGTGGGCAGGGGTCCGTTAGGTCCCCAGACCTAATTGTCATCATCACCTGTCTGATCTGTTCCTCTGATGGGGGCAGAAAGCAGAACCCCAGGTTGAGGTTTCCAGTGTGCCTTGTTTAGGGTGTATATGTAACTGGGGGTGTCGGATTTGTTGATCGTCTTAAAAGACTCGTACACTGATTTGACTTTATCAACAAAGAACTGTCCCAGTGTATTACATAGATCAACGCTGCATTCTATCTGTTTATTAGTGGTGAGATTTGTAAATTTTTTTACCATGGCAAATAGTTCCTTACTGGAGTTCTTGGCCTCATTTATTTTTCTTGTAAAATAATTACTTTTTTCTTCTATTAGTTTTTTATATGTTGTCAGAGTTCTGCCGTATTCGTCTTTCGTCTGTTGCTCATAGTCGGCCCTCCACTTTCTCTCTGCCATTCTGCATGCTTGCTTTTGTGCCCTCTACTTTTCGGTGAACCATAGTTCTGAGGGATTTTTCCTCCTAGAGATAATCCTTTTTAAGGGGGCTACAGTTTTGACTGCTGATTTGATCCAACTGGATACCTGATCAGCGACCAAGTTGCAATCTGACACGAGTTCAGGAACGGTCCTGAGAAGCTGCTCCCGTAATCTAGGAGTGTCAATCTTGGCCCAGTCCTGATAGGAGATGCACCTGGGCTGGGTTGCAATGGTTGTTTTAACCTGCTCCACCTTCAATGTGAATTTTATTACTTTATGGTCTGACCAGGGAACGGGCATTATTTCCACAATTTTGATGTTTGTATTTGAGGTGTAAATCCCATTGAGCGTGTGCCCGGCCACATGCGTATCATGCTTAACGATCTGGTCCAGAGAAAAACTGCCCATTGTCTCGGCCATTGATAGTGTTTTTGTCCGAATTCTTTTCTAGGTGTAAATTGAAATCCCCTATAATGGTAAAGTCTGAGTCCTTTACACTAGATTCTAAGAAAGGACTTAATAGCTGTAGCAGGGGAGTTTTTGCCCTTGGTGGTCTGTAGATCAGAAGGCCTTTTAATGTCAAATTGTTAGTGATGGTGATCTGAAGGGCTAGCGTTTCACAGTCTGTGCTACTGCCCAGTCCTGAGCCCCTTGTCTGCAACTCTTCTCTAAAGATGATAGTTAGACCCCCACCTCGCTTCCCTTTTCTGTCAGCCCAAATTATCGAGTAGCCTCTTGGAAGAGCTAGTGCTATGTCTACATCAGAGGCATCATCTGCCCATGTCTCTGTGATGAATACTAGGTCGAGATTGTGTGTTTCTATTAGTTCGGTCACTTCTGTGTTGTGTTTTACTAATGAACTTGCATTAATTAACCCAACTTTGGTGACTTAAGTTGTCTTCCTGGTAGAGTGGGTGCATTGTTGTGTTACCGCCCTGATTTTTGTAAAACCAAGCGGCAGCTGGCAGTTCATACAATGCTTAGTTTCTAACTGCATATTCAATGTGGGGCAACATGGATTGGCCCTGAGTCTAAGCAGTTCGTTGCTTGTATAAATTAACCTCACAGGATTCGCACAGGCCTAATAGTTACCTACAGGCACTATCCTCATGTACTGCTTAGGTGGTTAGTGGTCTAAAGTCCACCAGGTTTCCTGCCTCTAGTTTGTTATTTGGCATTGAGCATGCACTGTTGCCAGAAGGTTTAGAAAATCTAAATTAAGGGCTGTATTTTGTATGGAATTACAGCAAACATTCCTTGAAAGCTAAGTTCACAAAGTACTACGCTTCAAGGTTTGCACCAGATAACTCTGACATGCCTAATGAAGGGAAGTTGGTCCCTTTACAGTTAGTTGGGAAGGTGGGTACCGAATCTGGTAGTTCCCATTGTTATGTTATATTAAGTTCTGTACAGCACAAATGTGCTATATAGAGAGGGCTGTGTTGCACCTAACCAGTGTTCCAAAAGTATAATTCCCAAACCTTCAATTTTATAACTCTGTGTACTCACTACAAGCACCTGCGGCAAAGGTGCAACCCTTCAAACTGGGTTAAAACAATAATGGAAGGCACTATATTGGCAATCAACAGAAAAAGTCCAAATCACATATGTGACTTATATTAAAAATCTTCTTTCTTTTAATTTCTTAAGAGTCAAACGTATATAGCGAAGACAGCCAACGCATTTCGTCCATAACCATGGACTTCGTCAGGGCCCAATGGAAGTGAGTCTAATTTCTCCAGGATGGGTGTTTCAAAGACCTCATTCATAGTCCAAGAAGAATTGCTTTAACAGATGTGCTAGTCCGTCTCAATCACTGTAATAGTCAGCACCAATAGTTTGTTATAAATCCTCCCAAAAATATGTTTGTCGGTATGCATCGATCCCCTACGTCCAAATTCAGCTACATGGAAGATCCAGGCCAGTCATTTCTATACTGCACTCATCACCCAAGATGGTGTCTAAGCGCTTGGGCAGGTGTGTAGGTTTATGGTCCCCAAGGTGCTTATAGAAAGAGCTTGGTATTTAGATTCTTGTGGGACGCAAAAAAGTGGGGAGGATGTTCTGATGAGTTGAGGGGGGGTCATTCCATGTTTTGGGTGCAATGTAGGAGAATGAGCAACCTCCAGTTTTGCTTTTGTGGATGTGAGGATTGTGTGAGAACCTGGTCTAGAAAGTGTTGTCGTAGTCCAGTTTGCTGGTGATGAGTGCTTGAGTGACGGTCTGTCTGGTGTTCTGAGGTAACCATTTGAAGATTTTTTTGCAGCATTGTTCACTGAACTTTTTAAAATCCTTTGGCTGGACACATTGGGTTGGAAAAGAGTAAGGAAATCAGAATATTCCCATACCTACAGGCTTGCAGTGCGCATAGAAATGTTGTACAGCACAAACCTATGCAGAATACAGCAGAGAAGTAAGTCTAGAGGATGAACAGAGGCACTTCTATTACCATAGACAGACCCTTTCTAGAGGGTATGGCTCAATGATAAGACTGGTGTAATTTCCACCTCTTACCGCCACCAAACCAGTGGAACGGTTGAGAGCTTAAACAACCTCTCAGAAGCACGCTTATGTAGTGAAGCACCCTCATGTCATGACTAGTCTGTATTAGGAAGTAGTAGAGCAGGTTTTACGACCCTTTGAGCTTCAATACAGATGCCCTCTATCCAGCCCATTGGCACTTGTCAAGATACATCTTTGTAATACATGAGAGAGAATGGTTAGACAAATTATTTTGCCATTTCTGCCCTATGTGCAAATTGGTATGCTTAATATAGATAGAGACTTCACTTTAGATTTCTACACTAGAGACATATGTTGCACCTGAGAATATACACTTTATAGACACCACTCTTTTTAATGGCTTTAAAGTATTTCTTCACTAGATTTGGGATGGCCCCATGTATTTAACTACTGGAGTGACAAATACAGAAGGTTTTCTTAACAATAAATTATTGTTTCATTGAGATGCATGCCTCCTTGGCTTGTCTGAAGCACACTCCTGGGCTGCACTTTCAATGTGTCCGAGATGAATAGCTATATGTTGGTTGAGAGGGCCATACACACCCACCCTTCTGCCCGCTATGCAGACTTGTTGATGGACATTGCAATACTTGAATGAGCCAGGAGGTATGTATTGCTGGCCAAAAAATATATGCAATGATTAAACAACCCACCTTCTAATACAGACAGTGATAAAGTGTTTATTCCGTTTGTGGAACTATCTAATCTTTGAAATAGCCTGTCAGGACAGTTCACTGGGTCTTGCACAACTTAAGGATGGTTAAGAAACCAATCTAACAAGTACTGCCACTGTTCTTTACAATGCAGACACCAGATACTAATGCAAGCTCAATGAAATGCAAATGGCCTCATTACTAGGTTTTAATTTTCAGGGTCTACAGGGGTAGAACAGTCCGGGCTTACACTTGCATGTTGGCGAGGGAGGAGAATTTTAGCATCACTCACAGAAATAGATTGTCCAAGCAGTTTAATTCTCTTTATAAGGGTAACAAAACAAAAGCAAGAAGTGACAAGAAATAGAGATAATCTGTTCAACCAGCGAGAATTTCTCTTTAGTGTGAGGTCCGCAATACTAGATCTCCAAATGGGTAGGACACACAAGGAACCAGACAATTAAAATAATTGCTAGGTGTGGTCTAACCCTTCCTACCCCCCCCCCCCCTCCGCCAAGCCCCCCAATCCCGGGCGTCATGCTTTATCATTGGCCGCACCTCAGTCACCAAAAAATCTTAAATCGGTGAATGGGCTCCTCATGATGATGAGGATTACTTGTGAGTAGGCGGGTAAATGTAGAAACAAGATCTGGACTATATAAAAATCGCTCTATCTACACCTAAAGATTGTTCTTTAATATGGGTAGATCTAGGGTATGATTAAAAACTAGTGTGACACACAGGATTAGTTAGTATCCCTGCATCTGTAGAGGTCGACATGTTTCCGCCTATAAACCGGCCCTTAAGCTAGCCCCAGGCTTTCTTCAGGACACCAGATTCAAGTTTTCCTAACTATTGATTGTGAAAATTCTTTAGCAATCACACATCACCAGTCAGACAATACCTGTTCATATGGTCCTGTGAGCCAGCATACTCTGGAATCAAACGTTTTATTGGTCTCCAACTACTACTAAATAGCGCCCCATGGAGTGCTTCGCGAGGGAATCCTTGTAGTCTCACATTCATCAACGGTATTGCCCCTCTGTGGCACCTATAGACATGTCACAAGCCCTCCATATATTATAAAGGTAACCCTTTCTGGTATGCACATCCTGCCTTTCAAATCTAAGCTCTTGACAGCAGAAATTCAAGATAATAGACCTAGGAGCATAACTAAACTTGCAAAAGAAAGCTGCTGAAAGGAAAGCTGCTCATTTGATAGCCAAGGCCTGAAAATGCTCAACACTATATTAGCATTCCACAAACATGAAAAATCAGAATCTGTTAGAATTGAAGAAATGATTTGTTTTCGAAGTCTGCAAATCCAGTCATGTTCCCCAATAAGAACTCTTGTTAAGGTAAAGTGTCCTGAAGAAATGTCTCCGAGATGACTGTTAACCAGTTTACCATTCTGAAAGCTAATCCTTCTTCATCCAATCTTTTTTACTTTTATTATATACACTAGGAGCATATATGGCTGTAACATACCACATCAAAACATACATTCATTATAGATACTGCATAAAGATACCCCATAAAACCATCTATTCATTACACTTCATATAAATACAATTGTAGGTCCAGTAAATACATTATCTTCCCCAATTCAATTTCTCATTCTAATTCACAGTTAATTAATAGAAAGGAATAACAGACAGCATCCCTAGTGCTCCTGCATATCTGCTGAAGGTCCCCCGACCCACCATTGCAAAGGCCCCCAGATCCCCCATTTCCTGTTCCATCTCTCTCTCTCTATCTCTCTCTATCTCCTCTCTCCGGATTAACTATCGAGAGCAGTCGCACCAGCCATTGGACCAAATGTTAGCGGGGTGAGCCATGCAGAAGCAATGCAGATGCGTATTACCACCATTGCGAGAAATAAAAATTTGAAATGTCCGACAATATCCCCTGTACTAGTATCGTCTTCCCCAACAAAATAATTTGTGGAGTTAAAGCAATATCCCTTTGAAGTACACCCCCCAAAATAGAGCCATTTCTGATTGAAGAGAATCAAGACTGGAACACTTGCTAAGCATATGTACTGGCTTTGCTTCTCTCTCTCGGCATTGAGGGCAGCAAATTTTGTCTGCCCCTAACTGGTAATTTTTACTGGGGTATAATACAAATTATATATGGTTTTAAAGTGCTGAGCCTGCAGTCTTTCAGACAAAAGGAAAGTGCGACCAAGTCCAAGTGACTGATAGAAATTTTGTCACTAACCCCCATGTTTATCTTCCAGTATGAACAATGTTTTCAGGTCATCAGCTCTCCCAAATGACTATAGATCTAGCTAAGTGTACCTTCTGCGTTTTTAAATAAAAGCTCCATCAGCGGGTGTTTAAACTGCTCAGTAGTGCCAGCACATTTTTTAAATAAGAGATCCTGGATCTGGAGGTATTTAAAAAAATCCCTTCTATCTATACCATATTCAGATTGCAGTTCTAAAAATGAGAACATTTGCCCTATTACAGAAATTTCCCATCCCACTCTGCTCCCACCGAGAACAACAAGCATCAGAGAAAATAGAAGGCAAGAGCTAAGACTTCAGCATAGGGGTATAATAATTAAATTGGCCAATACCAATCCTTCGTCTGATACTAACCCAGATTTAAAAGCCACCAGTAAAGTCTTGCATCTGCTTTTTTTGTATTAGCTAATTTCCACACATTGTAAAAAAAGATCCCCCTATAATTAGATCGAACACTGAAGGGACTCCCTCTGCTAGTGAATTGCACCCAGGCCTGTCAACTAGGAGCACTTTCATGTACTGGAGAGCCACAGCCCAGTAATAATACCTTCAAGTAGGCACTACCCACCCTCTTCTCTCTCCCGGTAGCATTAGCAACTTTAATGCTCCTCTAGGCTTAGGAAAAAACTATAACATATATAAAGTGTTTTGTTACCCTCTCCTTTACCTTTAACCATTTTTTTTTTTTAAACAAGGGAATTGCTGTGAAATAATGTAGCACTTTTGGAAGAAAGAGCATCTTTACCACATTGTATCTTCCAACAATCAAAGATGGAGGTTATCAAGCCTTCTGAAATCCTTCCTCGATTTTTCTACAACTGATGTTAGATTCAACTCTACCACTGCACGGAGATAACCACCTCCAAATACCCAGCATGGTCCATAATCTGATCATCATCCATTTGGATCGTATCATCTGCATTTTGAGTCTCATTATGTTTCAGCTTATACCATGAGAGCTCCCTGAAATCAGTAGCTTCCCAAGCCAGCTCAGTTAGTGCCCTTTCTGGATCGGGCGTTACAATGGTGATGTGGTCCGTTTATGCCATAATCGTAGTTTCAGATCTCTTTGCCTGCATAGGTTTAATTAGTGGGTTAGCTTCAATCCTCTTTATTAGTGAGTCTATGTACAAATCAAACAGAAGGGGTGAACAAGGCACCCCTGCCGAGTTCCCCTTGTGATCTTAATTGAGTCTGATTGCCCACTCAGCATTTGAGATCTAGACGTGTGAATAACGTACACAGCGTTTATTAACCTCGGTCCTATATTGTTGCCCTTTAACACTGCCCATAGATAATCCCATGACACACTTTTGAAAGCTTTTTCGGCGTCTAATTAGATATGGTCCAATACCCGTGCCTTATCAAATAATGACACTCTGGATATGATCTGTCATCCTCCTCCCTGGGACAACCCCATGCTGACGAGGAGAGACTAGTTTGGAAATAACAGGACTTACCCTAGCAGCTAAAACCTTAGTATAAATCATCAAATCGCTATTATGCAGCATTATAGGTCAGTATGAACCTGGTTCTTAAGGCGACTTCCCTTTCTTTATAAATACTACCATATTGCAGTGGGCCCAAGATTGAGGCACGTGAAACCCCATTTGTATTCTTCCAAATAGATTGACAAAAGTGGTCTCTAGGGCCAAGAAAAAAACATGTAAAATTTGAGGGGTATGCCATCTATACTGGCCCTCTTACCCAAGGAAAGTTCCTTTAATGCTTCCCTAAATTGGTCTCTATTAATGGGGGGTATCTAAAGCTCAGCCGTTCTCTAGGGACTGAGGCCAAATATGGGCAGATTTTCTGTTCAGTATCCTCCACCACTTCCTTCTGATACAACTCCTCGTAGATGTCCCAAAATACTTCCCTGATCTCTGTGGCCTTAGTAAATATCTGGCCGCCACTGCCCCTGATTTGCGCTATCTCCCCTTGCGTAGCCTTTGGTCTAGTCTTCAAAGCCAGCAGGAGTTCCATCCGCTTACTATACTCATAGCATTCTTGACTATGAATGAGAAATTTTCCAGCTGCCTTTTTCGAAGCCATATCATTAATAGCAAATTCAACAATCCTCAATTCATGTAAAACTTGCTGATTATCTTCACTCATTATACTGGCCGAAATGGGTTGTGTTTCCTGATTAGAGAGTTCCGTATATTTGCCCCAATAAAATTGGACTGAGATTTTTAAAGACTTAAGGTAAAGCTGAGTGTTTTCCCTCTAATAGCTGTCTTTTAAGCATCCCAGACCACCCCAATAGAGGCCGAATCAGTATTATTCTCAACAAATTCAGGGATCCATCTATTCAGACACACAATGTAACTCTGATTAGAGAGTAACCCTCTGTCGAAAGTCCACCTACTTGGAGAGGTGAGATAACCTGCGAAGACTATCCCGACTACCAAAGGATTGTGATCTGAAATTACTCGTGGAATTTTTCTCGATTACAGCCTCATTAATTGCGGTGGTGGAGAAAAGGAAATAACAAATCCTGTAATGGGGCAGAAATAAAGGCGTATCCAGTTTCCGAAGCATGCAGTTTCTGCCAGACATCTATCAGCCCATTATTATGAATTATATGTTGAATGGCTCAGAAGAACTTTGGTTTCCTGTCCGAATATGAGACCCAAATTGAGTACCCAAACAGACATTTAAATGCCCACATAAAATAATTGGGGGTTCCTGTATTGAGTCAGCCACATGAGGAAGTACACCAATCTAATCGATGGTCGTCTCTCCCTTCTCCCCCATACTCAGTGTCCCTCCGATGTCGTTTCTCTGCGCCTTTCCTCGCTTCACAGGTATGGGGAGGATTCAGCCGCTACGCGGCTGCCTACATGAAGCCATCTTGCTTCTTCATCAAATTGTAATAAAGATTCCAAACGCTAATGACCTCTGAAGCAGTGGAATTGAAATCTCATCTCGCACACCAATAATGCCACCCCACCATACACTGTCAAATAGATCTTTTCCTTGTACTGTTAGCTGGGACTGTTCAATGTAGAACGAATTCTCAAAGGCCTGGCACACTACAATAACCCCAGAGTTTTACACAACATTAGAGATAGCAATTCTCCAGAACTAAGAGGTGTGGATTCAGAAGTGGGAAAGTTGCATTGGAGAATCCCAAGAAAGTTCCAGTAGAACTAGAAACTATACTTGATATTCTCAAAGCTGCATTAATAAGACTAAATTTGCTTCTTTTCCCTTGACCTTTACTGTTTTTGGAATCTTAAAGAAAGGCTGGAAGCTGTAGTGCACAGCACTCCTCCAGCCTTGCAGGAAGGTATTTGTATATAGAGTTTCCTGAGCTTTCTCCAATTGTAAAATAGTATAACTGGTCTGTTGAGGCAAGGGACAAAGATGTCCATCTCTCTTGACCCCCACCATCCATGAGCCTCATGATTTCATGACAAATAAGAGGATCTAGTCGTCACTGGAGTCTGAGTAAATTAAAGTTTCAGTCCACTAACACATTGGGTTGCTTTGCAAGGTACAATGCCAACAGTAATATTTGGTGACAAATGCAGTAGTGTTGTTCAGATGTTCTCCAATTCCATTGTGACCTGACCCACATTTTCTGGGGTGTTCTTGAGATACATCAGCTCATCATCTGCATACAGTGAGATAACAGTGAGGCAACATGTATATCTCTTGTACAACCTTAGAGCCTCATCTGTTCGCCTTCCCTTACAGCTAGCAGTCAGCGACTTCATTGCTAAGGTGAAGAAAAGCGATGACCGTGGACATCCCTGACGGATTCCACATTCAGTTGGCCAGGCATCCGATGTGTTTCCGTCCTTATGCACTCTTGCCCTCGTTGTGCACAGAAGAGTTTGATCCACTGCAGGATCTGGTCACCAAATATAATCTCCTCTAGAACCTCAAATAAATACTCCCAGTTAAGTGAGTTAAACCTTTTTCTATATAAATCAACAGTCGCTTGATGCGGCTCTCTCATCATACACATCATCAAACCATGCTCAAATAGTCACACATTTGTTGCTCGGCTTCTAGTAGGAATGAATCCTGACTGGTACAAGTGAACCAAACCTGTTATCAGTGGATTCATCCTCTTGGCTATTACCTTTGGCCAATATTTTGTAATCTGGCTTGAGCATGAAACATGAAAAGGTACAACCTGAACATAAAGGGATAGAAGTTGCCAGGGCAAACCAGTATCCAAAGTTTTAAATTCGATTTGGTATTCTGTTTCTCGCCATTTCGTCATAAAAGACATTCTAATGGATGGTTAAAACAAAATACAATGCAAGCAATAATAAGGATATGTTCATTGATGAGTTTAAAAATCATAAAAGTTAAAAATGGATTTACACCAGTTAGTAAAAGATTTCAATTAAAAATACATGTCTCATTCCATACATGCATCAATATATTATACTTCATTATCATAGTGCATTACACAGTGCTATAGAATGTCTTCTGTTGCTGGCAGCAAAATGTGTTTTTGCCTGATGCACCACGTTGGAAATAAGTACGTTGAAACTGCGAATACAATATTTTGGCTGCTGTCTGTTTTGATGATTCTGTATGCCTCGACATGCTATACCGTCCCCAGATTCCTACAGATGGGAATTCACTATTTTGCCCTCATCAACCTATACTCTGGTAGGAAAAAGAGGGCATGCACCATACTATTGCGGTTTCTTTGCCGAAGGAAACAAAATCTTCTTGTTGCGCTTTTAGTTTGCCAAGTTTCTTGGAAGAGGCAAACATCGAATTGATCAATGAAGCGGCCCCAGTCCAGACAATCGATTTGGTTCCTAGACCAGCAGCTTTCTAATGAAAGCACACTTACTGAGTGCCTAGACTGTATGGCTAGTGAGTTCTCCTTAGTTGCTCCCTGTGTTTTCAACTCTCCTGGGTCTATTGGGTTTAAGTGTGGGACCCTGACATTAGACATGCCAGTGGTGTTATCTCTGCTAAGACTATTGGTTCCCTGATTGTCGGGGGGGGGGGGACAATTGTCAACTATGGGATCGAGACCGCTTGTCAAGAGACTGGGCGGGTAGTTTGTGGGGGGCGTGCGTATGGGCCTGAGGCAAAGGCTCTGCTTGGGTAGTTGGATTAAAGCCATTAGAGAGAATACCAGGTAGCACACAGTGTTGGTTGATTTGGGGCCGTTCTTCAACTGTTTGGTGGTTGGAAGAATCCTTCCTCCCACCACTCCCTTTGAACCGAGCCTCTTGGGAACCTACTACCACCCCCGTCAAAAGCATCCCCTTACCCCCTCCCCCGGGATGAATCTATACTAAGTGCCCTCTTAGTCAGTGAGTCCATCAACGTTCTCTAAAGCACCAAATCGGTTCGTGACAGTGATACTATAAGTCCTATCATGATGCTGTGGACCATAAGGAACTGTATCTCTACGAGGCTGATGCTGGGCTGGCAGATAGTGATTTTCAATGCTAATAGAGGATCTAGGTATGTAAAAGTACCCCTGTGTACGATACCCAGTCCTGCCTGTAAACCTCCTCAAATAACAATCTTCACACCAGGTTGGATGTCCCTAAAATTAATGGTGACACAGTCCCCTGGACGGTCCACCCTACCCTGCCCAATCCACCCAACTCGACGGGTGACAATAAGGTAGTGTGCCAGAGAAACCGCACAGTTCTTATTTCTCACTAGCCAGTTCAAGCATATGTGAGCCAATTCATCATGCATTTCTCTCTGAGGCTTGTGCCTCCGAGCTTGGCCACCTGGCACAAGACTCCCTTGTCCACTCTCCTTTTGGTATACTTAACCACTCTCTGGCTGTCGACCAAATGCCGGCCAGGGGTTACAGGGATGACTCCAGGAATTGCCCCAGATGCAGCACAAGGGGGACCCCTACAGTCACAGCACGGGCTGAACTCTTGGTAGTTGTGTTGGAATTACTTGAAGCAGCACCGCCGCCTCCCGTGGTCCCTTGTGAATGTAATTAGATGTTTGGGGAATCTTTACAGGTTTTCTCCATCGTTGCAGGACGCATCAAAATTGGAGCTAATTCTGTGCTCAAAATGGTCTTGACTTTTTCTGCTATTTTCACCACTAATTGAGCCGCCCAATTAGGTAGCGAATCGGAAACCCTACCAGTGGATTCTGTAATGGCACCGGACATTTGGACCGACAAAATGTTAGTTGGTTAAGAGCTGACAATTTCCGTGAGATATATCAGTAGATGGAGCAATGACCCCACTAACCAGACTTGTCACTACCTCTGAGGTATCAGTGACAGAAGCTTGGTCAGGAGGGGTGGACAATGGTTACGGCAGCTCCCTTAAACCCCCTGACCCCATCGAGGGTCTCCTCTCTACCAAATCGTTTTCTTTTCCCACAGCCCCTGTCGCCCTCTACAGCATTCGATCGATTGCCTTAGATTTACATGCGGGGTGATTGACTGAAGCCTTCCAAAAGACACACAAGATGATGGACGGAAAGCAGAGCATATCAAACATTCACCTCCAGTCAAGAGATCTGGGTTTGATCCATTGGTCTTTTGCTCACCATACCACCCCAGTTTAGACCCAGCCATATGCAAATCAGACTTGACCCTGTGCCTCATGGGAACAGTCCAGCCCGACTGCAAAGCCAGGTCCTCCCTGGACCGGAAACAAGCATCTTGGGAACGGCTTTGGGGCATCACCCCTCATCAGCCAGGCTAGCTAGAATCCAGTGGCACAGTGAGCCCGGGAGCACCTTCTGGGCATCACCCGGCGCAATGTGACCCCATATCTCGCTCCCATAACCAACCTTTGAAATGCATTTCGCTCTATAAATCTTCAAAAGGGCCCCCCCCCCCCCGGAAGCAAAGTTAAAAACAGCTGTGGTCGCATTGACCAGGTCCCGTTTCTTACGAGTGAGCAAGAGTCCCCAACTCAGAATGTCGTTAAACACTACTCCCAGATAGGAGACAAAATTTCCAATCCGGTTCCTATCTTAAAGGTAGACTGCTTAGCTTTGCGAGATCCCACCTGCATAACAAAATATTTGGTATGATTAACCATCAAGTCCAGGTTCTTCATAAAATAAACAAAAGAGTTCAACAAGAGTTGTAAACCCCTGGCTGTCCTCGCCATGAGAACAGCATCGTCTGCATATGGGAGGACTGGCAGGCTACACTGAACCATCTGGGGGCAATCAGCTTTTGTATCCAAAAGGGCCTTCTCCAGGGAACTGATGTATAGGTTAAAGAGAAGGGGGGCTAAACTGTCAAACTTGCGGTTACTTTGAGATCTTTTGAATAACGGGCAGCTGCTTTTGAGTCTCTGTGAAGGTCCCTTAGAAACAAAACAGTATCCCTGTCAATGCCAATAGAGGACATCACCTACCAAAGCTTCGACCTGTTTACACAATCGAACGCTGAGGACAGGTCAATAAAGGCTAGATGGATAAAACGGAGCGAGCCACGGTGTACTTATTCAAAACCATATATAGATTTAAGCATTGTTCCACCGTGGAACGACCTGGGTGGAAAGCTTATTGAACCTCTGCTAAAATGTTGTTTTCATCTGCCCAGTATACAAGTCTATCCAGTACCATACGACCTACTATTTTCACCACAGAATTCAAAAGAGAAATATGCCTGTAGCAAAAGGTGCTATCCCGATCCCTCTTTTTACAGACCGGGACTATGGTCGATAAGGCCCAGGAGTCTGGGCGGCCGGCCTGGACCAATGCATTAATAACAGCTGTAAGTACAGGTACCCAGGTTTACACATACGTGATATAAAGGTCTGGAGGCATCCCATCTGTGCCTGGGCCTTATTTTTATACAATCCCATGATGCCAGCTCTTCAACAAATTTTCAGACTGTAAAATACCCTCAAATTGGTTTATCCAATTATCCTCTGTGATATGGGCATCCAGTAAGTTGCCACTGCCTTCTGCCAAAAAGGGACTGTTAATAATGCCCCAAAACTTTGAGCTATTGCTCAATGTGCTGGCTTCTACTAGATCTAACCAGGCTTCATCCTTCAAGGCAGACTTGCGTTTTCCTAGCGCAGCATTGTAGGCTCTCTGGAGGCTCCTTGTCTCGAGGCATCACTTCCAAGGCCTGTTTAAATTTCCTATATGCCTGAAAACACTCCGAGTCAAACCATCTCGGTCCTAGGTCCTTGAAGGTCCCACCTGGGGCCCGTAATAACTTCCCTATGACACTGGACATACTACCAAATGCACCCATGATATCCAAAGCCCTGGCCTCACTATCTTGACAGGTGGCAAACTCTCTGTGACACTGGGTTAAAAGGGACTCGGAAAGCTGCCCTGGGATGATTTGCCCCCACTTTAGTCTCCTCCACGCTTTCACCACTTTTAAAGGAACACCCGAACCCTCCTTAATATTTTTATATACTCAAGACCCTCCTGTTGACACACAAATGGGATTATGGTCGCTATATACATTCGCCTTAACAGAAAAGTCCATGATCAGAAAATAAAAAGATGTAGAAACAAGAGATAAAATCAATAATAGTCTCACACCTTCTCCCCATAAAAGTGGGGTTAATGTACGATTTCCCCGGAGGCAGCTTATTCATGGCAGATGCTAGATTAAATTCTTGCAAGATAGCATTAAGTGCAGTACCCTGAGGTGTATGTTCCATATGCAAGTCTGCTTGTTGTGCGCAGCCCATAGCTTTCACCCCTCCCTGCCTAATATCTCCACACATGTGGATATTAGTCTCCTGTTAAAATTGTTTTATTATAACTCTGCCCTCTCAGATTAATATTCCGTATTACAGACCCCAGCTGTGTTATGTTGCATTCTTCCAAGTGTGCGACTCCCGCATTGTTAAAATTTACCAGCAGGAGCTTGCTCTTTCTGCTGGATATTAACATCACATGCAGAGTAGAAGAGTCCTAGCCTAGAGGGGGTAGCGGCACGAAGAAGGTTTTGTAGCCTTCCAGATGGTAACTATTCTCAACAGCCCATGTTGACTGGAGGCAAATCACATTAAACTGTTAAACCAGGAATAACCATTCAGGGTCCTCGATCTTACTTGCAAGCCCAGCAATGTTCCAGCAAAGAAATGTACACCCTTCACCCTCATTAAATACATGTTCCAAGGGCCATGCCTTTCCCGGAGGTGTAGGTGCATAAAGGTCCTGAGAACCAGCACACTGTCAATCACACCCTCCCAATAAGCTCAGGGTGGGCAAAGCTATTGACTCGGCTTACTACTGTGTACGCCTCCATTTGACGCCTGTAGCCCACCTCTTGATGCCACTCCTGTTGGTACCCTGGTTGGTAACTTCTGGGCCTATAAAAGTAGCCCAGCAGGAGTGCCTCAATTGCCGAATTCCAACACTTGTGGTTGATTTGCGCGACTGTACTTAAAATTCGTTTGACCATAAAAGAATTGTTAAAATTAATGGCAGCACAGTCCCCAGACCATCCTTCTTGGCGCTACCCACCCACTGTGTCCTACATACCATAATATTTTGGTTTTCCACCCTAGGCCCTAGAGCAATGTTTGAATTTAGCCAGTGCACCACCTTATTCTTCAGTTGAACAAAATCTTCCTTTGTCCTGGATCAAGACTGGGAACATTGCCTAAAACCACGACAAACGTGGTAGTCTCTGGTGGCTCTGACAGGCGCGATGGGGCCCGCCCTTGGCCCAGGCTTTGCCCGCGCGTGTACTGCGCCGCTGGAGAAGAGCAGCACCTTTATGGTGAGCTGCATGGGTCAGATGGGTGCAAAGCTGCTCCTCCCCCTCCTTGTTGCACTGGGAGTCTGAGTCCTGGCGAAGAAGCGATGTTACAAAATGCAGATAAAGCGTCCCGTGCCGCGGGAAAAGAGCAGCACCTTTACAGTCTACAGCGCGGGTCAGCTGGAACAAAGCTCCTCCTCCCCTCCTTGTTGCACTTGGAGTCCGAGTTCTGGAGAAAGAAGCGACGTTGCGAAATGCAGGAAAAGCCTCCCTTTGGCCAATCTTCTAGGTTACAGCCAGCCAATCCGGTTATTCGGTACCGCTGTACTGAAAGGGCCAACAGGAGAAAAACACCTGAAAAAGCGCCCTTGGACAATTTTCAGTACTGCGGGACACCAGTGCGACCAACCATATAAACCTAAATTTTGAATTCCTTCAGGCCCACCCCAAGCACCTCCTTCAGTGCAGATTTTCTCAAAAAACCCAATTCGCACCAATTAATGAAAAGCACGCTTTCTGAGTAAAGTCCTACCTTTCTGACAAATTTAATGCAATTCTGTTAAGCTGTGTTTTCTGTATCAGACAGCAAAGCTACCTATGGGAATTAACATGGGAAATCATGTTTTGGGATCCCCATTTTTCTAGCCCCTGCTTGATGGTTTGCTGCAAAATCTTCCAGGAAGGAGCTGAGATGGACTAACATTTTTAGAAAGTTAATAGCAAAACAAAAAATTATCTTCCTATTGAAACTCAGATCTAACTAAAACCACACAGCGGTGACTGCCAATTTGTAATATATATGCACAACTGTGACCAGCATTAGAGTGGCATTACTGTCTCTATACCAAACTCTAGGTGAAACCAAAACAAGATTGTTCAGCAATACCATTACACCATGTATTATGGTTACCAGCCAGAACTTGGTTCCTAAAACATAAACCCCTTTGTTTCATGAATGTGGCTGTAGACTACTGGAATCAATTAACCAGAAAAAAAGACACAACCATATTTCAGTTGCCTATGACACCAATCACAAGCAATTCAGATTTCAAACCTGAACTCCTACATCCATGCTTCAGCAAATGGAGGTCATCGAAGCTACCACTGTTAGGTGAATTCTGTTCAATTGAAAGATGCCATTGAAGGGCAACAAGAACCCAGTCTTTTGACCTCACTTGATCAGACGAATACTGGCTAAGCCAAATTGTACACTGGGTAAATTCAATTACATCCTTCATTCTACCCAACTTCCCTTCAAAAACTTTGGGAAATTTCTTGAGCCATATATTGTTTACTACTGAATCAGTCTTCCTTACAAATGAAACTTGGACTTCCTTACTTGGCCTCAGTCATCCCAAATAATCCTTGATGGTACCAACCTAAAATGTTAAGCCCTTTCTTTGCAGCATAAACTTTACCCTTGATAACTTTCTGCTTAAATTATAAAATGGTCTCAAAATGCCCCAACAACTCTTGCCATCATATGATACTGGACACCAGTCTTGTGCTATTAACTGTTTGTTGGTCCAAGTTTCCTTAAACAACTCTTTTGTAAGGATTGTCATCTTCGCACCAGAGTCAACCAATAACTTCAGGACCTTCCCATCAACACTAATATTAGTGTAGGAAACCCTACATTCAGATTCTTGATCTGTGATGACAAGCACTAAATCTTTTGTTCTTTCCGTCAGTTCAAACATCTCATAGTTGCACCCAAACACTGCATTTACTCTGTTCTTCTTAGATTGAAATACTTGTGCAAATTGCCAACCTTTCCACAGTTTATACACACAGCAATCTTTGCGGGGCATGGTTGCCGCACAGTTATGTGTTGTGGGAACCACATCTAAAACAAATGTTCTTTTCTTTAAAAAAAAGGATTAGTGATCCACCTGTGGGGATTCTTACTTTTTTCTTTGAAAAACTGATTTAGTGTCGTTTTAACCCTTCACACCGTACTCAGTCACTACATGCACACCAGCACCTTCTTTGTTCACCGTCTGTAGTCGCCTTATCTCCGTGCTCTTGATGGTGGGGTAAAAAATTAATTTACATTCTTAACAAATTCATCCTTCAACATTGACCACAAGATTAGCTCCCTAGTATTTAAAAGCATGAACTCAAACTCCTAAAGACTGATAAATAACAAACAGTATTTGTTGTACCGACAACCTAGGGTACACACTAATTTGAACTTACATTTTTCAATAATATATCAATAGTTACAACATTCAGATGTAGGAAGATAGTCTGTTGACTGTCTGCTACCCCAGAACTTTGCAGAAAGTGCAAATATGAAATCCTGTTGAAGGCTAGAAAAGAATTGAGCCGAAACTTGACTTCATCTGTTAAGGTCATGAGGTAATCACCACTGGCTTAGTATATACAAATGTGAAATAAAGTTTGATTGCTCAGTGTTGGTGTGGGTAGAGCTAGTACTTATTGTCCTAGGAGTCTTTGGCAACCCTCATGATGTTGGTTCATGCTCTCATTTGCAAGGGGGTTAATTTGTGTCATGATGTATGTTGAATAAGGAATTTATTGAGATTTTATATTTATTTTTCTAAATAAATAACATTCCATATTCTTGATTTGTTTTCTGAGTTTGTTTTGGGCTGCAAAGGATACAATTGATGGATCTTGATTTATAGAATTCCCCTCCCTTTGGAGTAACTGAAAAGAGCTCGGTTTGTTAGATTTGCATTTGTCTAGAGGAACTTTTCATTCAATCTGTCTTCTGAAGCAAGCCTTTCTGGGTAGAAATCCCTCAGTTACCGTTACTTTACAGTGTTGGTGAATCTTATGTTGGCACAAAAAATAGTTTATGGTGTTAACCAGGGATATGAGAAAACTATCTCTGCTTTAATTTGTGAATCGTTTTTACAGAATAGATGAACATGCTGCACGCACACCAGTTTGATTTTCATAAAGTACATTCTTATGTGTTGTTGATCTCGTCAATTTTTAATGCTCCGGTGTCTATTATAAAAAAGATTAACATATTTTACAATTTTCTTTGAAGTAGCCTGACATTGTTTTGGTAATTCTACCTTGATTGTTGTGTGGCTCTGTATTTTGTAAAACTGATCCAAAATAACTGTTGTCCTAGTTCAACATTGCCCAAAGAAAGCAAGCATGTACAAAGCATTCCCTACTATAAACAGTTCTAACATCATTGACTTGTAGCCTCTTTAAATACCTCTTGATGTACCATTGAGTTGGGTAATAACAAACATCTGCTATTCAGCGCCAAGATACCAGTCTGCATGAATGTGCACTTTACAAATGCACATGTTATGTTATATACAGGTTTCATAAGTGTTTACTTTTTGTATGAACACTAGGTTTGCAAACGCTTTTCCAGGGCCATATTTTACAGTGACTTTCATAGTAATGTAATAGTGGACGCTATTTATTTTCAATCTATACTCCTCTAATGGTACAGCCTAAAGTTTAAGTCAACAAATTGTTCTCTCGATAACATAGCAGTAAAACCTCACAGAAAATAAATAAAAATCTACATATTATACCTACAGGTCTAATGCTCTGGCGTGTAGGCAGACCTTTATAAAATGTGCTTCTAGCTGGGGAGAAGAGCTAAAGAATAGGCTGGTCTTGCAGTCCTGCTTAAAAAGAATGGCACATTTCAATTTAAAAATAAAATTTTGGTCAAACATGTCTCCTCCCAGGATTACAGAACACATGCCGGCTACAACCCGGCTGAAACTCGTAAGTGCATAATTGTCTCTTCTTGTAGATGTTTTTAGTTTCTAATTTCATTTTGTTTTTGTTTCTCTTTTGATCCATTCCAGTGGTATTTTAATGTTTGGTTCTATGTTTACTTTTGCAGTTGTACTACCAAGTACTAAATTTTGCGATGATTGTATCATCTGCCCTTATGATATGGAAAGGACTGATTGTGGTTACTGGAAGTGAAAGTCCCATTGTTGTTGTTCTGAGGTATGTCCATTTTCTTTAAGTTCTCCTTTGTTTGTGTTCAGGATATCATAGAATGTATATCATCATTTGGAGTTAGATTTTCAGACCATTGTTAGAAGTTTGCTCCTGTATGGTGACGATGAAATTAGAGTATGTTTCCAGGGTGAGAAATATCTGCTAGTAATTGATAAGTGCATGTTAACATATATGTTTGTGTTTTTTTTGCCTGTATTTACAGTTGACCCACCCATGACCTCCTACAAACCCCTGAGTTTCTGAATGGAATTTTCACAGTACTGGCACAATTTTTCCAGAAAAGCCCATTTGCAAGTGCAATTATCATTACTATAACAATCTTCAAGTGGTTACCAGAGAATACATTAAAAAATAGTCACATAGGCTCTTATAGCCAGCAGGCCCGCCTATGACAACAGACTGTACGTGGGAATCACTAAAGACTCCACAATGGGCTTCAAACCATCTAAAACCTTGCAGCAAGACTTGTCCCCAACCTACCTCGCTGCACCCACATCTCTCCACATCTCACAGAACTTCACTGGCTCTCCATACCCAAGTGCACTCAATACACACCCACACTTACACTTACTTTAACAACAAAGGCCATTCCTACCTTAATAGCTGCATACACTTCCTCACCCCTCAAAACAGACACATCCATCAGCTGGACTCTCACTAGCACATGGACCCCGCATTCACAAAAACAGAACTGGAGGTTTCGCCATCTCGACCTAAGCCTGGAATGTCCTGCTAAAGTGAATCACGCAAGGTTTTATGTAGTACACCTTCTTTTTGTACTTTTTGTCAATGATTGACATTTCAACAATTGAAATTCCAGCAAAAATGTAATCCATTTGAAACCTTAGACATTCAGTACATGGGAAAGAGAAAACACCAGCTCTGATATCGCTCATTTATGCACTCACATACCCTTTTGCCTATTCATGCCGTCTCACATATTCAGTTGCACACTTATTCAGGCACTCATTCAGGAACTCATTAAGGTACTTGTCACACTCCGTCCCATTCACTCATTTGTTTGGTCAAACAAATACTCTTAGATTCTCTCACTCATGTAGTAACATCTCATGTCATTACACCCTAGCACTAGCGTGCTCACTCAATCACGCAATCACCGACACACAAATGTTTGCTCGTTGACTGAAGCCAACATTATCATTGGAGTTTACGTTCTTTATTTTCTAGTTGTCAGTCCCTCATCTCTTTATATTACACGTCTGTGAGCTTTGTCTTAATGTATCATAGACTTCTGCAGATCACTTTTTGTTCAGATGATTGCGCTGCAACGTGTTGTATGAAATACCTTTTCCTTCGAAGCTGTGGATAAAGTCACTGGATAGAACATCCCAACATCATCACACATGAATAGAAACAATTTAAGAGTGGAAAAGAGTGAAACACTGTGCAAAGTCTTTCCTAGAAGACAGATATAAGTTGCAAGCCATTTCACAGCAAATGTAGTTATAAAACCCTCAGTGGGTGTCACTGTGGTGTAGACTTAGCAAAGACTGCTTAGATGAAAGTTTGCGGCAAGTAGGTTTACCTCTCAAGATTCACGATTCCTTGAGGGCTTGTGGCTGTACCTCTGCAGGTAACTCAGTTAAAGGAGGCATATGAAAAGTGAACCACTCTTTCTTCTTCTTTTTTTTCCCTTCTCTCTCTGTCTCACACATGCATTCTCTATCATTTTCTCTTTAGACTCGTATGTTTAATCTCTCAAGGTCTCCTTTCTCTCTCCCCATTCTCTGTCTCTTACACATTTTTCTTGCTCTGTACCTTTATCTGTCTCCCACTGTTACAAACATGCATTTGCTCTCAGCATATCTCTTCATTCTTCGTCCTCATAGTTTCCTCTTTCAATCGTTTTTCCTTTCTCCGTCTATCATTTCTTTCCATCTTAGTCTTTCCCTCTCTCCTAATTCCTCTTTAGTTGTCTAACTTTATCTTTACCTATTTGCATATTTTCTCTTTCGCTCACTAACTGTATAAATGTATCTCTTATGCACACAATCTATCGGTCTCTAACACACAACACATTCATACACTAAGTTGTCTTATTCAGATTCAAGTCAAGTCAGGGACATTTGTATCGCGCACATATCACTCCAAGAGTCTCATGGCGCAACCTGCAGTGTTCTACAGCAAGTGCATCAACCACCTGAGCTGTTTTGCAAACTTTACATTTTATTTTTTATTTCAACAAGCTTTCATCCACACACTCTCTGACATGCACAGGAAACAAAACACAAGTATGCATAAATATTCACAAATCGACATGCATACGTGCACAAACGCCTACTGACTAAGAGGCATAAAAATGCCCATATGCACCCAAACACACCTTCCAGCGATCCAGCGCATATGCCATAAAACCTGGCATATAGTCGTACACAGAATTTCAGGTGCACACAAAAAACACCCGTGCCGTGGTACATACACATACTGATTTGATTATAAGCACCTTGAGTAGTCACATCTGCATTTTGTTTTTAGTAAAGTTGAACAAAAACCTGTTCAAGAATAGGCATCTGCATGCATGCACAGCTATGGGTGTCAGCTTTGGAATAGTTTTCCTATACATCTTATAAAGGAACATAAAAAGAAATATTTGCAAAGTCAATAGCTCGGTAGCCAATGAAAGACCCCATGGCTTTTCCAATGCTTGTTGTAGATTTGGCGTTAGCCAAGACCTTAAGACTTTACTGACATAGTATGTACATTCACATTTTTCTTCTGCCCACTAGAGCATATAGCTTGGGGCTACGGGCCACACCACTTCAGCCTTTGGCCAAGTTCATTGCGAGTTATAACATTTTGTACTTTCACAAAGAGTACTTTCAGCCACATAGCAGTTACCTTGCGTTCCTGGATCTAGTATAGCAATGTGTGGATTTTTAAAGACAAAAAATATTAGTGCTTTTAGCCATTTTGTTTTTAATTTATGAAGGCCAGCCAGCTTTCCTAACAATAAGGTTTTGCAAAAACAAAACAAGCATTGACAAAATCAGAAGGCTGGCGGCCAGCACCAGAACTATCAACTTTTCAAATGCGTATTTCCTTCTGCCACCGAAGAAGCCACTGGACAGACAGAAAAGAGATAGGTAAGGACCTGGGGGATTATATCTTAGTCCTCATAACAGCTGGATTCTGCCATTGCAGTATAAAGTGCTAAAATGTCTATTAGCAGACTTTGTGCTTAACTCACAAGAAGTGATAAAGAAAGAAGACATCAAGCACAATGGAATACTCCATCTCTATTGGCACTTTCTCAATGCTTCTCCTCACTCTGTGCCCTCTCTTTCCTTCAGTATTTGATTCCTTGTTTCTTCCTTCACTCTTTTATCATCTACTAGCTTTCACACCTTCACTAATGGATCATTCTTTTGTTCTTAAACCTAACCCTCAATCATTTGATGTTTTTGCCAGTCCTTTTTAGTATAAAGACCTTATCCTTGAGTCCTTAAGTCAAATAGCGGGTGGGGGTTGGGTGCCGAGAGAACAAGCACAGGGTGCTTGAGAGATTTAAAGGGGGTGGTAAAAAGTACATCAAAAGGGAAGGATGAGGGGAAAGTATTGTTGGGAATAGAAGGCTTGCCAGGTGCCATAACGGGGAGAGCGTATGTACTAGAGGATTACAAATGGACAAGACAAAAGGTAGAAGGAGCCGAAAGATATTTATACGGTCAGGGAATTTAAGATGGTGTTATAATGACAGGAGAAGTGAAGCTAGAGATCAGAGAAGTTGTGGTTACAGCAAAAGCACAGTATACCACACTGTACTCAGTATGAGCATGGTGCTAGTCAAAACGGCAGATTGATTGGCACAATCTTAATTTCTTTTACCTAAATTAGAATAGCAGTTTTTCATTTTTCAAATAATTCCCAGTGGCTGGGGTTCCACTCTAGTCTGGTCTAGTAGCTTTCCCGCGGGGGAATAACAGAATGTGGAGGGCAGGGGCTGCCAAGGGGCACATGGATGGTGGTACTTGAGTAGTCTCAAGGGTTCAGTCCTCGACAACAACTGTGCAGAGAGGTTCACTTACCGCCCCCATGATGACGTGGAATGCCACAACACTGTTGAGGGAGTGCAATCAGCTGAGGAAGGCTGCAACTTCCAGAAGCAAATGCTGGGAGACTACTTGAGGAGAGTCACAGCTACTAGGAGAGGTTTATATACATAGGCTCAGAAAAAGGGTTGCAGCTACCTTGTCTAGGGTCCACCTGCTTCTGCCTAGGAGGGGGTTGCAAAAGAAAAACAAGAAAGTACAGTGGGTTTCCACCTGTGGTTGAGACAGAGAAACTGTAGCAAATGTCTCCTGCACACGTACTAGTCTGTAATTCTGACCAGAACAGCACCAGGGGGGCAAGATAGAAGTAACTAATTGCACATTTTAACCTGTGAGGATCATTAGCTGCACCTGAGCTTAATTCATGACTCCACAAAAAAGACTGCTGGGGAACTATAACCAATAGGGTCACCCAGGCGAAAACTGAACATCGGTTAGAGGATGAGCGTAACGTACAAGTGGGGGAAGAATTATGTTAGGAGTAACACCCTGCCTTTGGAAATTAGATTGTGGAAAGTAAAAACGTTCCTAGTTAACGTGAAGGAAAGCTCAATTCTACAAAGGACACGGAGGCTTAGATTATGCTTTATTCTTTACCTTTTCTCGCAGCAGCCATAAAAAAAAGCTTGGGACCAATCCAACCAACAATGTCGTCCATAACCGTATGGAACGTGGCATCGTGGTCCATTAGTCTTCTTTCTTAGTGTGAATGGTCGTGTCAGAACCTCTTCCTCTGGATTTTTATGAACCTGTCAGCAGAAAAAACTGAAGACAGATTAGCCTACCATCCGCATGTAGGAACGTCTTGTATACAATACTCATAATCTTAAACATAACTGTGTGAACTCAAATTTATGAGACCGATAAACCAGTATAATACTTAAGCTGAAGTAGATCATGTTCTTCTTTCCAACACGGGAGGGACCCTGCATAGAATTGAAATGTTCCTACCATTAGCTAGGAAAGATTTCATTTTGTGTCAGGACCAGAAGCTCAATTATGGTTGTTCAAAGCTTACAACCATTAAAAGGCAATTGAGAGACTGGTTTGAAGTAAAATCTCGTAAACATGTAATCGGAAAACCAGCTTGCCATTTGTAAAATATCTTCCAATTTAACTCCTAAGATGTAGGCCTTAGTCGACCTTGCTCTCCTGGACTAATATGCACCAAACATCGAAGTGTCCGTGCCTGCCGTTTGGATCACCCATCTAGCCATAGTGGGTGAAGAGACCGCTTGATGCGATTTTGTAATGACAATTAACTGTTTTACCCCCATGGGTCGCAATTCATGAGATACACTCTCATACTCTTGCAACCAGTGCACCACACATAGTTTGTGTGAACCCGGACATCCTGGGTACAGAACTGCCTGCGTGTTGGCCAGCTCATAAACAAGCGGATCACTTCATATCCCATGTCTAGGTATATATTTATATATATATATTTTGTTTTTTAATTGGATTTTCTCAAACCGTATGCAGTAAGTTGGCATAACAGTATACAGTGCGATTATGCAAGAGTTTCAACATCGATCACATATACAGGACAGTGATGAACATGTAGATACTACAGCAGAACAGGCATTACACAGTGAATATAGACAATCGAAATGCATTATTCCAGTTAGTCTCAGTGTTCCACAGATCTCTAGTATAACCGTGGTTCCCATATGTCACGGGGTCTAGAGGTAGAGGGGAGATCCTCCGCATATAATACTAGGTTGTCACGGAAATAAATTAAGTCTTTGAGCCAGTGGGTACTTTGGGGTTTTACCATACTGTCTCAGGAAAGTGCCACTCGCCGTTTTGCAAGAAGCCAAGCCACTGTTACAAACTTGCCCACTACTCCCTTCAGAAATGGCACCAGGCCCAGAAGACAAATGTGTGGGGTGCATTGCGTTGACCATTCTGGACAGTTTGCACGTTACTTCAGCCCAAAACACGTCAACCCCAGGGCATGCCCAGGCTAAGTGCCAAAAATCAGCCCCCGTGCCCCGGCATATTTTATATATATCAGCTGTTCGCAGGCCATATTGAAATAATCTCTGAGGGGTGTGATAGGTCTGGTGCAAGTACTTAAAATGAATAATACGGAGGTTCCCGTTGGAAGTCAAGCCTCCCGTCAGTTGGCAGCAATATTCCCAGTCCACCTGTGTCATCTGGGGAGATAAATACACATTCCATTTTTCCAGGCTTCTGCTTGGGGGGGGGGGACACATTTTTCAGCTCGGGCGCTTTGATATAGTTTGGTGATGAGTTTGTGACGCGTAGGAGCAAGGAGTAGTGTATGTAGCGTCTGTAGTGTAGGTGGCTCTGCTGGAAATGAAGAAAAGTGGGCCTGTAACGCTTTTTTGAGTCTATGAAACGCAAAAAGAAATAGAGGGGTTTTGTTCTGTATATAGTTGAGATTAGCGTCTGAGACGAAGGTACCATTCACATATAAGTCACGCATATGGATAATCCCGGCTAATTTGAGAGTGTTTAACGTCCCCTTGTCATGTGTGACCAAGAGGGCCGAATGGTAAGCAATTGGCAACAATGGCAAGTAGAGTGAAAGCTTCCCAGCTAAGCGGCCTAACGTGTGCCATGCTGTTACAGTAGTGTCGATGGTATTAATTTCATTGCGGGAGGGTATGTCTGCGATTGTGAGAGAGAATAGACCGCAGAGGTATGGGGTGTGCCTCTCCATCTTCAACCGCAATATGGGGTATAAAGTCATGCGTAGCAAGTCAGTAATGTGCATAGTGGGCATGTGCGCATAAATAATCTAAATACAGATGAGGCATGCAAAAACCGCCCTCTTTGTAACTTAGAGTGAGTGTGTTCCAGTTGACCCGGGCTTGTTTACCCCCCCCCCCCCCCCCCCATTTCCGATCAGTCGAAGAAACCAGGAGCGCAAGGTTTGAAAATAATGCTGGGTGAGTGCGATTGGTATGTTACAAAATAGGTATAAAAATATGGGCAGTACGACCATCTTTACGAGGGCTGTCCGGTCGGCTAGGGATAATGGAAGTTTAATCCATCTGGTAACCTGTTGTTCTACGACCGTGTACGCCACGCCATAGTTTTCTCGAATAACTATGTCTGGGTTGTGGTGTACCCACACTCCCAAACATGGGATCGGTGGCCCACATGAGCGGTAATTCCAGATTGTGAGGTCGAGTGCATGCAGTCAACGGCACCACCACCGATTTAGCCCAATTAATTAGTAAGCTGGATAGAATCCAATATATTCCCACAAGATGGTCGTCGGGTATGTTTTTGCGGCTCACTGACCAAGAGCAACATATCATCTGCATACATGGAGATGTGGACTGGGCGGTGAACAAAGCGGAGGGCTGAAGCTCTATGGCGTTGCCGAATGATACAGGCTAGTGGTTCAAGCGTTAGCACGAATAGGGGTGGGGAGAGAGGGCAACCACCTTGCCTCGTGCTTCTGGTGATTGTGATGAGGTCTGATGTGTAAATCTCTACGCGAATTCGGGCTACGGGGTTAGTGTATAATAAACGTATCCACCCAATAAACAGGGGTGGAAACCCCATACGCCGCAGGATGCAGAATAAATAACCCCATTCAATCGAATCAAAGGCTTTGGCTGCATCGAGCATCACCGCCACTGCCTGTAGACCATGGTCGAGTATGTGAAACATGGTGAAAATCGTCCCCAGATTGTGAGAGGTTGATCTGGTAGGAATAAAACCTGATTGATCTGGAAGAACGAGTAGAGGCATAAGGGGTTGCAGCCTTGTAGCTAATATCTTGGCCAGAATTTTAACATCGGTGTTTATAAGTGACAGTGGCCTGTACGAGTCACAACGGGACTGCAGTTTATCTTGTTTAAGGAGGGTGATAATGAGGGCTCCCGGCAAGGTAGGGGGCAGTATTCCAGAGTCATAGGCCTCGGCATACATTTCCAGAATGTGTGGGGTGATTTCCACGGTGTACTCCCTATAGAATTCGCTGGGGAAGCCGTCAGGTCCCGGAGCTTTTTTATTGGGGAGTGTCTTGATGGCCGCTCGCACTTCTTCTTCTGTAATCGGTTGACTAAGGAAGTCCCGCTGATTTTGCGTGAGCCACACTAGGGCCACACCCGAAAGGTACTCGTCCAGTTCATGAGGATCCACCTCCCCCTGCGACGTGTACAGAGTGGCGTATGTTTTGCGAAACTGCTCAGCAGAGTCTGCGGTGGTGTAATGATCGTGTTCATCGTCATCTGTTATTTTGGTGATGATATGTTTATGGGTGCGCAGAGTGATCTTGGGAGCTAGATGACGTCCTGGGCGACCACTTTCGCCATATGCGCGGGCCACGGAACATCTGCATATATAGCGCGTTTCTTCCTCAGCGAGGGCGATATATTCGATCACAGACTCTTTAATAGAGGCGAGAAGCGGGGCAGATGGAAAGAGTTCGTATTCCCTATCAAGTTCGTGCAACATAGCCTCTATCCTGGTTAGCCGTCCGCGTAGATCACGCAGAATGCCAGCCGTTGTGCTGATACAAATGCCGCGAAGGTGGCCTTGACTGCCTCCCAAAGGGTCATAGCATCCCCCCATTCCTCCCCTCCCGCCACAACCCCCCACCCACTTTGGCATCCCCAACACGCCAAACCCAACCCCAACAACCCATAACATTTCCGGAATGCATAAACCAGAGTGGGGAATGCCCATGAGGGGGACACCGGAGCACACATCTCCTCCCAGTTCTACGGGAGGTGGTCAAGCCAAAAGGTTTTTATAGTCCTGCCTGTGCAGTGAATTTATAAGAGGCCCACATAAGGCCACCCCGGTGACTGAGAGATACTAATACAGTGGCAAGGCATAAGTTGTGGTCTAAACATCAAAGGATAATCTTTCCGTTTATACCAGTCACCAGTAATACATAATGGCCTGAGCAACCTTGAACACAGCGTAAACTAGAATGAAAGCATAAAATCTTATCTGAACACTGCAAGTGTCCTGGAGAAGTCCGCAGCGCGACTGTCTCGATCATCCTCCGTCAAGTGCAGGGTGGGGAACCAGTCGGGGTGCGGCTGAGAACAGGCGATAGAAAAGGGACCAGTCGTCCATGCCACACAGCAAAGTCACTTGCCCGCCGCACCAGTCCCTCTGCCGTCGTCTTCTGCTGGACCAGGAGAGTCTTGACTGTGACGTTTGAGGGTTTTGGCAAAGTCCATCGCCGTATAAGGGTTGGTGAAAATCCTCTGTTTTCCGTTAACCTTGATGCGCAGTCGTGCTGGGTTTAACATCGCATAAGGGATTTGTTCCGCGATAAGGATCTTCTTCACAGACTGGTATTCACGTCGTGCCTCCTGGACAGCAATTGTAAAATCAGGATAGAATGCAAGGGTATTACCCTCATGTGTGATGGTGCCTTTTTCACGCTCCAGCCGTAGGACGGTGTCCCGGTCCCTATAATTAAGCAAGCGAGCTATGATGGGAAGTGGCGGTGCTCCAGGAGGTGGACAGGCGGCAAGAGATCTATGGGCCCTTTCGACTAGGACGGGAGACCGGTTCTCCGTACCAAAGATTGCCTGGAGGAGTCGTTCCATGTAGGTTTCCAGCCGCCCAGTATTTGTAGATTCTGGCAGGCCCGTGACGCCGATGTTGTTGCGCCGGGACCTAGCCTCCAAATCCTCATTGCGGGCTTGAATCAAAGCCAGCAGCTTTTCCATCGAGGCCATCTTTGCTGTAACCTGCTGTAAGCCATCCTCTGCCGTAGAAATACGAACTTCCGCCTCTCCCAATCTCATGGCATGTTTATCTAAGTTTGTGGACAGATGGTCTATACGCAAGTTGAGGTGGTCGATCTTTCCATCTATTGTTTGCAGACTGACCTGCACCGCGAACAGAGTCTTATCTATATTGGACAGTTGGTCGGCGGGTGCATCTGCCTCGGAGTCTGAGGCAGCGTACTGAGCCGTCTTGTCGCTGCGCCGTGGTTCAAAAGTGAGACGTGGCTGATTCCGATCCGGCTTCCCCATTTTGGAACGTTGAGTTAATGTAGATATTTGGGGCTGTCGCTCTGCGAGCAACTGTGCAAATCAGCCGTACAAGTGGCTTGGAATAGAAGTTGGAGTCAGTCACGTCCGGCAGAATCCGCTTCCAGCAATGCTGATACCTCCCGCGTGGGCCAGGGCGAAGCGTGCACTGCTCCAGCAGACAGCAAGGCCCATAAGGGTTGTACCGCAGAAGGGTCATATATATGAACTGGCTTACTACTGTGCACAGAGTGAGGTAGTGTGACCCAGCCAAAGGTCCAAGGAGCTAGAGTAGATCTCCCGTGCAATCATGACGTGTTGCTGGGTGGACACTGGTCAGTGTGGCTCGTAGTTAGTGCCTCCAGGTTGGCACAGGTTAAGTGGTGAGAATGCCGGGTTTGCAGCGGTCTTAATCCAGCGCTGTACTCACAGGGGCATATAGGAGAGATGTGGGGTGCCACCAGGTATGGCCCGGGAGATGAAGAGTGGACGTTGGACAGAGATGAGGTCTGGACAACAACAGCAGGGAGTCAGCAGGTCAGGGCGGCGTTGGGTGTCCAAACTGCCGTGGGATGGCCCACGCCACACCTCTGCACTGCGAGGCGGTCAGTCACAACGCGGGAAGTAGGCCGGTAGGAGTGTGCAGTTGCTGTCCCCGCATCACAGCACGCTGTTTAGGGATCTGTACCACTCCGAGGTGGTCCGAGCTGTGTGAGGGGAATTTGCACCACCGAAGTTCTCCAGAGAATCCCTCAGACCTCCACAGTGCTCGCCGGTGCCCTCTGCAACTGTCAAGGCTACCGCGTTAGAAACAGCAGTGCGTTTAGCCTGCGACGTACCTTAGGGCAGATGGGCCAATATCGTGTGGCGTGAGGAACAGTGATGCCGGGCGCCCGGGATTGCGGCCTTTATGGAGACCGCAGAGTGCCGCCGGGCTCACCGGCCGGTCCACGCACCTCGCGGCAAGCTGGATCCGGGCGCCCGCCCTGTATATCGCAGGGGGAGCACACACGGCGCACAGTCTCCCAGAGCAGGGCGCAGGCCGCCAACGTGGCAAAACCGGCCCAGACACTCTCCCACGGCAGCCACCGCCAAATCAGCCTGTGCAGCAAATCTTCCTCACTCCCCAAGTGCCTAAGAACTTCAAGACACTTGGATTGCTGAGTTGGAGGCAGTTTTCTTCAGTAGGACTGCAGGATTTTGATGAATAATGGGCTCGACCGACGGAGCTGCTCTAGGGAGCCGCCATCTTGTCGTGCGCCCTCTAGCGCCCCCATGTCTAGGTATATTTAGGTTTTGGGGGATTAGACAGCTTGGTACCTTGCATCAACTTACATATTAAAGAATGTGAACTGACTGACATCTGCAATTGGAAGTGTGTTTTTAGCTGAGATGGCCTATCTAAAGCAATTGATGACGGAATATGCTCTACTTACCTCTGCTAATTCTGCCTGATAATTAATCCAACTGTCATTCCACATAGCAACTGCTCCAGGCAGACTATGCCAATTTGTATCTTGCATGAGTCCCAGAGACCCAAGCTTGCATCATAAGAGGTAGCTGATCCTGAAAGGCCTGGCATGTTCCATCGTTGCCCGAGATTCTTCATGTCAATAGGGTCAGCAGGTCATCTTTGATCATAGGGTGGATGTGTCCTCTCGGTCCCTGTAAGATTCTCTTAAATGTTGCAATGACCACAGCACAGTCGCTCAACATCTCGAAGAGGAGTTGTAACCAAGCTTGAAATCTCCAGAGCGGCGTCACCAGGATCATCTCCAATCTAGTCTGGGTCACCACCCTGGTAATCATGATAAAAAGAGGAAAGGCGTAATTCAGCCCCTCGCTCCAGTACTGAAGGAATGCACCCACCTCTGCAGCTTGCGAATCCGGACTCCAACTGAAGAACTGAGATAACTTCACATTCGGTCTCAATGCAAACAGATCCCTGACAGGGTTGCTCCATCTCCGGAATAGAAGAAGAAATATCTGTGGATGTATCATCCAGTCACTGGAATCCTTCAAGAAGCGTGAGTTCCAGTCCGTCACTGTGTTTGAACTGCCAGAAGAGTAAATCGGTGACACTGAAATCTCCTTCAGGCAGTAGTGTGTTTGGCTTTCTCTGCCAATGTCTCGGATCTCATACCGCCTAGCTTGTACAGCTGAGATGTTGTCCAATTTCAACAAGGTGCAACACTTCACCCTGTTCTTTGCTACGCTGCGAATCATGAAGGACTTGCCAGGAGTTTGAAGCTGTTGCTTTGGAGTTTGATCTCTTCCTGGGACCAACGTCCCTCTGCGGAGATATCTTCACACCTGGTTCCCCAACCCCTGCGGCTTGCATCCAATTTTATCACAATCTCCGGTGTTGATCTAAAAATTGCTCGGCCAGTCAACAATTACATGTGGTTCAGCCACCAGATCATCTCTGTTCTGGCCTCCTCCATCTATATTATCTCCTCTGAATAAGATACTCCCCTTTGAAGATGAGAGCTTTTCAGTTGCTGTAGCACCCTTTACAGCAGTGGCTGGAGAAGAAGGCTTTTATCGAGGAAGAGAACAGCCCAACAATCGTCACCAGCTTGTGCAGGGAGATTCAATCTGACGATGTCAAGGTCATCAACTCCTCCTTGATTGTGTTGACCTTGACCAGGGGTAACTCCCGGATCGCTGCTTGTGCATCGATGGTGAAGCTGTGGTAATCTATCCTGTGCTTCGGCACCAGATATGATTTGTAGGTGTTGATAATGAAGCCCTAGTATTCCAAAAGCTGATTGTTTTAGGAGAATAGCCTTGACCTAAGCTATGAGGATCATGTTGTCTGGGCAGATTACCAACCTGCAGCCCCATTACCGCAACCAAGATACCACTGGTTTTAGGAGCTTCCAAAAATACCAAGAGACAGATGACAGACGGAAGGGGAGGACATTTAACTCCCAGATTTGGGACATGCAGAGACTCCGGAGAAACCTCCGGTGGAGAAGTAAGATTGGAATGGCTAGTTACACATCTTTCAAATCCAGCCTGACTAACCATTCCCCCCCGTCTGAGGAGGCCTCTCAAAAGATGGATGCCCTCCTTCTTGAAGTGGCGATAAATCAACCAATTGTTGATCATTGGACGCACCCCCTTGTCCTTCTTGTTTACTACAAATATATTGCTCGAAGGATCCATCTATAGCCCCTTTGCTTGCTAGGTTTTGAATCTCTAGGTCTATTTGCATGGTTACCTCCTCTGAAAAAGAGAGGGAAAATGATCTGTACTGTTGTTTTGGGGTACCCCAAAACTCTATGTGGAACTCTCGGACTGTATGAAGGAACCCCGCCCACCCTGTTCAGTGGTAAGGGTGCAATTGGCGTTTCCTAAAAGGTAAAGATAAAGCTTCCCATCCTGAGGGAATCCATGGGTCAATTGATTCTCCCATCCACTTGGCATCTTCTGCCAATTCTATTTTCTTAGTGATTGGACCAGCAATATTGAGAAGCTTGTCCTGACACGACCACCAGGACCTACCCATACCCTGGTTGGGGTCTTAGGTGAGCCTTCTTTGAAGGTTATCATGGTGGTATCCAATTCAGGAGTGACCGCGACCTTGCCCTCAATGGAGGGTCTTGGGCATTCAGCTGGTAATTTATTACCCACTTCCTTGTTCAAGGAGTACCTCATTCGTTGTTTGAGGTAGTATTCCACCTTGGAGGATGACTCCCATACCGAGGAGCAGGTGTGCCAGATATCTTTGGGATCAATAACGTATTTGCCTTATTCACGGTCATCAGGATTTGTGACTGTATCAGTCTTCAATTTTTTCTTAGAACCCCCCCTACCCCAAGGGATACCAATCCCTTGAACCTTTGGATGCCTTGTCCGAGTTTAAGGACGAGTGGGAGTCCGTGCCATCCTGGCCTTGGTCCTGATCATGGTCAGAGACCATGTGGCCCTTGAAGGGGTATATTCTGAAGGAAAAAAAAGACCACTAGGACCCACCCCTACCTGAGTATAGGTCGACCTGGGTAGTTTGTAATATGTGAAGTAATTTTCCATATGATTTCGCCAGAGCCATAAAGGGTTGGTATCCCGAGGCCCTCTGGGGGCATCACCTACACCAGAGCTGTGTTCCTGTGACAGAGTGCACATAGGACCCTTGGGGTTCTTAGCGGGGGCATTGTAATTTTTGCAATGTGATGGCCATCGCATTTTCCACTGACTTAGAGACTGCAAGTTCAGTCTTCTCTACTAGTTCAGGATCAATGGAACATTGCTGTCCCTCCACTTCCTGTCTTCCATAGATGTGGTCGTCAGCCATCATAAGGTTAGGGCAACCTAGAATACTGCACTCTAAAAGATTTAAGGGAAGAAAACTAACTCCAAGTTCACAGTGAAAACCAAGGTGCCTCTGTCTATACGACAATCAGTTTCAAAATGAGTGCGCCGGCTGATATCTAAAGTGACTGATGCAACTCCTTTTAGCCAAAAGCAGTTGATCCTCTGATTTTTCTCCTGAGGGTGAAAAAGGAGCCCAATCCCGAAACTCGTTTACGGAGTGGACTGCAACAATAAAACAGTTAATTTCTCTCTCCATATCGCAGTTGCTGATAGTGCACAATGCCGTGGCAGGTGGGAGATAGAGCAAATCCCTTGCCGTCCCGCTTCTGACGGGACTTTGCATCACACTAACAGCCTTGCACAAGGGCTGACTCTGAAACTCAGTGACTGAAGTTTGCGGTGAGGAGGGAAACCATCAATACACTATAAATCAACAATCCGCAACGTTCAAAACTATGTAAATTGTTTTTTAATCAAGACAGTAATGAGGTGAGAAAAACACTCAGCTGCAGCTGCCGTGAGCAGCAAAGAACGAGTACTAATGTAGGAGGTTGACACGTTATATACTGCCATGGATAATATAATACATGGGATTTAAACAGCAGTCACTTATTTCTTTATTATCGGCAATTTTTGATGCACCAGGTCCCCGATTGCAAAGAAAAGACTTTAGAACTTGACTGTTATAACCGCGACAGGGATGCGGCCCTGAGATTGGCGCGAGAAAAAAAGTCGCTAGTATGCGAGGGGTCGACCATCTCGCTCTATCCTGATTTTACGGCCAAGGTGCAAGAGGCGAGACGGCAGTTTGTCCCAGCTAAAAAAACAGCTGCGTGAGCTGGGTCTGGACTATGCGATGTTGTATCCGGCCAAGCTACGTGTTAATCGGCAGGGGAAATCGCACATCTTCACGGACCCAAAGGCACTACATAGGGCGCTGAAGGACTGGCACAGGGAAAGGCGGAGCAGTCCGGAAAAAAGACAGCGGAGTGAGGAGGCGGAGAGCACGCTGGAGCTGCAGGACTGAAGTCGATGGTCTGGCGAGCACTGTTCCGAACTGTGCAGCTCTGCGGCAGAACTATTTAGTGGGTCTGGTTGGAAGAAACTGGGGGTGCTGGGCACGCTTGGTGGACGCGAGAAGGAAGGTTGCTGCAATTCTGTTGTACGGTATGCATAATGAACCTTTTTAATCCCAGCTGGTAACGTAGCTAAGGGCACTTAGGCGAGCAGGGCGCTCCTCCTTCATGCGATTATTTTCATTAGCAGGTTATGCATTAGTAGCGACTGACAGACGTGTGAGTAGCAGCGAGCTGCAGGCGCCGTAGGAAGGAGAGTGGCGAGGAGACTTGGAAGGGGCGGTAGGGCAGAGATGGGTTTGCTGCAATGGGAGGCCAGGCGGGCGGTGACAGTGATAAGTTGCTGCATATTACGCATTGAGCGACCTCCGCCTGCGCGTGCAGTCCACCTGGAATTGGGGTTATGTTGCTCTGGGGACGGGAGGTGGGTGGGGAGGGTAGTCTTTTGATGGGGCGCGGCACGGCCGAGTTGGGGGGGGGGGTCTGCTGTGGGTGGTGGGGGCGGGACAGGGTTGCAGTTATTCGATTTGTTGTTAAGGGGGTCGAACTGTAAGTTAGCTTTGCGAGGGTCTTACCCAAGTAATCGTCACACACGACACACAGTTGTAGACAATAATGGCCGCAGTTGGGACAGATATGGCTGGTTCCTATAGCGGGAACGGGCTGCACGCCTCCATGAGAGTAATGACCTGGAATGTAAGGGGTCTAAATGATCAATGCGCAAGGTGATGCACTACCTCACTCGACATAATGTAGACATTGCTTTCCTTCAGGAGACGCACCTCCCTTGCTCCAGCCAGATGCTGCGCGTGAGAGGGATGGTGGGTAAATCGCACGCGGCCGGTTTCACAACCCATGCCAGGGGGGTGTTAACCTGGTTTAACCCTAAGCTGCGTGGCAAGGCGCAACTGCTCCATGTGGATGGTGGGGGCCGGTTTGTGCTGTCACGGTATCAGGGGAAGGGACTGGATTTATTATTAGTTAATGTGTACGGACCGAACTATGATTGTCCTGAGTTCTACTTGGACCTTGCACAAAGAGTCAAGGACTCTGGTTCAGCCCACATACTCTGGGGGGGGGACTTGAACACGGTTATGAATCCTGACCTGGATAGGTCGGGTGGCCCGGCCAGACAGCAGACAGCCGCGGCTAAGACAATCAGGAGGGAAATGCTTTGTTTGGTCCTTTCAGACGTATGGAGAGTCCTATATCCTGGGGAGGGGGGTTTTATGCATTACTCCGCTTATCATAACCTGCATACTCGTATAGATTACTGGCTGGCGTCTTCGTCGCTCATGTCGCAGGTCCGTGCGTGCCAGGTGTTGCCGCGCACCCTATCGGATCACTCTCCCATAGTGCTTACGTTGGCTGCCCCCAGTAGGACAATCCCCCCTTTTGCGTGGCAGGTTCCCCCCCATACTCCCTCCTTGATCCCTTGTTTAAAGAAGAAATGGCTGAGGAGATCACAAAGTTTTTTTTTTTATACCAATTTAGGGTCGGTGGACAGCTTCCAAACGGTGTGGGAAACATTTAAAGTGTATATTAGAGGGGTGGCGATCGCTAGGCATTCTGGGGTGCTGCGATCTATCCGGCAGAGGTTAGCATCACTGGAAAGCAGGCTGCTGGAAGCAGAGTCTGCGCAGCGGTCTGGTGCGTCGGAAGTTATTGCAGAAGAGCTGAAGGGGCTGCTGGCAGAATACCACGACGCGGCTGATGCGGAGGTGCTGCATCTCGGGAAGTATACTACGGCCAGAGTGTATGGTGAAGGTGACAGGCCCAGCTCCGTACTAGCCAATATACTAAAAGCGCGAAGAAGCAGGGTGGCGGTTACTAAAGTACGTTCGGATGATGGGGCGATGTTGACTGAAGAGGCGGACATTGCCGCGCGCTTTCAATCATATTACGCTAACCTGTATGCATCTCAACAGGCCAATATGGATGACAGCATACAAGACTATTTAGATCATATCCAGCTACCCTTCCTCTCAAATGAGCACAGGGAATTCGTGGCCCTACCAATAGAAAGGGACGAAATCCTTGAGGTACTGGCGGGTATGAAGGCAAATAGTGCTCCTGGGGCGGACGGCCTCACCGTAGCCTTCTACCGCTCCTTTATTGATTTACTGCTTCCGCATCTCTACGCTGTTTGACGATCTGTGCGTCACCGGCCACATGCCTCCCACCATGAGGGAGGCCATTCTGGTAGCCATCCCTAAGCCAGGCAAAGATTTGGAGGAGTGCAGCTCGTATCGACCGCTATCTTTGCTGAACGTTGACACTAAACTATTCGCGAAAGTGTTGGCCACGCGACTTGAGCTGCTCACTCCGGAGCTGGTCGCCCCGGAGCAGGCGGGGTTTGTGCCGGGCAGGAACCTCACGTACAACCTTAGGACGGTGTTTGGTGTATTGCAGCATGTTCGACAAGACTCGAGGGCTCTCGCAGTTTTCCTTGATATGGAGAAAGCTTTTGACTCAGTGGAGTGGCCCTTTATGCGACAGGTCCTGACCAAAATGGGATTGGGCCCGGTTTTTTTGCAAATGATTGGGGTGTTGAATAAGGGCCCTACTGCTAGGATTAGACTGGGTGATCTGGTTACGGACGACATATCGATTTCCAGGGGGACGCGTCAGGGCTGCCCCCTTTCCCCCATACTATACGCCTTGGTGGCTGAGCTGCTGGCTCGGGCCCTGCGTGAGTACCACAGCCTGAGAGGCGTTAGCTTTCCATCGTATCGTATAGTGGTCTCTACATATGCAGATGATACTTTGCTCTACGTCAGGGAGCCGGAGAGCAACTTGGCGCCAGTGCTGTGGGAGGTCGTGCAGTTTGGGGCGCTGTCTGGGTTAAAGGTCAACTGGAACAATTCCATTGCATTCCCGCTGACGTCGTCCACTGCTCCGTTTGAAATGGAGTACCCACTGCAGTGGTCGGACGATGCTGTCCGATACCTTGGGATCCAACTGCACAGGGATTCGGATGTAGTTTTCACTGAGAACTATGGGAGGGCCATTAATAAACTGGAGGAAGACGTTGAAACATGGATTGGCCTCCCCCTGTCGCTGATGGGTCGAATATCCATTGCCAAAATGGTAGTGTTGCCTCGATTTTTATTTTTGTTCTCCAATATCCCAATAGTTTTGCCGCGTACTTTTTTTGCTAGGCTAACTCAGTCACTGGTACGGCTGGCGTGGGCGGGGAAGCAAGCCCGTGTGAGCTGGAGCGTCCTGACGCTGCCGTACCACATGGGGGGCCTAGGGGCGCCCGATATGGAATTGTATTATAGGATCGCACAGGGAGCACAGGCGCATGCCTGGGTGCATGGCGAGGACGCGATTCCATACCTAAAACTAGAGAGGCTGTTTGCAGCTCCTCTCCCGTTACCCGCGGTCATATTCGAGACAGCTGATCGTAGGACTGGTTTCTTAGATTCCTTAAATTCTACTCGGCATGCATGGCACTGGCTGCTTAGGCAGACTGCGGGGCGCTGCTGTATTCTCCTGCCATGCCTCTTGAATGGGCGGTGTGGTTGTCCCCTTGCAGGGATAGTGGCGTTGTGCGGTCCCTGCGGGAATTAGGCATACACTTGCTGGGTGACTTGTTTCAGGACGGTATTGCCAAAACGTGGGAAGACGTGGCGTCGACATTGGAGACCTCCGCTACAGCGATTTCAATTTCATAGGGTCAGAGGCGCATGGCGACAACACCTAGGCGAGGATATGGTCGAACCTCCTGATGTTCTGAAATGATCGTATCTCATCAAGCACAAAAGCCCTCGTGGGATGATGTCCAGGTTATATTGCTTGGCAATGTGTCAGAGATCCCAGAAATATACTAAAGCCCGATTGGCCTGGCAGGGGGACCTGGACACGGTGATAGACTATGCAATGTGGTCATATTGCTGTGCAGGTATACGTCGCATTTCATTACATGGCAAGCATAGGCTTGTACACTTCAAATTCATAAACAGAGTATATTACACTCCGGAAAGGCTGCACAGATATGGCCTGCGCGAGGGGTCGGCATGTGAAAGGTGTGCGCACCCGGAAGCAGACTTCATGCATCTGGCGTGGTACTGCCCCCGGAGTAGGCAAATATTGGGAGGCTATATTTCAACAGATCGGAGAGATAGCTGACTTGGAATTAAATCTGGATCCAGCAGTGGCACTGCTGGGACACTCGAGGGGGCTCCCAAAGGCAGCGCGTAGACTAGTAGACATGGGCATGCTGATCGCCAAGCGCAGGGTGGCTATATGTTGGATGCGGGGCCCCTTGCCCACGTTGGCGCAGTGGAAACGAGATGTGCTCTATTGCTGCACGCAGTCGGAGACGTTTAGCGAACTGCTGCCTCCGAGAAGCAGACATAAGAACTTTTGGGGACTGTATGCTGAATACCTCAGGAGGGGCAGTACGGGGGATGGACCTAGGGTTGGGGAAGCGGGAGATCCGGCCCTGGAGGCGGTGAGTGCTGGTCCGAACTGAGATGAGTTCTGTGACGTTTGTTGGAGCTCCGAATGTTGCTGTATAGATGGGGGAGTGCGTCTCGGGGAGCAGTTTGAGAACTAGAGGTCATAAAAAGTCATTTGGTACTGTTTAATGGTGCACGTTTTGCTTAGATATAATAGGCCTGCTAAAGAGCGTGGCATGCCAGGCATGGCATGTGTGTGGGAGCCTTGGGAGCAGCTGACAGGATTTCTCGACGTGAGCGGGTGGGGGAGGGGTTCGGGGGGGGGGGGGGGTTGATAAGTTTTATTAGTTGATTTCAGAAAAAAACTTTGTAGCCCCTACCAGGGACCCGACTTTGAGGAATGGCGAGATGAGCTTCACTTATTGATAGAGATGCCAACTTACTGCATAAGGGGACAGCGATGCCCAGCCCCCGGGATGTGGGATAAGCGGTGTTGTGTAGTGCCTATCAGTAATGAAACAGCCGGCCTCCGGGTTGTAGGCGAGTAATAGTGTAAGCCTGAGTGATTTTTCATAAAAAAATAAACAAAAAAAATAAAAAAAGAACTGGACTGTTATAAGGTTATTACAGTTGAGTTTTGACAACACAGTGACTGCTGGCCGAGCCAGCAGATGAGGTGAAAGGCTGGTCAGGTCACAGAGCATAATTTAAGCAGCTTTTTAAAGCAACAAACGGAATGTTGCTTCTCCTACTTCTACTCTATTTTAATAGCTTACAATGACAAGCAGAGAGAATGTTTATTTTTTTGCATTCTTTAGATGGAGAAAAGCTAGAGCTCTTTCTGCATGTTGCTGCACATTTCGAGCAGTTTATAATATCTTTTGCCAAAAATATCGGACAGCTTTTTGATCTTATTATCCATCTAGATGATGCCTCTGACCACATCACCAAGGAATTGACTATGAGTCTTTCTGCACTACAACTCAAACAGTTACTGTTCGAACCCACCCATATCAAACGTCACCTACTCAACCCTGTTTTTAGCAACTGTGCAGAACTCTCAACGGGAATTCCTTCCCCGCTCCCTTGGTCTGATCACTTTCTAATCCCTCTCTCCTGGGCCACCCCCAATCTCCACTTCCCCCAACAAAATGATTATTCGTAGGGAACGTAACTGGTCTAAACATCCCCTGGAACTTGGATGTATCAAGACCATCTAGTAACCCTAATCCCATATTAGCTAATGAGGATTATAATAGCTGAATCCATAGCTCCCTAGCCGTTGTGCTCCCCATTAAATGCTCTAAAACAAAACATAGTGGCACAACCTCCCCCTGGTATTCCCCTAAATTACGGGAACTAAAAAGAAATTGCAAAAAGTTTGAGAGGATATGGCGACTCGACTATTCCCCTATCAGCAAAACCGCATATAGGGAGGCAATAAAAACATATAAACAAGAAATCAAAGCCTCTCAAGCAGTCTTCTACGAAGAAAAGATTAAGGCAGCTGGCTCTTCCCCCAAGGAAATGTATCGAATAACTAAAACTCTCCTCAAACTTCCCCAGAAACCTCCCAACCTAATTGATGCCCAAACCCGCTGTAACAACTTGGCAGATTTCTTTCTCCAGAAAATTCTAAGAATATATACCTCCTTTTCCCTTACTCGGCTTGATCCAGCCCTGGCCACTATCGTGAGCTCAAGACCTGGACCCTCAGCCACTCTGAATTCCCTCCCCCTTCTTGATCCCATTACATTAGACTCCTTCATGCAGTGAAATCTGGCTCCCCCTTGACCCGGCGCCCCCACGAACCTTGCTGCCGCTCATAGAAAACATTCTTCCAACCACCCTCGACTTGCTCAATGCATCTATCTTATCTGGCATTGTCTCCCCACCACCCCTCCTCGCATTGGACACTATAAACCATGATATAATAATACACCGACTTATGAACCTAGGAGTGTCAGGAAATGCCATTACCTGGTTTAGAACCTTCTTAGCTGACCGCTCCTTTCAGGTTTTTGAGGGCGATATTACCTCCACCAGCCTGCCGCTTAGTTGTGGTGTGCCACAGGGTTCTTCCCTGAGCCCCACACTATTCAACATGTATATGACCCCCTAGCTGAGATTGTCTGTCCTTTCGGCATAAAAATCATCACCTATGCCGATAACACTCAGCTAGTGGTGGCCCTCAACCAGCCGAATATCTCCCCTACCAACCTAAGTAGATGTCTAGAGGAGGTGGCCAACTGGATGACACTCTCCTGTCTAAAATTGAATAGGGACAAATCTGAGCTCATGCTCTTAGGAAACACTCCTTTGTTTAATGTGAACCTACTGTGGCCCATCTGCCTCGGCCCTGCCCCAGCTCCAAAAAACACAATAAAAAGCCTGAGCATTTGGTTGGATCACTCCCTCAACTTTAACCATCAAGCAATTAAGCTTTCAGCCTCCTGCTATGGTTTACTTAGGCTATTATGGAAAATCCTTCCTCTGCTCCCATTTCAGGCAAGACAAATCATGGTCCTGGGCCTTATTTTGGCACACCTGGACAATGGGAACGCCCTCTATTTAGGGGCCCCTCAAACTATTCGCAAACTCCAGATCATCCAAAACTGCATGGCACGCACACTCCTGCAAATCGCCCGCCGAAACTCAACCGATTCAGCATTAAAGAGCCTTCATTGGCTCCCGGTTAGGCAAAGAATTCAATTCAAGGCCCTCTGCATTGCTCACAGGGCTTTCTGGAAGACCGGCCCCGCCATCAGCCAATCTCTGATCACTCCCTACCTACCGAACAGACCGTTTCAATCGGCATCTTCTTTCCTTGCCCTTGTCCCTAAAATTAAGAGAGCAAGGTGCGGAGGTCGCTCTTTTGGATATAACTCAGCCAAATTGTGAAACTCTCTTCCCCTCCCCCTGAGGGCAGAGCCCAACTTGCTGCCCTTCCGCAGACTCCTAAAAACTCTGCTTTTCAATAAACCCTTATAGACCCCAGCAGCCCCCTAAGGGTAGCTACCGCGCTTTACAAATGTTCTTTTCATTTCATTTAATTTATTTAATTTTGCACTACAGGATTTATTTTTATTCATCATGTTTGCAAACATGATTGCTCTTTCATATGATAAAGCTATACCCCAAGGCTTTAAGGGGTTTGTGGGAAAGGTGATGGTGTAACCATGTGTTATATGGGATGAAGTATCCCTTGTAGTACATGACAAGGATACTGAAAGTCATCTCCGAGTTCCATAACCTTACGAAGGAACGCCGCATTCGGTCTTAGTCCTCTATATAGTTATAGAACTCCTTGGTGACTTGCAATATCCTTACACTGTACGATAGTGGATACTTTATCCCTCATATTATTGGTTGGATTGGTCACATGTTTGTAGCGTTACATTATGTTTGTGAACTTGTAGTCTTTTTTTGTTATGGCTGTTGTGAGAAATTAAAGATCTGAAATCATATTCGCGCCGCCGGTCCAGAATTTTGTTCTGCTTTTGGATTAAAAGTACTTTCATTTACAAATAGACAAGCACTGGGCTGGATATAAAGTTATTGTGCTTGTCGATTGATTTTTCTGAGTTCATAAGTTCTGAGCTCGTGCTCCCACGCCACCTCGCTAAGAAAACTTGGACTGCTTGGCCTGTACTCTGAGAATCAAGTGTGGAAAGGGTTGTACACAGCCCAGTTTACAGAACTATAATAGAACTGGTCCTAGGACACCAATGGGAAACAACCTCAACCACCATGGTTGGAGTCCAGTAGCTGCTGTCTTCCCTCTGGCCCCTTAATTGCAGTCTAACACAGATCCTTGTTCCAGTCCTTCTTTTTGCCTCCTATTTTACCTGAAACAGAGACCAGCCATTTGAAAACCAGCCCTTTGCGTTCTCCAATAGAAAGTCTGAACAATCAGGCCAGACCCTCTCTACTAGGGAACACAAGCAGCCCCATGCTGTTTCTTCCATTTTTTGGCCTACGTTGGTGAAGTGCATCTGCAGTCCAGAGGCACGGTGAGAAGTCAACCCATATCTAGTGATACCTATCACAGTTATGGTGTCTCACTGACCAAAACATAGCAATTACTCAGGCCTATGTGATTTAAGATCCGCGACTTGGCCAGCGCTTCCTCAAAGATGAAAAAAAAGGGCAAATAAACTACATGCAAGTGTTCATGGTATGGCCCCAGCAGGTGCATAGGCCAGATTCTTCGTAGGGCCCAGACCGTTATGTGGTGGGTGACCAAGGAAGAAATGCACTAAACATAAAACAAGCACAGACTGAACACCACATGGGAGGGAATATTACATATACATATTACTCATTGTCATTATTCAGCATGTAGTGAAGTAAACTTCACCCATTTTGCTAATTTAAGAGACTATAATGTTGGAAGGAGCAGCCTATTCCAAATAGTTAAAATGAAGAATTCCTTCAGCATTTTTGGAAACGATCCAAGAACAGCCATTGATGGCAAGATTTATTGACTAGGCCCATGTTTTGAAATGGCTATGCCACAGATGCTGTTCTATCCCAGATATATTTAACAAATCCATTAATCTGTTACAGAATAACTGGCAATGATTGTTAGATTAAGTACCAACAGTGCAGCTCGCAGTGGAGCCTGCCAACTAGACTACTGATCTCAGGAACATGTTAACAAAGGACAAAAATGTAGATTTACTAGACCATATGTTATGTGCACAATATAGTGCACATAACAGCGACTTTGCATTGCACACTTTGGTTGCTGCTGTAATTGTACAACCTCCAGGGGCTGATTGAATTGATCCATAAGGAGACAGCAAATAGATTTTCATTGTCTAATATGAATCCAGTTCCTGGTTTGGGTCTGTTGTATTCTCAGATAGTCAGAGTTGAGGTACTTGTTCCTTTCTATACCCACATAGTGAGTGACTACATTTTAAAGTGAGCTTTTGGCTCATCAAAATGGCCTTGAAAGTTCTTACAATAATTTCTAAATGGTTTACGGTAAACAGTTACCAAAAGTCATCAAGTAAGAATGCCAGACTGTTTTGCATCCCAGTGATTCAGTATATGAGCTATCACAGGTCTGGAATGTGTGCCTGGACAAGGGCGCTGAACCTAGGCCCTGTGTGCTCTTTCTGTTATGAACCGAGGTGAGAGGACGCCCTCCGGAACCCAGGACTTAAGCCAAGCATCAAGAAATTGATCGGGTCGTGTATTCAACCCACTCAGGAAAGCCCATGAAGCGAAGATTGTTCCAGCAAGATATGCTTTCCGAATCTGTGGCCATAGTTTCCAGGGTTTGGGTGGTAGTGTGCTGTTTGGCAACTGTCTTTGTGAGTTGGGCAACTTCATCTTCCAGTTGGGAGATCCTACCTTCAACCTCTGCCACCCTGCCCACTGCATTCTGCAGGTCCTGCTGAACGAGAGCCACATCTATTCTCGGCCTTAGCGTCGACCCCACCTCCCTGGACGTCTGGATAGCTTGTAGGATAGCAGTCACATCAGTGGGCTCCAGCCAGCTATGTATGCAAGGTTCCACTTTTGTCTTTTACCATGATGATTCACAGGAGTCAGGGCCCCTTAATTAACTAGGCTGAGGCCTCCAGCCAGGAAAGTATCCTAGGGTCTGGCACCCCCACCCCACCCCGCGGCAACAACCTCCAGCAGGGCCACCCACTGGCAGACCCCCCCCCCCCCCCTGCTGTGCATTCACCTACCAAAGTGAACTCCCTCTGTCCACAAGCACACTGAGGAGACCAGTCGGACCCCTGTCCCAGTGTGTTCAACAGTCGAGAGAAAGAGATCGTCTTTGCCACCTCCATGACATGAGAACGTTCCTGCTTGCCCCTCCAGTTGGGTCTTTAAAAAGTAGGGATAGCTGGATGATTGGGCCCTAGCACTGCCCCCCCTCAGGAAGGGGCGACATGGGAGCCTCAAAGTGGTGGCACTTGCATGGCCGGGCCTCTAGGATTGGGTCGTGGGCCACTCTCACCCACAGAGCCCCGCATGATACCCAGTCTCTCCCTCTGCCGCAGCTCTGAGTCCTTTTAGAAGGCGGCCACCATTTTGGAAGGTTGTCGCTCGGCCGGGTTCTCCCTGAAGCCTGCACCTGAGAGACGGATGGGCGGCTTGGGAGTCTGTATGGCAGAAGAGGTCTGAAATGATTCTTAAACGTGCCTTCCATCTTGGCCTCCCGGACCACGCCCCTGCCAGACTGTGATTGTGCTAGCTAGTAGCACAGCATCATCGGTCTATTGCAATAACAAATGGCCATGTCGCCTCGAACAGGAACGTCAACGTTCAACGGGACAACTATGGATTCCAGACTGTTTATAAAGATGTTAATTTTAACACTGGCAAGAGCACATTCTTGCTGCATCACCTTCAAAATATGTCTGTGTTGACATTGTCATTATCTAGGAGATCGATGGAACCTATAAAGATTTTTTCTTCATTCCTTGCAAGGCTAAGGTAATCTCAGTAAGTTGTAAGATCACTATTGTTACCATACCATTCTCTGATAGCTGTATAGTAATTGTATAACATCAGTAAAGCCCGGTTTCATATCTGAGTGCACCATGAGCCACAACACTGTTTTTCTTTCCAAATGTTTGAGATGCCAAATTTTAAGGCATCTATATTTTTAATTTCATATTTATTGCAAAGAACGCTTATTAAACCTATTTTTGATGAGTGTACTTTGAGTGTGTTGATGGGCTCAGTTTAATTTGCAGGCCATCCTTTTGCTCATTACCTTTCCTTGTATAAATAATTCCCTGTGTTGCAAACATTTCCTTGCATTATGCAATTTTAATAATACTGGATTTTGCTGCCTTATTTTTCTAATAATTAATTTTGCATCCTTGGTCAACAGCGGCAGCATGGAGCCGGCATTTCACAGAGGAGACCTGTTGTTCCTGACAAATTTCCAGGATGATGCTATCCGAGCTGGTGAAATCGTAGTCTTCAAAGTGGAAGGCAGAGATATTCCAATTGTTCACAGAGTCATCAAAGTTCATGAAAAGTAATTTGTACACTGTTTGAAATTTTACATGTGATCTGATGTTGATTCAAAGAGCACAAAGATTGTCTTGTATTGAGGAGAGTAACAAATATCTCACTTAAAGTTTGGTGGAGGACAGGGGGCTTAATCAGAGTCGCAAAATGACAGACCTAGGACCAGTATCCTCCAATACAATGGAGGATTTGGTCTAATGGCTGGTAGCAAGAGTCTTAACACCTCACCATTTTATTTGCTGTAGGCTTTTGGTTTTATGATTAAGGAATACAGTTTCTTGACTATAGAGACATTCTTGTCCACTGATTCATTCAGACCACTCTATGCCCCTCCCATAAGCATGGTTCTGTCTAGATAAACGTTTAAAACTGTCTGTCGTTTAATTGAAGTCAAAATATTGGTCATAGAGAAATGCAGTAATTCACTTAAAGCACTGCTTCTATCATTCTACCCTGCTGTTGATCAACTTGTTCGTGTGTGATGGTGTTCTAATACATTGAATGTTTGTCTCTTCTAGGGAGAATGGTGACATTAAGTTTCTTACAAAAGGTGACAATAATGATGTTGATGACCGTGGCTTGTACTTGGATGGTCAAAACTGGCTTGAAAAAAAGGATGTTGTTGGAAGAGCAAGAGGGTAAGATATGTGTTTTAAATATATTTATTGAATTTGCTTACTGTTCTCACATGTAAAATAAATCAGAATTTAACTAAGAAAATGAAATACTACCAACATTTATTCCTGGATTACAGTAAAAAGTCAAAACTTAAATCTTGCATGCATTTCAAATAAAGCAGTGTTATGCAACTTCAGTCTCTACTCTGCAATTGCTCCTACCTGTCTTCCCCCTGTTCTCTGTTGTCATTATTAATATCCAGGAGATCGATTAAACCTATGAAGATTGTTGTCTTCATTCCTTGCAGTGCTAAGGCAATCTCAGTAAGTTGTAAGACGTGCAACTTGAGGAAGACACATAGTCCAATTTCCTACTACTCAGATGTGAATTACAGCCATTGAGGTACAATTGGGTTTTTCATGACATAAAAAACAAACCCCCCAAGAAAGCTATCTCATTGACCTACCGTAAACTGGTGAATCACCAAAAAGATCCCACGGAGCTCCTCAGGCGAACCTGGGAGGCGGCGGTGGGGCCCATGGACGACCTAGAATGGTTCGAAGCGCTAGCATCTCCCCGGGAGCTTTAGCCATCCCATCCAGGCTAAAGCTGGTGCAGCTGAAAATACTGCACCGGATATACTACACCGGAACTACACTCCACAAAATAGGGAGGGCTGGCAGCCCGCTATGCCTACGGGGGTGTGGCCTACCGGGCACCTTCTACCACACTCTGTGGGAATGCCCGAACATAGCTGCATACTGGGGGGAGGTCATGGGGACGATCTCGCAGGTTACCGGTCATGTGGTTGCACTGGAACCCCGAATGTGTTTGTTGAATGTGTGGGACGATACTGACCTTAACCAGGCTGATCAAACCTGGGTGACTATAGGGCTAGCGATGGCGAGGAGGTCCATGGCGCAAGCAAAAAAATTTATAAAAAAAAAAAAACCCATTAGCTTCCATTTAGTTCTTGATATGTTTGATTCAAATGTATATTCCGTGCATCTAGCAGGCAAATGACAAGTTAGTGGCTGCTCGTTTCTGGTAATGAATTCTCCCGTTGTCCTCTTCCAAAGGGTGGACGGTTGAGTGTGCTCCTTATTAATAAACACACTTACGACAGATGGTCATTTATGACATTATTACATAAACTTCTGCAATGAATTTGTTGTCGCACTTTATGTATCGACTTACACCGAAAAGCTTTATGTTGTGCATGTGCAGGAATCTCTCCAGTAGTAGTAAATCAATACTGCCATTTAAAGAAACACTACAACCTGTCTTGTATTGTAAATGTTCACATTTAGCCTACATTTCAGATATAGGTTTAAGGTTTCTTTTTGTGATCCTTTTAGTTCTTGTTTACTGCAACTGAGCAGGTGTTTGAAATATGGTTGGAAAAACCTAATTGTGTTCGATGTAGTCAACAGTAAGGCCAGCATTATTGTTGAATGTCCATGCAGCTGCCATATTCAGTGATCAAAATTGGAAGTCCTCATCTAAGTTGTCAATCTTTGTACATCATCGACATATTCAAACCGCTATTTTTTGTTCACATCTTCAGAAAGCCTGAACTAGTCCGGCGTGCCTGAAAGACCTCCAGGGGTTCTGCAGACCTACAGCAGTCACATCTGTATATGTGTATAAAGCAAGGCAGCACAACCAAAAATGTGCATAACAAATAATTCAAGCTGTTGCAAGCTAAGTGAACACAATCTAGAAATTCGTATTGCAGTATTTTTATGTTCTGTTCAAGAAGAAGGTCATGGGTTTCTTGTAGTTGAAGAGTATATCCCGATAGTTTTGTGAAAATTAAAAGTACAGCCTCTGTGTTCAACTCATTACTCCGAATCTCAAGTACCCCATGAGCAGTCTTTTTACATTATGAATACACATTATCTGTACGCGACAAGTCGCAGCCTTTGTATCATATTATGGTTAAGACACAGACTGTGACGTCATATCCCGTTGGCACCTATTGGGTTCCAACTTTACATGTGATTCTCATGGGCCTTTTGTAAGATTCGAAGACTTCTCTAGTCAAAGCTACATTTTCATTACATGTAGAGGTGCCTGTCGATCTGTCGCTCGCCCTTTAATAGCTGTAATCCCAACAATATGATTCGGACTAGTGCCTCTGGTTTTGTTCAGCTGCAATCACCAGTGACGACGACTTCATTGAAACCAGATGCTCTTGCTGTTGCTGGTGGACCCACCGTTAAGACCATGTTAGTGTCGCAGTCCAACGTCCTCAGGGTCGCACGATGCTGTAAGGGGTCCACCTCCCGATAGCCCCTTGGTCTGGTATGTATATGACAGACACAAAAGGGTGATCAGGCGAGGGAAGGAAAGGAAGGGGACTGCGGGGAGGGAGATCTGAAAGAGAAATCACAAGGCAATATGGTTAGGACAACCCCTAGACTCCAGTACCCAATGTTTCCCCTACTTCCCCAGCTGTACCTGTAAAGGAAAGAATGCACTCCTGACTGGGAGACCTGGAGAGCCGAGGAACAAAGTAGTTTGTGACCTATAGAAAGGACATGGTTTAGCCACAAGATACCCCTACTTGCTTTTCCCCTCCTTCTCCTCCTTTACACACAGAACAAACGGACCTACCACAATTCCTGAATCTCGGGTATAACAGGGGGAGGGGAAGGACGTATGTCAGAAGTACTCTCCGCCCCTGTTGGAATACAAATAAACAATTGAGGTGCAGCGAAGCTTAAGCCCTGTTCGGTGCCTGCAGCTCCGTCACCAGTTTCTGCACAAACTTAGAGCGCTACTCCCATGCTCCTGGGATAGCGTGAACTAAAGAGAACCCCAGCGGGTGAGCCTACTATCGTTCCCCAGGAAGGCCTCCCTCTGACCGGAGGAAAATAGGAACGGCTCAAATCCTTGGAGTCGCTGGTATGCAATCAATCGAAAACACAGTGCAATAGTCTCACCGCTCGGGCGATCCCGCAATGCCTTGAAAAGGCGTCCAACGGAACCGCAGCGGTTCTGTTTCCCTCACGGTCTTTTATCATGGACTGGGGAAACCACACACACACACTAGTGCGCGACAAAGGCAGCGGGAAGTCAAGGCTGGTGCGAAGCACCCCTACCAGAACGCCACTGTCAGCACTCGATCTCGTCCGTACTCGAACCTGGTAATCCAAAATAACCGGCACCCGCTCGATGCCGGAAGTTCCTTTTCATCGTCTTTGCGCCGTGCGCGATGACGTCGGAGCGTCATCTCGCAAAGCGCGCTGGCATATGTAGTTCGTTTACGAACGTCTCCTACGGGCATGTCGCCCCCGGGCTGTCAGTGCTCTACGGTGAGCTACAACAGTACATCCCTCCCCCGAAGAGCACTGACATAAGCACGCTTTCGTGGGATGTTTCTTGTGGAACAGGGCAACGAGTTTAGGAGCGTGGACCTAGGAGGCAGGTTGCCAAGAATTTTCCTCCTCCCTGTATACCTCCCACGCAAGGAGATACCACAACCTGTTGCGGTAAATCTTGGAGTCCAGCACACCCCTCACCTCGTACTCTGCCTCGCTATGTACCACCACTGGTGCAGGCTTTCGATCGGGCCCCACCCGTGCGGGCTTCACCAGGGATACATGAAATGCCGGATGGATGCGTAACGTTGAAGGCAGGGATAGCTTCACTACCACAGGGTTTACCAACTTAAGCACCCGATAAGGACCGATGAATTTGGGATTAAAAGTGCTGAAGCGTTTAAAACGTATGTGTCTTGTGGATACCAACACACGTAGTCACCTACTTTATAGACAGGCCCTGACCTTCTGTGCTTGTCCGCGGATGCCTTGTAGTTGTGCTTCGCAGCCCTTAGATTGCTCTTTGCTACGAGTAAGTTAGCCTGTATGCGTTCTATCCTACTCTGCGCCTCAGGGACTTTGGTAACCTGCGCTGGATTCAGGAAGGGGGAAAACCAAGGATGGAACCCATAAGAGCAATAAAAAGGTGTCAGTTTGGTGGACGTGTGCGTAGCGCTGTTATATGCTACCTCCGCCAACCATAGGAAATCCACCCACTCGTTATCAGAAGCGTTGGAGTAACACCTAAGGTATTGCTTAAGGGTTTGGTTAACCTGCTCTGTCTGCCCATCCGTCTGCGGGTGGAAGCTGGTGGATATGTTGGATTCGATTCCCAAGGCTGACCACTAGGCCTTCCAGAAATGGGCAGTGAACTGGCCGCCTCTATCGGAAATAATCTTTCTAGGCAATCCGTGTAAGCGTACCACGTTCTCCAAGAGCAAGTGCGCCAACTGGCCTGACGAGGGCAGAGCTTTACAGGCGACGAAGTGCGCCATCTTCGTCAAATAATCCACCACCACCGTGATCACTGTGCATCCCTTATCACGCGGCATGCCCACAATAAAGTCTACCGAGATGTTCTCCCAAGGGAGGTCGGGTGTGGGAAGAGGTTGCAATAAACCTGCTTGTTTGGTATGGGAAGCCTTCATTTGATTGCAAACCCCGCATTCCTGGACCCATGTGATCACATCCTTCCGAACCGACGGCCACCAGAACTGTCTCAGGATTCTGTCAAGAGTTTTTTCCCTGCCGTTGTGACCTGCACAGGGCAGTTGATGGCACCATTTGAACGCTTGTAGCCTTAATGATCTGATGGGCAGGAGCAGTTGATTTCCTCGTATCGGTAGCCCCTGTACTAGTTTCCAATCAGGATTGTCTTTCAGCCAGTTCTTCCACTTTGGTGTCCGCACGTTCTGTGATACGCTCCTTAAGAATGGATCCGTGCAAGTCGCCCCAATTACGTGTTCTGGGCTGATTATGGCTCCTGTAGTATCAGCTGAGGTGATGTCTTGGGATGCTTGCCGGGAGAACGCGTCTGCTTTCTTGTTATCCTTTCCGGGTCTGTAAGTGACAAGAAAGTTGTACCCTGCGAAAAAGAGTGTCCACCTCATTTGACGGGGTGTGAGGTGTCTGGCTGCAGTCATAAACTGTAAATTTCTATGGTCCGTGTAGACCGTAACTACATGTCTGGCGCCCATCAAGTGATGCCTCCATTCACTGAAGGCATTCTTGATGGCTAGCAGCTCCTTTTCTGCAATATTGTAGTTGCATTCAGCGGGGTTCAGTTTTCTGGACATGTAGGCCACCGGATGTAAACGTCCTGTCTCGCAATGTCTTTGTGACAAGACTGCTCCCACCACTGTGTCGGAAGCGTCCGCCTCCACGATGAAGGGGTATTCAGGGTGAGCATGGGCCAACACCGGGGCTGTCGAAAAGGCTTCCTTTAGCTCTTCGAATCCTTTTTGGGCTTTTTCAGTCCACTGAAACGTTGACTGTTTACGCAGCAGTTGCATGAGAGGGCTTGCCACTTCCGAGAAGCGATCGATAAAACGACGATAAAAATTTGCAAACCCCAGGAAACACTGCACATCCCTAAGGTTACGTGGGGTTGGCCATTCCTTTACGGCCAATACTTTTCTTTCTGACATTTCCTGACCCCACGGGGTGAGGTTTACTCCTAGGAATTCTACCGATGTTACCCCAAATTCACATTTACTGATCTTGCAGAATAAGTGATGTCGTCGCAGGGTTTGCAGAATGGTCTTAACGTGTTGTGGATGATCTTTGGTGTCCGTAGAGTAGATCAGGATGTCGTCTATATATACTACGACGAAGCGGTCAAGGTGTTCACGAAGGACATCATTTAAGAAGAACTGAAACGCCGCTGGGGCGTTACACAGCCCAAACGGCATAACCAAATATTCATAGAGACCGAAGCGCGTTTTAAACGCGGTCTTCCACTCGTCTCCTCTCCTCATACGGACCAGATGGTATGCCCCCTTTAGGTCAAGACGTGTGTATATCACTGCCTCTTTGACCTGCTCCAGCAAGACATTGATTAATGGAAGGGGATACCGGTTCTTCACCGTAACGGCGTTCAAGGCCCTGAAATCCACACACGCGCGCAGCTCGCCTTCGGGATAAAAAAGAGAGGCGATGCAGCGGGAGATTTCGACACTCGTATAAAGCCTAAGCTCAAGTATTTATCCAAATACTCCCTGAGGTGTTTATTTTCGGGCTCCGTTAGGGCATATACGCGTCCAGCTGGAATGACCGCTCCGGGGATCAGGTCGATTTGACAATCGTACGACCGATGCGGTGGTAAGACTTCTGCCATGTCCTCATTAAAGACGTCCTCGTATTCCTTGTATGCGTCTGGTAAGGTAACTGCGTGTTCTACTGCAGTCGCTACTTGATAGCAGATAGCCAACGATGAGGCTGGGTTCTTGGGGGAGCCGTTGCAATTAACCAAGCAGTAGCCTGAGGTATATAATATGGTCTTCTCCTGCCAATTGATGAGAGGGTTGTGGAGGCGTAGCCACGGCAACCCCAGGATTAATCCATAATGGGGTGCCGGTATGAAGGAAAGAAGTTCCTGACGCTCAGTCCCCTGTCTCATCGTTAAGGGCTCGGTATGATATCTCACCGGACCGGAATCCAACATCTTCCCATCTACGGCGAACACCATCTCAGGCTTGTCTTTCTCTTGCAAGGTGATCCCTAGCCTTACCACCTGGGCTTGATCCATAAAACACCCCGTGGCCCCCGAATCCACCAATGCACTAACCGGAATCCACTCCTCGTCCACCAGGATGTGTACTTCGACATAGAAGTGGTTTTTGTTGTGTAGGTGTAGGTCCTCCAAAGAAGGGATGTACATTGCGCTCAAAGGACTCCCTTCCTCCTCCTTTAAGCAGAGTCGTTTCCCGCAGTGGAGCCGTTTGTGCGGGTTACCGCGGCCTTTTGTTCTGGACGGGGGACCTTCGGCCTTAGGCTGCACTCTCGTATGAAATGACCCTTTCGACCACAGTACAGGCACAGCCCTCGCTTTCTCCGGTAGTCTCTTTCTTCCGCCGATAGCGGGGAACGAACAGCGCCTATTTCCATGGGCTCTGTCTTGTTCTGTACCCCGGAGTTCGTAGATCGAGAGTAGTCCACGCTTGGCACGGGTTTCTCCCTCTTTCGGTGCTCCCCTTTTCGTTCGCTCATGCGATGGTCCAGCCTTAGGACCAAACTAATGAGAGCTTCACAGGAGGTGGGTTGCGGGTCGATCTGAGCCAACACATCTTTCATGTCTTCACTCAGACCCTGGTGGAAGATGGCCGCATGTTTCCCTTCAGGCCACTCGGTTTCCGTAATCAGTCTCCTAAAATCGTTGAGATAGGAGATGACGTCCCGATTGCCCTGACGCAACTCCAGGAGATCTCTGTCGGCCGAGAGCGTGGCCGCTCGTCGATTAAAGGTCTTCTCAAATTCTATCAAAAAGGCGTTCCAATCATACAAGATATGATCGTCTCTTCTCACCAATGGAACGGCCCATTGTGCAGCGTCCCCGGATAAATAGGAGAGCAAGAAGGCGACTTTCGAATGGTTGGTGTTAAAGGCCCTGGCCTTACAGGTGAAATGTAGCATTACCTGTGTGAGGAAGACCTGTAATTTCCCGCTATCCCCGCTATACCTTTCGGGGGTGGCTAACGGAACAGGCGTGGGGATTTCTACCACCACCGGAGCAGCTGGGATAGCGCGGGGGTGCCAGCGTCAAAGGGGTTACGCTCCAAGCGGTCTACCTGCGCCTGTAGTGTGGCAGTTTCTGTTCTAGAGGTGACTACCTCGGCCTGTAACAGGGCCAAAGCAGCCAACACGTCCTCTAAGGTGGCCATCCCACCGTGCGACTAGGAGGACTGCAATTCGTGGGCCGGTTATTTTGTCGCAGTACAACGTCCTCAGGGTCGCACGATGCTGTAAGGGGTCCACCTCCCGATAGCCCCTTGGTCTGGTATGTATATGACAGACACAAAAGGGTGATCAGGCGAGGGAAGGAAAGGAAGGGGACTGCGGGGAGGGAGATCTGAAAGAGAAATCACAAGGCAATATGGTTAGGACAACCCCTAGACTCCAGTACCCAATGTTTCCCCTACTTCCCCAGCTCTACCTGTAAAGGAAAGAATGCACTCCTGACTGGGAGACCTGGAGAGCCGAGGAACAAAGCAGTTCGTGACCTATAGAAAGGACATGGTTTAGCCACAAGATACCCCTACTTGCTTTTCCCCTCCTTCTCCTCCTTTACACACAGAACAAACGGACCTACCACAATTCCTGAATCTCGGGTATAACAGGGGGAGGGGAAGGACGTATGTCAGAAGTCCTCTCCGCCCCTGTTGGAATACAAATAAACAATTGAGGTGCAGCGAAGCTTAAGCCCTGTTCGGTGCCTGCAGCTCCGTCACCAGTTTCTGCACAAACTTAGAGCGCTACTCCCATGCTCCTGGGATAGCGTGAACTAAAGAGAACCCCAGCGGGTGAGCCTACTATCGTTCCCCAGGAAGGCCTCCCTCTGACAGGAGGAAAATAGGAACGGCTCAAATCCTTGGAGTCGCTAGGTATGCAATCAATCAAAAACACAGTGCAATAGTCTCACCGCTCGGGCGATCCCGCAATGCCTTGAAAAGGCGTCCAACGGAACCGCAGCGGTTCTGTTTCCCTCACGGTCTTTTAGCACGGACTGGGGAAACCACACACACACTAGTGCGCGACAAAGGCAGCGGGAAGTCAAGGCTGGTGCGAAGCACCCCTACCAGAACGCCACTGTCAGCACTCGATCTCGTCCGTACTCGAACCTGGTAATCCAAAATAACCGGCACCCGCTCGATGCCGGAAGTTCCTTTTCATCGTCTTCGCGCCGTGCGCGATGACGTCGGAGCGTCATCTCGCAAAGCGCGCTGGGATATGTAGTTCGTTTACGCCCGTCTCCTACGGGCATGTCGCCCCCGGGCTGTCAGTGCTCTACGGTGAGCTACAACAGTTAGTGCGCTGATAAGAAAATCTCAAAACTGACAGAGGGAGGTGTCAGTTGGACAGAGACCATTTTTGCCGTATTAGCGAGGTCAGTACCTTCAGAGATGATGCTACAGTTGTGATGGGTCTGGAAATGTGGGACCCAGCACTCGCTCATCACACAAAGATGACCGCCATTGTTTTTTCTTTCTAGACAAGGTACACGGCTATCTGTCTTCTTACGGAAGAATTTGCTGAGGACCTAGCCAAAGCCCCATACAGTCTAATTCTGATAAAAATCTGCATTTAGAAGTTGGAGTACCTTCTGAAGAATAAATGTTCTGCTGTCAGTGCGCCTTAATGTGGTGTTGGCACTTTAGTACTGGAAAGGTTGCAGTGCTCCCCCCATCTGCCTGAATAACAGCGGCAATACATTTTATAAGAACGCCTTCCTTAATTTCTTTTCAAATCAAAGCTGAGGTCATATGAGCAGCAGTTAATTTCAAGATGTTGGCTGTCAATCAAAACTGCATACATGATTGTCACTCTCTGTCTTTTGAACCTAACTTGCAGAAGCATCTCCGGTTCCTCTGGTACAGGGCCAGTCACATCTGCTGATGGAATAAGGGAGTTAGCCCTGCGCTAGACCTCAGCAAATCCTATTTTCACAACCCTGTTTAAAGCTCCTGCAAAGTTACCTGAGGTCTGTGACCAAAGGGATCTGTTTTCAGCACAGGAGCCTCCGTTTTTTTGCTGAGCTTGCCCCAAGATTTTTTCCAAGATGACCGCACTGGCGACGTTTCTGCTGCCTCAGTTCATGCACATCGGTTCATACCTCAGTGACTGACTGGTAATGAATTCGTCCTGCAGTCTTCTGAGAGAGCGCTCCATGTTTAGGCAGCTATTTTGTCTGTTTCTCAGTGAGTTCACCGAGTGTCCACACATCCCCCCCCCCCCTTTTTTGGGGCTAATCTTGATCAAGCAATTCTCCACCCTTGTTTGCCAAGCAGCACACGTCATTTTAGAGGCTACCTTTGTACCCCGGCATGAAGGCTCCATGGAGCTTCAGGCCTCATGGTGTGGCACCTCTGTGTAGGTAGATGTAACCGGACTCCGGAAGCGCTGCTGTGTGCAGGATTACTAGAATCAAGAGATTGCTAATCCTTGAACCCAGAGCTGGTTTTAAAGTATTGAAATGGTGGCGGTGGAATAGAACGTGTTGGTAGCTCCACTCTCCATGCCTGTCATCAAGGATGACTGTCACACCAAATTCCTTTGAGACTGGGTGAGCGCTACAGTGGACTCTCTTGGAAACATGCAGGCTAGTGGCCTGAGGAGCAAGCCTTCATTTAGTGTCATTGTCTTAGACCTTCCTGGCTCTAAAAAACGCACCCGGTGCAATTGTATCCTGAATCAAAGAGGTTTAAATCCCAGTTGTCTCAATGGCACGTCCGCCTTCTTTGGCTTCTGAAGTAGCACCATTGAGTTTGGTAATTTCCACATGTAATCGGTGTCTGGGGTTGATTCCGTTTGTAGGTGCGCTCAGTAAATTACATCAGGTGTCCACTGCAGGAATTTGTGTGTACGCTGGAAATCAAAGCTTGTGTCCTGCTGGGCTCACTCTGCCTTTAGCTGTTGTGATATGCTATTCATTAGGGTAGTAATATAGAATTAATGCCCGCTGTCTAATGTTATACTGGTTGTAAAGACCCTGAATCCTGTAAGGAGGGAGAGGACCTTCAGCAGGTTTGGTCCAAGGTGAGTAATGCGGCAGGGAAGCTTCTAGATCAGGACACCATTCTTCATTAACTCAACTTTGAACACGTGTCAACTGCTTGATCCTCCAACCCTTTCTCTTCTGTTCCTGTAAGACTCCTAGCCACCTATTGTAAACCCCAAACATTTAGCTTTTTCTGCACTTCTTGATTTCTACTGGGTTATACGGTCTGTATTTTTGTCTCGGCCCTCGCGGGCTCCAATTGCAAGGAATTAAGGAAAAGAACAGAATCGAAGACCGATACGAGGTGTCAACTAGTCTGCTAGGCTCTTATTTGTGCGTCCAGACAAAGATTTTCAGAGCGGGGTGCATATCCACCCCTCAAAATGCACGCAGTCACAATTAAAATGCGCCCACCTCAAAATGCAGTTATCTTAGTACTGTTATTCCATGGGACCCGATAAAAGCCTTGGGTTTAGGGAGGTAAAGACAACTGACATTTAGATAACTTACAAACCTATTAAGAGGTTTGAAACTAAATGTAGAAATCATGAGGTATTTTTAGAACTCTGTTGGGTAAATTGTTATTGTTCTTTTTTTCGAGTTTGTAGTTTTTATTGAACGGTTTTTGAACATTTGGTCTCGCACAATCGATCAGAAGCGGAGAAACACATTCTGAAATGACTTTCACAAAATCAATTCCCAAAGGTTATTCTCTGTCTTTGGTTTTTATTGCCATTTTTTAAATCCGATTTCTCTCAGGACTTTTTTGTGTTAATTGCAATCTCGTTTATGTGTAAGATTCATAAAGTTTATCGATGGCCTTTTAAAGCATGATGCATGGTTTATTTGTAATCAATTGCCCATGCTTCTGAATATGTAGCTTTCACTCGGGCACCCGAAGAGCAAAACAAAGTGAAACTACAGCTCGTGTCATGTTACACACGTGCAGTTCTGTGGATACCCTGGGGCTGATCTTGCTAGCCGTTTGCTGGGTACTGTAATAGAATCGTTTGTGCCTTTTGTCTCTGCATTTTCAGGTGCATACAGTGGATCAGTTTACTTTGCGTGTTTTTTTTAAACTAATTAGACGAGGCAGGTGATTTTCTCCTTTTATGTGCACCGGCTCAGCACTTCCATGTGTTCTTTTTTGAGCACCTGGCAGTCACGGTGCAAAGAATTACTGCAATCTAGTGGACGGTCCTAGGCACTCTGGAGGGGCAAATGTATACCGTGGTGAAAGGTGCTTGTATCTTCATCACCCGAGCGCTGGCTCTCATTGGTCCCCCACCCAGGCCACCACCCGCGCACTTCACTCCTCAGTTTCATAAAAGTTGCTGGTCTGGAAAAATATAAACGGGATAGAAGTAAGAGAAAAGTTAAAAGAACATCATGTATCTTCATGACGGCCCTTCTCAAAGGAGACCACCCCCTCTTTATTTCAAGAGCATTTGTGTTTTGGGGATGGGGATCCCCTAATTTAAATAGCATACGAATATCGGGTGCATGCTGGTTTACTGACACACAGCCATTATGAAAAAGGGGTGACCCAATAATGGTCTTGGATCTGGGTTCAATATGGTACAAAAGACAATGGTCCTAAACCTCACTTTTACAACACCTTCTGGAGTCTTTTTCACCCCCTTCACACTAGAGCACTCTCTCTTTCCGCACGTTCCCCTGGAGCAACCTTCTCCCCTTTTTTCTGCTTCCTTTTGTCCTTTACAGTAAGAAATCTACTGTTTGTTTAAGTATGAAGGAATAAAACCCTTGTTATTTAGGACACATTTTTGGTTGTTGCACTTCAGGATATTGATTGTATTGACTACTGTGAGCTAACCGTGTGCATGCTCAAGAAATCGTTTTTTTAAAAACTATTGTAGGTTTGATTCATATCGTTTACAAGTGAGGTTTAGGTTCACTGACACAGGCCGTCTCTCGGGGCGATGTGCTAATGTTTGTTTATTTTTTATCCCACTCCTTTATTAAACATTTTCAACTTACAATATTTTGCTTTGGTGTCACAGTTATCAGTTTTTTCTTTTCAACAATGGAACCATCGTCAAGATTTCACATTACAGCGCATCTCAACCCTTTCTATACATTGAACCTTATCTCTTGAGTGTTCCTTTTTGTGCGTGCGAGGTGCAAACACAACATATAGTTCAATGTCTGCTAAACTTTAAAGGGCAGGTATACAATACTATTGAAGTCTCCAACTGTGTTATTTGCAAAATCCATACCTTTTGTGAACCTCAGTGCTTTAACTACTTCTCCGTCTGATAAAGAATCTATGAAGATTGATGCTATAGGTCACCGGTTTTTCTTCTGACATTTTGTTCGTACATTTATTGGGTGCTGCTTTCCTTTTGTACGCCTCTTAGGCTATTACACGCACTCACAAGCACTTTAGGACATGGTGAGCAGGATCTTGCCCGCTCTCCCTGATGACTTCAGGGTTTAATTTGCATAAACCAGGATGCGGCCAAATACATACTGAGGGCTGGACTGGACATTGTGGATTGTGTCCGCCCTTCCATAAGCACTAGCATTGTTGTTGGGTGGCATGCCTGATGGGTGCTACCGGTTCTCTGGAGACATCCAGGTGTCATTGAAATATATGTCTTTGACTGAGCCTGACTTTTTGGAGCAGAGGTGGGTTTGGTGCAGGAATGCTTTAAGGATAGAGTTGCAATGGGGTGCTTCAAGGGACTATTTTCTCCCACCAGCTTGCCAGTTCCACCAACAGTTCCAGAAATTCTAGGGGTCCCTGACGGGCCTTACCTACCTACCAACAGAGATAGCCCTTGCAGGGTGTCTGCAGTCTGTTCACTCTTTTCATGCCTGTAGAAGGAGAAGTAGTGGCAGAGGTTGGGGCCACTAACAGATGTGTCAATTCGCATCCTCTTCATTGCCTGTGGTGGCCACTGCCCATTCACTTTCCTCTTTAGTTCCCCCTCCAGACATTGTATGGGGCCACAAGGGAGCAGAATCCAATTGTGCTTGTCCTGCTTTTATGCATATACTTCAGATCAGTGGTTGCTTCAAATTGATACATTTGTTTATGCTCTTCCCTTTAGTTACTCCTACACGTGGGCAACAGTTCTGGCAGATAATTCTGCCATCCTAGCCAGGGAAGTTCAAATTCTGCTTAAAAAGGGTGCAGTTGAATTGTACAGTTGAAAATATTATTTCTGGTAATGCTTAGTCCCCAAGAAAGACACGGGGAGTGGGTTTTACCAGCTAGCCATCCATCCATGAAGTCAATCTACTCTGGTTTCTGGTCTACATTTGTCACCTTCTGTTTGAACAGACAAGTTAATCCTTTTCAAGCCAAACTGTCGGATGTTCTATTTGTTTGATTTTTCTTGGCCCAGCAAGGCTATGCTTTGGCCACAGTTAAGGGTTACTTATTGGACATTTTAGATTTTTTTTTCATTGGCGATATCAGCTTTCCATAACTCAACTCACCTGTTGTGTGCATTGCTTAAAATGTAGTTTGCTTGTTTCTCTTATGCCACAGTCATACTTTTTAAATGGATCCTTACCTTATTGATGTGTGCACCGTTTAAGATTATGCACAATTGCACCCTGAGGCTTTTGACCCTTCTGACTGGTTTTCTCATAGCCATCAATTCTGTACATCATCCAAAGGTGGTGTCACCTTTTTATGTGGGGCAGTCCATTACTTTCCCCAAGTTTTCTCTCTGCAGATTCTTTACCTGTTGGGTCCTAAATGGGCCATTGACAGGAGTAAGGAGCACGGAGAAAGGAAAGTGGATTGTCCATTGTATTAAGCTCTGCTATGGTCTGGGTAAAAAGTATCCCCTAAGCTCTTTGGCTAAGGGCATTTCAGTGTTTGACATTTGACAAGCTGCTATGTGGATATCTGTCCATACCAGGATCGTTTTCGTGCTTGGTACCTGGTGGAAGTCAACTCTTAAGACCCACTATCTGTGGGAGGGTACTGCTCACTTATTGATTTGAAAGAGGAGGAATCTGAGGGTAGAGTATTTAGCAGAAGAACAAGTTACTTGTCTTCGGTAACAATCTTTCGGGTGGACACTTGCCAATCCTCGTCTCCCTTTTGTGGCATAGATTTCAGGTAGGTCATATGGTTCCAATTTAGAGATTGCACATTGCCATCATATCAGTTTGTCAGAGGCTCTACATCTGATGACATGAAAGTAATGTCTAATATACAGCATGCAGGTATGGTGAGTGTGCGGCTCAATGTCGTCACTTCTGGAAGTAGTTCAGAGCAGCTACAGAGTCCGCTGGCACCACCTGCTGGTGTGTGAGATACTGCAGGAAGAAATTCTGGATCCAGTCTGATGCTCGGAGGCCTCTTCTGTAAGATAGACTACCCACCAGAAAGAGCATTATGGAGGGGAAGTAACATTTTCACCTCGTTTACTCTCAAGAACAAATAGAGTAGAAATTGACTTGAATTATCCGTAGAGATTAGCCGTTTTCTTTGTCTAATAATTATTCTCACATGAATGTTTTTATCTTTTGTATGATACATTACAATCTGTAATGCTAAATTTGACTATCCAAGTAACCTTTGCTTTTTGTTTCCGTTTTGTTCTATTAGGTTTCTACCCTATGTAGGGATGGTTACTATTATAATGAATGATTATCCAAAATTTAAGGTATGTGTCTAGCTTTTTACACGTTTTTGGGAATATCAAGATGTTTACAACAGATCAGTCAATATTTTCACATTATCCTAGAAGGTGGGAATTGGGGTGAAAGTTTTAGGGTGAAAGATTATTCAGGTTTAATTCATACGGTATACTTGATCCAGAAACACATTAAAGTAGTGACTATTGCTTACTGTTAAAACAATTCGTAATTAGTTGTCAAGTCAAATAATCTTTATTCGCTACATTTCTGCAGCATAGAATCACAAAAATACAATGCATAAAAGAACTAATCCTAAAAGACAAACCTTTAAAACAAGCACAAGACAAATACATTTTACAGCTCTCATCTTTAACACACATTAATATAAATAAAAGGCCTGAATCACGTCATCACTTTAAAATTACACGTTTCTGAAGTTTAAGAACCTGCCAAATAAGAGGACATGGCATAGCATATCGGAGGGCAGTGTAATTTTTGTAAAAACAATAAGTCTGGTCTACGCTGTCTAAATTTAAGGGTAAAAGTTTTCTTCCAAAAATAGGAATGTCGTAAAGTGTGCAAAAAATCATGATGTACCAATTAGATTGGGTGGAAACCCCATCACAAGGACAAGGACTTGATAAGGTATAACAGTTCGCGGGGTAAACTACCATGAGTGGTAGGAGATTAAGGCGAAATCTGGTCAGCACATAGCAATGTTGTATATTTTTTTAATTGAAGATAAATAGAATCTAATATCCCTGTGTTCAGTTAAAGTATTTTTCTGTTGGATTTTATTCTTCTGCAGAATTGTTCTCAGGACACCTTTTGTAAAAATATGGAACTGTTTATCGACTCTTAAGGTTAAACGGTTGGTTAGATGGTGAGCCACACAAAAAAGTTAAATAACCTATCCTAATGGATATATTTATTAGCATGTTTGAAAAAGTCACCAGCACGATCAGTGAAGGGGAATTTAGATGCTTAATGCTGGTTATACGCTGCACCCAGAGACGTTTTAAGGCATGGGCAAAGTGGGCTCTGGCCCAGGGCCCCAGCCTTCTAGGGGGGCCCTGATAGAACCAGCTCTGTTCTGCAGAGTCTTGCCCTGATGACTTTCAATAATTATTACAAAGACTGTTTAAAATACCGTTTTCCTTTCATTTTTTTAATGTGGGTGATGTGTTAGAGTCTATTACATATATTTTGCAGACAAATGCAGCATTTATGTTTCATGGAACACCCTTAAAAAAGTTTATTTTAGATCACAATAGGACCTCACATATAGGAAATAGGAGGGGGTCCCAAATATTATTTGCAGTAATATTACTGAACTGCTGCTGTGGTGCAACATTGAAAACACACATCACTATTCTTGAATATTGCATGCGAACAAAGGTCATGAAAGATCTGAAATTGAATCATACATTCAAAGCTGTTTCCAACAGGGGCCCCCAAAATACATTTGGCCCTGGGCCCCCAAATTCCTTAAGATGTCCCTGGCTGCACCCTAACCCACCAATTCAAAAGCAATCTGAGGACAAAGGCCATTCAGGCAGCTTTCCTCTCAGTAGCTTGGCAGATCTTTGGGGCTTACTCTTGCCAGAGGTGCCGGGTGTTGCACGACTCAACGAAGAATGATACAGAACAGTTGAGCAATTTCTAAGTTAAGGTCAAGACAAATGTGGGTTTGAAAATAGTTGATTCCATTAACCAGGTTCCACAAAAAAATGATGTAAGAATAAGATATACTCCAGACTTTCATCCTGTTAGGGAAATTGATTTTGCAATTAGTGCTTGCAAGCCAATTAAGGTCTTTCAATGACAAACCCAAATATATGGTAACCTAACTGTTTTGTTATGTAATATGCCATTCGCACCGTATTTCTTTTAAGGCTGCTATGGATTTGTTTATGAAGTTGAACTATAATCACATGCCATGTCTCCTGTCTTCATAAATGTAATATCTTCACTAGAGTTTGAGAAAATGCACAGCGTATCTAATGTGCTGCAAATATAGAGCGCCTGTACTTAAAAAGGGAAAGATTTTTAAAGCTGCAGCATTTTCCATACTGTAAGTTGCAAAGTAACTGCATTAAGAGAAGAATGATATTATAATATATAGTTATATTCTATATAATAACTATATTAGGTATTAGAACATTGGAATGTGGAGGGCTCCATTGTAGACAATGGTGTGCTCCAATGCTTCTACGGGCCGGAAAGGCCCGCAGAGCAACATTCCAATGTCTTACAAAGGCCTCTCGGAGCTCGAGGGGATTTAAATCCCCTCGAGCTTCGAGAGGCCTTTGTTTTATTTGTTAGAACAGTCTGCCCTCTAGTGGCAGAATGTTCTAATAGCCTTATAGCCCATCGTAGCAGGGCTATACCGGCTATTAAAATCCCGCTGTCTTGTTAAAGTCCCTCGCCTTCGGCTCGGGCCTTTGACGCTGCAGCGGGCCTTTAATAGCCGGTATAGCCCACTACGGCGGGCTATAAGGCTATAATATAGTCTACAAAGATTTACTCAATATTGCAGAGGAGTCCTCACTTCATGCCACAGTGGTGAAGGAGCTTCTATTTTGTGGTAGTTATACATATCCCTGTATTCCTCTTTCATAGTCTTGCCACATTACCAAGCCACCTGGAAGGCATTTAGTATTTTGGCTCGAGATTAATATATTATTATTTCAAGATGTCCCCTCCAATTCGATAGTGTTTCTCAGTATTTCTGTTTCAGTTTAAACTTGTAGACATGGGCAAAACTTCACCGAAAGAAAAATGGCCTGAGCCACTGCAAACAAGAAAACATGGACACACATTCTTACTTACTAGAAAGTAAAATACCATACAAAGTAAAAGAAATGACAGAAAGGGTGATGTTTGATTTCTTACTGAAGGAGGCAGTACAATGTGGCTTTGTTATAGAAGGCCGCACCAATGAACAATGCTCTTTTGTGTTGATGGTTAGAAATGCTGCTATAACTCCCTGCGCTTTTCCGTTTTTGCTTCTTTTTTCTCTTTGTTTCACCTGCACACCGATTGCGCTGTGCTTGCAAAATCTCTTGTTAATAAAAAAATAAAAAATGGGTGTAGAGCCCTCTCATTACATACATACTTTTACTGACTATTGGTTGGCTCTGCTGTCACTCTTGTTTCCTTGCTTCTAATTGGTCGGAGCTTCCTCCTTGACTTCCTCCTGGGTTTTGCTGTGTGTCCCTGCTGTGGAGCATGGACCAAGTACAGCTTCCTGTGACCAGTGTCCTTCCACCGGCCCCTTCCCGCTGCACCCCTACTGCTGTCCGTGGTTTGTTTAATCCATTCACCCTCCCAACCTACTCCTGCTGTTTGTGTTTTGCTTACCCACCGTCCTCCCATTGTCTGTGGTCTTCCTCCCTTGTGTTCAGTCACAGAGGGGGCCTGCCCTCACCCTGGCCATGTCTGATGGTGGCCTCGTCAAAAAAAGTCTTCTGCCCGCTCACTGCATGTCCGGCACATCCTGTATGTCCGGTTCAGCCTCTGTTGTATGTGTTGGTCGATGGACTGTGCAGACAAGCATTGTGGGTGCATCACAAGGGCAGACATCTCATCCGAGTTATTTTTTATTGCACTCACTTTAAGTGGAAGGTGCTCACTGCCTGTGGAAATCACAGCACACACCCCTTGCACAGCACTGTCCAGGGAGTTCACCCAACTCTAGGTAATTGTAATTGTAAAACATTTGTAAAGCGCATGGTTACCAAAGGCATGCCAGCGTTAGAGGCCAATGTTAATAAACTACATATCAGTTTATGGAAACAAAAAAGTTTTAAAAAGTTTCCGGAAAACCAGGTGGTTGGTTTCGCACCGAATGTCAAGGGGGAGGGTGTTCCATACCCTTGCCACATTATATGAAAAAAGGCGACCCCCTGTACGTACTTTCCTAATTCTAGGAACAGCTGCCAGCCACTTATTGACTGATCGCAGGGTTCTCACAGGATGGTAAAAGGAAGCGAGGGAACAAATGATAGGTGGAGCGGAACCTGATAATACCTTATGTGAAAAGCAGAGAGCCTTAAACTGCGCACTCTGCTGAATAGGCAGCCAGTGAAGGGTGGCGCGTGCTGACTGTCGATTAGGAATGTTCAGGAGTTGACGTACCGCACAGTTCTGAACTATTTGCAATGACTTGACCGTGGAGCAAGGTGCTCCAAGGTAAAGGGCATTGGCATAGTCGAGCCTGGAAAGAATGAGGGACTGGACCACCACTTTCCTTGCAGAGAAAGGGAGGAGGGGAATGATTTTCCGTGTCATCCTCATCAGCCCAAAACAGCTACCAGCAACTTTCCTTGCTTGTTCCCCAAAATCAAGGTTATGATCAAACCACACCCCCAAACTTGTGATATAATCTTTGGGGGATGGGGGAAGACCGAAACAATTTGGCCACAATGGTATTAAATTAGGTACGGAGGGATTACCCAAAAACATCAACTCCGTTTTGGATCCATTTAACTTCAGGAATGAGCACTCCATCCATGCGTAGATCTCCCCCAGACACAAGGCCAACTTCGAGGCAGTGTTGTTAAGCTGATTAAAAGAGACAATCAGCTGCGTGTCATCCGCATAAGTAACAATTTGAATGCCGAAAGGCTCCACAACACCTGCCAGGGGGCTCATGTACACATTAAAAAGCGTGGGGGACAGGGAGGATCCCTGAGGAACCCCACATCGGAGCGGCTGAGGGTCAGAAATTCAGTCTTCATGAAACACTTGAAATGACCGGTCATCCAAATAATGAATGAATCCATTTAAGGGCCAAATCACTCACTCCTACATTTTTAAGCCTCTGGATAAGCAGCTGATGGTTGACTGTGTCGAAGGCTGCGCTAAGATCTAAAAGAACAATAGCAGCGCAGGCCCCGTTGTCTAATATTTTTCTAGAAGCCTCGACCACGGTCAGAAGGGCAGTTTCTGTGCCCTGTAGAGGTCTGAAACCAGTTTGGGACGGGTGAAGACAGTTATTGTTTTCCAGAAACCTGGACAAAACACTATTCACATGTTTTTCAGCAATTTTGCTAACCCTGGCAGTAAAGAAATGGCACGATAGTTTCCCAATGCTTCAGAGTCCAAGTTTGATTTTTTTCAGCAAAGCTTTAACCATTGCTTGCTTCCAAGGAGGGAGGACTATGCCTGTCCGAAATGATGCATTAATCATATCTAAGATAATAGTGACAACTGTATCAAAGATTCGATTTAAAATGATGGGGGAGACTATATCTTTGGGGGAGCCTGACTTCGTCTGACCAAGAATACCTTGCAAAGTGGGTTGATCCAGTGAGAGGAACTTCAGCTAGGATACAGTTATCAATGCCTCATTTGTTAATGGTTAGGGGAGCATTGATTAAGACTGTTGCTTGGTGAAAAGAGGTATAGATATCTTGAATTTTATTAAAGAAAAAAGTGGCTAGTTGGTTGCAGCGAAATAACATATCGTCGCACAGAGTGGGTAGGGGAGGGGGTTTGATAAGAGATTTCACTATGCGAATTATTTCGCGAGAAGAATTGGGGGATGACAGTATTTGGTTTTCATAGTAAAGAGACTGAGCACATTTAATTTCTTCCTTATACTTTTTAATGTCCTCCCTATAGATCATTTTATTAATAATGGAGTAATCTTTTCTCCATTTTCTTACAGATCGCTTACAAGCCTGCTTAAGTTTACACAGTTTGGGGTTATACCAAGCCGTTCAGTTTGCTCCACTTTTATCCTTAATTTGTTTCTTTGGGAGCACCATATCTAAAGAGGAAATCAGCCAGTTTTCAAAGTTGTACCTTGCAATGATCAGATTGGACTCTGGTGCAGGTCTAGTGCCATTAAGTATTGATACCCAGCGATCTACTGGGAGTTGTGACCATGCCCAAAACACTTTGGTAGATGTTGTTACTGGTCTGCTACTGGCTTGATGAGTCCAAGAAAAAGGAATAAGGCAATGGTCAGTCCAAGGCAGCGGAGAAGAAGTTCCAACCTGAAGATCACTGGCATTAGTAAAAACAGGGTCGAGTAAATGACCCTGAGAGTGGGTGTGGCCTCTCACTTTTTGAAAAAATTGGAGGGCTTCCATACTAGCTGGCAAAGAGTAGTCCTCAAAATGCAGGTTAAAATCTCCCAGCAAGGAAAAGTTGGACAAGGAACTAGCTAAATTGGCTGTAATCTCGGGAAGGTCAGTGCAAAATTTGCCCAGTGTCCCCGGAGGGCGATAAAGGGTATAGGGTTCCCCAATATACGACATTTGAATCCAGTTTTAAAAACAATGGCTATGCCACCTCCTTTGATATGTTCTCTATCATGTCTTTGAATAGTGTACCCGGAGGGGAGAGCTTGCGTAAGAGTCGGGTCTGATTCACTCGTTAGCCATGTTTCTGTTAAAAACCGAACATCTGGACTCTCATCCTCTAACAATCTAATTTCAATAGCATGTCTAGGCAATGAGCGACAATTGAGCAAGAGCATATTAAACACAGAAGCTGGAGTCACGTTTGTTTGCTCATTGAGAGCAGGCCGGAAATAAAATGGACAATGCATGCATTGAATTGTTTTCCCGTCCGGACACATACCATGGATACAGTTACTCCTTACCGTTTCTCTATACCGCTGGAGCTGTTCAGAGGTATAGATAATCGAGGTCCTCGCGCAACCTGCAGTGGTTCTGGCACCTGGGACCGGCCGGGCGCGGACGGGCGCAGACAGGCTTGCCTTAGGAGCGCCAGCGGTGCGCCCGCTGCGCGGTCGCGTCATCAGCCCCTTTTATAGTTGGGCGTGCGCGTTGGCGTCCGCGTCGAACACTCGACTGCTGACCTCAAAGTAATTTGTCGAATTAAAATGCGGCACGGAGCTTTAACCCAGCTCCTGCAGGTAGAAGTGCTAAAGTGCAGCGTGCAAGTTCAACTTTTCTTTAAAAAAGCCCCCCCCCCCTCCCCAAGTTCAACACATAAAAATTTCAATTCGGTGCGAAATAACAGGCAGTCTTAACTTCAGCAATACTATTCAATAAACAGCGCCTCAGCGCGGTCGCGTCATCAGCCCCTTTTGTAGCTGGGCGTGCGCGTTGGCGTCAGCATCGAACACTCGACTGCTGACCTCAAAGTAGGTTATGGAAGGGGCTGCCAGATCCCATTCTTTCGTGGTATACCCGTCAACATGCTACACAAAAGCACTTAACAATGTCACCTACTACAGCCCTGGCCATTTTAAACTTGGCATTCAGTACAGACAAAATTGTCGGAAAGATGTTTAATACACACCAACATTGTTTTGCCCTGTTTGGAGCTAGTCGGTTTGGCACATTTGCCAAACCTTGGCAGGAATGTATATGAAGCGCAATTCAACACAAGTGCAAAGAGACGAGTAGTATAAAGTGTAAAAGCGGTATGTACTGAGTACCCTCGGAATTCTTTTGGCTTCCCTACTTGCCCGTGATTTGTGATCCTGGCTAGGTCATATAACTCCCCATTTGATATGCTCAAATTGAGAGCGTCTAAACAAAACAAATTAAGTGCAAGTTCTTGGCAGTAAATAACTTGTGGATCACAAAGTGTGATTTTACAAACACGGGTGCTGACACTGGTGTCTGTGGCAGAAGTGCCACAAAGCACATCAAATTATGTCTTCGATGTGTACTCATTGTTCACATAAGGCATTGTTAAATAGTGCCTCCTTGAAGTGAATAACCTGAAGGAACATTGGACAGCGAATTCATTGTTTGTGAAAGACCTTATCAGTACTATCCAGAGAGGGTGAAACAAGGGGCCACTCACCGGCCTCTTGACCGATGTAGATTCTGTCTAATATTAGATATCACCAGTGCTTTAAATTGGCCGGTACGCACCGGTACGGAGTACCGGCACTTCTTATTTTTTACCAAGCTGAGTACCGGCACATCTCCACTGCCAAGGAGGGTACCGGTACTCGGGGTCGAATTGATAAGGTGGGCACTGGGCCGGTGCCGAGGTCAGGCTGTGTGCCGTTTTTTTTTTTCTGCACTATGTTTTCCGTTTTGCCATCTGTCTGTGTCATTCAGCTGTGGCAAGCAACACGATAGGGCCTGAACGGCCTGCTGGTGGCCTGCTGCTGCGGCAAGTGGGCCTCTGCTCCCTTCCTTCCCCAACCAGATGGAGCCTCCATGCTGGGACGTCTTGTTGGGTAGTGTATGGGACATTTTCTTCCTGAGGCACAGTGATGTGTGTAGACTGAATGAGTGTGGGGGGGAGCCTGCCCAAGAGTGGCCACTTAGGAACCCAGGTAACGTGGGCCATTTTCACCCCTCTCGCTGGGGGCTGACTGTGTTTCCCCTGACTCACTTGCCCCTGCAAATCAACCCCACCCCGCCCACCTGCTGTGACATTGAGTCCATGATGTGCAGGGATGAGGTGGTGGGGATTACCTAGGCCGACTCCCTCGTGCCAAGGTGAGGTGAGAGGCGGTCTACTGACCTTCACATCAGAGGCAAGTACTGTTCTGCCCCTGACCTCTACCCTGCTGGACTCTGCACATGTTCACGACCCAGGAGTGCTCACTGTCTGCCACTGAAAGCTTACCGACCGTGGGGCCTTCTGCTGAGGGGAGAGGACGGATAATGGGGTGAGAGAAGGTGGAGAGTAAAGGGGCAGAGATGGAAGAAGCAGAGCAGAGAAGAGTTTAGAGGGGAAAAAGATATAAACAGAAGGGGTAGGCGCAGATAGAGATGGGGAAGCGATTGAGACAGCTATGGAAAGAGTAAGAGAGGTACGGAGAAATCGAGAGTGATGGTAGAGAATGTTAGGATACAATTGGGGTAAAGAGAGTGGGACGGAGTTAGATACAAATGGGGGAGAAGTGAGGGGGAGGGATCGAGAGGTTAGCGTTGTGAAGACTGATAGAGAGTGTTTGCTTGTTTGTGTGTGAGAAAGAAATGAAATCAGAGCAGTAGAGAATCTGGACACTCCGGAGGTATTTGAAAACAAATGCGTGGAATACTTGTTTTGTGTGTATGTGTGTGCACTCTTGAATATAAAAGAATTGCCCCAAATGCAACTAAGTAGAACCAGTATGACATTAAGACGCTGCAAATATTACAAAACAAAGAAACCTTAAATCGTGGAGTATTACATTCATTTTGTGTAACAGGTTAGCACATTTTGTTTATATTGCTACATTTCTCACATGTTTTGGTATGTCCTGCAAGTGGTGTAAATGCATATATGAAAAGTTTGAGACAACTATCAAGGACAAAATGAATACTCAATAGAAGTGTTTTTTTATCATCATGTCTCACCCCGTCTCTAAGCCTGCCCACTACCACGTCCCTACCTCAATTTAATGAGTACCTGCACTTATTTTATTCCATTTATAGCACTGGATATCACATTTGTGAGCAAAGACACAGGCCCTGATACTCTCTTATTAGTGGCCCAGGAGAAAATGTCCTATAATACAAAGCAATGTCAGTATTGTGTGGAGTATCTGCTCGCAAATAAATTGGAGGAATTTGAGACCTCTGTCACAAGTTCACCAGGAAATTTAAATTCCCAAAGTCAGTGCTGAGTACTTGACCCCATTCTGTTGTTTTTCTTTGCATTCTGGGACTAGTAGTTTGGAATGTTTTCAGGCACCAGAAATAATAAGTGACAGCACAAGGAAAAGAAAGAAGTAGACAAGCAGCTCCCACCTGACAAGATACCTTGAGTGTTTAGAACACAGCCTTATCAGCTTCCAAGCACCCCACCCTCCCTGCCTGAACTTTGGCCCATTGTTGCATCCTGAGCCGGTGCGACCGTCTAAAGGCAGTTAATGGCCGCCTCCTGCACACGCTTCCATGCAAGTTTGGGGCCGTTAATTACGCGCTTTATACAGATCTCAGTCTCTGCTTTCTCCCCCTGAATCTTGGCTCAGTTTGGCTTTTAGAAGATGAAAAATCAGAGACGCAGAAGGAAAGTCGCACTTCTGAGGCCTGCATATCCCTGTGCCCCTTAATTTGGAAATTGCCAAAGTGAACTGTCCTATCGAGGTGATGTACAGTTCCCTAACCCGCGGACACAGGTCTCCTTTATAAATTTCTCTTTGGAATACCGGCAATATGCCTGAATAATTGGTGCATTTAAAGTAGGAATTGCCTTTGAAGTGCACGCACTGGCTGAGTGACCCAGCAAAAAATGATCAGTGTTCACGAGATCAGAAGGTGACATTTAATGGCAGTTTTTAGGTTGAGTCTGGGCAGAGCATGCGCTGCTCTGCGTTGTGCAATACGTCTCTGCGAGTCATGCTGTATTTGAGTATGGAGTTGAAGCTCTGCCCACTCTCCACCCATATTTTTCATTGGCTTGTGTCATTGTCCTTTTAAATGCTGGCTTCTGATTCCTTAATAGGCTTGTTAGCCCCTCCTTAGTTAGTACCACCGTATCTTCATTTGTAACCTCCCATGAGGACTGGCCCTTTTACTTCTGTTGTTACACCGTATGTTTTATTTAGTCTGTAAGCACTATTTTCTTTAATGAGTTTCTCCTCCTGCAGGCACAACATGCTTTCCTGCAGCATTCAGCGCGCCATGCACGCTTTCACTTTCCAAACATCCCGGGTCAATGGCGGCTGCTTCTTTGAAATTAAATGGATCTCGCATTTAGAAGAGTTTGAACTATTGGCTTTGTAAATGGCTATGCCTTTATTTATTTCTTAATTATCAAAACAGATAAATAGAAGGCATTGTCATTCACAATGTCATTAGCTTAAACTCTCGCAAATGCAAGACATATTGCATTGCAAATGCTTGTTTTTTTATTGTTTTGGCTTTTTGTTTTTGTAATGTTTGTTTATTTATTTTTGCTAACATGGAAAGGCAGCTCTATTATGACTGCAGGATTACTTTATAAACTACTTTCTTACTTTGAGTGGGCGAGGGTTAGACACATCTACACTCGCTATCTGCACAGTCTGGTCCTGAGACATTGTTTTTTTACTCCTCTGTGTGTGGACCCCAGCAGCCCCTTTGGAATCTGAAAGTGGTGCTTACAGGCACTGCTTGTAAACTAGAAATGCCGCTGTTTTACCAGAATTATGTTCCCTTAATGTCATAGATCTGTTATTATTAAAAACACTCCGAGTTGTGGTATGGCCACGCATTTCTCCACTTATGTTCGTTCTTTTCAAAACACGCATGGTCAGTGACTGGCTACCGCCCTCCCCCTATGACCACACCACCCCCGGACACAGCACCCAGACGTGGTATCTTTGGAAGGCGGGGGGTCGCGAAACCCCCCGGCCGTATTTATTAAGTACAAAACAATAAATATAAAATTTGCATGATAAACGGTTATACAAAATTCAGCAGGACATTAGATACATTATTGTCAACAGGTGTGAGTGTCTATCCTTAACAAAGACTCTAATACAGATTGTTTCCTAACCGAGTCTAACATCCTCCTCTGCATTTTGTATACTAACATTTCTGGGCCATATGGCAAGGTCGCTAACCGGTGTCAGGTCCTACTAGCTGCGCCTCCCCTACAGGTGTGCGCATGCGCAGCCGGGCCCGGTAATTACCCGGTCCACGCCGTCAACTTCATTTACCCACTAAAGGAGGGCCCTTACTCTGCGCCATCCGGTGACGTCATGAGTATGCGCGCGCGGGGTGGCTACCAGCCTAAGGAAAGCATGACTCCCCAACCCGCGCCCCTTTGAAGCACCAGTTACCTTGCCCCTGAAGTTCTAGGAGGGGCCAATGGCCCCTCCCCCTGGGCGGGCACCTGCGTAGGATGATGCCCGCCCCCTCAGACCTTCAAATAGTTGCTCACCGGTCATGACCTTACCGCATGCCCCTCATACCTAATAAATACGACGACCTAAGGGAGAAAATTCTAAAGGACAACTACACTGACTAAAATCACAGGTCATGTATAACATCATAAAGCTACAAGGGAAAGAAAAGGCCTAAACACGACTGCAACAGTTACACATAGTCCAGTATCATTCGCTACCTTGGGAGAAAAAAGGCCTACAAGAAAGCATAGTCAAGAACATAACTGCACAATACCATATTGATCACTACAATGGGAGAAAAAGTCCTAACAGAAAAAACCTCATCAGAAACTAACATCTCATGACAATTTCACGCGCCCAATGCCCGCTAGTTGGTCTAGCAACGCATCAACCACGTACTCCAGGGATGGTGGGTGGGGAAAAGTTATCCGCCCCGAGCGCCGGGGCACGTCCTATGTGGGGGAGCGTCCAGGGAACAAGGGGGTCACCTGGGCGCTCCCCACCGCTTTATCCCCCCCCCCCCAGTGGCCCGCCCCCCTCCCTTCCGACCCGGATGTCGATTAACGACATCCGGGTCATGCAGGCAGCCAATCGGTGGTAGGGCGCGCCCCCTCAGAGACGCGCCCCACCACCGAGTAGTCCGGGGGAGGTCGCCGCACAGCCATGCAGGCGGGGGGGCCAAGAGCCCCCCCTTTCCACATGGTCAGTGACTGGCTACCGCCCTCCCCCTATGACCACACCACCCCCGGACACAGCACCCAGACGTGGTATCTTTGGAAGGCAGGGGGTCGCGAAACCCCCCGGCCGTATTTATTAAGTACAAAACAATAAATTTCAAATTTGCATGATAAACGGTTATACAAAATTCAGCAGGACATTAGATACATTATTGTCAACAGGTGTGAGTGTCTATCCTTAACAAAGACTCTAATACAGATTGTTTCCTAAGCGAGTCTAACATCCTCCTCTGCATTTTGTATACTAACATTTCTGGGCCATATGGCAAGGTCGCTAACCGGTGTCAGGTCCTACTAGCTGCGCCTCCCCTACAGGTGTGCGCATGCGCAGCCGGGCCCGGTAATTACCCGGTCCACGCCGTGAACTTCATTTACCCACTAAAGGAGGGCCCTTACTCTGCGCCATCCGGTGACGTCATGAGTATGCGCGCGCGGGGTGGCTACCAGCCTAAGGAAAGCGTGACTCCCCAACCCGCGCCCCTTTGAAGCACCAGTTACCTTGCCCCTGAAGTTCTAGGAGGGGCCAATGGCCCCTCCCCCTGGGCGGGCACCTCCGTAGGATGATGCCCGCCCCCTCAGACCTTCAAATAGTTGCTCACCGGTCATGACCTTACCGCCACGGGCCAGCATTGTTAACCGACGATCTGGCCTCCCCCTCTACCCAGACCTAAACCAGGAGCGCGCCTATTTTTTAAAAACCCCTCCAACCAGGCCCAGACATTATTAGACCACAAGACATTAGCTGCCTCCGTCAAGTGCACCCCGTCCCTCAAGTAAAAATGCTCGCCCCAGATACACCCATGTGGAATCGTCTGCAACTGGGGGGTCCGAAATAATTTGTCCAACTGTGTGTTGACCCTCCGTACCGAGTGATTCAACGCCCTGACCGAGACCCCCCCTCGCCACTGCCACCGAGGAATAAGTTGCGACCAAACTACTGTGGAACCCGGGCAAGCCCTGGCCACCCACCCCGCAGTGGAAATGATCTCCTCAATGAGCACGCGCCTCCCCAATTTTGCCAAATCATTCTCCCCCAGGTGAAGTATCACCACTGACGGGGGGGGCCGCTGCTGAGCTAAGATTCCCTGGAAGAAACTCCGAAACTGGCTAAGGCATAAACCACCCCTCCCGAAAAATGATATATCCAACCCCTTTTGCGCTGCACTCGTCCTACGGTCTCCTGAAAGAAAAACATGTTCCGCACGCCTAACATAAGAATGGCCCACAATCCAAGTCACCAATTTCTTGTGTCCTCCGTGCTGTGCCGATGTCGGTCGTTGTCGCCCGGTGACGAGTTCCTCCCCTGCGTGACAGGTTTGAGAAACTGCAAACAAAAGAAACATACAGGGCGTGAGCACCATCTTGTCACAACATGTCAATTCGTACATAACTCTTGTAACGTTCAGACGACCATCTTCCCAGTGTCTTCACACTCTCCACTGAGAGACCCCTCGCCACTGCCTCAGTTGCTGCCCCAATCCTAAATGAGTGGGTGCCGAATTCCTTTGGATCGAACCCTGCCAGACTGACCGTTAGCTCCAAGACTCGCCTAAACTGGTACCTAGTCAATGGTGTACCATTGGCGTGACACAGCAGTGTGTCCCCCGCCGTGCACTCCCGCTGCCTGCAGAAAGCCTCCACGTGAGAAACCGGGCAGCAGGGGTTGGCCCGCGCCCGATGGAGCACTATGGTGTGACCCCGAGAGTCCTGATCGGTTTTTGATTTCTGAATTGTTATTCGCATAACGTCTTCCTTGATCTCAACCCCGGCCCACTGTAGTCCCCCCACTCTATCAGTTTTTGACCCAGCAACTAACTCCCCAACCCTCAAAGCCCCATAAAAGGCCAGGGAAAATGCCGCCTTGAACAAGATAACCTCCCACTGGGAGCTACAAACACTGTGCAGCGCCCCCAATAAGGCCGTCAGCCGTGCCAATCCAATGGGCCTTCTCCTATCGCCCCGGTAACCCTGTACACGGCGCCAACCCCTCAACGCCTTGCGCACCAGAAAGGTGTTAGTGGGATCTCGCATACCCCTACTCTGCGCAAAGAAGGAGATTGCCGCCCTATGTCTGTTCGCAGTCGCCACTGAGCGCCCTTCCCTGTGCATTGATTCTAGGTAAGCTGCAAAGCTGTCCTCCTGGGACCACCTAGCCTCCCATTCCCGCCCCAAGAAAGCCCGGTAAGACAAAAACGCCCCTTCGTAAGCTGTCTTGGTCCTGGGGGCTAAGCTAGCGACCACGAGGTCCTGTAATCTGGGGCACCAATCTGCCAAAGTACTGCCGGGAATTGCGCCGGCTGGGGATCTGCCGCCGGAAGATGTTCCCTGAAAACCTGCATTTTAAAGCGAGAAAGGGAGTCAGCTGCATTATTGAGGACGCCAGGGACATGCTTGGCTCTGAAAACCACATTCCATTTTAAGCATTGCAACACAATCTCCTTCAGTAAGCGGAGTATGAATGGACAGCGTGCCCCCTGCTGGTTTATGCATTCCACCACCGTCATGTTATCCGACCAGAACACCACGGATTGGTTGCGTAAGTGTTCCGGCCAGACCATCAACGCTACCCATATCGGAAAAAGCTCCAGAAAGCCAATATTGGTAGTCAGACCCTGTGTCCTCCATTCCGCTGGCCACCGCTGGGCGACCCACCTGGTACCCAAAATGGCGCCAAAGCCGGTACTCCCAGCAGCGTCCGTCCATAGGCCCAATTCCGCCTATGTGGAGGGAGGACCCGGCCACACTACTCTGCCATTAAAATCCTCCAGAAATGCCATCCAAATGAGCATATCCTGGCGAACCTCAGATGACAACCTCGTGTGGTGGTGTTTCTCCCGTAGTCCTCTCATTGCTTGGGCAATAGAGCGTGAAAAAGGGCGTGCCATTGGTATAACCCGAAGCGCAAAATTCAATTGCCCCACCACCTCCTGTAGCTGTTGCAATGTAACCTTGTCTTTGCGTAGGCATTGCCGTAGGGCTGCTCTAAAGCTAGCTACCTTAGCCCTGGGTAACCTGAAGCATCCCTCCACGGAATCAATTTCGATACCGAGGAATTCCAAACAGGTGGACGGGCCCACCGTCTTCCCCGGGGCTAGCGGGACACCAAAAGCCCGCATGAGCACGCAAAATTCCTGCAACGCCCAAGCACACTCCTGAGATCCCGCCGCACCCAAGAAAAGGAAATCGTCCAGATAATGCATCACCTGCCGATGCCCCGTCACCTCCCTCATGACCCATTCCAAAAATGAGCTAAACGCCTCAAAGTACGCACATGAGATAGAACAGCCCATGGGCATACATTTATCCATATAAAACTTGCCATCGAAAGTGAAACCTAAAAGATGATGGTCCAGAGGATGAACTGGGAGGAGGCGGAAGGCAGATTCTATGTCAGATTTTGCCATCAATGCCCCTGGCCCCAGTGCCCGCAATAAATCCACTGCCTGGTCAAATGATGCATACTTGACGCTACAAATTCCCTCATCAATCGCATCATTCAGTGACGCACCTCTCGGAGCCGACAGGTTGTGGATCAATCTGAACTCCCCTTTTCTTTTTTGGGTACCACCCCTAGTGGAGAACACACAAAATCGGGGACAGGCACCTCCTGGAAAGGGCCAGCTATCCTACCCAGGGACAGTTCCTTGCTAATCTTAGCAGCCACCACTGCGGGGTTATGTTGCACCGACAGTTGGTTCCTGCAATGTGTGCTACCTGTGTAGCCCCCTGCCGGGATCCTAAAACCTTGAGAAAAACCTTCTTGCAGTAGAGTGGCCGCTGTGTGATTCGGGTACCTATTCAACCAAGGGATCATTGCCAAAACATCTATAGGGGTTAGGATATCCCGAATATCTGCCCTACACTGGCTTCCCCCTCCCCCTCTGGCTGTGGTTGCCCTGCTTGGACCTGCAAGATGACTCGGGGTGGGAGGGATGACCGCAGATCGAACATGCATGTCTGAATTTACAGGTGCCCGGGGCCCTCGTGCAGGTACGCTTATTAAAGTCCCAACACACCCCTTTTCTCTCAAACCCCCCCCCCCCCCCCCTTACCCCTACCCGGGACCTCACTCCCCTGAGCCGCCCGAAAGGGGTGCTGAGGTCTGGCGAAGTACCCCCTGCCCGCAGTGGCAGACTGTAGTGGGGCAGAGCTCCCAGAGAACTGCCTATGCCATGACACAGAGTCCACCATATCCCATGCCAATGACGCGTCAAATTCCCTAGCTTTCCTGAAATTGACATCATACTCCTTCCAGGCATCCCCCGGGTACTCCTCGCTCCACCCCACGATTCTACTCTGGTAGCAAGCCAATGACGCCTGCACATTAGGAGGCCGCTCGGCCATGATGGTCGTGAACACTGCGAAAGCCCTAACCCAATTGAGCAAAGATTCTTCTACCCTAAACCTAGCACACTGAGCCCTCTACTCACTTGGAAGCATCCACTCCTTTAGTGTCTTTGCCTGTTCCATCTCCCTGTGATCCAGTAGCAATGAAAAAATGTAAACATATTTCCCCGCCCAAATGCATTCCTTCGTTGCCTGGGACACATGTTGTGCCAAATTCTCACTCCTAGAGGGCAATGACCCATCGCCCAAGAGGGGCAGTGCCACCTCCTTACCCTTTTCCTGCGCCGCGACCGGTTGACCACCATCTGCCTTTGGTTGGGCGGGGCTGGAACCTGCAAGTGAAGAAGAGGGGGGAACCGCAGCTCTATCCGCTGCCGCTGCTGATTTAATCTTTTCTACCAACTGTGCTGCTTCTGCTGCATGATCTGATGACGCTGGTAACACCCCCCCCTTTTTTAGCCAAGGTAATAAAGCCGCTATCTGAGATACCAATTCAGGTGGGACCGAGTCCGGGCTATCTGGTGGGACTATGGGCCCCCCGGGAGGCATAGCCGGTGGGGCTGGCATGGTAGGCAATGGAGAGACCGGTACCGGCAAACCCGGCACTGGGATCGGTAGCACGGGCGGGGGAGTAGGCCCCACAGGAGGTGGCGGTGGCGGCATGGCAGGAGCCAATGTAACGGGTGTCGGGACAGGTACCAAGGGTACTGAATCAGGTACCAGGGGTACCGAAACCGCGGGTGTGATTGAAACCGGTACCACTGGGGCTGGGGCACTGCGCCTTCGCTTCTTAGCCTTGGACGACTTGGGCGGGCTAACAAAATCCCCTCTGGACAAGGGTGCCTTCCGCTGCCGCGCGGGCCTGCCTGCAGACGCTGGGGGGTCAGTAAACCTTTCATTCAAGCGTGCTTCCAATTCATCCACTTTACTCAATCTCTTATAGATGCTATTCATCTCCTGCATCATGGCCTGCAACATGGCCTCCATCCTGGACCCCCCCTTCACCACCCATTGGCCCCGCCATGACTTGGGTGCACCGCCCTACACTAATACCCTAATACAGGCGTCAGTACGCTTATTACCTTCACTAGATGGAGGATCTACAGGGGGCTGTAAGCACCATGCAACCGTAACAGCAACGCCCCGGCTTATCCGGTTTGTCAGGGGTGAGTAAACTCTAACGTAGACCCACCCGGCAGCTACCAGAAGCAATGTAATGCGAGCCCCCCGCTCTCCTCTTACCGATCCAATCCTGCGTACTCCCAGCCGGAATTGAAGTGACCTGCGACCACAACTGCTGGCCACCACTCGGGGCTTACCACAAGAAATTGCAGGGACGTAGTAATAACACCTGGAATAGAAAATGTATTAAATCCCGGTAGTTATGAAAAGTTACACACGTATGTACAAGCTCTACCCTCTTTCACTGCCCAGTCCACTGGCCTTGGCTGTTGCATCCGCCCCGAGCGCCGGGGCACGTCCTATGTGGGGGAGCGTCCAGGGAACAAGGGGGTCACCTGGGCGCTCCCCACCGCTTTATCCCCCCCCCAGTGGCCCGCCCCCCTCCCTTCCGACCCGGATGTCGATTAACGACATCCGGGTCATGCAGGCAGCCAATCGGTGGTAGGGCGCGCCCCCTCAGTGAAGCGCCCCACCACCGAGTAGTCCGGGGGAGGTCGCCGCACAGCCATGCAGGCGGGGGGGCCAAGAGCCCCCCTTTCCAAGCTCAACGGCGTTTCCATCCGTGACGTCACCAACGGGTCCCTGTGTACTTCAAATTACCTATCAGTGTTTTTTTCTGGTTCCCTTTTATTCGTTTTTGGATACAGTTCGGTGTGCGTCACCCCCACAACCTCCCCTCCCTCTATTCCATGCCAGAATTTCTTTGAATTTTGGGGCTGCATAGAAACTCCCTCACCTGAGCAATTGAAACACCAGTCTCACCCCTAACACTTCTCATCTACCAAACCTACTCCTTCCTAACGATGCCTCCATTGAATTTCTAAGGGGAGCACTGTCTGTATTGTTCCTCGTGTCACTGTGTGGCCTCCAGGCATAGGAATGAAGGCTGTGCACTTCCACCGTGTGCCCACCCCACCCCCTCTCCTCTATCGTCTTTAACATGTGCCCCAGCTGGCTGTTCCTATTTTAGCTTTTGTTGGTAATATGAGAGAAACCGGCCTACTTACCACCTCGGAAGATATTTGAAAATGCAGATAAATACATTGTATTCTCGCAAAAATTAGAGCCCTAACAACCGCTAGGAATTATGAGGCATCTGGTCGTCTTAGCTACTATTGCAAGTTTGTCAAACATTCTGGAAATCAAGGGACGTTTCTCTTAAAATGTATTTCTAAGCAGTCAAATTGTTACCCTCTCTTCCTACAACACGGACAGCTCGTGAACAGTCCAGCTGTTGGTGCTAAAGAGCAGCCTGTTTGGACCCATCACTGTATCCCGCTCATCACCCCACGGAGCACAGTCCTGGTTAATGTTGAGCTACAGACAAGCCACAGACAACTACAAACAAAACGATAAAGAAACCAGCATTGGCATAGCCAATCGATCTCTCCTTAGGACTTACTAAGTATTTAGCTATGCAGCACATTATCGTGGGACACATTCAATACGACGTAAATGAGGTTATAGCAACATTATATATAAATGCAACCACCTAAGTTCTTTCACGTCACCTCTATGAAGTGCACTCCATCGTATTCCCAGTTCCCTCCCTGGCACTAATATTAACAATCCAAAATGCACGACTAGTCCTGGCCATGTAAACAAAGTTAAGCGTTGCCCGAAACTCTATTTTCCCAAAATAGTAAAATAGAGGCATGGTTGAGAGAAAAAAAATAATGAGCGTGACATGCCGTTTGAAACCAAAAGGATTTCCTTCAGGCAAAACTCCACAATCTTCTAAAACAAGTAATCCAACTGAAACCATAGAAATGTCACACAGCAGCAGTCTGAAAACTTGGCAGGTATGCATTGATCCCTCACCAGGCTAATGTGGGACATATCTCTGCACACTACACGGGTTTCCTTACTGCTTAGTAAAAGGGTGGGAGGTGAAACCGGTACACTTAATGTCAAGCGAGACTCCAACGCGGGGTCTACAAGTCTGACTGATTGTAACAAGCAGGGCACTACCTTACTCATGCTGCGATGGTCTCGGCTGCTCAGAGGCAGCAGGTGACACAGTAAATTTAAGGCACTTAAAAAAAAAAAAAAAAGAACTAACCCACGAATGTTTTCTCAACCTATTTATACACGCAAAAATCCCAGAGCAAATGTACATGTGCAAAAAGATGTCCACGCTGTTGGTCCAAGAGTGTCCCTGCTCAAAGAATTGCCTGCTGGGCATTGTGGTCCATAGCACAAATGTCATCCATAGAACATAGATATCATTACTTGCAAGATAGCTGCTGAACTACCACACTCCGGAGCGGTAGACGCCTGCGCTACCAGACTGACTGCTTACTACTGCTGAGTTCTGAAAAACTACCGGCCCATCTCTCTCCTCCCTTTCGCGGCAAAAGTCACAGAGAGACTCATAAACGCCCAGCTGACCGCCTTCATCGAAGAGAACTCCATCCTTGACGCCTCACAATCTGGATTCCGCAGCAACCACAGCACCGAGACCGCCCTTCTCGCCGCCACGGAAGACATCCCCATACTACTCGACCAGAGACACACTGCGGCCCTCATCCTTCTAGACCTCTCCGCCGTCTTCGACACCGTCTCACATCGCATGCTCACAGCCAGACTTCACGACGCGGGGATACAAGGAGCCGCCCTCAACTGGATCCAATCCTTCCTCTCCGGCAGAACCCAGAGGATCAGACTCCCTCCCTTCCTCTCCGAACCCACTGACATCAACTGCGGAGTACCCCAAGGATCATCGCTCAGCCCGACGCTCTTCAACATCTACATGGCCCCCCTCGCCGCCATCGTCAGACAGCATGGGCTCAGCATAGTATCCTACGCCGACGACACCCAGCTCATCCTCTCGCTCACGAAGAATACCGAAGATACCAGACTCTGCTTCCACAAAGGAATGAAGGACGTCGCAGCCTGGATGAAAGACAGCTGTTTGAAGCTCAACTCAGAGAAAACCGAGGTCCTCATCCTCGGACCCTGCAGCTTTGCCTGTAATGTAATGTAATGTATAAATATTTATATAGCGCAAAAAGACTGCGACCCTACGGGTATCCAGGCGCTCAGACAAAACAGGATATTTTAATACTGAGGAGGGCAGAACAGGGGGCATCATGCTGCTGGAAAGAGCCAGGTCTTAAGGCTCCTTCTGAATTCCATCAACGGCTGCGTCAGTCTAAGCTCGTGTGGGAGCTCGTTCCAAATTCGGGCTCCAACCACACTAAAGGCCCTCCCACCCAGCCTTGTCCGTTTAAACCTGGGCTGTACCAACAGGCTGGCATTGGATGACCGCAGCTGCCTTACGGGGGAATATCTTAAAAATCTTTCCTGAAGCGGGACCGGGCCCGTCCCGTGGATTGCCTTATGAACTAGGCAGAGGGACTTGAAAAGGACCCTCTCTCTAACCGGCAGCCAGTGTAGTTCTCGTAGTGCCTGAGTGGAGGAAGAGTCAAACTTGCGGTTTAGTGCCAGCTTAGCTGCGGCTGACTGAACTCTCTGTAGCCCCTGCAAAATGTATTGGGGGGCTCCTAGGTACAGTGAGTTACAATAATCCATTCTGCTTAGCACTGTGCTCCTGACGACCGCACTACGGGAGTCAACAGGCAGCAACGGAAGAATACAGCGTAGAAGCCGCAGCAATCCAAAGCAGATGCTGGATGTTTTATTCGCCTGTGAGTCCAACTGGAGGTTGCTATCGAATAAGACCCCAAGATTCCGTACTGTGCTAACTGGGACCAATGGGGCAGTGTCCGGAGCAAGCCTGAAGTCCACTGGTAGATGTTGAATCTGCCTTGTTGGCGCATAGTACAACAGCTCTGTTTTGTCTCCAATGAACTGCAGACAGTTTCTCTGTAGCCAGTCAGTAGTCTGCCTCATGCAGCTTTGAAACTGCTCCAAAGGAACTGCCCGCTTGCCTTCCAAGGAGAAGGCCAGTTGTGTGTCGTCTGCATAATTAATCAGCTCCACCCCGAACGCCTTGATGAAAGAGAATAGCGGCTGCAGGTATATGTTGAACAGGATGGGGCTGATACTGGAGCCTTGTGGAACTCCAAAGTCTACGGGGGTGTTTTCTGAGGAAAAGGGACCCAGAGTCACCATTTGGTGTCTCCCCGCTAGGTATGAACGGAGCCACTGTAATGCCTGACCTCCCACACCAAACTCCTTCAGCCGCCCCAGCAAGATTTTATGACTCACAGTGTCGAACGCGGCTGACAAGTCCAGGAGCACCAGAACAGCGGTGCTCCCGGTGTAAGCCCGCACACGCATCGAGTCCAGCATGGTGACTAATGCTGACTCTGTTCCGTGGCAGGGGCGGAAGCCAAACTGATCCTTGTCCAGCAGAAGGTTAGCCTCTAGAAAGCCCGAAAGGGACCTACTCACAACCTTCTCTAAAGTTTTGATAGGGAAAGGAAGGAGAGAGATAGGCCGGAAACTGGCGGGAACAGTTGGATCCAGGGTTGGTTTTTTAATGAGGGGAGAGACAACTGCCTGTTTCCAGCTATCTGGAACCAGACCCTCTTCCAGTGATTGGTTGCAGATCTGACACAGCCAGGGGAAGGTTGGGTGGCCATATAACTTCCAGGCCCTCTGGGGCAGGGGGTCAAGAGGAGAGCCAGAAGAGATGCTATGTGCCGTTATACCAAACGACAGTTCCGTAAAGAGCGGGAAAATGGTCAGAGAACAAGACCTGCCCAATCTCTCATAGGCCATCTCCTTGTCAGAGTCCTCGGCCACTGTCGCAGTGCCCCTGAAAAGATCGGTTATCTTTGTCACCTTATCCTTAAAATAGGTGGCAATGTCATCACACAGCCTTTTTGATGGTATGACTTTATTTTCAAGGCAGCTTGGGGCCGATAAGGATTTGACAATTATGAACAATTCCCTAGCCCCATTTGGGGCTTGCACTATGGAGTTGGCATAAAAACTAGCTTTGCGCTCCATAACGAGCTGCTTGTACCTGCTAAGTACAGATCTCAACGCCATCTTGTCCCTGGCGAGGAATCCCTTCCTCCATTTTCTTTCGGCCTGCCTGCAGAGCTGTCTTAACAGTCGCAGATCATCATCATACCAAGGCGCAGATGGTTTGCTCCTAACTCTTATCTTTTTTCTCGGGATTAGGCAATCCAATTCGTTAGTGATGAACTTGTGGTAAGCGTTATAATTCGCCTCCACCGACCTAGAGGCCTGAAAAAGGCTAACTGTGGGAGGGGTTAGCAGAGATCCCATTTTGGCCAATTTGGTCCAGTTTCTGCCCTCTCTAAATAATGCTGGTGTTTTAGTTTGGGTTAGAGTATCTGCTAACAAAAGCTGTTGATGCACACGCAATATTTTTGAACGTATATATAAAAATTCAATAAGCAATAGCAGTTGTTAGAACTCTTGTTCTTCTTTATTCTTGAAAGATTTCTTCCACTCCCAACGCGTTTCGTCGCAATAGGGATTAACCCAAGCGACTTCCTCAGGGCTGGAAGTAATGAAATTTAAATTAGAATAAATCAAATTTCCCCTATTGATCACAATTCATCAATTGGATACAATCCAAAAACTAGTGTAGAGGACAGCAAAATGATACACATTAAGAAAACATATCAACATATAATTATCATGCAGAATGGTTGTTATACCTTAGTGTCACACAGAATAACCTCACTCATATATAGTGAAATTGTATATCAGCCATGATTTATATGGACCCAGTGCCCTATGATACCATGGACTTAAATCGATCTCTAACTGAATGCCTTTTAATAAAAGCACCCAAAAAGTGCACATCACCCCAGAGTATCTGCTAACAGTAGATTAAACTGAATGCAATAATGGTCTGTCCAGATTAGGGGCAGGACATTCATGAGTTCAGCCTCAGCCTTCCTGGCAAAAAGAAGATCCAGAATATGACCCCCTTGATGAGTAGGCGAGGTAACTAGTTGATAAAGTCCGAGGCCATTGCAGGTGGACGTTAAGTCCCGCAACTGGCTCTTTGTGCTGACGTTCTCCCACCAATTAAAGTCACCCAAAACAATCATTTTAGAATGTGTGAGTGCCAGATTGATAATAGTGTTCAGGAGGGGTTGCCATGGAGTGTGACGCCCTGGAGGGCGGTAACAGAGCAACCCTGTAAGTAGATTGCCTCTAACGCGGTGTAGCGAGAAAGCCATTGCTTCAATTCCCTCCATCTCGTCCGTTTGTAACAAGATGGGCCGAAGTTCCTCCCTGTAGATTAGTCCCACCCCTCCTCCCTTGCCCCCCTGCCTGGGTTTATGCAGAAATTTAAAACCCTCGGGGCAGGCAGAGCCAACCTCCACTGCTGCATCTGCCCTTATCCAGGTTTCTTTAAGAAAAAGCGCATCCAACGACAGATCTTCTATTAGTAGTACAATTTCTGTGTGGTGCTTGACTAAGGATCTACAGTTCAGCAGCCCGCAGTTGAGAGTACTCGACTCCCTCGTGCGCCTGCTGCCTGCCCTCGCTCCCAAGTTAGACAATTTCTTAACAAACTTAGTCTGAGTGGATGCGGTGTAATCCTGGGACTACACCTGATGGCCCCCTCCCTCTGGAAGCCACCCACCCCTACAGACCATGCACGAAACCTCTGCATCATCCTCGACGACGACTCCTCCATGAACCGCCAGATCAACGCCGTCGCTTCCACCAGCTTCAACTGCCTGCGCGTCCTCCTCAAGACCTTCAAATGGATATCTCCCAATTGCAGAAGGACCATCACCTACGTGCTCATAATCAGCAGACTGGACTACGGCAAAGCCCTATACGCTGGAATCAACAGAACTCTTCTACACAAACACCAAACCATCCAGAACGCCGCAGCCAGATTCGTCCTTGGGACACCACGAGCACATGACCCAACACCTTCAAGACCTCCACTGGCTCCCCGCCGAGAAGAGGGTCACCTTCAAACTCCTCATCCACACCTACAAATCCCTCAACAACATCGGACCCAATGAGAAAGTCTCCTTCCATGTACCCAAGAGGAACCTCCGCTCCACCGACCTCGCCCTGGCAGAGGTCCCCGCATCCGCAGAAACCGAGCAGGCGGGAGAGCTTTCTTCTACATCGCAGCCAAGACCTGGAACGAGCTCCCTGTGAACATCAGACGCTCCCCAACCCTGCACATGTTCAGGAAGGACCTCAAGACCTGGCTCTTCAATTGATCCGGAGCTGCCCCCCCCCCCCCCCCCAAACTCCCACCCCCCCCAGCCTTGAGACCCCCACGGGTGATTAGTGCGCTTTATAAACCCCTGATGATTGATTGAGTTCTTACAGGCAAAGGGACACAACATTCAAATATATTTCATTTGCATAAGAAAGCTTGCAATAGTTAAGGTTACAGATTGCTTCATGTCATTAGGGGCACCAATCTTAAGCGGTAATTTAATGCATATCATTATGGGAGTTGTAGTCCTGCTTCACCACAGTTAGCCTAAAGCACTAGATTGCACTGATTTAGACAAGAGCAAACTGCACTGGAGTATGAGGACCCAGGTGACATGGAGCTTTTTGACAACAATATTAACATTATTATAATAACTGCGACACAACATAACATAATGAAATGAATCCAGGCCAGGGCTTGCTAGTTAGGTAGTGAAGCATGTACAAGGGACGGATAAAGGGTGGGCTGGTGTACGAAAAAGAAAGGACCATGGTGGGCTTGTCGACAATAAGCAGGTTTGGAAGCAGACAGCCTGGCACCAGTGTCCATGTTTCTGTGTCAGTGAAACATGGGACTCTCTCCTCAGCTCAAGCCCTTCCCGATCTTAAAGCGGTCCTTAACGAATGTTATATACATGTTCTTTTGACACCAGCATTTCATGGGGTCTTTGATGCTGACTGACTCTATACACAAGTGTGACATTCACAACACTGGTGTTAGATGAAACCAGAAGGGAGTCCCTGTGTGTCACTCCATTAAAGATGGTGGCATGACAAAGGTTGTAGTGAGGCCTTATGCTATAGCACAGGATTAACATCGCTGAACTAGGCCTTGTGCTGCGGTGTGAGACTATAAGACTAACTACACAAAAAGTGAATGAGCGGCTGTTCTACAATGGGTGACATCGCTAAAGTACATAGGATGACTGCAACTCCATTGAGACCGCGCACTAGTGTGAGGCCTACCCCACCTGAACCATGGTGTGAGAGGAAAATACACAGTGAGAGACACTGCTCGTCCAACTTTATTACAGTACATGGGGTGATGGAGGGTGGAGTGAAACTGTGTACCATCGTGTAAAACCTCCCCCTTCCCCCCTCTGTCTCTCCTCTGCAGGAATCCCCAAAAACTCCTGAACAAGCTCCAAACCATCCAAAACCCTGCAACAAGAATTGTCTACAACCTCACTCGCTGCACCCACATCTCTCCACATCTCAGAGAACTTCACTGGCTCCCCAAACTTAAGTGCACTCAATTAAAAAAACACACATACACAAACCCACCTCCACTTTCACCCACCATCATGAATGTGCCACCCTTAAGGCCTTTGTAATAGCTGAAGCTGGGATGAGACTGCGCATCAGTGTGAGGCTTACAGACTAAACAATGTTGTACACTATGGTATGAGACTGTGATGTTGCTTGTGACCATCGAGCATGGAGAGCGTGCCACAGTGATAGACTTTCACTAATGTAGAGAGACTGTACTCCAAATACTGTACAACACAACCACTGAGTGACAATACTCTAATGTGTACATTAGTGTCTATGGGATGATCCATCGTGGAGTGAGACACACCTATACTCGCTCAATGAGACAGTGCACCGAGGTGTGAGACTAAACATGCGGTACAATTCAGACTACAACGCTCCTCCATTAAAACGTATTGGTTCACAGAGGCTGGAGTGGGTCTATGTATCATTGTGAGACCTGAACCCGCCTAGTGTGACTGTTCATTAGTGTGTGAGACTCCAGAAAACAAAAGAGTGAGGATTGCGTGCTCAATCAATGAGACTGCTCCAAAACTGTAACTACATTAAAGGCTATGGCGTCTGGACCAGTGAGGGTGCAAAGTCAGGTTACCTCCAAGATTGTATATTATACAAGATGGATTCTTACTATCCTGCTCCAGGAGGTCGCCTTTTGAAATTGTCCAAAACCTTCTCATGGGATCATGAAGGGATAAGGACAAGTTACTCTTTTTATTTTTACAGAGTTTTATATAGCGCAAACTTGACCCGAATCGGATATCAGAGCGCTTTACATAGCACCAGTTGCATTACATGGGGACACATTATTTTTTTTATTTTTTTTGTTAGGCACGGGGAGATTAAGTGATTTGCCCAGAATCACAGGATGTTCAGCGTCATTGCCGAGACTCGAACCCAGTTCCCCAGATTCGAGGGCGACCGCCCTAGCCATTAGGCCAACTCCTCTCTTGTTCATGATACTTGTACTTTATAACTCGTTTAAGGGGTATTTCTGCTCTTTTAAGAGGCTCATTTTAGAAATAGTACATACATTTAGGCTTAAAGTGTATACCTGCTTTTTATAATCCCACTTCAAGAGGTTGACTCTTTTTGTCTGGATCTTTTGTGGGAATATGATGTTGTAAGGACAGGTTAACTTAAATTGAGCTCTTTAGCACATGATATCTGCACTTTACAACCTGCTTAAAGGAGCAGTCATCTGCACTAACAAATAGCACTTTACTGGTTGGAAACAAGGGGCCCAAATAAAGATAAACTTGCCCTAGTTAAAGCACAGGGAAATGCGCATAGGAGCCATTAGGGTCTGCTAGCTATTTTAGAGACCGCAAGCCCAAATTGCTTTATTCATCAGCCACTGCTTTTATTATCTGAAAACTGTGCCGTGTTTTGTTTCATGCTCTAGACGAGTGTTTTAAAAATGTTTTTCTTTTTAAATCGATTAAATAAGGAGATTTTCAAACTGACGTCTCCTTTTTTTTTTAAATTAATTTTATGTAGTAGGAGGAGGAGCCTAGCGCGCATCCAAGATGGTCGCGTGAGCACAGGGCTCCCCGGACCCTTTCTGCTCCTCGGAATATATCCTGAGACTATCCTGATTTGGTTTATGGAATCTGGGAGATGAAGACCAGCTGATCATATATCTCTTTTTAAAACTCTAATCGGACCTGGGAATCCTGAGTTGTCGTCGTCGGAACTTTTGGGACCCACCCGACGGAGGTGGCCGGGGTGAAGGTGACCCGTGGGGCCGGGCTGCAATTGAACAACAGCGGCCTCAGCGCGGTGCCAGTTGCCGATTCAGCACTTTCGGTTTCGGTTTTGGCCTTCAGGAGATCGGCTGGCGTGCGTGCTCAAGGTGGCGAGGTGCCTCCTGGGCCTCTGCCCGAGGCTTGCTTCCATCTGCTACTGGTGGGCTTAACGCCTCCGACCCCTACATCGACAGTTTGTGGTCCTTTTGCTGGCGCCCGCACACCTCTTGATCGGAGGTCCCATTGAGAGACTGCGCTCGCATGGCGGGCAAAGGGGGTCCGGAGGGGCGCAAGACCAAGGCTTCTCTGCGCGGGGGAGCGGTCCAGAGCAACAACATGGACCGCTACACCCAGGGCAGGGGGTCCCCTGGCGCTGCTGGCCTCTCCCCGGATGCTGCAGGGGGAGGCACGACCGTCTCTGCGGAACTTTCCCTGCAGGACATTATGGGCGCCATCGAGGGCATCAGGGAAACCATCGCGACGCAATATGAGGCCCTGGCCCGTAAGATCGACACTGTCGCGATCGATGTCACCCTGATTCGGGCCGACCTCTCCAAAACCAACGAGAAGGTCCAGGCCCTTGATACACGGACCTCCACCCTGGGTGCGGAGGTGTCGGATCTGCGGGCCGCGCTTGGGGACATTAGAGTGGTCAACGACCATATGGCCCGGCGGCTTGAGGACTTCGAGGGACGGGCCCGACGCAACAACATCCGCATCATTGGTGTACCGGAGTCCTCCGACGGCCGCCCGGTGGACCTCGTGGTCGAGGAACTTATCCTGCAACAGCTGTCCCCGGTTGGCCTAAGCAAATTCTTCGCCGTGGAGCGGGCCCATCGAGTTCCGGGCGGCCGGCCGCGGCCGGGGGCCCCCCCGAGGCCTATCGTGGCTAAACTGTTCCACTACAGGGACCGCGACGCTATTCTGCAGGCTTCACGGACCCGTGGCCCGGTCCGCTACGAGAACTCGACCATCAATTTTTATCCGGACTTCACGCAACTGGTCCAGAAACAGCGGATGGGATTCCAAGGGGTGAAGCGCCGTCTCCGCGAGCTAGGCCTGAAGTATTCGATGATCTACCCGGCGAAACTCCGAGTGGAGCATGGAGAGCGGACAGCCTTTTTTGACTCTCCTGTGGCCGCAAGTGACTGGCTGGACTCGCTGCCGGACGGGGGTGGCCGGCCCGGGCCCTCTGGGGGCACCGCAGGTGACGGGTCCCCTTAGACTGACATTTGGTCCTTGCTTTTGCGGTTTTGCACTGTACAGTTGGGTCTTACTTCTTTTGCATACTGTGTCTTACCAGGACCCGTGAGGGGTGCGGGCGGGTTCGGGTCCCTTTCCTCCTCCGGGGTCTTTTTGTAGAATGGGGTTAGGGGGGCGACAGGCACACTGCAAGTTGGGGGGGGTCATTGGCCCGCAGGGGTGCAGGGTGGGGGGAGTTGGACTTGGGGTGGGGTTGGGGGGGAAGAGGGGTTGTTTTGTTGTGTGTTTTTTGTTTACAGGGCGAGGTATTGATTTTTGTCCATATTTGGGAACCGTGCTGCGGGCTGGGGGCCTCTTGATCTATTGGAGGGGATGGGGGGAGACGGGTTGAGGCTTATGTCATGGAACGTCAATGGGTTGGGGGACCGTATTAAGCGGGGTGTTGTACTGCAATATTTGCGTCGTGTGACTCCTGATGTGGTGTTTCTCCAGGAGACGCACTTGGTCGGCAATGTCTGCCATGCGATGAACAGGGGGGGATACCGCCTCGTAGCCCATTCTGGTTTCACAACTGGCTCCAGGGGGGTGGGCATTCTCCTGCGAACCTCCCTTCCGGTGGAGATCACGAGGATAGTCTCGGATGACAGAGGGCGCTATGTGTGTTTGATTGGGAGGTGGGAGGGGCAGCCCCTTACCCTGGTTTCAGTCTACGTCCCCCCGGGCCTCCAGAACTCCACCTTTACTGACTTGGGTCGAATGCTGCTTGACCTTCCGGACGGCCTCCTGCTCATGGGCGGGGACTTTAATTCTGTGGTTTCGGGTGAACTGGATCGTCACCCACCAAGGACCCTCCCCGCTGCCCAGTCATGGCTGGGTGGGATGTTGGAGACCTTCGGCTTGGTGGATAGTTGGAGACTAATGCATCCGACCCAGTGTCAGTTCACCTTTCATTCGGGGGCGCATGGGAGTCTCTCCAGGTTAGACTACTTCCTTATGCGCGCGGCGCAGACTGGTCGGATTCGAGAGGTCAGACACCTGGCGCGTGGTATCTCCGACCATTCTCCGCTGTGGCTTCTCTTTGACACCGGGTCGCGGTCCGCAGGGCGGATAGCTCCTATTAACCCCTGGTACCTGCGGGACCCTGCGACTCGTGACAGCCTGGTTAAGGCCATGGACCAATACTTCAGTGAAAACGAGGGGTCGGTGTCGTCTGCGTTGTCCCTTTGGGAAGCCTTTAAAACTGTGATACGCGGACACGCCCTCGCCCAGATAGTGGTGGCCAAGAAGGTTAGGAGCGAGGCGGTGGTGAAGCTGGAGACTGACATCTCGGGGTTGGAGTCGGCCTTGGAGGCGAATGTTACTCCGGACGGGCTACATGCCCTTAGCCTGAAACAGTTCGAATATAGGTCCCTGGTCACTGACGCGGCCAAAACTATGTATAGGGAGCAGCAGGGCCGATTGTATGACGCGGGGGACAAGGCGGGAAAGTTGATTGCGTGGCTGGACAAAAAGGAGAGAGTGAATCGTGTGGTCCCCGAGTTGCGTGCTGCGGATGGTGTGTGTGTGACTGAGCCGGATGAGATTGTGGAATGTTTCGCTGACCACCTCCGGGCGGTGTACTCCCCGGTGACTGACAGGGATGAGGATGACTCTCGCCTCCTACTGAGAGATATTGCTCTGCCCGGCCTGTCCGTTGAGGACCGGGAGCGGCTGGACGCCCCCTTGTCGTCGGATGAAATAGCGACCGCGATCCGTTCCCTTCGCTCGGGCAAGGCTATGGGTCCTAACGGTCTGCCCATTGAACTATACAAATTGCGTCCTGATAAGCTTGCGCCCTTCCTCAGCCGCATGTTCCGCGACTCTCTTGCGGCGGGTTCCCTTCCGGCCGACCAGCGCTTGGCCACTATAGTCGTTATCCCCAAGGAGGGCAAGCCGCGAGACCGCTGTACTTCTTACCGGCCTATTTCACTGCTCAATGCGGAGCCTAAAATCCTGGCGAAAGTCCTGGCCAATCGATTGTTGAGTGTCGTGTGCGACCTTATTCATCCGGACCAATGCGGCTTTATCCCGCACCGCAACACCGCTCTTAACTTGCGGCGTCTTCACGGTGCCCTTGCCAGGGCGGAGTTCCTCTCCGAACCGGCCGTGCTGGTTTCTTTGGATGCCACAATGGCCTTTGACACTATTGAGTGGCCATTCCTCTGGGCCGTCTTGGATAAATTCGGCTTTGGAGAGGGATTTATTGGCTGGGTGAGGCTCCTTTACACGGGACCCATGGCTCAAGTGGTGGTGAATGGGCGGGTCTCTCGGCCCTTTGCCCTCGGCAGGGGCACGAGGCAGGGGTGCCCGTTGTCCCCGTTGCTTTTTGCTCTCGCCCTGGAGCCACTCGCTGCCTGGCTCCGTTGGGAGCCCTCGCTTGGAGGGATCCGGTGGGGCCCGGGCTTCGAAGATCGGGTCTCGCTGTATGCGGACGACATTCTCCTGTATCTCACCTCACCGCGGCAGTCACTCAACGTCCTCTTTGACGTTCTGACCTCCTTTGGGAACAATTCGGGTCTCACGATCAATTGGTCTAAATCCTGCGTTTATCCCATCTCTGGTGGTCCTCCTCTCCTGCCGCCTCGGCTCCCGATTCAAATATCTCTGAGCGGCTTTAAGTACCTGGGGATATACGTTTCGCTGGACCCGGTGGCTCGCTATGAGCAGAATCTCCTGCGTCCACTTCGGCGACTGCGGGAGGACACGGCCCGGTGGTGCAGGCTCCCCCTGTCCCCGCTGGGTCGGGCCGCGCTGTTTAAAATGATGTCCCTTCCCAGGTTCCTCTATGCACTCCAGAACTCCTTCGACGTTATCCCAGTGGCCTACTTTCGGGAGGTGGAGAGCCTGCAGAAGAGACTGGTGTGGGACGGGCGGGCGCGTATTGCTCTTGCCAAGCTCACTCTCCCCTGGTATGACGGGGGCATCGCGCTTCCTGACATTCGCAGGTACTATTGGGCCTCGCAGCTATCTGCCATTAACCACGCCACGTATGCGCCCGGCTTGAATCCGGCGTATGAGATGGACAAGTTCCTGCTTCCCGGCGGGAACTACAACAGGGCACTTTATTCCCGCCTGGCTGGCCGGACCCTTACGGGTCCTACTAAGATTGCGGTGCGGACCTGGAGGGCTGCCACTGCGGCCATGGGCTGGAGTGAGCGATTAACATGTGCTACTCCCTTGTTTGCCTCCGACCGCCTGGGCAGCTTGTGGACCACGAAGGGGTTTGACCAGTGGGACACGATTGGTATCAGCAAAGTGGGAGACCTGTGGCATAAGGGCGCGGTAAAGACTTTCGCGGTGCTCCAGGCCGAATACGAGCTGACCGACAGGGAGTTCTTCCGCTACGCCCAGGTTCGACACGCCCTGCTCTCGGTCTTCGGGGAGGGGACCAAGATCCCTGTTTCCTCGCCCCTCGAGGACCGCATACTTGACGGACATGTCCCTGATAGTACTATTTCTTTAATTTATAAAAAATTAATTAATCACCGGGCGGACCTTTTTGTGCGCCTTCGGGAGGCTTGGACTGGGGATGGGGTGGAATTGGACGACGAAGATTGGCAGTCTGCACTGTCGTCCCCCAAGGAGGTTGCCATTCCGGCTCGTCTCCGGTTGGTACAGCTCAAGATTCTCCACCGGGTGTATGTGACGGGTCCGCGCTTGGTCTCGATGGGATTTTCCGGCGACGGGCTCTGTAAGCGAGGGTGTGGGCTCAGCGCCACCTTTCTTCATATCCTTTGGGAGTGCCGCGAGGTGGCGGACTACTGGCGCCGGGTCCACACGGTTATGGGACAGGTCACTGGGGTTGTGCTGCTGCCGGAGGTGCGTCGCTGTGTCCTGAATGTGTGGGAGCCCAATGACTACAGCGCGGCTCAGACTCGGTGGGCGGCCCTAGGGAACATGATTGCCAAGAGGGACATAGCGCAACTTTGGGGCGCTCAACGGCCGCCCACCGTGTCAGTATGGAAGGAGAATATGGACTGGTGTATGTTTAGGGAGAAGACTGTGTATGTGGCCCGTGGCAAGCCGGGGGCATGGGGTAGAATTTGGGGGCAATGGAACGCGTATCGCGGAGGCATCTGTACGCCCCCCCTGGTAGACACTGATATCGCCATGTCCCCCTGACCCTTGATGGCTCCTGGCGCCTTTTGGAACAACTACATATGGACGTTCATCTCCCTTGACCCCCTCCCCCCCCCCCTCCGTCCCCGGCCTCCCGGTACTCCTCTCTTTAGCGGTTTGCTCAATTGTCCTGACTGGAGTTTCCCGGGGGGAGCCTGACCCGCACTGGTTTCCCTCATAACTCGCCTTTTGTTTTTTATTGTTTGTCTTTTTGTTTTTGTGATTGTTGGACTTACGCTTCCTGTTCCTCGAGAACTATCTGGAGCCACTGCGGGGCAGTGCCCTGGGAACTGATTGTAGCCTTGATATGTGTAGATTTCCTTCTGTACCTAGCGGCCGGCCCGGGTGGTTGTAGGCCCGTACTTGTAACCGAATTATTGCTCAATAAAAACTTTTTCAAAAAAAAAAAAAAAAATTTTATGTAGTAGATATGGTTCTTTTGAAACTGTAATGCAATGTTTTTTTATTAACTATGCAAATAAACTTGACTTACTTGTGTAGGCAGGCGGGTAGTGGAGCACAGCAGTTGTCTAAAATGTATTAAAAAATTAATGCAACCTCGAAGGAAAACAGGACTGCTCTTGTTTACAGGAATGCTTGTATTCAATCCTTCGCAACCAAAAAAAAAGTAGTTCGACAAACACATGGTATAATGGGAACTGGTGGAATGAGATGGTACTTGGGCTCTGTTGTCTGGGAGGGATAAACACTAAAATAGGCATGACGAATGCATGCCATCAACAAATAGGATGAACGAATAGAAGAGTGACAATGACGCTAGCAAAAAGCAAGCCTATGGGCGGGATGTAAGCCCATAGAGTAAATACAGCATGTCCCAAAGAGAGAGCGCATGCGCTGTCTAGGCTCGACCTAAATAAATACGGGGTTCTCGCCTCTTTTGAGCGTCTGTGTGTATCAGTGGGAAGAAAAACACACACAGGCTGTACACTCCAGGATAGCAGTGTACAGGTTGCATCAACTATTGTTGCTTTACTAATGTGAAAATTAAGAAACCTACTGCAAAATTGGATCTTTAAATTTTTTGTCAACGTAGTTACAATTGTAGTTCTTTGATGATCACTGCAATAATTGATTTTCAGCATTTATTATGCAACATATGTTGTTGGGAGCATAGCTTTCTATATTGTTATAGACTTTGGTAAACCTGTTTCTGAAATATTGAAACCTAATATATCTTGTTTTCTTTGCAGTATGCGGTGTTGGCAATAATGGGTACTTTTGTATTACTGAAACGGGAATCTTAACAGAAGATGAAATGCCTGTGCCTACTGTGGATGAATCATTATAGAAACTAATATATTTGCAACGGTTTGCTTTCGCTACAAAAATTAAAAGCTGTATGGACAGATTCTCAACCAGTATATGAATTTTGGATTAAAGAACGGACCATACATTTTTCTTGAATTTTCCAATTTTATTCTGAATTTAAATGAAAAGAAATTTTGTAGTTTGATGTCCCTTGCAACCGTTTATTTTTCATTGCGTAAATATACTCCACCTAGTTCATGACCTTTACATGAATGAAATGCGCACGTTCACCCAAGACATCTTGACTCTATAAAAAAAACAACAAATAAAGGGTGAGACAGGATCGACTAACAAAAAAATAAATGTTTTTAACCTCTTCCTAAAAGCCACATGACCAGTAATGGATTTGATCCTTCTACAATTAAGGATGAACTAAGGCATCTCCTGCCTAGTCTAGATTTCTTCACACTAGGAGACAAAAAGCATAAGTGTATTGGAACGCAGCACTTTTGCTGTTTTGTGGAGATTAAAATGATTTATAAAAGATGGTTTCTTCGTGGTTTAGAGGACTAGATGCATTTTGCGTTTGGTCTTGAATATCTGTTTTTCTGGCAACTAATGCAAGACTATTTGTGCCTGTGATGCCATGTCTAGTCCTTTTAACCACGCCACCCTGTTTTGAAATCCTCTGAAGCTGTAATAGTGAAGCCTCAAATAGTCCTAGATTTAACAAGTTGCAGTAGCCTAACTTGGACAAGATACAAGTGCCACCACATGCGTGCAAAGGTTCTGAGAGAGGCACAGTAGTACCTTTTTTTAAACACCCCACGTTGACAGAAGCCGGTTGATGTACCTAAATTAATCTATGGTTCTAAAGATAAAGGCGAGTCCACAACCATGCCAAGTGACTTGACCTAGCCTAAAAATATAGGTCACATAGAATACAAGCATCTCTCCAGGTTGTTGCCCACCAAAAGGATTTCTGTTTTACTCCATTCTGTTGTAAAAAAACTTTTTAAAAAATGACCCGACACTCTGTTATGAACGAGGCCAGGCAGTTGTTCATAAACTTTACTGTGTTTGATGAGGACTCATCCAAACAAACTATTAGCTGGGTGTCATCTTCATAGGAGATAAAATAACATTAAAATAGATCTAACTAAATAGGACAGACATCTGAAATAGATGCGAACGTCGGGGACAGAGAGGAACCCTGAGGCACTCCACCTCTGACTCCTTTATCTGCTGAGCAAAAGTTGGAAAGAATCACTGTTTAAGTGCGACTGGTAAGAAAAGTGGCGATCCATGAAACTGCATTACCATCAAGCGGTGGCGAGTCACAGAGGTAACGCTGTGGGGCGGTGAAGCGGGGCAGGGCTGGGTGAGGGGGGTAGTGGAGTCTGACTTACGACGGCAGATATTCATTTACGTTCACCTTTGCTGTAGTTTGTCAGACTCCACTACCCCCGTCTCACTGCCCCACAGCGTTACCTCTGCGAGCCGCCACTGCCATCAAATCCAGTTTCCCTAGGGTGATGCAACACAAATGGGTGGTGTACGGTATTGCATGCCTGTGACAAATCCAGTGCAAAAACAACAATTGATGGACAGAATGCAGAACAATGTCATACATTCACCCCAGTACAGAGATCTGGGCCTAAATCCATCGTTTTTTGCTCACCATGCCATTCCAGTTTGAACCCAGCCATATGCAAATCAATCTTCACCCTGTGCCTCATGGGAACAGTCCAGCCCGAACTGCCAAGCCAGGTCATCCCTGGACTGGAAACAAGCATCCTAGGACCGGTTTCGGTGTTTCACCCCTATTCAGCCAGGATAGCTTGATTCCAGTGGCATGGAGAGCACGGGACTCACGTCGGAGCATACCCGTCCCACTCGGGGTGACAAATGCAAAAACAACAATTGATAGACAGAATGCAGAACAATGTCATACATTCACCCCAGTACAGAGATCTGGGCCTAAATCTATCGTTTTTTGCTCACCATGCCATTCCAGTTTGAACCCAGCCATATGCAAATCAATCTTGACCCTGTGCCTCCTGAGAACAGTCCAGTCCGAACTGCCAAGCCAGGTCCTCCCTGGACTGGAAACAAGCATCCTAGGACCGGTGTCGGGGTTTCACCCCTCTTCAGCCAGGATCGCTTGATTCCAGTGGCATGGAGAGCACAGGACTCACGTCTGAGCATACCCGTCCCACTCGGGGTGACAAATGCAAAAACAACAATTGATGGACAGAATGCAGAACAATGTCATACATTCACCCCAGTACAGAGATCTGGGCCTAAATCGATCGTTTTTTTGCTCACCATGCCATTCCAGTTTGAACCCAGCCATATGCAAATCAATCTTGACCCTGTGCCTCATGGGAACAGTCCAGCCCGAACTGCCAAGCCAGGTCCTCCCTGGACTGGAAACAAGCATCCTAGGACCGGTTTCGGGGTTTCACCCCTCTTCAGCCAGGATAGCTTGATTCCAGTGGCATGGAGAGCACGGGACTCGCGTCTGAGCATACCCGTCCCACTCGGGACGGGTATGCTCAGACGTGACTCAGTTCGTGACTCAGTTGACTGGCGGTGAGTGCTTGCAATGTTCAACACTCCGTCCATCATTTCCTTTGGTTTTTGCTTTGTTCGCCATAAGTTGGCAGGGTATGCGCAGACGTGAGTCCCTTGCTCACTTTGCCACTGGACTCAAGCAAGCCTGGCTGAAGACGGCTGAAATGCCAGAAACCGGTCCTAGGAAGCTTGTTTCCGGTCCAGGGAAGACATGGCTTGGCAGTTCGGGCTGGACTGTTCCCATGAGGCACAGGGTCAGACTGATTTGCATATGGCCATGTCTGAACTGGGGTGGCAGAGTGGGCTAAAGAACGATGATGGATTAAACCCAGATCAGTTGACTGGGGGTGAGTGTTTGCAATGTTCAACACTCCGTCCATCATTTCCTTTGGTTTTTGCTTTGTTCGCCATAAGTTGGCAGGGTATGCTCAGACGTGAGTCCCTTGCACACTTTGCCACTGGACTCAAGCAAGCCTGGCTGAAGACGGCTGAAATGCCAGAAACCGGTCCTAGGGAGCTTGTTTCCGGTCCAGGGAAGACCTGACTTGGCAGTTCGGGCTGGACTGTTCCCATGAGGCACAGGGTCAGACTGATTTGTATATGGCCATGTCTGAACTGGGGTGGCAGAGTGGGCTAAAGAACGATGATAGATTAAACCCTGATCAGTTGACTGGGGGTGAGTGCTTGCAATGTTCAACACTCCGTCCATCATTTCCTTTGGTTTTTGCTGTGTGACAAATCCAGTAGCAGCAGCCCTTCGGGATCTCAGTGATCCATAATCTGTTTTAACTCCTCAAAGGCCAGAGCACAGGGCATTGTTATGTGATGATGGTAATAAAGGCCCAGAGCGTGCCTATTAAAAAAAAATCATAATTAAAAAAAAAGGGCCTGAACTGAGATCATCTGGGAGCCCGATTGTACCTGCCTTAGTAATGATCCCACTTTTTCAGAGGAAGATTAAAGCACTTTTGCCCAGCAAAAATCTTCTAACCTGTTGAATCCCTCAGAGCCTTAACCCTTGGAGTGGTTTTCGGGGTTTGCTTTAAGAAATTCAGGAGGACACACTTCCAAAGTTAATATCTTCCCCTCTTATGGGAAATGTAATCTTAGCTTGGGCAGGGCTGAAATAAACAAAAGTGTGTGAGACTTTTCTCATGATCTTCAGCACTGAGTGATTGCTGGTTACTGTCATTTACCACTGATGTTCTATAACTCTGGGACTAATGTGCTCCAAATGCATAACCATGCGGTTCACTTTGTTTACCTGACTCTCCAGGGATAGCTAGGCCTGGCAGTCAAGATTTGCTCCAAAAGGAGCTAATTGGTTTGGAATGTAGATGACACTTTGACATGCTAATCACACTGAAACTCAATCTCCTCTTGAGCGAATAGGTCTTCAGCCAATATTTAGAAAATATAGGGCCATTAATAGGCTCAGGAAAACAAAACATATGGTAGTAGCACTCACTGATGCTAGAAAAGTATCCCTAAATGGTTTGCGCTATAGTTGTGTGCTATATATTTGTTCAGTGTGAGACCCCTGGGGTTCAGTGGCGAGCTCATAATCAAAATATGTGAGTGTCTATATATTGTTAACCTTTGCGCTGAAGAGCAAAAGTCTTCAGCAATATTTGTTATAATTTTTTCCTATTTTCTCAGACTCGCTAGGTTTGAAGTAGATTAGTGTGATGAGGTTAAGCACAAAGTGATAACCAACAAAAATCGCAAATATGTCAAAATACTCAGCACCTGCAGTAAACAGGGATTCTAATACCACAAAGTTGAATGTTTCTGGAAGACAAAGAAATGTATCTCATAATTTCGGTGTCCTGTTAATGGGGTCATCAAGGAACCAGTGGTCAAAAATAGGCTTGCAAAAGACACAGTTCTGGGAGAGACCAGTTATGGCTCTGACTCGTCTTCAAAAACAATGTTCCAGCAGAACTGCTGGTCCTGGCAGGAGTATGAACACCTAAAGAGGTATTAGAGCCATATCTTAAACGTGCTAGTGGTGGCCAGATGTTTACTGTGGCTCAGTCCTTGGAGCACCTACTTATTCTCTTTGACAACTTTGGAAACTGGTATTTCAGGTAGGGTCCTAGCACACCTTAGGACCAGTATCTTCATAAGTGTAGATCCCAGGGAGCTAGATAGCTCAAACACTTTCAGAATCAGGATGATCAACCTCAGCCAAATTAACTTAAACTTGTCATCAAAGGAAAAATCTTTGACAGTATATGGCTGCAAATGGGCTAATACAGACTTCCTTGTAGTCAGAATTGGAAGAATAAGTGGAGGAGGTCAACGGGCGGTGCATGTGCACCACTAGGCTCCGTCCCTCAATGGTTCAAGCACATCCTTAACCCTTAAATGATGCAGGCCTGCACAAATATTGCTTTAGTTCAGATGAGTCCAGCTGGGGTAATAGAACTCGAATCTTAATGCTATAGTAATTCAGACAGGCTTCAGTTAGATTGATCTTGTCTTTGGTGTCATGGCTAGGCAGCTGTGTAGCTCTAAACTTTCCCACAGAAAATAGTGCCCTGAGAGCGTCATTACTTGTCCAGATTTTCGTCTTGGTCCAAGCTGTTTTTGAAGTAGCATTATAGGTTGCCTTGGCACTGGTCAGACATGGATGTGATGGTGCTGCTAATTCCAGGCGAATATAATGAACTGGCTGTGAAGGGACCATTTTAATTCAGTTCAGAGGTGCACTGTACTTCTTCAAAATAGAAAACGTGTGTCAGTTGCTGCAGTACACACCGTGCCCTGCTTTTCTTCAATGGAAGGGTAGTGGAAGGCAACAGCTGGGCAGCTGAATTAATGTATACTCAAGTGATTACAGTGCATACTTCTGAGTGAGGCTACATTGATTTCCAGACAACTTCCAGCGCGGGACAATGGAGAAGTCCACAAGGTAATACATAGGATCCTTGGTAGACCTGTCAAGCTGGTATAAGCTATATCTGGGTGATAAGAAGAAGATGCTATGGCTGCCATAATGATTTTGGACTATCTTTTGTATGTCTTATGTGTGTAGAAGCGGAGCGCTGTGTGTGGTGGTATTTTTTTTTTAATAGCAGATTTCAGCCTTGACAGGATATGAATGTTAGTCCCTCCAACTCTCTGACTGGCTGTAGAGCTTTATAAATGAATGCCATATGACATGTCTACGTCCACAAAGGCAACTTGGAGGGGAACTTCGATCTTGTGTTTCATGCAATCCCTGTATTGTCAGTGAGGAAGCAATGCCTGTATTCTCAGGGAGGAACCATGCACAGCTCCAAATAAACCCAGTTATGTAACTTGCATACACTCCACATGTATGGAAGAGGGCGTAAAGGGGAACTGAGTAAATTTTATTTCAGGATGTTAGTATATATTTTTGCAGGGACACCTTTGTCCCACACTATAGGTAGCTGTATACTGTCACTAAGGGTTGTTACTCTTCGCCTTGGCTTGGGATATACCTTGGGTGCTGCAATAAGTTGTGCTCTTTTTTAGAAATATAAATGTGTAATATCCAAGTGAAGTTGAAGGTATAGATTACATTTAAACAAGATGTACAAATTAGGCAAAAAGAACACCGGGGCATGCAAAGGTTCTTGAAATACTAGAACTTTAATCCATTTAAGAGTTTCCAGTTCAAAGTTGACATCCTCCACTTCTGTGCACTAGGATGCCTTGGCATCTACTTGAGGAAGCAACAAATGTCTGGGAAAAAGGTAGCTCTTTGACCTTTGAAAAGGGTTTAGACATTTATACTTCTGTTTTAGGAAAGGAACGAAAGGATATTGTTTTACGAATTGCTGCTTTGTTCCTTTGGTTACCTTTAAAATGAATGTGTGCTGAAATCTAGAAACAAATTGTATTTGGAACTAATTGAAGTTATATCCTTCCTTCTTTAAGGGATTGATTTGATGCTTACAAATACAGAAACCAGATCCCCCTCCTATGGGGTGTCCTGGTTTGTTTAACCTTCTAGGGGACAAGAATAAACCGACTTACTATTATTTTCAATGGATTCATTGCTTCTAATATTATTGATGAATAAAACATACAATCTGATTCTACTGTGATCTATTATCTGAGTGAAAGTCTTTGTTGCAGTAACTGCGAGTGCCGCCTTCACATACCACCTGTAATAAACATAGCGGATGACTCTAGAGATCCAACCCTTTATCATTCAGCATTCACAGCTAAATACATTAAGTGCATTGCAAATATTTTGTTTCCAAGAATATCATTACTTCTTAGTAAGAGTTTCGGTAGTTCTCGTTATAACGCTTGAACGTTTCTGGCTGCCCATAGCTTTATTTGTACTTTTAGACTTTTGGGTTGACAAGCAACCTTCACCCAGGCAGACCAGCTCGGGCAGAAATGTTTGATTTATTTGTTAATGCCATGAGTACTAGTAAGTGTGCAGTGGTAATGTTAAAAATATGCATGAATGTTTATTTTTATCTGTACAAGACTACACCTCAATAAACCAATATAGCTGGCCAGCTAGTTTTAGGAACAGCTGTTTTATTTTTGCAGCGACCTGGAAGGAAAGCTTATTGACTTAAGAGACCATTAATTGTAGTTAGAACAGCTGGGGAATTTCAGCACACAGTGGATCTTCTGCAGTACATTAGCGAAGCAGTATTCCTTGTGCAAAGCCCTAATTAGTCTATTTATTTATTTAGTTATTAAGGAGTTTTATATAACGCTAGCCTGACCCGAGGGTATCGGAGCACTTCACAACAGTTTTTTGAGCAAGATCCATACAATAAGCAGTGTTCTAGCTATACGTTTGGCAGTCCAAGTGTGCTGAGCAGCATTTAGGTAGTACGTGAGTCCTGAGATATCCTCTTAGTGTCCACATTGTCTTGGTGTTGATAAAATAAAGCAGGGTTCAACATAATAGGTTCGGAAATCCAAGTGTGCTGAGCAGCATTGAGGTAGCCCGTGAGTCCTGAGATATCCTCAAAGAGTGCACGTTGTCTTGGGGTTAAACCAAATAAGGGGGGGGGGGGCAGTTGGGGGTCAAATAGCAGGGAGGAGGAAAGTCTTATAGCTACAATGTCAGGAAGAGACGACGAGCAGGGAATGGCGTATTGATGGCGGCTATCCATTCGGGAGGGAACGTTCAGCGTAATTTTTCACACTTCACACTGATGGTGAACTGTCATGTGAAACCAGAGGTCTGGGTAAGCTGTCTTTGTGTGGTGTCAGCAATCACTTGCTTTTCCCTAATATATGGGGTCTGAGGGCAATTACTGCTGGCTTCCTTCACCTAAAATGGGGGGGAGCCACACTTGTGTGGCTTGAGAGCTCTCACACTATCTATGTATGCGAAGAGATTAGGATTGCAATCCATGAAGTCGTATTGTTTGTCTACATGCACTTATGCAGCCCTCTGACTGCTGAATCTAGGCTGTAGCATTCCCTGTGCTCTGATAGTCCGTGCATGAGTAAGCGGAGGACCCCAGGCAAAACACCCTCCAACAGACTCTCAGGTACACAACTCGCAGGCAAAAATCCGCCGCTGCATGCCCCATTGTAGGCAGGAACCTCGGTGGTATTTTCTCCACAAATCAATCTTTCACTTTTATCGCCTCGCACTTCGAAAATGATGCAACTTTTGTATCATGCTAACTCAGCAGACCTGGCGCGTTCTCAGGAGCTGTCCTTGAAAAGCTTGTACATTATCATTTCATTTGCAACACATCTGGCTAACACTGGCGAGCTAAGGCCTGAATCCAGTATGTGGAAGACTTAATTTCCGACATTTCTGTAAAAGGAACAATGGCTCTGTCAGTCCAGCTGCTGCTTTATGGGCGTATTCAGCCAAGGGATTTACCTGGTTCAGCTTCTTGTGTACAATTCACTTTAGCTATGAAGAAACAAATTATTTCTACATTTACCTGTTAGTAACATTTACTGTGTTATTGCACAGTTTTTGATGTCTCAAAACGAAGTTACTAATTTTTGGGTTGGTCCATACACATTTTCTTTTCAAAGATTACTTTCAGAACTTGGTTCATCATTTACTTATTATTAGTTAAGCCTCATCACATGGTTAGTCCTGCTAATTGAAACATCTGGCCAAACATTTCACAGTTTAGTTTTCTTAACATCTATATAGAAATAAAAGTTCTAAATCAAATCCACTCTGGTTCTGCAGTTAGTGCATTTTTCTAAATCATTCACTTCTTTACAACATTAAAATGTGGTTTGCTTCGGTGGAGCGGTGAAATTTTACCTTCTGACAGACTTCTAGGTGCATAGTCTTTACCTTTTGAATATTCCCTGGGCATCAGACTGGATCCAGAAACTTTTCAGTAGTACCTCTGTGCGCCGGTTGGTGGCACCATGCAGCTCCACACTGATGCCATTCTACTCTGGAAATTACATGTGGGCCCCATATAGACAACACTCCAGTGCACTGATCAGTTACTTTCTTTCCACACCACCAGACACGGATTCGGTGCTCTCTCTGAGTCACTTCACTCAATATTTTGGGAACATTTCTCAGTGTGTCAGAGATGTCATTATCAAAAACGACCGGTTTTAAGCCCTTTAGGGACTGTCACAAACAAATGTTTTGGACAGAGCCCCAAAAGGTGTGCCTATGATGCCTGGCATCAAGTCACGACTCCAAAGGCTGCATTGACTGCTCGCCGATGAACCCGAAGGACACTGGGAACGCCAAGTCGCACTCTGAGTTCAGGTTTCGGTCCCAGTCCCTTTCCCGCTCCACAGTCCGGTCTTTGTTGCAATCCAAATCATCCAGTAACCATGCTTGTGCTGATTGACTACTGGTGCAGGCAGTATGCTTCCAGTGCTTTGAGGAAAGCACTTTGGGCACCCCTCCTGATTCAACAAGACTGCAGTGCTGTGTTTGCCTATGCTTATAAGGGATCCAGACTTCAGTACATTTAGGCACTCTGGGCAGGGATGCACGTTTATTACCATGTAGATGACATTTCCGTCCCAGCAGGAGCCTCTGAGATGAGTCAGAAGTGACTTCCCCCAGGTTGATGGTGAACCCCAAAGACGGGAAATTTGCCATAATCTGGAGATGGTTGAAAGACAGCCTGGGGCGAGCCTGCCTTCAACCGCCAGTGTTTGAGGTAGGGTAAGACTGGTACCCCTGATCTCCAAAGATATGGTGCCAAAACAACCATCACTTTTGTGAACAATTTAGGGGTGCTGGTGAGACAAAAGGGGAGCACAGCAAACTGAGAATGCCCCTGTCCCATATGTAACACCGATGGACCTGCAGGACAAGGATATGGAAATAGGCCTCCTGCAGGTCCAACACCATCAGGGTCGAGGTGCACAAAACAAAACCAGGTCAGGGTGAGCATCTTGGATTTCTCCTTCTGGAGGAAGGTGTTGAGAAGGCAGAGGTCTAGAATAAGATGAAGGCCTCTGTCCTCGGTCCTTCAACACCAAAAAGTAGTGGCAACAACAACCACGCCCTACTTCTAGTGCTGTGCTACACAAAGAAATGATGTACGGAATACTGAATAAATCATACATTCACCCCCAGTCAAGGGATCTGGGTTAAATCCATCGTTCCATCGAAGGGTAATACCCAGAAACCGGTCCCAGGATGCTTGTTTCCGGTCTAGGGAGGACCTGGCTTGGCAGTTCGGTCTGGACTCTTCCCATGAGGCACAGAGTCAAGACTGATTTGCATATGGCCGGGTCTAAACTGGAGTGGCATGATGATCAAAAGAACGATGGGTTTAACCCAGATCTCTTGACTGGGTGTGAATGCATGATTGATTCAGTATTCCGTCCATCATTTGTTTGCGTAGCACTACTTCTACCACTGGCACCCTCTCAACAGTCTCTTATGCCCAAAATACGTGCACATCTTGCAGCAAAATGAACAGACAGTCCTCCGTCAGTGATGGTGTATGGTGGAAGGTGCAGCGGAGAAAAGGGGAGAAGACACATCCCTTGAAAGACAGGGGGCCAAGGCCTGCTACTCTCCCTGCTGGATGAGGGGACATCAACCAAATAATCCAAGACCACCTGCCTTGGAGCACCTGCCTGCTTTGTAAGATCAGTGTGCCCTGTGAGGAAGAAAAGCGCAGTGTTGGGAGTGAGGTTCAGTGGGGAGCACTGTCAAGTGGACTCCGTCTGCGAGGTGTGAGGAAATGGCTGCTGCAAAGATCGGATCGTTGGCAGTCTACGGGACATAGTTCTGTTATGCCAGGAGAGGTCTGCCGTGAATTGAGCTGTCTTTTGTGCTGCACTGCTCCAGATTTAGCTCCTCTGTAGTGCAGAGTCAGCGACCTCATATGGCAGGAGGGGCCGTCGTGGAAAAGACTGCCATGCGGTAAGGGCTGTAGTCTTATATGGTGGCGGACAAGACTTCTGTTCACCGGTCTGACAGGGCAGGAGCCCGTGTATGCGGTGACCCCGAATGCCAGAGGGCGCCAACAAGAGCATCAAGTACTGCAACCTGGTCTGTCATCGTTGGCTGGAGAAATGAGGATGCCATAGGAGCACCTGCACGTCACCCAAGTGAGGAACATCAACAATAAAAGGCCTCCACCCCACTATTGGACCGAATGGCCCCTGCCTGCCCTGTGGCCCTCTGGAATGGGGCTCTGACAGCTCCTTTTCATCAGAGCTATTCTGGACACGATTTGGTTTCATGCCTTCCCCTGCAGGGAATAGAGTTCAGAACATTCAGGCTATGATCCTGATCTTTCAGTTTCAGTCTTGAAATTCATTGAGGTAGACTGAGTCTGCTGGAACTGATGGCCTCTTGCATCCAAACATGCCAGAGGGCATTTGCAGGCTGTGCAGTGCCATCTGAATTATCAATGGGCCCAATATCAAGGGGGTCACTCCGACCATGTTCAGATTTGTAATGAGACTGCACCAGATCTACAGTAGTGGTTACTGGATTGCAAAAGGATCTGCGGCAGACCACTCTCCCTTCCCCATCCCAGAGCTGACAGTGGAGACCGATGCATCACCTCTGGGTTGCAGCGGCCATCTGGGAGAGATGGAAATCCGAGGCCTCCGGTCTCCGACAGAGTTCCTTACTCCATATCAACACTTTGGAGCAGAGGGTCACCCGCTTGGTGCTGAAAGCCTTCCTTCCTTCCATCCATCCAGGGGTAGGCTGGTACAAGTGCTCACGGAAAACGCCACTGCCATCTGGTACTGCAGTAAACTGGGTGGGGTGGGGTGACCGAACCTATGCTAGGAGGCTCTTCCCCTCTAGAAATGGCTGGACTACAAGGGATCTTCCTGGTGGTGAACCACCTGGCAGGCTCATTGAATGCCAGGGTAGAGAAACTAGCCGTTGATGCCTAGTGGCCACGAGTAGCAATTGCACACCGAGGTGACACAATAGGTTTGCCTGCAAATGGGGAGAACCTTGGCTCGATCTCTTTGCCACCTCCAAGAACTCACAATGTGAACACTTCTGCGCATTGAAGTTTCCAAGAAATCTTTCGATCTGAGACACGTAACTCCTGTATGCCTTTCCGCAGATAGTACTTGTGATATCATCATCTCTATGGTATTTGGTTCTATGTTCCATGGAACATAGAACACAAGGAATGTTTGATGATTCTCTGAAAGTCAGTTACTGAAGGATCTTGATGGCTGAGGTGTATTGGAATAAACCTCTACTTGTTGTTGAACCCATGGCTGTATCTTGTTTCATTTAAACGTTACAATGGCGACGATCACGGGATCTGAAGACGATTAGAAAACAACACACCTCAACATCAAACAGTGAATGGTCCTGGATGCATTTTTGCGGAATATTGCAGTGAGGACGTCGAAACTTCCGAGTATTTTGCAAGGATTATTTTACAAGTAGCAAAACAAAGTGGGCGGATGGCCTGGAAGGTACTGGTTAATTTTTAAATAAGTGCGTGTGACTCTGGCTTCGATATTTAAGGAGAAGTAAACAAGAATAATATTCTCTGGGTGCTTCGTGTGAAATTGTGTGGTTCAAATTGAAAGCACAAGGTGGCAGCAGAGTAAAGAATTCACTATGTACAGCAATGAGGGAAAAGTGAGATGAGCAAATACTCCTCCAGCGGCTGTAAAATTGAAATGAGAAGGCGAAAATAAAACTTCTCCAGCGGCTGTAGAGTTTACTCACGGGGATGTCGAGTGAGTAGAGGAGTTCAGGGCTGGTGTATATAAATCATCTGGGCAAGTGTAACTTGAGCAGCCTGTCGTCTGTTGAGGAAACGAGCCTGCGGAGGTTGTGGGAAGCGGAGCTCTTCACTCTCTGAAGGTTGACAGCAACTGATGACGCATGAGAATCCTGGTCGAGGATTCAGTGATGGGTGCGCGTCATGTGAGCAGTCAAAAGGCTTAAGCTCTTTCCTTTAATCCTTGGTGCAGGCAACGACGTTTCTTTTCTAATCTCCTGACAGGTTTGACATTCTCTACGCGGTGGAACTCTATTGCAAAGGGAGACTTGAAGTAAAGGAAGGACTTATTTTTGTGTGTTTCTTTTCATTAGGAAATGAACTAGGTACAGTATAAATGCAGAGTAAAATTATTAATTGAATAAGTAATGTCTGGTTTCAGTTTATAGTGAAAAGTGAGGAGTTACAAGTTCAGAATTAATTAAATTAAATAAGAGGTAAAAAAAAAAAAAAAGGGTAAAATAAGAATTAGATAAAAGGAAGGTAGGAAAATATTAAAATATATTTTGAGAAAAATGCAGAATGTAACACCACCATCATTTTTTTTTAACACTCCAGGAGATCCACCAATTAAATGGAGTAAATGGAAGAAGATATTTGCAAATTACGCTAGAGTGTGTGGAACTAATCTCAGTGCAGAGAGAAAGCAATCGTTACTTCTACACTCTTTAGGAGGAGAAGGGCAAGAGGTGTTGGAGAATTTACCAGAATTATCAAATGTAGAGCAAAGAGGGTTGAATGAATATGAAATTTGCATATTACAGCTAGATAAACATTATTTACCAAGAACAAGTACCATAATGGAAAGATACCATTTTGGCTTGAGAGAACAAGGAAAAGATGAAACCATAGAGGATTTCCTAACAGGTTTAAGGAAACTGGCTTCAACGTGTAAGTTTGCAGGTTTAAATGAAGAACGAATTAGAGATCAGTTTGTTCTAAAATGCAGAGAAGAGAAAATACGTGAAGAACTATGGCTTAAAGATGAACCAGACTTAGAAGAAGTTATTGCTGTAGCTAAAAGAGTTGAACATATGCTTAAGTGTGTTACTGAGTTAAAGAATGAAAAAAGTAAGAATGAGTCTTCTGTAGAAGAAGTACAAGGAGAAGTTTGTCAGGTACAAGGAAAAAAGGGGTCATCAACTCAAAGTGAAATAAAAAAAGAATCTTCGTATAACAATTCTTTTGTTTGTATAAGGTGTGGAAGGGTTGGTCACAAAGCTGATTATAAAAATTGTCCAGCAATTGGTGTAACCTGTCATGGATGTGGGAAGAAGGGTCATTTCTTAAAGTTTTGTAAAAGTTAAGAGAAAAAATTTGAGAACAAAAGTGTAAAAGAAATTATATGTCAGGTTAGTGAAAATGTTACAAATGATCATCCGGTAGATAAGGTAAAGATTGATGGAGTAGATTTGGAAATGAAATTTGACTCTTGCTCTCATTTAACTATTATTGATAAGGAAGTGTATTATAGGTGGTTTCAAGAGAAAAATCGTTTACAAAGAATGGATGTCAATCCAGGAGGATATGGTGGTCAACCCATAAACATGTTGGGTTATTTTAATGCAACCATTGAGATGAAAAATAAAATCATTTTGGGTAAAGTTTATGTATCAAAGAAGGGAGATGGTTTACTTGGATGGCCTCATCAACGTTTACTGGGTGTCATACTCAATCCCAATGCTGAACCACAAGTTCAAATCCAAGAAGTGGAGGGAAATAAGTATGAAGTTGTAAAAGAGTTTCCAAATTTGTTTAAAAATGAATTAGGGTGTTTGAGAGGGTATAAACATGACATTAAACTAAAGATTGGAGCTCAAGCATCCGTAGCCAAAGTAAGGAGAATTCCCCTTGCTATACAAGAAAAAGTAGAGCGAGAAATAGAGAAGCTTCTTAAACAGGATATCATTGCCCCTGTAGAAGCATCTGATTGGTTGGCTCCGGTTGTCGTGGCCAACAAACCTAATGGCGAGATTAGGTTATGCATTGATTTACGCGCTCTAAATAAGGAGGTAGTGGTAGATAAATTCCCTTTACCTAACATCGATGAGATTATGTCAACATTAAGTGGGGCTAAGTTTTTCACAACATTAGATCTCACTCAAGCTTATCATCAGATTGAGCTTACTGAAAGATCTCAAGACTTAACTGCTTTTATAACTCCAATGGGTGCGTATAAATTTAAAAGAATGCCTTTTGGTTTGGTAAGTGCAGCTTCAGTATTTCAAAGGATAATGACGTCAATCTTGAAAGGAATAAAGAATGTGAAATGTTATCAAGATGATTTGCTAATCTATGGTGCAACTCTAGAGGAGCATAATCAAACAGTTCGGTATGTGTTGAAAAAAATTGAACAGGCGGGTCTAACGTTGAAATTTGACAAGTGTAGATTTTCTTTACAAGAAGTGAATTATCTTGGGCACTGCATTACTTCTTTGGGTGTAATTCCAAAGAAGGAGCTGGTAGATACTATTGTGAGGTTGGCTGCTCCAACGAATAAAGAGGAATTAGTTTCTTTTCTTGGAATGGTTGAGTACTATGGTAAATTCATTAACAATTTATCAAGCAAATCGAGTGCTAAGAGGTTATTACTTGTAAAGAATAAGGAGTTTGTTTGGTCTAAAGAATGTGAGGAAGAGTTTGAAGAGATAAAAGAGGATTTGAGAAATGCTCCAAAATTGCAAGCATTCATTCCGGGAGGTGATACTACAGTGGTTACTGATGCAAGTTGCAAAGGTTTAGGTGCCATTCTTAAACAAAGAATAGGGGGAAAAGAACAGCTTATTGCTTGTGCCTCAAGGAGTCTGAGGGGTGCGGAGTTGAATTATTCAGTCATTGAAAAAGAGGCATTAGCAATCTACTGGGCTCTTAACAAGTTTAGGAATTTTATTTGGGGGACTTGTTTTAAGGTGTGCACAGATCATAAACCTCTTAAAGAAGTTTTTTAAAAAAAAGGTCTGGATGGTATTTCGGCAAGAATTAGACGGTGGGTGATTGGATTACAAGACTTCAATTTTGAAGTTGAGCATCTTCCTGGTGTAGATAATATAACAGCTGATTGTCTTTCTCGGTTGGTTGATAGTAGTAAAGAGGAAGAAAATTTGGAAGTAAATTCGGAAAATGAAGTAAGTGTGTGTGAAGTATCTTCCGATGTAGTAAATGAAAAAGAATGGAGAGATGAGTTGGAAATGGATTCAGAGCTGATGGAGGTCAAAAAGGTAATTCAGGGTGATAAAACAAGTGATGTTTCTTTGGCAAAAATCTGGAGTATGATTTCACATGAGTTGTCAGTAGACAATGGAATTTTACTAAGGTGATAAATTGATTTCACCAGTCTCGTTAAGAAAGAGGCTGATAGAGGAGGCGCATCAAGGTCATCTTGGTATTGTCAAAACTAAGGAAAGGTTAAGAGCAAGTTTTTGGTGGCCTGGTATGGATTTAGAAATAGAGCGTGAAGTTAGGGAATGTTTGTTATGTAAAGTTAGTGATAAGGTTCTTTCTCCCAGGACTTTACCTATGGTGTGTCGCAAATTGCCTAATGGTCCATGGGAGGATGTTGCCATGGATATAATTGGACCACTTTCAGGTGAAAAGTCAACACCTTATTTACTGGTCCTTATTGATTTGTACTCCAGGTGGGTAGAAATTTCTAGTGTGTCAGAAGTCACTTCAAATTGTGTGATTTCATTTTTGAAGGAAGTATTCAGAAGGGAAGGTTTTCCAAAAACTTTTCTGAGTGATAATGGTCCGCAATTTTGTTCAAAACAAATGGAGTCATTTTTAGAATCATGTGGGATAATTCATAAAAAATGTTCTATTTATCATCCAGAAACAAATGGGGCAGTTGAGAGATTCAACAGCGTGATAAAAGAGAATATTCAATTGTCTAGAGTAAATGGGTTAAACTGGAAAGAGGAACTTCAGAAATGTATTTTAGCTCATCGTTTCTCTCCTCATACTTCAACTGGAAGAACTCCTTTTGAGTTGTTTAAAGGGAGGGTACCCAATACTAAGTTATGTCCAGCTTGGATGAGTTGGGGAAAAGGAATAAAGGATAATGGTTTGGGGAGTTGGAGAGAGAGAGAGGAAAGATTACAGTTAAAAAATAAAACCAGTTTTGATAAAAGAAAATCTGTAAAGAATGTTGTTGTTAAAGTGGGTGATCTGGTTAGAGTTAAGGCACCTGTGGGAACGTTGTCTTGGTCAAAATTTACAAAGCCATACCGTGTAATAAAGTGTTTTAAAAATGCTGTGAAATTACAGGATGGAAGAATTTGGAATCTAAATCGTATTGCCATTCTAAAATCTGAGTATGATGATAGTTTGGAGAAGAATATTCAATCTGATATTAGGCACTCAGAGTTGTCTTCAAAGCCAAGGAGTAGTGGACGGAAAATTAATGTGCCAAGCTATCTGAAAGATTATTTAAAGTAGCAACGTTGTTAATGCTGGATTACATTTAAAATTTGTATCTGTATGTTATGTGGGGGGTGAGGTATTATATGGTTTGATCAGTTAATGTCATGTAAAATATTGTATTCATGTTCTTATTTATTGTTAAGAGGGAGATGTGTGATATCATCATCTCTATGGTATTTGGTTCTATGTTCCATGGAACATAGAACACAAGGAATGTTTGATGATTCTCTGAAAGTCAGTTACTGAAGGATCTTGATGGCTGAGGTGTATTGGAATAAACCTCTACTTGTTATTGAACCCATGGCTGTATCTTGTTTCATTTAAACGTTACAGTACTCATGCCCGAGTTCTCAAGAACAACTGGACATAATGGGCCCAAGTCTTCCTAGTGGCTCTGGATGAGCATGGAGAGTATGGCATCTGAGAGGATCTATTGTTGCAGCAGCAGGGCCGAGTTCTGCACCCAAGTCTTCACAATCTCGACCTTCATGCTTGAAGATTGAGCGGCGACTGCTGAACAACTTCAACCTTCTTCCGGTGGTGAATGATGTCATCCTCCCAGCCAGGCAACCCTTGACAAAAGGTGTATACACTTGTCGTTGGGACAAATATGTAGCTTGGTAGGTTACTCAGCAAATAGACCCCGTACCAGGCAAAGTTATCTGACCTGTTATTTGTTTTATCCCTTGCCTCGTAAAGCTTTGCTCTGGGCACTGTGAAAGGGCATCTTTAAGCTCTTTTGGCTTTTCTGCAGTTGCCGGATCAACTTTGTTGTTTGTCTCCATTTGTTGTTTGTTTTTTTTAAAAGGATTACATCTGCTTCATTCCTCCCTGTTAGACCTGGTACCATTGGCGTGAGTCTCCCTTCCATTTTTTTCTGATTGCCTCCTCTGTTTTTTATATGTTTTGCTGGTTTAGATGCTTTGGGCACTGTGCCATTGCTATTCAGTGCCACAGTGCAAGTGCTCCCTTTGTTAAATTGATGTATTGATTATTGACTTCATGATTGGGTTATTTGATTTACCTGTCAGACCCTGGTAGAGTGCACCATGGGTGCCCAGGGCTTGTAAATCAAATGCTGCTGGTAGGCTTGCAGCACTGGTTGTTCCACCCACAAAAGCAGCTTGCAAAGTGTGTCTTAGGCCTGCCACTGCAGAGCCTGTGTGCAGTCTCTGACTGCCATATTGACTGGCCAAGTGCACCCACTTGCCAGTCCCTAAACCTTCCCTTTTCTTCATATCAGACACCCCTATGATAGGCCCAAGGGCAGGGTGCATTGTAAGTATAAGGTAGGACATGCCCTGGCGTGTGTGGCATGTCCTGATAGTGTATTACAGCCATTTTCTTTTTTCACTATTGCAAGGCTACCTGTTCCCCATAGGCCAGAATGGGCAGTTTGATTATTACATATTATAATCCTAACTGACTAAGGGAACTAGGTAGAAATTCGAGTTTAGTATGACTGAACTCAGAATGATAAAATACGTCTTTTAGTGAAGTTGGTTTTAATATTCTGTGTTTGAAAATACCATTTTTAGAAAGTAGGTATTTTCTTGCCTAACTGTCCAAGCCTGCCTCTGCTAGGTTGTCTATTGTGTGTCTGGAGTTTGAGTGACAGGGGCTGGGGGATTCCTGGATACAGGGTGAGTCAGCACAGGGCTGAATGGAGAGATCTGCATGTAGATGGGTGGGAGGAGCGGCACCTGGGACCTGAATAGGGCTGTGCCTTCCCTCCACAATGTTGGCTCCACCTCCTTTGGTGCGTCTGTGAAAGGAAAGGAGTTGTCTTGTCAACAAAGTGCTCCAGAACTGACCAGAACTGGTTTGGACTATGCAAAGGCCTCTCTGCCTTCAGAGAACAAAGAGAATAGTAGTATAAATATGTGGAGCCAGACCCCAAGTCTTTAGATCACTTCTGGAACAACAAGACAAACCTCTGCCAAGGAGAAGAACCAAAGGAAGCTGTAGGAGTTGTACTGCCCCCCTGCCCTTGTGCTGCGTTGCTGGGTTGGCTTACAGCGGTGTCTTCAGTGCCAAGGAGAGGAGAAGGAACTTTCAAAGGACTTTCATCATCTTGCAGAATATTACTCCAAGGGTTTGAACTTGTGCTTGCCTCCTGCTGAAGTCTCAGGGACAAAAGACTTCACCACCAACTCCCTTCTGAATTTCCTTGCTGAGCATTCTATCTGCAGAAGCCTGCGTATCGCTGGGAGCCGGAAGCGCGACGCAACTAGAAGAAGTGTGTCGCCGCCGCAGCTGATGTCGCATCTTCATTGCAGCTGTCTGCTGTCGCATCACCAGAGAAGCGTGTCGCCACCGTGAGGGTCGCTGTCGCATCACCGGAGAAGCGTGTTGCAGGGGCTGTCGCGGTTCCAAAGTACAGAGATTGCCACACAGCTGCCAGGGCGTGCACACGTCGTCTTCACATCTTCGCATCAAGGGCGCCATCTTATCGCATCGCACTGGCTTATCGCATCAAGGCGCCATCTTGCCGCATCGCAACCGGGTCGCAGTATGAGAATCTACGCATCCCCTCCTCTCCGGTAAGGATCAAGACGCATCCCCATCTCTGTGCAAGCATTGAGGCACGATGCAAGGAACTGACGCATCTCCAATGCTGCAAGCCTTTTGTTTATTTTGCGTTGCGCATCCAGGTACTTTTGTGAGAACTGTGTCACATTTATCATCAACTTGAACTAAGTTAATGCTACCATCTTTAAGTCAATTTTGAGTACAGTATTGTGGATTTTTGTCGTTTGTTGTCTTGTGTCATGTCTATATAAAGAATACTTATTTTTATAAAACCTGTATGGTGTCCATCTGTAGTGCTTTCACTGTATTACTGTATGTGTTCACAAATGCTTAACACACTGCCTCTGAGATAAGCCTGTCTGCTCGTGCCAAGGGGGTGAGCAGGGGTTATCCAGTAGTGTAATCCCCTTTCCCTGACTTAGAAGCAAGGGTCCCTATTTGGTCAAAGGTACCTACCTCTGCCAACTAGAGACCCCCAGTTCTAACACTCCCCTTCTATCATGCCACAGGGGGATATTAATTTGGCCCTTTCCCTTATGTGTATTCCCTCTGCGCAACATCACAGCAGCCCTTTGTGGCTTTTCTACCTCGCAACAGTGTTTCTCGTTTCCATTTCATCAGTGCAGTGGGTGAGTGAGGTTCAAGCTCAGTGTCAACCCGCTGTACACAACTTTTTTCCTGACAAACTATCTTTTCAGAGGTCCTTATTACCAAAAGTTGTGAAGCTGTTCCACGTTAGACAAATCATCACCCTGCCGGCATTCTATGCTCTGCCTTGCCCTTCTTAGGAGGAGGAGAAACTTCATTGGTTGGACCCCAAGAGAGCATTGAGCTTTTACATGGATTGTACCAAAGAACACCAGGAGGATGATCAGCTTTTTGTGGGGTTCACTGCAGCAAAGGTTGTGCGAAGAGAACTATCTCCCGCTGTACTTTACTCTACATTAAGATCTGCTACGCATTGGCTAAAAAGCAAACTCATAAGGACTGCGTGCTTATTCCACTAGAGGCAAAGCTACTACCACCACTGTGTTAGTGCACGAAGTCCCTGTCCTATCCGTCTGCCAGGCCACTATGTGGGCGTCTCCACATACGTTTAAGAAGCACTATTGTCTGGATACTCCTGTCCACTGAGAAGGGCTTTTTGCACACTTTGTTCTAAAGGACTTCCTGGTTTGAGTCCATTCACAGACCCATCTCCAATTACGTACTACTTTGGTATCTAGTCAAAAGGGGAGGATCTGCAGCTAGAATTCTCTTATCAGAAGAACAAATTACTTAAGTATGGCAAATCTGTTTCTAGTTGAGACTTTATCTAGCCGTAGATTCTTCCCTGACCCTTATTTTCTGCCCATTCTGAGTGAACTATACCCTTTAATAAGATCTTTAGTTCAGGAATCTGCACACTAGTCACATCATTTTGCTTTTGGTGCTCTGTGCCTGGGGGTATGGACCCTCTCAAAAGCAACTGATGTCAGCACTCAGGAGGAGTGGCACCTAGATAGGCCCTGCATGTCATTTCTGAAGCGGAACAGTGCCAATGCAGAGCCGTACAGTGTCACCTACTAGCTCGCAGAGGAACCACAAAAAAGTTTCTGGATCCAGTCCAGGGCCTTTGGAATCTTCAAAAGGTGAGGAGTCTCCAGCTAGATAGTCTCTACCAGAAAGAGCCTTACCAAAAGTAAGTGACTTGTTCTTGGCTGTGACTTGCCAACTGATATTTCCGTGGCAAATGTCCTCACATACCATGGTTGCTATAGAGGTCATTAATAGATTCAATAACCTGCTGCTTTGATAGTGTATCTTTTCACTCCATTCTCGGTTGTATATTGCTTCTAAATATTTCCTCTGGGGAAGAGGCAGCTGATTAACCTGTCTTCATCTTCACATGGTAAGGTAACAAAGTAAGCAGATCTTTAGCAATAATATCTATCAGGACTGTTTCCTTCACATACAGCATGGAAATGCCAATGATGTATTGTTTGTTGATGTTTCATAAATGCAGGAGAATATGGCTAGCTTCCTCGAGATTTTGTCTCCAGATTTCCAAAAGGTATTTATTGATCTTCTTGCAGTTGCTCAGCAAATTGCACTATTATGGTGCAACTTTTATTAGTTGGTGTTTCATGGCAGTTAATACATTCTAAAAAACTAGAAATTGGTCATAAAGTGCCATGGGCTCCTATTAAAAGTGCAGAATTCACAAGCAGCTGTGCTAAAAAGATTTTTCCGACATCAGAATCTGGGCAGTGAATTCTTGGAATGGCAAGATAGGTGAGATTCAACAAGGGGTGAACAAAAGATAATTAAAGAGACTGGTTACTATCAGTGATTGAGGTGAATTAGTTAATTTGAGGCGTCTGGAGCTAAACGTGCTAACATTTCATTGCTGTTCATACAAAATAGGGTCTAACCCAAGAAAGTATTCTAAAGTGCTGTATCATCAAGTGCTATGTGCTAACTATTATCAGCGCTTTACGCGCATGCCAGGATTGTGTCCCTAAGAACCGAGAGGGGTTGGGCGTGTGGCCAAATTCCTTAATGTGTTGTCCACTCTGTCCAAAAAGTTTGTCAGCTTGGCTATTACTCGCAGCTGGGCATCATTCAACAGGAAATCATCAGCAACCTGTATTGTCGTGTCCCTTGTTTTATCAACAAACTACAGAGAAAGGTTCTGCGTTCGCGAGTTAACATGGGGCATGTATAGAGCAGGTGAGGCCGTGACTCCAGAAGCAAGCCACAAAGACGGCTAGGACTGCAATCCCATGAAGGCTGAAATCCTAATGAAGAAAAGCAGTCCATGCAAAAAAAAGGCAACACTTGACTTTGTAAAGCAACAAAATGATTCAGCAATGTATTTTAGAACCCCTATTTTGGCACAGTTTCTGATGACAAAGTCTGCACGTTTAATTCTCGTGTGGATCCGATGGCCAGAACAAAAGATCCCTTATGAACCTCTTTATTAAGAGCTATTTTGATTTGCTGGTGAGGCAGGTTCGAGTTCCAGAGAGCTACTGCACATATAAACTCCAAGGTTTCAGGGAAAACGCTCTTCCAAGCATTTTGGAACACCTGACAATTTGTGAATTGCACTTCAAACCAGATTAGATTCTTCAGTGAGCCTTCTTTTGCAGTCCATACTGATTGCATACATTTTTTAAAAACTGCCTTTCTGTACCTCTAGCTAATCTGGGTTGGTGAGGTGTGATGAGGAAGATTAAACAATTACCAAAAAACTGCACTCTGAGCGTTGTTCAAAAAGGCACCCAGTTTCTCTGACTTTACCTATGGTGTGTGCTGTCCTTCATAGTATAGTATCAATGTCCTTTTCTGAAAATGTAATGTCCTTCTGACACCCTGTTACGTTTCTGTAATCCACGCTGTGGATTGGCTTGTGGCTCATGACACCATGTGTTATTGATGACTGCTCTTGGTGGGCTTGTTGGCCCACTGGTCCTGCCTCCACACGAATCTCTTTGTGAACACATACAGTAATACAGTGAAAGCACTACAGATGAACACCATACAGGTTTTATAAAAATAAGTATTCTTTATATAGACATGACACAAGACAACAAACGACAAAAATCCACAATACTGTACTCAAAATTGACTTAAAGATGGTAGCATTAACTTAGTTCAAGTTGATGATAAATGTGACACAGTTCTCACAAAAGTACCTGGATGCGTAACGCAAAATAAACAAAAGGCTTGCAGCATTGGAGATGCATAAGTTCCTTATATATATATATATATATATATATATATATATATATATATATATATATAATGACCATGTCAAGTTTAGGGATGAGGTTGTTTGCTTATGCTTGACAATTACTCTGCCCTACCCTAATCTCCTAAGAAGGTGTACAAAATTGTTGTGTTGCATTGTATGCTGAACAACATTACTACTCTGTAGAGGAACATCCCCTTCGTTCCTAACGACGACTACTTGTGGGAACCCCAAAGTGATGTTGAGATGTGGCAGCAAGATGACCGAGATGAAGATGAGGGAAGTGGCCTCAGGCACGCACTCATTGAAATCATCTTTGTCTGATGGTATGTGCATTGAGGTGCAATGAAAATATTGTACTCCAGTAGATGCATTACAGTTTAGGTGTTCAAAGTTTTGTATACAGAAGTTAAAAAAAAAAGACTTACTATTGTTATGAAATTACCTTATATATTCTTAAAATATGTTGAAAACAATAGACATGGTATGTATCACTTTGTGTTGAAGCTTTTGATTTTGATGGTTTATAATACATTTTTAAACATGCACAAAAATATTAATATTGCTGCTTACTCCTTCCTACTCCTTGGCATCTTGTCATCTTCTCCAGCACTAGCAAGTCATTGGTGAGTGTATAGTAGTCTCCCACAGCAACTGATAATCCAGAGATCAGCCTTGCAAGTAGCCTGAACATTGGTGTGATGTGTTTCTGAGAAATATCTGCACAGTTGCTCTTAGTCGTGGAGTAATGTCAATGTTAGTAAGATGAATCAAAGGTAACTGACACGTTATGTTTGTTTCAAACTATAGATCTGTGTTTTGAGTTTTTCATTTGTAGCAGACCTGCAGTGATGTGATGTCGTTTATGAGCACATATGATGTGTGAAAAACACGAGGACAGACCCAAGGTGTGTCTGAAGACTCCCATTGGCATTGCTAATGTTTGCAGGAACATTTGGTACAATAATAAAACCATGACTTAGTTTATAGGTGGTTTTTGATTATTCTTTATTTATAGTCCATCTTTTTCATGTCTGTATGCAACAATTACTTTTCTCTGTTGAATATTTCCTAATGTTTTGTCTTTCCTAAACGGTTGCCATTTAAGGCAGTGTTTTGGCACTTAGATGACGCATACTTCTCTTGCTGGTTTTGCTTGAAACCTAACCATTTTAAAAAGAAGATATCTATATATTTATATAACTGACCTTATAGTAAATGATATGCAATTAATTTATTGTGTAAGCATTTGTTTTGAAATCTGTATTGCGTGAGGCAGTATTTGTGTGATTATACTGATCAATGTTGAGATATTAGGTATGTATAAAATATTTAAGACATCATTTGTTTTAATGTTACAAAATTCCAAACACACATTATTCTTAACACCATTTTTAATACAACAAAAATATGATCACAAAATATTGGACATTATCTATAATTGAGTTAACAGTTATGGTGTATGAGTGGATTACGCATGTGGTAACAGAATGGTGATAGGATGAATAGTCCTGACTCTCACAGAAGAAAATATTTTTTTTGCACCTCTTGGCGGTAAGTTGTGGGTGGTTGGTGTGAACATTAATAGCTGCACCCTGAGCCTCCCTCTCTCCAGCAGATCCTGCCTCAGCCCTTGATTGTGTCAAGGTCATAGGGCTTTGATTGTGCCAAGATACAGGGACAATTGAGGTTGTGCAGAGCAGTTGTCGCTGGAAGACAGAAAGGGGTGGTCACCATTGATGAGGGTGAGGACCACAGGTGTCTTGTGAGGGTGCAGACTTTTCCAATAAGGACAGGACTGTGCTGTTTATTATTACTATAATCTTGATGGAGGAGGACACTGTACCTCCAAACCTGATGGGCCCGACAGAAGATGTTCTTCATTGGTGCAAGAGTTGCTCCCACTGTAGGCTTCATGGGGTGTTTTTTGAGGCAGGGCAACTAGACTAGGCCTTGTGGTTTGTGTTCTAGACGGCTAGCCTAAAAAATTCAGAAACAGTTAAAATATTGCCTATGCTTTATAAAATATGAGGCCTGACTTAGAGTTGGCACACATATTAGCCCATCTCCAACAGAACTATCCACAATGGAAAACATTGCCTTTATTGATTTAGAATTTTAAAATATTTAATAATATTTTTAATAAAATAATATTTAAAAGGACATTCTCTAATTTGCAGTTAGCAAAAGACACACAATTGATGGACAGAATGCAGAACAAATCAAAACATTCACCCCCAGTCAAGAGATCTGGGTTAAATCCATCATTCTTTTGCTACCATGCCACCCCAGTTTAGACCTGGCTATATGCAAATCAGTCTTGACCCTGTGCCTCATGGGAACAGTCCAGCCCGAATTGCCAAGCCAGATCCTCCCTGGAACGGAAACAAGCATCCTAGGACCGGTTTCGGGGTTTCACCCCCTCTTCAGCCAGGATAGCTTGATTCCAGTGGCACAGTGAGCCCAGGACTCACGTCTGAGCATACCTGGCACACTTAGGGCGAGAAAGCAAAAGACACACAATTGATGGACGGAATGCAGAACAAATCAAAACATTCACCCCCAGTCAAGAGATCTCGGTTAAATCCATCATTCTTTTGCTCACCATGCCACCCCAGTTTAGACCTGGCTATATGCAAATCAGTCTTGACCCTGTGCCTCATGGGAACAGTCCAGCCAGAATTGCAGTTAGGCATAGGGTTAGGAAATGTATGGAATATTCCATTCTCATTTTCACAAGCAACATTAAAAAAAACTGTTAACAATGCAAAAATTATATCCCTCTCATTTGCACAAACAAAGCCACTCAACTTTACAAAGTTATGGGCCAAAATGTGGCACAACGGGAGTGTTATATAAAGAAGTGTGGATTCACAGTTTGGGGCTGAAGTCAGATTTGCTGAGTCTCCTGTCCCAGCCTCTATTGTAGTATGCCTTAGCAAACGTCTGAAGTATAATCCAAAAGCAAATGTTCACTTGAACATTAAAAATTGTAACAAGTCTTTGCCGGGACAGTGCTTTTATATAGGACTTAACACACCATAAAATTGTAAGGCTCTTATTGGTCTTAGAGAAAGCAGAAATGCTTAACTTAAGCCATTGTGAAAATTATGTAAGTACGTTAGTATTTGTGGTTCAACAATGGGCCAAATGGACAAACATCCAATCACTGGAACTGAAGATATGATTTTTAAAAGGTTTATATAAAAATAGTGCCAAAACGTCTAAAGTGCCAATTATACTGCGACCTGGGTGTGATTTCAGCAGATGGATCCCTGGTCGGATACAGTAAGAAGATTGGTACAGCTGAAGCCTGGAATTCGAAAAAGTTAAAAATTCTAATTCCCAATCCAATACAACCCTTTATCATTTTTTGATTAAAAAATCCTCTGCCTAGCTGGACAAGGCTGTAATGTTAACTGCCATTGTAGAACTAACATTCTGATACTTTTATCAGATTGGTTTGGCTGATGGTATGCAGTGTTTGATTTCTTTTTTTTTTAAACACAAAAAGTTTCTAAGTCCCAATGCTTAAAGGGACTCTGTCTTTTTTTATTATTATTTATTAAAAATTTTGAAATTTCTTCAAAGTTCCTTTCTTCATTGGTACTTAGAATTCTAACACACTCTTTGAATTCCAGGCTTTCACTGGGAGAAATCCACTGGTGAATCTCACCAGGACTTCCTCGCAGTTGGCCTCTGGTTCTGTTTATTAGACTTCATTTTGTTTTGTTGTCATTTTGTTTATTACAAGTGAAAAATTCCTATTACTGTATCAACTAAGAGTGAGGGGAACATGGCGGCTGCGTGCTGTAGCAGCCGCGGGTGCCCTGGAGGGGAAATCGTACCTTGCTGGCTAAATTTCAGCTCCCGTTGTTTTAAAACTTACCTGTAAGACGTAGAGGCAGCGGGGGCTCCAGGTACGGGGATGGATCACCCCTCAAGTTCGGTTAGACCCCGGGACATGGCACAGACCACCCTTGAAGTGCTGGCTGGTGTTGTCCCGGGGTCACTTTGGAAGGAGGAGGGCCAGAGAGCTGCGGCGCTGCAGGTCAGCTGGCTTGAGGACGGGTGGCAGAGGCAGCACAAGTCAGGCTGCAGGACAGAGCTCCCCACAGCCTCCAGAGTAAGAGCCAGAGAGCAGCATTCAGTCGTCTTCATTAGGGGACCTGAGGTGGGGAGAGTGGAAGAGAGATAAAGGACAAAAGCGGCTAAGAAGTCTTCAGCTCCAGCATATGGTGAAAGGTGCCTCAGTGGGTGGTAAGGCCAGGGATAGGGCCTCAAGATACACATTACGTACAAGGAACATTGGGGTTGGTAAGATGGGTCAGGTATCTGACTTTCCTTCTGCGTCTCCTCTAGGCACTGTACAGGAAGTAAAGGATATAAGCAAGGGAAAGCGGGTTCGCCACGGTGTGGGTGTAGGGGGGGCGTCTTGTGCTCCACAAAACTGGAAAACAGGTAACTCCCCTTTTAAAAACTATGGGGAGAGAGGTAAAAAGCCAAACACCCAACCAATCAAAATAACACCGTCACTTAAATCTTTTTTTCTTGTTCTACCCAGCATGCGGAGAGTTTTGAAGGAGTAATTTCAGTGAAGAGTGCTAGAATAAAGGCACCCACTGTGGCTATGAATGCTATGGAGGGTAACACGATCGGAGTTTCTCCTCAGATATTGTTGAACGAGGGTGAAATAAGCTTTGTAAGAGCTCAAATGAACACAGCTACAATCCCCATTAGTAACAGATTTGAATCATTGGCAAAATCAGAACCATTGGAGGAGGCAGAAGATCCACATACAAGGACCAACAAGGACGACGAAAGTGGAGGGGTGCCCCTGGGAAATGCAGAAGATTCCTTGACAGGTATTTTACTGGGGTTCAAAAATGAAATTAAGAGTCGCTTTCAAATCAAGGAGGCCAATCAGGTTGGTATACAAGCCTCGTGCACCGAACTAGTACAGAAATTGGATGAGGTTGCCTCACGCACCAAAGCTTTGGAAGAGGAAGTAGGATCTATAAGACAAGATGTGACGAAAAATGCCACTGAGATATCTAAGCTGGTTAAACAAAATCAAACGCCCAAAGGATGACTTCGAGAGAGTGGCGATTCATTCCCGAAGGAATAATTCAAGGTTCCTAAATATCCCAGGGGAAGGCACGGATATGAAGGCTTTCATAATCAGTATACTGAGAAATAGAGTCCTAAAGGATAGTAAGGACATTAATCTTGAACAAGAGATTCAAGGAAGCATAGGGAGCCTTTTAGGCACAACCCTCAAAGGACAAAACCTAGGAAGATCTTGGTAACTTTTCTCTTGTATACTGTTAAGGAGGCAATCCTCAGTGGGGCTTTAAGAGACAGGCCATATGCGGTCAGGGAGTTCTCTGTTACAATAAGATCCGACATATGTAAAGTTACAGAACAGAGGCAATGGGAGATAGGTAACAGGATGGAGGATCTGCGGAAGCTGGGGTTCAAGGTGCAATTAAAATTTTCTGCAATGATCTGCATTATGTGGGTCAACCACATGTACTATCAGCGAGCAGTTGAGGATGTTGATGCACTAATAGACTCAATAAAAAATAAAAAGGAAACTACTAAATAGTAAGCGGATGAGCCCAGTATTGTTGAGTCGGGAGATAAGATAATGGAACTTAGATGTGTTGTAGCGTGGCAACATTTATTGTTTAGAATTTGTCTACTTAATATCCCCCTAACCGGCAGCCCACAAGGCATATTTATGCCTAGAAGATAGGGAGGGTCCCCCAGGGTAGGGTTAGTGGGAAGGGGAGGGTGGTGGTGGTGGTGATGGTACACAAGTGGCGAGCTGAGGGGTAATGTTAGAAGGTGGTTCTGACACTATGGGCCGCCCGGATTTTTTGATTTTTGAGCACGTAATTGTTGAGCTTTTACTGTGGGGGAGCCTCATAAGTTGGGACTCACCCACAGTGAACTCAGGATGTAAGAGACTGCATGGGGATTTTACTGGTGTTCCCCTGGCTTGACCAGGCCACTGCGCAGCAGCTGGAGTAAGGGACACCGGGCTGATTACATGCAGACACGTGTACATGCGTGTGCACACGTGTACGGGCAGCTCAGGGGAGATTCCTAGCGTGTGCAGTCCAGGAGCAGCTACAAAGTGAATGGTGTGGCAGGACTTATGAAGTATTGGGTGGAATAGACTTTATACACTGGAAACATGCCAGGGAAAGTCAGTGTATCTTACTGTGTTTTCACTTCATTATTTCCCTAAGGGAATGTGGGGCCCATGGCTAAATTAACTTCCACAAGGCCTACAGTTTCCAGACATGCACTAAAGTCCATTGTATTGGAGGTGAAAAGAAGTATTCTGCAGAGTCCAAAGTCATATTTGTACTGCTTTTGGGTCATCCAGAACTGTCATATTTCTGTGAGCCAGCCAGGACCAGACCCAGGCTGAGGGCTGACCTCAGCTGAATGGATTGATAACCTTTCTTCCACAAGCTAGGGCCTCCTCTCCACGAAGAGAAGATGGGAGGGGATACAGGTTCATCAATTAGCAGCTGTCACTGGGTGCCAGGCACCAGGCTGCACTAAGGAGGGAAGGCAGCGTGGGGGATGAGGCTTCAGACATGTGGCCAGAAACCCTGGATGACCCCATTTTGAACAAGCTCAGAGGCTGGACACGAAGGAGGGAGCAGGGGCAGGGACGTGATGTGTCGCTGTTTGATAGGACCAACAGAGACTTTATGCCAGCCCCCTACTCAACTTTTAAAAAGTGCTTGCACAGGAAGAGAAGGGCTCTCTGGGGTGTGGTCTGCTGAGGGTGAAGGTACTGGAGCCTGGCACAATGGGCAGTTGGAAGGAGAGACCCCCTGACTGCCCCCAGGACCCTATCAGCACCAGAAGAAGATCCCAGGACTGGTGCACAGAAGCAGGGGCCTGTGCGCAGGGAGAACAGAGTCCCAGAAGGAGAGCCTGGCGAGAGGCGGGCGCAGGGAGCCAGTGAAGACAGCACCCTGCTGAATCAGAGACCCTGAGGGAAGAGGAGAGTGTTCCCAGTGGCGGGGGCTGGTGAGTAGCAGAAGGAGAGCCTGGCGAGAGGCTTGCGCAGGGAGCCAGTGAAGACAGCACCCTGCTGAATCAGAGACCCTGAGGGAAGAGGAGAGTGTTCCCAGTGGCGGGGGCTGGTAAAGAGGATCATGAAGTGCCCCATAATGCCTCGCCAGAATTTGGAAATCTGCTGTTTTGGTGCTTTGTGGCCCCCAGAGGAGAGGGGCCACCCTCACTTGTGAAAAGGTGCTGGGGGAGCGGCTGGGGGAGCACAGTCTTCCCCCCCCCCCCCCCCAGCACGAAGAAATCTGCCATTTTTGTGCCTGGTGGCCTCCAGAGGAGGGGGTCAACCTCATCTGTGAAAAGGGGTGCAGGGGGGCGGCAGGAGCACCGCAGTCTCCCCCAGCATAAAGAAGAACAGTCCACCCCTAAGTTTCACGGGGCATCTGAAAGAATAACCCCTCAAGGGCTCAGCAGAAGGGCTGAGTTGGGGATGTCTGGAGAAGGGCATCACCTGGAGGTGAAGTGGTGTAATTGCACCGAAATGCATTTACTATTGGTTATTTCTTTTTAGGTGGACTGAAAGTCACATGTGTAAAGTGAAGTACCTGTGTAAGGTGATGTTAAGCTAAATGGAGTTATGTTGCTGGACCCTCCTGCTAGGGGGTCTGGCTGTATTTACGTAATCCCATGCTTTTGTGATTCCTTTTAAAGTGAAGAGGCACACTGCAGGAGAAGTGTAGTTGACAGGAGTACTTCTTTTGAAGGGACTGTAAGTCACATGTGTAAGGAGATGTCATAGGCCAAGTGGGGCTATGTGGCCAGACAGTCCTGCTAGGGTGTCTGGCTGTATATGAGCAATCCTGTGATTTCATCTGTGATGCCCTAAGGGGCTGTAATTGCAATGCATTCAAATGATCAACCAAGGTGATGAGTACTGTCATTCTAAAGTGTGCGTAAACATGGACTCTTGCTGCTGCACTTAGGTGAAGACCCCAGACTGCTAGCCCTTAAGATATAGAGGTGCCTACTTTATGGTCAGTAGGAGATGCTTAGTCAGGGTCATGTGTCACCAAGGCAGGTTTACCCCTTTTTAATGCTTGTTGAGGTAATGGGGTGGGTCGCCACTGGGATGGTGCCAGTGTGCAGGGCCCTCGCTCCAGGTTATGTTCAACTAACTGCATTGGGGGCAAGTTGCTGTGCATACATGGGAGTGGTGGTACTAGACCCCACCCCCCCTGCGGGAGGGGTGGAGATATTCTGCAATGTCACAAAGTAATTCCAACAGCTTATGTATATTTGTAAATTGGTGCATGGTATTGAGTAGTGTGTGTGTTTAATAAATGTACTCTTACTTTTATAAAGCAAAGTACAGACTGGACAATCAATTATTGAGTGTTATTTTTGTGCACCTGCAAATGGCGATTACTAGCCCACACCACCTCCCTTGAGTAAGCCTCAGACTGCTCTGCAACGCTACCCTCTGAGAGTCAGGCGCTACAATTGGGTGTTTGGTTCCCAGTGAAGGACAAATGTAGTCATGTTATTTGTGCAGGCCTCACAGATGCTGCCTCGTTTTCCAACATTGGTGTCTAGCGGCGGGAAACATAGTATCCCATTCTGGTGTGCATTTATAGCATTTGATATGTCCAGTTTTGCCACACATTACCTATGCAGCAATGAGCAAATGGAAGAGCGCAAGGCTCTGAGAAAGGTTCAACGTTTTGGTTATGTGAACTAAAGGTATGGGAAAGGAAAGCCCCGCGCCCATATGTGTCATGTGAAGTTATTATGGTTTAAATGTAGGCTGTATTGATATGACCGCGCTATGTTGATTATAATGTGCTAGCGGGATGGTGCTTTCCAGGAAATGATTGCATACAAATGTTCTGAGCCATATTGTACACCTTTGAACCCTAACACTACATACACTACACCTGCATGAGGAGGGTGTCTCCTCAAGAGATAGGGACAGCAACTGATACCTACATCCCAGGTGGGGGTGTAGGAGTGGATTGACCTTCAAGGGGGACAGGAGAAGTAGGGGTCCTGGGAGGTTCCCGCGCTTTTTAAGGGCAGGGAGGGTTTCCACAGGAGGGGCCCCAGATATCCTTCCCCCACTGGAAGTTTCTTGCTAATGGCGCAGGCCAAAACCACTGGAAGGGTGGGGCAGGAGGTTTCTTTACCCCAGGTAGTAGCAACCCAGGGGTGGCCCCTGGTAGTGGGTGGCCCCCAAGGAGGGTAGTTCTTGAGTGATGGTGTGTAGTGGTAGCCCCTAGGTACCCTAGGTGGGCTAAGTAACTGACCCAGTGGAGATCTGAGTGGGGGCGATGTGCTCCCTAGTTCAACGTGGAGGGTTAGTGGTGGACCCTGAGGTGTCAGGGTCGGGTGGCTGGTGACCAGTCAGGTAGGCCCTGTGGGTCTTGAACCCCAGGACCAGGAGCATGGGGGTGTTCCTTAGCTCGAGGCAGGAGGTGGACTTCTGCAAGGTAGTACCACCCTGGACACAGGTGGGGCCTATCTTAAGTGAAGGGACCCTGTGTTTCGTGAAGGGGTGGTGCAGGCCTAGCCGGGATCTTTAGGGTCCCTGGCTGAGAGTGGTAGTACTACCCTGAAGGCAGGTGGGGCCTATCTTAAGTGAAGGGACCCTGCTCTTCATAAGGGGTGGTGCAGGCCATCCAGGGACCATGTAGGTCCCTGGGCGGTCTCCCAAGGCGCTGCAGGGAGACCAGGGAGAGCCATGAGAGGTGGGCCTGGGTCTAGCTAACTCGGGGCCCACAGGCTCTCTAAGGGTACTCCGGGAGGAGAGCGCACCTCTCGGAGGGAAGGGTACATAGGCCCTGTTCTCGCAGCGGAGAACAAGGAAGGGGTCTAGGTTCCCGGGGTAGTTTCCGGGTGGAGCTACTGACGGGGGGAATGAGCTGTAGGATGTCTGATGAGGCACCCTCAGTGTTCCTCCCTGGCACTGCCAGTGTGGTGGTGAGGCCGGTCTGAGGTCCTATCAGGGAGCCAGGCCAGTGGCCAAAGGGTGCTTTTCTGTGTGGGGAAGCACAAGTGGCTGTGCTTTCTTTAGGGAAGACAGTCATCCCGAAAGGGTGGTGGCAGCAGAATGACCTCAGCTGCAGGCTGAGGGTGAGGGTCCAGAGAGATTGCATCTTTGGGGTGCAAGGACCAAACGGAGAGAGGGTACTGGTTGGAACAAACTCTGGAAGGGAGACCAGCTAGTGACCCAGGGGATGGGATTTAGACCTATCCCAGAAGACCGCATCGGTGCTGAGGCACTGGACCCTTGTCCAGAGAAGTGGTAGGCATAGTGTTGCATGCCCAAGGGCAAATGTGAGCATAGTTAGGCTGAGTCCATGTAGACCATGAGTGACCTAGAGGTATCTAACCTAGAGCCCGGAGGGTTCTTAGGGTAGTCTGGGATCCCTGTCATGGGTGGAGATTTCATGGATGGGAGGAGTAGGTGGTCTAAGCGGATAACTGGTCAGTAAGGGGGGTCTGGTCAGAACCCCTTATAACTAGTTATCGCTGACTACGGGAAGTGTACCCATGTAGAGTGGCTACTTCTTCCCTGTAGGAATCAGCTGGGCGCGGCGTGTGTTAGAAGGTGGTTCTGACACTATGGGCCGCCCGGATTTTTTGATTGTTGAGCACGTAATTGTTGAGCTTTTACTGTGGGGGAGCCTCATAAGTTGGGACTCACCCACAGTGAACTCAGGATGTAAGAGACTGCATGGGGATTTTACTGGTGTTCCCCTGGCTTGACCAGGCCACTGCGCAGCAGCTGGAGTAAGGGACACCGGGCTGATTACATGCAGACACGTGTACATGCGTGTGCACACGTGTACGGGCAGCTCAGGGGAGATTCCTAGCGTGTGCAGTCCAGGAGCAGCTACAAAGTGAATGGTGTGGCAGGACTTATGAAGTATTGGGTGGAATAGGCTTTATACACTGGAAACATGCCAGGGAAAGTCAGTGTATCTTACTGTGTTTTCACTTCATTATTTCCCTAAGGGAATGTGGGGCCCATGGCTAAATTAACTTCCACAAGGCCTACAGTTTCCAGACATGCACTAAAGTCCATTGTATTGGAGGTGAAAAGAAGTATTCTGCAGAGTCCAAAGTCATATTTGTACTGCTTTTGGGTCATCCAGAACTGTTATATTTCTGTGAGCCAGCCAGGACCAGACCCAGGCTGAGGGCTGACCTCAGCTGAATGGATTGATAACCTTTCTTCCACAAGCTAGGGCCTCCTCTCCACGAAGAGAAGATGGGAGGGGATACAGGTTCATCAATTAGCAGCTGTCACTGGGTGCCAGGCACCAGGCTGCACTAAGGAGGGAAGGCAGCGTGGGGGATGAGGCTTCAGACATGTGGCCAGAAACCCTGGATGACCCCATTTTGAACAAGCTCAGAGGCTGGACACGAAGGAGGGAGCAGGGGCAGGGACGTGATGTGTCGCTGTTTGATAGGACCAACAGAGACTTTATGCCAGCCCCCTACTCAACTTTTAAAAAGTGCTTGCACAGGAAGAGAAGGGCTCTCTGGGGTGTGGTCTGCTGAGGGTGAAGGTACTGGAGCCTGGCACAATGGGCAGTTGGAAGGAGAGACCCCCTGACTGCCCCCAGGACCCTATCAGCACCAGAAGAAGATCCCAGGACTGGTGCACAGAAGCAGGGGCCTGTGCGCAGGGAGAACAGAGTCCCAGAAGGAGAGCCTGGCGAGAGGCGGGCGCAGGGAGCCAGTGAAGACAGCACCCTGCTGAATCAGAGACCCTGAGGGAAGAGGAGAGTGTTCCCAGTGGCGGGGGCTGGTGAGTAGCAGAAGGAGAGCCTGGCGAGAGGCTTGCGCAGGGAGCCAGTGAAGACAGCACCCTGCTGAATCAGAGACCCTGAGGGAAGAGGAGAGTGTTCCCAGTGGCGGGGGCTGGTAAAGAGGATCATGAAGTGCCCCATAATGCCTCGCCAGGAATTTGGAAATCTGCTGTTTTGGTGCTTTGTGGCCCCCAGAGGATAGGGGCCACCCTCACTTGTGAAAAGGTGCTGGGGGAGCGGCTGGGGGAGCACAGTCTCCCCCCCGCCCCCCAGCACGAAGAAATCTGCCATTTTTGTGCCTGGTGGCCTCCAGAGGAGGGGGTCAACCTCATCTGTGAAAAGGGGTGCAGGGGGGCGGCAGGAGCACCGCAGTCACCCCCAGCATAAAGAAGAACAGTCCACCCCTAAGTTTCACGGGGCATCTGAAAGAATAACCCCTCAAGGGCTCAGCAGAAGGGCTGAGTTGGGGATGTCTGGAGAAGGGCATCCCCTGGAGGTGAAGTGGTGTAATTGCACCGAAATGCATTTACTATTGGTTATTTCTTTTTAGGTGGACTGAAAGTCACATGTGTAAAGTGAAGTACCTGTGTAAGGTGATGTTAAGCTAAATGGAGTTATGTTGCTGGACCCTCCTGCTAGGGGGTCTGGCTGTATTTACGTAATCCCATGCTTTTGTGATTCCTTTTAAAGTGAAGAGGCACACTGCAGGAGAAGTGTAGTTGACAGGAGTACTTCTTTTGAAGGGACTGTAAGTCACATGTGTAAGGAGATGTCATAGGCCAAGTGGGGCTATGTGGCCAGACAGTCCTGCTAGGGTGTCTGGCTGTATATGAGCAATCCTGTGATTTCATCTGTGATGCCCTAAGGGGCTGTAATTGCAATGCATTCAAATGATCAACCAAGGTGATGAGTACTGTCATTCTAAAGTGTGCGTAAACATGGACTCTTGCTGCTGCACTTAGGTGAAGACCCCAGACTGCTAGCCCTTAAGATATAGAGGTGCCTACTTTATGGTCAGTAGGAGATGCTTAGTCAGGGTCATGTGTCACCAAGGCAGGTTTACCCCTTTTTAATGCTTGTTGAGGTAATGGGGTGGGTCGCCACTGGGATGGTGCCAGTGTGCAGGGCCCTCGCTCCAGGTTATGTTCAACTAACTGCATTGGGGGCAAGTTGCTGTGCATACATGGGAGTGGTGGTACTAGACCCCACCCCCCCTGCGGGAGGGGTGGAGATATTCTGCAATGTCACAAAGTAATTCCAACAGCTTATGTATATTTGTAAATTGGTGCATGGTATTGAGTAGTGTGTGTGTTTAATAAATGTACTCTTACTTTTATAAAGCAAAGTACAGACTGGACAATCAATTATTGAGTGTTATTTTTGTGCACCTGCAAATGGCGATTACTAGCCCACACCACCTCCCTTGAGTAAGCCTCAGACTGCTCTGCAACGCTACCCTCTGAGAGTCAGGCGCTACAATTGGGTGTTTGGTTCCCAGTGAAGGACAAATGTAGTCATGTTATTTGTGCAGGCCTCACAGATGCTGCCTCGTTTTCCAACAGGTAAAAAAAAAAAAGTCCTCAGTATCACCTAAAAAGATATGTCTACTCGACCAGAAACTGGAACAGGAGGGGGGGGTATGAGTAGGGTGATGATGGCTAGACTAGGTAAAAGTTATAGACATCCTAATCTGGAATGTGAATGGTTTTAGGTCTCGCGCCAAGCAGAGGATGGTGTTGAGATATTTGGAATTATAATTCATCCTGCAGGAGATACATTTGGTGGCAAGTGAGAGGAAGGAACTATTCCGCAGATATGGATGGATTCAGAGCTTTTTAGTTTCCGATAAAGGGCAATGTTGTAAGGGGGTTGCAATCCTAATAAGAGGGGGCTCTGGTGTGGAGATTAAATACTCCAAAACCGATAGCTCCGGAAAGTGGGTTTTAGTAGGATTGAAATGTGTAGACTTTAAATTTATTTGTGTTGGATTTTATGGTCCAAATGAGGATGAGCCACAGTATATCATAGATTTGGAATTAAATTTAGTGGAGGCTACGGTCCCACTGATTTTGGGTGGTGATTTTAATATTTTGTTGGACCCGATTTTGGATAGGTCAACCTGGCAGAATGGTACTCCGACTCCTAGGACGAGACAAGCCCTTAAAAACATGATGCAGGATCTAGGGTTGGTGGATGTATTACAACATCTAAGAGGGCAGATGAGAGGGTATACTTTTCAGAGCAAAAAATACGGACACTACTCTAGATTAGATTACTTCTTGGTGGAAAGGGGATTAGCGGCAAATATAAAAGAGATCACACACCATCTGGCTTATCTCAGACCATTCAGCTGTCACCCTGACAATACAGGTTCTGAGAAGTAAGCCAAATGTAAGGTAAGGTGGACATTAAAGCGTGCTCTCCTCTTGGATGAGGAGGTAGTGTTTGCCTTAAAAGAGGCCTATACATCTGAGTATTTATTGGTAAATACCTGGACAGCCTCCCCAGGAGTAGAATGGGATGCGTTTAAAGCATGCATTCAGAGGGTACTAAAAGGTTTGTGTTGTTCTAAAGGTAGAGAAGAAAGGGGTTAATTGGCAGAAGTGGAAAAAGATGTCGGTATTCTTGAGGCTACTTTACAAGCATTAAGTGGAGGGAAAGATACAGAGATGTTGTTAACACGGCTTGAAGAGGTGCAACTAAATTATGAAATCAAATTGGATTCCGAGTGGAAGGTGAGGTGGCAGGCTGAAAGTATGAAACAGTTTGAGTATTCGGAGAAAGCCGGAGCATAACTGGCTTGGAAGGCCAGGGTAGAAAGATCCAGAAATAAGATTAAGGAACTGGTAGGTGCCCAGAGCGAGGTTATAGACAACTTGGAAGATATACCAAACCGTATGCTCTCTCTTTTTGCCTTGTTATATAAGGAAGATACATTTCCAGAGCCCCAAAGACTTGGAGAATGGTTGGGGGCGGCTTGCCTTCCTGTACTTACTGGAGAAGGAAACCAGTGTATGGAAGCCCCGATTACCCAGGAGGAGAAAATAAGGGCTGTGAGCAGTGCCAAGAGCGGGAAGGCTGCTGGCCTGGATGCTATTCCCGAAGAGGTCTATAAATTCCTAATAAAGGAAATAGTCCCAGTCTGGGAGACAGTCTTCAATCTCGTGTATAAGCGGAGGACACAGGTACCAGATTCGTGGAAGGAGGCTACTATAGTCATGATATTAAAACCAGCTATAGACCCTAGGAATGCAGATTCGTATTGTCCGATATCCCTGCTTAATGCCGACTATAAGATCTTTGTCAGTATCTTGGCAGGGAGACTGGCTAAATTGGTACCTCAGCTTATACACCTTGACCAGAAGGGATTTGTTCCAGGGAGGCATATCCATGAACTTACCCAGCAACTATTTGGCAGAATAGATCTTGCCTGTTCGATTCCCTTGGCCGTAGTTACATTGGACACGACTAAGGCTTTCGACCGGGTTCGCTGGGCTTGTCTATGGGAAGTTCTGGCGATAATTCGTTTTTGCCCCTGCTATATCGCAACCTTAAAAGCTTTAATAGCTAGGATCCTTCTAAATGGCTCCCTTACAAGATGTTTTTCGATCACCAGGAGCACCCGGCAGGGCTGTTCTATCTCCCCACTGTTGTCCGATATTTACATCAAGCCATTTGCTCAGTCACTGCGGTGAGATGCTCAGGTCATTCCCTTTAGCTCAGGTACTTACAAAATTAAAGTTGCATTGTATGCGGATGATCTCATATTATTTACTTCGGACCCAGTTCTAACTGTTCCCAGGGTAGAAGTTTTGGTGAAAGAATATGGGGCATTATCTGGATATTTGGTAAACAACTTGAAGCCCGGGTTAATGTATTGGAATGTTCTGAGTTGAAGGGTGAAAGTTCAGGATGAGCTTAGGTATCTATGCATAAGTGTTTTAAAGTCATTAGAGGCAATACCCCAGTACAATTTGGAAAGGGTAGCAAAGGAGGTTGAAGCATCATTAGTCAGATGGAAGAATCTTCCCTTGACTATATATGGGAGAGTAAACTTGATTAAAATGGTGATACTTCCCAACTTGATGTACCTCTTTAATTGTATTCCCTTGGCATTTCCAAAAATTGTAATTGATAAGATACAGGGAAAAATTGCCAGTTTTATTTGGGCATCAAAGGGAGCCCGGCTGGCCTTGAAGAAATCGAGGCATAATCTTGAAAAGGGTGGACTGGCTTTACCGGATCTTAAATTATATTGCATGGCTTTTCAGTTTAAAATTTCAGAGCGCTTCTAGGGAAACCGGGTCCCTAATATGGGGAGGTTTGTTAGAAGAGATGGTAAGGGAGTGGGCTCTAAAAGTTTTATGTATAAGTTTGGGGCAAGGAAGTTCTTTAAAAAGGTCAAGGTGAAGATTTTAAAGGCAACACTTACTCTGGCTGAGAGTAAGAAGGATTCTTGGCATTAGTTATTTTTCAGAATTTTTCCCAATTTGGGATGCACCAGGTACACCTGAGTGTCTCAAAGATGGGCTGAGTCTACCGTTGAGGAGGGTGGGTATTGAAGTATGGGGGGGGATCTCTTGAGGGTGCAGGGTATGGTGCCCTGGGAAGTGTTAGTGGCGAAGACTGGCAACTCCATTTCTAGATTTAAGTACCTCCATCTATCATCTTGGGTGGAAGCCAATGTGTAGGAGATTGGGGGATGTGTAATTTGACTCAAAACTGCAGGACGGGCCACCAGAAAAAAGGAAGTTGCCTACTGGCATTGGACTCAACTTGATGCCAAAGACAGGAAGCTGAAGGCACCATACTCGGTATGGGAAGGAATTATCCAGACGACTGAGCTCCAAACAATCTGGAAACTTTCCTTAAAACTGTTGTACTTGGTGGTTAAACCTGCCAATCTGAAAAGCAACCATTTCTTCACTATTAATAGGCTTTACTGGACGACCCAGAAGATAGCTAAGTTTGTGCAAGAACCTATACCAAGATGCTGTAGATGCGGTCTGCTAAGAGCTGCCGACCAACACATGTTTTTTAAGTGCCCAGAACTGCAGGCCTATTGGCAGGATGTCAAGAAAGTCATTAACAACATTTTTGGGGCAAATATAACACTGAGTTTAACACTGGTATTGATGGGGGTCAAAGACTGTCCCAGTCAGCCTTTATCGAGAGCCAGAAGGGCCCTTTTGTTTTATTTGATGCTTTTAGCCAGAAGAGAGATCTGTAAGCGCTGGATGAATCCCCTCCCTCCCAAGGGACTTGATTGGCTCCAGGCAGTCAGAAGTACATACAAAATGGACACCGGCTCCGAAGCCGAAGGTGGCTTTCATAGCAGGATATGGGAAGATTTATAACGATGGTGCAGAATAGCAATGTCTTAAACAAGTGTCCTATGATTAAACCTCCGTGGAACCAGTAACCAGGAAACTGGTAGGACTGGATCGACAGGGCCAGAGTTATAATGCGATCGGCCTGACGTTGGGACAGGTTGTACGGGAAGACCTGGTTTTCCACACATTGGTGAAATGAGGACATAAAAAAATGTTTTTTTAAATTTATTTTTTAATTTTAAACGCTCTGTGTTTTGACTTTATTACTGTATAGGCCGTGCATATTGTCAACACACATTGCCTAAAGTTAGTTGTCTGCTTTGTGCCCTAGTTACCACTTGTTGATGTTACATTGCAACTATTGCTAGCTTTGACTGCACATGATGGGTTAATGATTTCATAACTTGTTGTGCACTCCCACCCAGCACCATTAAAAAAATCAGTTACATACAGTGTTAACTTTAGTTGTGCATTTATTAGTTACAGACATCCAGTTGTAAACTAGTGTAAATAGGTTGCTATTAGAGGAGAACATGGTGTTAAAGAACAGGGGTCCGGAGTGGAAAGACGGTGAATTAGTTTCAACTTGAAAGGTACTATTTGAACGTACCTGTCTGCACTCTGCCTGTAATTCCTGCAATTCCTTTAGTGTGGAGTATGGACAAAACTTTCTTCTCCCAAGTGTGAGGTTGAGGGGCCTGGGAGCACCACCACCAGTTGCCAGGGCATCTTGGTGTTCCCTGGAAGTGAAGGAACATACTCTCCCCTGCAGATCGGTTCACAGTTTGCAGAAGTTCTCGTATGTGTACCTGGTGTTGGAAACAACAAGGATGGACTAGGAACGTGTCTAAGGTCCGGCATACACGCTGTTCAAGTGTATATGTATCCACAAAAGGTATGCAGTGCCCATACAGACTCGAGGAGAACAAAGAGCAAGTCAGTAGATCGGAAGGGAATGATCAAGCTGATCGGGTGGATTTGATTGATCAGAAGCAAGAGCTCTCACACACCCAGATAGGTGTCATGCTTTCATTGAACAGCTCCTTGTTGGGCTGGTGCTGCAATGCCCAATGAGCCCCTCAAGGGAGCTCTTTGCTGGAGATCTTATGAAGATATTAAAAGCAGTGATGAAGTGTGTGTGGAGGTGGAGTGTCCTTAGATTGGTGTCCATGTGATTTAAAAATGACCAAGAGGAACTCTTCAGGTTTTTAATAAGCAGATACTTTTGTCATAAGTACAAACAGAGTGTGGTTGTGCTGGAGACATTGATCCTTGACTGCTCAAAATGAGCTGTAAAGGATCATTGTCTCCAGCACAACCACACTTTGATTCTACTTATGACAACAGTATCCATCTGGGTGTATGTCGACTCTTGCTTCTGATCAATCAGACCCCCCCCCCCCCCAGTCTGCTTGATCAGTCCTTTCCGACCTACTGACTTGCTCCTTCCTCTTTTTCTTTAGTTTGTGTAGGAACTGCATACCTTTTGTGGATATACCTGGTGTTGGAGACAGCGTTCTCCTTATCCGCTATTCTGCTCTACATTTACCTTCTGTAAGTCATGGTTGTTGTCTGGACAAGGGTTCCAAACAACTGTAGCTTAACCCTCATCCACCATAACCTGTAACTAATATTCAGAATTGCCAGACATTTTGGTATAAAAAAAGGGAAAAAAGCGAGTGAAAGCAGGCTGCAGGTGTGAGTTAAGAGTGGATTGTATGGTATTAGCTTTTGTTGTGTGATGTGCAGATGCACGTGGTAAGTTGATGTAGAGCAGCTGTGTGTGTGGTGACAGAAGTGTCACTCAAAATGACAATTGACAGTGCCATCTAAAAACATGTCCAAGCCATTATATACTCTATTTGACTGGTCCTTCCATCCCACTTTGACAGTGGAAAAAAACTCTAAATATAGCGAACGGATGTCTGCTATACCAATGTTGATGGTGTTGTAACTGATGACTGGGTAGTAAGGATGAGCTGACAGCCACTAGCCGTCATGGTGGTCCATGGGTCTTTAGCACAATCTCTAAATGTTATTCCTTTAGCCTGACTGATGGATCCGCTTATCCATGACAGACTCTGAAGCCTAAATCAGGTCCTAAGCATCATAATAATATACTTAAAGGCAACGCGTTGACAATACTCCATGGCCTGTAAAGCCAGATGTATACATGTTTTGTCTGTAGCTTTATTTTCCTACAACAACGTAAAGAGTGAATCTAGTGCTTTTCTTAAATATTGTAAATACATACTTTCCAAGTCTTGGCTGTTGGACCCAGCCTCGTAGAATGGCCCTCCGTGCCCCCGCACCACCGAAACCTGGTACCTGCGGCCCAAGCACACGGCCCAGCCGACCCTCCCCACCAGGACACACGCACCGACCCGGACATCCCCGTCCATGGCCACTCTCCTTTCGGCCACCCCGGGCCCGCGTGCCCACTTCATGCACCAAGATGGCCGCCCGGCCCCAGCGCGACCTGGGCCTAGAGGCGCCACTCCGGCTGGAGGACATCACGCTTCCAGGGGATGAGAGAGGGAGGAGCAGTTTCTATCGCACCTCTGAACTCCCCCGGGACGATGGGTTTCGATCGGCCCTCTGGCCTCCCTGAGGGCTGGCTCCGTGCCTGCTGGGTGTCTGGGACTCCTCCCGACCCGGCCCTGAAAGGATCAAAAGACAATAGCAGGAAATCCCGACAAGCGACCCCCAGGTGACAAGACCCCTGCCTGCACAGACTCCGGACATCAAAGAGGGGTCGACCTATAACAAGGGGTGCTCTGGGTCTGTCCGGCAGATTCGACGCTGGAACAACGAGAGCCCTGCTGACGTGGTCGCGGCTCCCTGAAGATCGTAAGACCTCCGAACTTGTACCTGAGCCCTGCTGAGTGACTCGCGGCTCCCTGAAGATCGTAAGACTTCCGAACTTGTACCTGAGCCTGCTGAGTGACTCGCGGCCCCCTGAAGATCGTAAGACCTCCGAACTTGTACCTGAGCCTGCTGAGTGACTCGCGGCCCCCTGAAGATCGTAAGACCTCCGACTTTGCACCTGAGCCTGCTGAGTGACTCGCGGCTCCCTGAAGATCGTAAGACCTCCGAACCTGTACCTGAGCCCGCTGAGTGACTCGCGGCTCCAACAGACTCTCACGGTCCCGTCGGACCCCGACTACAACATCGTATCCCCCAGCTCGAGGATTGTGAGCTGTGCGCCGGATACGTCCCTGCTTTGAACCTTTACCAGAGACTGTCCCGCTACCCCCTACCCCTTCCGAGACTCTTGAGCCCGTGCTCACCTTGTACATATTTGCAGTGATAACCTACTTGATAAAGATTGATTTCTCAGAATACCCGGTGTGGTCACTCTGTGTCGTGTGGTGCCAGAAGTACGATCCTAGATACGAGATTCCTCCCCCTGGGGAGTCTCCCGCCAGTGCCCGGCTACGATACTTCGAGGGTGGGTCTCAGGGTAGTCAGGACCCCTTCCAGGCTCCTCTGAGGTCGCCGTCTAACATTGGCTAAACAGCTAAACTGTTGTATCACATATTCTTAGAGCATATGGAATATCTACCATGTCCCAACTTCAGATTTGTGACACCACTGTTTTAATCGATGGACGGCATAACCTGACTTAGCCTCTAACAACACCTTCATCTGTCTACCATCTGAAAACACGCTCAACATTCATAGACTTCTTCGTGCTGGTCCCCCCTCCCACTCTGATGGCATACAATTCTAAATATGGCAGATGGGTGTCCGCAATACCAATGTTGATGGAGCTGTAACCGACCATAGAGTATTAAGGATCATCTGGCAGGCACTTCTCCATCATGATGGTCGGCAGGCTATCACAGAAAACTTTAAGTACATCAGACATTAAACCTTCAGCCTTGCATAGTGGCATAGCTAGACCTTCTGCCGGCCGTGGCGGCCCCTGTGTTTGCTGCCCTGTGGCGGCCATATAAAAGAGCGGGGGTGATGGCGATTCTTGCCGTGGCCATCCATGTGATAGCCGCAGGTAAGCCTGGGGGTTTTTGTTGCGGCCGCTGCCCCCAAAACTCAGACCACCCGCCATGATCACCCCCTTGCTAAGCCACTGGCCTGACAGATAAATGAGTTCTTCCGTGACAGAAGAAAGGCGTACTGTACTCTAAATCAGCCCCTAAGATTAATGACAAACTTTAAGACAATTTCTCGAAAAAATCTCTATGGCCCATAAAGGCAGAGGCACACAAGTTTTGTCTGCAACTTTCTTTCGTTAGAACAACATATACCATGTCTCAACTTCAGATTTATCACACTAGTGCTTTGGTTTGATGGACTGCATAACCTACCTTGGCCTCTGACAACAACTTTATATGTCTAGAAACGTGTTGAGAGCTAAAATCAAATCAACCCAAGATTATGAAGCTTGCTTTCAACATAGCTTGCAGCCTGCTCCTACCTGAGTTCACTGAGTTTATTATTTTAAGTCCAAAGTTACTTTTTGTTATCTAGCCTCCCACATGCTAACCTGTGCCAGATTACCGTAAGGTGGCAAGGCCATGGTTTGTATTGATGTACCCCATGATTGCGGTTTCTCACTATCAATTCACTTATCTATCCTGTGGCTGTGAGTAAATTTAATGCTCCGTCTCAAATCCTGTTCAACAATATTTCTGATTTTTTTTCTGAAAAAATAAAGAACACAGGGGTGAATTAATTTCTTTCACCAGCTCATTATCTCCCTCAATTTCAGTTTCTACTTCACCAGCTGATTCCCTGCCTTCAGTCAACTATTCTACTATTCATGTGGAGTCTTACAATACTAACATGCAACGTCGAACCACTCATGACAATTCAATAGGTTTGTTTCTGCTTATTTTGATTAAAGACTACATAAGAATTGCAAAACAAACTAGTAGTAGACCCTCTAGCTATCCCAATGGTCTACATACCGTCTTTCTTCGGAGATATATAAAGGATCAGGCTGCCCCTTATTTGCAGGCAACTACAAATTCATCACTTTCTACAGACATAGTCATAGATGCCTTTAATCATATCATTGTACAACATGTTTTTTTAAAAACTAATTTTGAAAATATAGATGGGTGGGGATGGATGGATGGACTGGGTCTTCATGCAAGAGTCTGGAGCTGGTAAGGTGTGAGGTAAGGCCATGTCCGGCCCTTAGGTTACATCAACAGCAGGTACGTCCTATCAGTTGTCCATCCTCCCCCAACTCTCCCTATCCCCTAGCTTCGACCATGCACCAACATTGTAATACATCATTCACTCTCAGCATTCCTCACACCAGCTCGGACGTACAGGGAATTGGGACACTGGATACCTTGCAGACCTTCAAAACGTTGGTCCCCCTCTGCTGCCTTACATCTCGAAACCTATAGGGAAAGTAGACACTTTACAGCTTTTGAAGTTAATTGAAGACAATTAATATTTACACGATTATCAAGCAGGCTTTAGACCGGTTTGCAGCACTGAACTGGTGGTAATTTCAGTCACTGATGACTTAGGCATGTTGGTAGATGGAGAAGAGGAGGGAGTCCCAATAATATGTATTGGATCTCTCGGCCACTCTCAATGACATTGATATTAATGTGTTCCTCCAGTGAGTTCCACTCCCATTCCAACCCTCTACCTTGGAGTTTCCCAAGGGGGCTATAATATCCCCACTACTCTTTAATGTTTTACTTGTGTCTTTTGGCTCATATTTTGCATACATTTCAAGTGAAGTCTTATTTTAACACTGATGCAATTTGTTGATCTCTCTGTTGTCTAATATCACTGGCCTGACATTGGTATTAGTAGCCACTCAAACTAGATGAAACTGACGTTCATGAAAGCAAAACCAAGATTCTCGTTGTCTTTAGTAGGATTAATAACTGGTATCCTTCCTTGTGGCCTTCATCACTTAGTGCCTGGTCATACATGGTATCTCCGGCATGTAATCTGGGCATTATTCTGGACTTGAGTCTCTCTTTGAAACGTAGATATCAGCAGTTATGGAGTAGTGTCTATTTCAGTTTAGGCAACTTTGTACAATCTTCCCTTTCCTCTCATTCCCTCACAGAGTCAGTGTTGTCAAAGTCTTTATGTAGTCTAGATTAGACTATGGCGACTCGGCTTATCTTGTATTGCCCAAGAAGACACTGGATCAATGGCAAAAATTTCAGAATGTGGCTGTGAGGTTAGTATTTGACACAAAAAAGTTTGATCAGGTCTTCAAGTATCGTAACCAATTCCATTGGTTACCTATCAACAAGTGCATTATTTTTAAAGTTGCAAGGAAATGCATAAGGTATTTTATGGCTTTGCTTCTACATTCTTTTCCAAAACATATTAAAAAATACATCCCATCTCATCCATTGAGATCCTCCTCCAACTTACAGCTCTTAGTTCCAAAATTCAAACTTCAGAAAAAGTGGTGGAAGATCTCTCCAGAATATGGGGCCTTCTCTGTTTAAATCTCTAACATTTTCTATTCGATCAGAGTATGTTTTCTACAATTTTCTCAAGCTGCTTAAAACCTGACTGCTTGCCTTATGAGTTGCAACCCTTTCTTTCACTATGTACGCTTTTAGTACTAGTAATTCTCACCCAAAAAGACTCTTCTCATGAGTGTCATGTGCTTTACGGTCAACTTAAAAGAATGAAAAAATATTTTAAATGTACTTGGCTTCATTGCCAAGAAAAAAAGCGGTGCATGTGCACTCTTCCCTGAGTTAGGGCACCTGCTGTAGATAGTAGCATAAACATAAGCCGGAAGGGGCTCACTCGCTGCTGCATGTTTCTATCCAGTACATATGAACAGTGGTCCCAGTGGATAGTTTCATGTACATAAGAAATAAACAGTGTTTACCAAAAAAGAATGAAAAGGACGTATTGTACTTAGTGCACAGTGTTATTTAATCACACTGGACTCCTAATCGAACGGAGACGCGCTACGGAGCAGCGAGATTCTTATCTAAGGAGCTTCATTGCCCACTGTGATTCAACAGAAGAACTTTCGTTAATTCAAGGCCACTGCTGAGTTGCATGCCCAACCTTTGTACTGACTATTAGGGACTAAGACCATCTGTGCTGTTTTGATTCTCCCTCGCCTCACTGGAGCCTACGCGCCCATCTTTCCTACGCCCAGGCCCACGAGGGCCTCTTACACGGTTCCAACCCTTCCCCTTTTTCACCACCACTGTCCTGGGGAAGACCCCGCCGTAAGGGACTCACTTACCTACAATCCTATAGGGGTCGAAACGTCGACATTTGTTACAAAAGCCATTTGTAACAACAGCGATGGATCACTGTGTTTTTTGACATTTGAACATGGCTATTAACAAATAAGGATACTGTTTGAATAATTTGGCTTATTTATGAGCCGCCTTGTTTTATAATTAATATACTGTATGAATCACACATTTGTATATTCACTCCCTCATCCTCACCCTAATCACAACACGCCCACCCTCCCTCTCCCCTCCTGGGGCACTGTTTTTAACACTATGTTAACAAATGTATAAATGATTAGGAGTCCAGTGTGATTAAATAACACTGTGCACTAAGTACAATACGTCCTTTTCATTCTTTTTTGGTAAGCACTGTTTCTTATGTTCATGAAACTATCCACTGGGACCACTGTTCATATGTGCTGTTTGATACCCAGGTCCCAGTGACTACTTGTGGGTTTACCCTTCTAGGTAACTGCATGTTTCTATTCAGTAAAGCCATTGCACTTGAGATGGGTCCTGAAGGTTCTTCTGAGAGTGAGTGTATTCAAATATTGCACACGCCCTTGCAGGTGTCTTTGGAGTCCCCCCTCAGATGGAGAGTGTGGACAGTATGTCCAGGAAGGAGCACCCCAGACCTGCCATTGGAAGGGGGGGCATAACCAACTTTAGGGGTGAGTGGAGTTCATGACTTCAAAATTCTATGGAGGACCGCTTGAAATCTGGGACTTCCTCGAATGGCATCCTAGGAGGGGGCACTGTTCACCATTACCTGTATACTGATCAGTTACTGCATCCCTCCACTCCATTATTGCCAATGTGACTGCATCTGTAATAATATGACACAGGCAAAGGCATTACAAAGTTTGTTTGAGTGCACACTCCCAAGAAGATTAGAGAACACACACTTTTCATTCGCCTGTGCAGTTATTTTTGAGAAACCTATTCAACGCCTTCTACAATACCATAGCAACCTTGGCAGCTTAAAATACACTTTTTGTCTTCTGAGGCACTTTCTCTAAGAAGGCACCAGGTCCAGTTATATCCCATCCTGTCTGTGACACTCCAACCTCAATTACAAGACCCTTGGATTCACTGCCTAGACACTGAGGAGAACTGTCACAGACCTTTAATATAGACCCCGGACTATAAACTTGGTTTAAATATGGTTGGTGGACTTAGCTTCCACATGCTTGGTGAACGTTAGTGGGTAAATTTGACCACTTCATATATATTTACTTCATATTACCATCACTACAACCTTTGTATGTATTCTTAGAAGCAGCATAAAATTAAAGGTTTGGAGCATATTAGCTTCTCTACACTCTTTCACAGCCCAGCCTTCTTCGTTATTATCAATCTACATACTTTGATGATATCTATAGGTGATTCCAAATGCATATTGGATAGGGTATAGAAATGCCTCCTAGTTCTTATGCATCTTACAGAGTCTTTTAATACATTTATGTTATGTTGTTAGTGTTTTTATAGTGTGCTAATCACTCATATCTAGGCTCTGTAGCAGGGCTTTGGCTTAAGGTCTGTCAGTCTCCGTGGTGGCCGGCACAGGTAAGAGCTGTGAGTCAGTAGGGCTGGGGCAGGGCAGGTAAGTCATATGATGAGATACGTTTAATTAACTAAAAAAAGTAAAACCACTTACTTTGCACTCACCGCATCGCAGATAGTGGGATGCGGCGAGCGCAAGGCAAGGGTTTTTCTTCTCTTTTTTTTATTTAACTTATCCCGTCATATGTCGACTAACCACCCCGCCCCTGCCCCGCCCCACCGCTGTCACCTGTGCCGGCCATGACTTGTCAGTCACCAGGTAAAGTCCCATAGCGAGGTGTTGTTCTTGAGCACTACCATCTCTGGCTTGTCCAAGTTCAACTTGAGGCAAATGGATTTCTACATCTGTCAGGTATCTGGTGAACGTGTTCCTGGTGTTGGGTGTTTTGTGAGAGAGGGACAGTATCAGTTGCGTGTCTTTGGCATGAGTGAGAACGTTTATGTTGTGAGCTCATATGACGTCGGCCAGTGGGTGATTGCGTTGACTTCCTTTGTCACTAAGAGACTTCTAATGCAGGCAATGGGGTCTGGATGTGGGGTAACTTGTGGTATTTGGTTGTGATTTTGCTGCAGAAGAAGCTCGATGGGTAATTGCATAAATCTTATGATGGGTTGATGTTTCTAGTGACATCTGTTGGTGTGGTGAAGTCTTTTCCAATTGCGAAGATTTCTTTACTGCTGCTTGAGCTGCTAGTCGTTTGACTATGGCCTTCCTGTGGGAATCTGATTGGCATCTTATTCAATTCCCTGGGGAAGTTCTGGACTGAGTTTCTTCCTCTATGGTTATGCACTCTAAGTTAGTTTAGATGTGTTCCTCCGAACCCACTCTCTTACATTTCAGATGATGCAGGACTATTTAGTAGCTCCTATTTTCTAAACATCTAAATGGAGTCAATGGGAAAATTGGCAGAAATTGTCAAAAAGTGTTAGAAAGAGACTCAGGACTAGACATCTGTTTACTTTTTTGAAAATCAAACTTTGTAAAACTGAGTTTCTTCTTTTTCTCTTTTTTTCTCCTCATAGGCTTCTGGACTGGCTTTGTGCTCTTTTTCTTTTTGGTATCTCTTCATCCTCACTATTTTTTATGATTGCAACCTTAAATTCAAACCACATATTTCTGTCCTGTTTATGTCTTTTCTTTTGGAGGTGTCTTTCCAGAAAAAGAGTAAACATTTTGTAGCATTTGCTGATTTTTAGTTAACCGGCCAGCCCACTGGGGCAACGGCCAAGATGGTGGCCACCCGGCCAGTGAGCGGCCTTGTGAGGGCTTCCGGTGCACCCATGGAGAAATACTCCCTGCGCGGTCCCACTGCCTCTGGGGACCGTGCAGCACATCAATAGAAGGGTCACCCTCTGGAGCACCCTGACAGCATGAATGCTCCCCTTCAGGGGAGAATCTCCTGCGCGACTGCACGGCCTGTGAACATCCCTGTGAGGGCTCCCGGTGTGGAGCGGACGCCCCCCTGTACCGGGGGATAAACAAGAGGCCCACCTAAATTCCCTGGTGTTCCCAGGAGGATCCCTACTGCCGGACATGCACCTTGCACTTATTGGGCAGCCCTTGGTGCCACCCGAAGGGACAGCACCGGTCGAGAATGCGCCCCATGTGATTCCTGGAACTGTTGGGAGTTCTCTGAGACGCGGTCCAGTGAGGAAGCCTTTATTTTTGTTTTTTAAAGAGTTTTATATACCATGAACTAGACCCACGACATCGGGTATCAGAGCGCTTTACATGAGCATCAGTTTCGTTACAGAAGGACGCATACATTTTTTGTTAGGCACTAGGAGATTAAGTGATTTGTCCAGAATCACAGCATATTGTGTGTCCTTGCCGAGACTCAAACCCGGTTCCCCAGCTTCGAGGTCGAGCGCTCTAGCCGTAAGGCTACATCCTCTCTCCAAATTAAATTGCACTCTTTTTCTTTTTAACAGGATTGCCACTACCCATGCGTAGAAGGAGTATGATGATGCAGTGTGGTGTGTAGCCCATTTAGTCACAAAGGTCAGTTCGGTAGATTTGGTGAGGTGCGTCTCCTGCACTTATTTGGGGCCTATCAAGATATGGCAGTTCCTGATGCATCTTCTGAATGTTGTCGAGTCCTCTGACATTCCAAGTCAAGAGCCACAAAGGGAAACTACTCATAACATTGCTCCATGGTGGAGTTTTTCTGATAGGGTGTGAAGTGCAACCGATAAAGGCAGTTTCTTGCTGACTAATGCACTCCAAGCGATGAACAATCTATGACCCTGTCTATGCAATGAAATATCAAAACAATATCCAACACCTTTTTCATGGCTTCCCCCCACACTGGAGGCCCAATCCCACCAGGACATGCATCCTATGTTTCCCCTACTTAAATCCCATACTGCCAGACTTCATGCAAAGAGATGGGGTTAGCTGCTGTAAATCTTCATGAAGAGAATAATCACTTTGATTGTACCATGAGAGCCGGCTCCTACCCTTCCTATATAACACAACGGGGTTGGAGGAAAGCTACTGGGAGCTCACCACTATGTTATTTACTTGCTGAATTGTGTTGCCCCACGTATGATAGTAGGGGCTTAGTCAAGCTGCAAAAGGTTATTTAGGCGCATGCTGATATGATGTCTGGAAGAACTGAGTGCTGCACTTGCAGGGTAAGATAAGATAACATTTGTAAAGAGCAGACGGTTGTCCAGAAGGTTGTCTGGCACTGGCAGCAAGAACTGCAGTGGTTAAAAACAGAAAACAGACCTCTACTACCTGGCCACGAGGCTCATTGTGATCCATGACTGGTTCGCGGGCGGCTGGTCCGGGTGGAACTCAGGTCAATGGACTTCACGCAGATCCAAGCCTACTTGTATGGGACCCCCGTGCCACAGGCTCTTCCTCCCGTCACAAGAACGGTGCTTATGGCCTGGCGAGCAGCATTACGCCACGCGAAGTGGGACCGGAAACTCACCAGGCAGACGCCTCTTTGGAATGGGGCTTGGCTGGAAGAGGTCTCTTCTCTCCAAGACTTCCGTCGATGGGACCACATCGGGATCTCGCTATTGGGAGACGTCTAGGTGGGGGACCACATCAGATAGTTTGCAGACTTACAACAACGCTACTCCCTCTATTCCTCCCAATTTTATAAATACTTACAATTAAGGCATGCCCTCCAAGTACACATTCCGTCTCCCACCTCCATCCCGGAATTCAGTCCCCTGGAGGCCTAAGTGATGATGGGGAACCTGGGCAGAGGAGGGGTGGCGCGGATCTATTGCTCCTTAGTGAACAATGGCCCCGCATCCCTAGACCTACTACGTGCCCGCTGGGAGGGGTGGCTGGGTCCCCTGGAGGACGTGGACTGGAGGGACGCCCTTATGGCCCCCAAGACCTTGACGACCTCCTCCAGGCTGCGTCTAGTCCAACTCTATTACCTCCATACAGCATATCTTACCCCAGCAGGCCTATACAGCACCCGCATGCGGCCCTCCCCATCCTGTACGCGCTGCAGCCACGCTCCAGCAGATTTTTACCACATGATTTGGCAGTGTCCCGTCCTTGCTCTATTCTGGGCGGGGGTGGAACTTGAGCTTACGCAGACCTTAGGGTAGGAGGTTCCCCACGACCCGCTACGCCTGATCCTGGGGGTGTTTGAAGGCCTTGATGGCTCCTGGGCCCGATAAGCGCTTCCTGGGAACGGCGGTGGTGGTGGTGCAGAGCGATATAGCAGCACTCTGGTCCCAGTCCAAGCCACCTACTATGTGGAAATGGAGACGGGGAGTGGATTGGTGTGGAACTCAAGAGGAGCCCTTCTTTGAGGCCCAGGGTTGCCCCAAACCTTTTGGCAAAATATGGAGCAAATGGTTCAACTTAATGCCCGTTTGAGGGGTACAAGTGTGTTATGTACATGAACGTTAGTAAGCAAGTGTTTTACTCATCCCACAAGTGCATTACAAGTCTATGTCGTCTTCTCTCTTTATCTAAATAATGTGTCTGATTTGCTACCGCTATATCTTTGTTCTTTAAAAACCAAAAAACTTGATTATCAAAACAAAAAAAAAACAGAGGTAAGAGTAAGAAACCAGAACTAGTAAGGATGAGAAAAAGGTAGGTTTTTAACTGTTTCGTAAAAGTGACCAAGTTTGTCTGAAATTGGAGGTGATGTAGCATTTGGTCTGCCCTGGACTCTGGCAGCTATATGTGATCCTGGACGTCATTGATGACCAGATCACTACCCTCATAGTGAGTACGTCCCTGATTGCGGTGGCCTAGGCCCCTGAGGGTCATCGTAGGGGTGCATTGACTGTTGGCGACACAAGGTGAATGGAAGTGTTTATGGGGGCCCTTTTGTGGATTTGCAGCATTACTGCTGATTGAGTTGCCCCCCACCTAAACTCAGGCCTTGGCTGAGGGCATGACGCATGGGCCCAGTGAAATTGGAGCTGCACGGGAGTTTGCAGCACAGCTGACTTTAATACACCCACACCTACGAAAATGGCAAATTCCCCCCTGGCTGCTTTGGATGGCCGATGCAACGCTGTGTGGCACCAGCTTTGGGAACTGTAGGGAGACCATTTGTAGTACCGCTCTCCACCTCTGACTCCCCCACCCCTTGAGTTGTGCACTGTACCTCTTGGCACCCAATGACTGGCATGCTAGCTGACTGCCTGACCATATTCTGTTGATGGCTGCAAGTTCTTTGGACCCTACCTGTCTTGGGTATGCTTGAGAGCCCCTATTGCCTGGGTACACTTGAGACCCAGCTGAGAGGGGACAAATGGTGGCACCAGTAGCACATTTGGGCGCTATGATGTCCAGGGGCCTTCTTCCTACAGCGCCCCCCAGGCCGTGATGGACCAAGGCTTAGTCATTGGACACTTATCCTGACTCCCTACATCAGTCGGTGATCCCATCCATCCAGCACACACTTTCCTTTATGTTTAACCTGACCGGCGAGGGTCCCTGACACCCTAAAGACAATACTAGCTCATCTACGGGCTCAGAGTATCGAACTTTAGCAAGCCCCCCGCACCCTAACTCTTCCTCCCCCTCACGAGTCAACATAATGGGGAAAGACAGATCACATGGGGGAGTGCAGGGACCCACTGGCATACAGTTACTGGCTGCTATAATGGCATCCATTATAGCGGTGCAGACCAAGATAGACTGGATGTTGGACTCCTGAGAGTTCGCCTAAGCATGATAGGGAATAGTCTCACCACGGAGCAAAATGTGTCCGAACTGCAGTGAGAGGTCTCTTCTTTGAAGACTGCTCTGACTGATCTCTCAGCCAAAACCGCAGGCTCCAAGTGCAAAGCCAAGGTTACGGAGGGATGCTCCAAGATCTGCAACCTTCACTTTGTTAGATTTCAAACACCAAACGCCTGAACTCTTCCTTGAACACTGGATTGACAACACTTTCCAGGAACTTCTGCCTTGTCTTCCTTGTTTGTAACTGAAAGAGCTCGCCATGCCGTTGCTCCGATTGCACCAGTGGGGACCCCGCCACACACTATTGTTGCCAAAAATCCTCAACTGCAGGGACAGGCACACAAATCTCTGGGATGTCCGGCAGACCAGAGATCCTACATTTGTGGACCATGTTATCCGTATCTTTCCGGACTATACCCAACTGGTGCAGCAGATGTAAATGTCCTTCAGGGTAAAACAAAAACGGAAGGCAATGGGTCTCTGTTACATGCTTCTCTACCTGGCCAAGTTGAGGGTGCTTCACACGTTTCTTCACCACTCTGGAGGGACTGGCTGGATTTGCACGGAGAAGGTCAGAATCTGGCCCTGCCTCTTGCACCGCAGGAAACTGGACTTTGGATGCCTACGACACACAACCAGCAAGAAGACGCAGATGACAAGGGTGGCTAGCCTCCCGGTCTTCCCAGTATGTGGTAGTCCTTTGCGATGGTACTCTGGACTTTGTATGTCAAAGATCAGAACATGAGGAGGTGAGGGCGCTCATGGATGTGGTGACTGCCTCCAACTAAGAAGATAGTGGAGCTGATGTAGTGGAGGAGACTCCGGCAATGGGGGAGTTCTGAGGCAGCTCTGCCACTGGCGGATAATTCGGAGAGGACTGCTGCGATGGCGCTGTTAAGGTAGCCCTAGCGCTGTGGGACAGGAACTGTGGCCCTGGACATACAGCCTATGCTTTGGACTGTCTCACTGTACTGGTAACGTGTTGCTGGTTGTGAGCGAGAGATGGGTGTGAGATACCTGGGCACAGCCACCCCCCTCACCATAGTTTCGATAGTTGACATTGGAGAGTGTACGTTTTGAGTGTTAGGTAACACACGTTGCTTTTGGAGCTGTGCTGAGGTTGCCCTTGCCTCTGTGCACTAGGTGTGAGTGTTAGCAACCAGGTGTGGTGGTGTGCTGTCAGGAGTTGTGGCAGCTGGCACCGGGTGCACCCCCCCCCACAGTTCTATTACTTGGCAGATTGTGTGGGGCATTGAGTGCGTTAAGTGGGTGATTGGTGACAAATTTGATTGATTGTTTCATTTCTTTGCATTTGACTCCTTTCTGCTTTTTTCCTGTCTCTTTCCACCTTTTCAGGGTTGAAGTTGACTGTGAGTTGAATCGTTAACAGGGTGAATTCCAGGGGTGCCACCATGATTGAGGAGGCATGCGTTGTTGTTCTTTATTTACCCTGTGAGTGGGGGGGTTGCTCTTGGTTTACTTGATATTTGGCAGCATCGATGATATGGTTGCAGGGTTATGATGGCCTCGGGAGTAAGGGGTGTCGGTGGGGCTATGAGGCAGGATGATGGCGCACTTTAAATTTGTAACATGAAATATTCATGGGCTCAACTCCTATGTGAAAAGATACAGTATATAGACATATCTTTGCAGGCATGGTGTGCATATAGTGATGTTGTAGGAGACACATTTAATTGAGAGTGAGGTCCACAAGATACACAAGAAATGTAGGGGACAATTACATTCTTCCCCATAATCCAACAATGCCTGTGGGGTGGTGACGTAAGTGGGGGCCACCCTACCCAGGTGCCCTAAGGGGTTTGTGGCTTTAAGGCAGACATAAAGGGAGCTACCTTCTTGTGTTGATGGTGGATTCCACCTGTTGTTGGTAAGGGAATTGATCCTGTACATTGATGTTCCTCTGTTGTGGGCCGGAGACTTCAACCGCATGCTTGATAGGCACTTAGACCCCCACCCGCAACCACTGTGTACTAATCCACCCTGTGTGCGTTGATGTGGCACTTACACTACATAGATGTTTGGTGTTTGACCCACCCTGAGGAGCTGGAATTCACATGCTATGTCCCCACGCATGCGACCTATAGACAGATTCTTGGTGTCTTGCAGTGTGGCGGCTGCCATATTGCAGATCCAAGTCCTGGGTAGATTCCTATTGGATCATGCGCTGTTGCTGCTGGACTGGGCTGTGGGCGGCACAAGACCACGGGTCCCGCTTTGGGGTCCCCAGCTGGAGACCATGGGTGACATGCAAGAAGAGCTCCGAGAGGTAACTACAGGGTACTTTGATACTACTTGGTTGTCCACGGCTCAGAGAGGACTGGAGTGGGACACCCTGAAGCTTGTGAAGCATGGGGACTGCTTATCCAGGGTTGATGGTGTAAGATGGCACCTTGAACAGGAGTTGAGTGAGGTGGAAGGGGTTTCAATGGACCTTCAACGTGCTATGCCTTTGGTCGGGGAGCATTAGGACTCCTTGTTGGCAGCGCTGCGTCTGGTTGGAGATATCTGGGACAGGCTGGACTGCCTGACTAGGCACTATTACCGGCAGCTGCTACATCGGGAAGAGGATAAGTCAGGTATATTTACTGGCCTGGCTGCTGAAGAGGGAACGTCCACCCCGATCATACTCTCACTGCCTTTGCGGTTTGGTGGTGAGTACACAGTTTGGCATTATATCACTTTTATGGGACCACCTGACAACTGTTTACGATGTAGGTCCCTGGAATCCCCCGGATGTGATGAGCAGGTTCCTGGATGATTTGGTCCCCCTGCACATCACAGAGGCACAAGGACAGGGTGGAGGAATTGCAGGAGGCAGCCAGTGCCATCAGACATTTGCTGGCCTCTTACTGCTGCGTCTGCTGGAGACTCTTCAAGAATCTGGACACAATGATTCACCGCCGCGACAATGCTGCCAAAGCCTGGTAAAAATCTGATGGGCCCCAGTTCCTACCATCTGCTATCCATGCTGAGAGTTGACTCAAAGGTCCTGGCAATGACCCTGGTGATGTGCGTCGGGTGAGTGGTAGCCAATCTGGTCCACAATGACCAGTGTTGCTTTATGTCCAGTAGGGGGACACAGATGAACCTGGGGAGGCTGTCCCATGTGCTCCACTCCGTGGCTGGCACATACCTAAGGGCCGCAGTGGTGGCATTTGACATTGAAAAAGCCTTTGATACCTTCGGATGAGATTATCTTTGGCGGTGCTGTGGTGAATGGGACTGGGTCCAGTGTTCCTTTCATGGATTTGGCTGTTATACACTCAACTTTTGGCACTAGTGCGAAATGGAAACATGGTCTCTGAATGTGTGCCTATAGAGAGAGATAGAAAGTATGGATGCCCCCTTGTCCCCACCCCTCTTCACCTTGACAATGGAGTCTGGCAATTAGGTTATGTCGCAACATGGCTCAGTGGTGAATTGTAGTGTGGGGATGCATACATGTAATCTCCCTCTATGCAAATGTTTTGGTAGTATACATCAGTCACCCAGCACTATTGGTGAATGCATTATTGGAGATAATGACTGCATTTGGAGAGGTCTCTAGTTTGTGTGTTAACCACCAGAAGTCAGTACGGTTTTGTCTGGCTGGCCTGGTTGGGGTAGGTGCTGCTGCCCTCCCTGCAACGCGGCGCCTTAGGGAGTGCTTTCAATTCCTCTACCTGGGTATACAGGTGGCCCACTCTGCCAAAGCCAATTACAATCTAAATATGGGTGGGGTTCTCACTCATCTGGAAGCCTCTGTTTGTGAAATTGCCTTCCCCTTTCCATCATGGGTAGAGTGGCGTTAAGCAGGATGGTTTTGCTCTTGTGCTGCCACTATGTCCTGCAAAATTCCCTCTGCCTCATGCCGCTAGCTACCTTTGCCACGTTGAAAGCCTTCTGAAAGCCCTGGTGTGAGCCGGTAAGCAGAGCAGGGTTAAGTCAGAGATGCTAAAACCAGGCGTGCAAATGTATTATTTTGCTGGACTGCTGCAGTACACTGTGCAGTGGTGTGCCAGTGCCTCAAAGGGTGAGAAGGCGCTGCTGGCGGGGAGGGGGAAGGGTTTGATGAGAGGGTCGAGGGAGCCAACTGACTCCCTGTTTATCATCCGCCAGGTCACTGAGGTCTTTGAGCAAGCAGTTACTCTTGTGCTTTGTAGGGCCCGAATGCACGATTGTTGCCCTTTAATGGCTACCATTTTTTTGGCAGATACAATCCGTGATGGGTCTAACGCAGTGGTCCAATAGGGTATGCTCCACGGCGTGGGACTTATACCTCAGTGGCACCTTCCTCCCATTGGAGGAGGCGCGGGAATGCTTTCAACTACAACCTGGCCATTTCCTACAATATGCGAAGATCTGACGCACAGAACGTGAGGTCTGGGTCAATTTCACAGCAGAAGTGCAGGACCCAGGCTCCTCCAGAGGGCTGATCTCCCAAATATACAAAGCCCTGAATGCTGATCGCAGGGTTGATGTGATGGGAGCTCGCAGCAGGTGATTGGCCGACCTAACTGAGTCCCTCACAGAAGGTGAGCGTAGACAGGCTTTCGCACAAGTCTCAGAGGTTTGCCAACAATGCCACTTCAAGCTCACCCAATTTTTCTATCTGCACTGCTCCTACCTAATGCCTCAACGACTGCATAGATTTAGTGCAGCCCAATCTTCTGCTTGCCCCCGCTGTAGGTTGGAGCCAGCAATGTTCCTCCACATGACTTGGGGTTGCGCTGAACTGCTGAATTACTGTGACAGAATACTGCATGAACTGCGGGAGATCACACTGGTCCAGATAGAGATGTTGATGAAACACTGCTTGCTGGGTGTGCTGCTGACCCCGAAACGAGAGGCATGGATGCAACACAGGATAAGCCCATTAGGATTGGTGCTAGCTACATGGTGCCTCACTATCCACTGGACACGTCCCAATGCCCCCACGTTGGGCAGATGGCAGGCAGACTTACTCAAGTGTGGAGTGGCTGAGGAGCAGCGGTTCGGTTAAGACTGGTCCACACAGATGAGAATGTGAAGAGGGACTTGGAGCTATGGGGTGATATGTTGGAGAATCTAGTGGCCGAGGAGCCATGTCTGGCCACACCTTCTGATCACTTGATGGTTGTAGACTTGGCTGCGACCGTGTAGGCTGGGGTCCCAGACTCCTGGATGATGTGTGCGTGCCAACACTTTTGTGGAAGGGATTAAGTAGGGCTCTCAATATTCTTGGGCCCTTCTTTCTTCGCCTCCCATGCCCCGCACCCTGCGCATGGGGGAGGCTTTGGCCCCACCATTTTCTCCCTGGCTCTTTGCCTCTACTCCCTTCTCGCAGACAGCGGTCCCAGTGAGGATGAACGTACACTGGATAGCTGCTGCCGCTTTTGTTAGTTGTTTTTTTTTCTCAATTTCTTTGTGTTTCCCATGATCAATACCTTAACTGTGCTAAGGAAGAATAATCTCAAACTGCTCTGCAAATACGCAGTTCTATGGTTTAGGTTCGATACATGTGGTTGCGTGTCAACCCAGGAGTAACTGATGTGGGGGATGTCCTTGGCCCCATTGGGGGATCATTGTTTCACTGGTTCTCTTTTGACTGACGGCTGTACTGGATTGTACTACTATGTTTTCTGTGACACCGACGGATATGCTATACTGTTATACCATGTACTATGCGACGGCGAAATAAAAACAAGTTTAGAAGAGAAAAAAAACCAGCCAGCCCCCCTACGGTTTTATCCTGTATGAACTCCAGAAACGCGATTGTGGTCGGCCTTCCTTCTTGATCATTGGCTGCCCCTTAGATCCCTTTCGTATTCTGCAACATGTCTTATCCTTGGAAATGGAACAGTTGGAAGCACCAGACCCACACTCAGTCACCTATACTGGTTCACTTCCCTTTGATACAGCTTCATTATGCTGGACCTTGAATGGCCCACTTTTTTCCTGAGAAGTTGCCAGTCTTAGGTGTCAGAAACCCACCAGCAGCATTAAAGTAGGGATATCAAATCAAATCAAATCAAAGGAAATTTATATAGCGCAACATATCACTCAGAAGAGTCTCATGGCGCTGCAGACTATATATACCTTTACTGTCAGACAATGTTTTCTACTTAAGTTCTATGAAGTGACATCTTAGGCTTTGAATGCTATTCTAGATTATATTTGTCTCTGTTAATCCTTTATAAACTTCTGTAACGTGTGGTAATTTACTACTTTAACTGTTTGCGGATCTCATGTCATCAATATGACAGTTCGTTGATGGGTACATTGTCCTATTTTTGTTCTCATTAGGTTTTGGTGATGGGGCTCAAGTTACTTTTGTGAGACTAGAACCAACCTGTGCTCTTTGATACATCTACTTTGCAGAAATAACATTTTTATTGCTGGTTTATGGCTTTGTATGTTTAGGAAATGCCTGCTGTAAGGATGCTCTAGCTTGGTATAATCTGATATTTGATTTACAGATTTTATTTTTTATCACACAATATAAACATGCACATGTATAGGCTTTCTTAAAGATGCAATAAAGATTTTGGCCCTTTGTAAGAAGTATATACTATGGAATATTATGCTGTGTATGTCTTTGACGTTCACCATTTACAATGTCAACTTTATTTTCTGATTCCCTTGCATAACCCTTTTCTTTGAAGGTGAAGCTTAACTCTGCTAATGGAATCTGTTCAGGAAAGAGACCCCCCTGCCAGGGTCTATATTGTTACAGCTCAAGATGTTGCCTCATTATGAGAATTTCTCGGGCCGCGGGGGCAACAAAGTCACGCATCTATTAACAAACACTTCCTCTAACAAAAGCCGGACTGATTGCCTTTGTCAGTACTTGTCTGGCATTCTCCTCTCTCTCTCTCTCTCTCTCTCTCTCTCTCTCTCTCTCTCTCTCTCTCTATATATATATATATATATATATATATATATTCACTGAAAAAACCATAGGTTTCACACATGTTATAGTTAGGTGGACATTTCACTCGTGAAAAACCATTGAAATTCCCCTGTTATAGTTAGGGCAGGCAACTATAACTCACGCGACCGCAATCCTCTGCTGATGACGTCAGATATTACATCACAGTATTTAGACACTTATTTACCCATGTCTTCTTCCATTAATTTTTAGCTATACATATATTACAAATATTTTTTTTTGCAGAAAGACACATATGTCATCAGTGATGTAATATCTGACGTCATCAGCAGAGGATTGCGGTCGCGTGAGTTATAGTTGCCTGCACTAACTATAACGGGGGAATTTCAATGGTTTTTCACGAGTGAAATGTCCAGCTAACTATAACATGTGTGAAACCTATGGTTTTTTCAGTGAATTTGCAAGGTTTTTTAAATGCTAATTCCTAACTATAACGTGTGTGAAACCTATGGTTTTTTCAGTGAATTTGTACGGTTTTTTAAATGCTAAGTTATGTATTTTTTTTAAGGTTTTTCACCGTGCGCGTACCGTAGGGTCAAACTAGACCACTAGGTACCTCCAGTAAGCGCCACAGAGCTGCGTTGCAGCGAGGTGTAAAAAGGGGCTTGGCCTCAGAACACCTGTCTGCAGCTCCCTGGCGCATACTGGAGATGCCTGTTGGGGGCGCGTTTGCAGAGTGCTGCACGGAGGGGGCATGGCCTCCGGCACGATGCCAGTCTTTTATTTATTTTAATTTTTTAAGAAGGGGGGCTGTGTGGTTCCCCTTCTTATTTTAATTTATTGGCCCTGATGACCCCATCCCCCAGGGCCTGTCTCCTAATTATATTTTTTTGACCCCAATCCCGGCCGGCCACTGTTTTTTATTATTTTAAAAAAATATATATTTATAGACACACCTAGGACATGCTGGACAAACCGTACGTACCTATCACCATGACGATTTGCGTGATATTCATTAAAAGGCGACTATGCATGCAATGAATCCACGTGGAATGTATTTACACCACTAGTGAAGCTCTGACATGTCTGATGCCCTACCGTGCCTAATCCCGGTAGACACCCTTGTCGTTTATTTATACAAACATGGGTAGCTATTGACGGGCACATTTAATACACATGCACACCAAGCCATTCAAAGGGGATTCGACAAAAATTAGACTAAAACTATACAAGAAAACCCCCTCACGGTTAATAAAACACACATCCACTGCCGGATGTGTAATACTTTTTATTTTACTCTCTGGAAAGGGGACGAACATCCCTTGAGAGTCACAGCGCGCTCCTGACAGAGCCCAATGCTGTGTTACACCCACCATTGCCTGCCGAGTGCCACACACCTCTGTGTTGTATTCCACTAGCTAGTGCATATGTTATGACACTCTCTAGCCCATGTGCACTGTAACACCACCCCGTGAATATGTCATGCCACACTTGTCTTCGCACAGGTTATATTGCCCCATCTAACGTGCCTTCCTCGATGCCTATGTTATAACGCACAGTGCTATGCCATACATATTACAATCTGGGATCCATATCTTTGTCACAGTGCATATGCAACGTTACACTCCCCAGCACATATTTTATATTACAACTTTAGAGACTAGTTAGGTTACACAACACTGCCCTGTGCATATTACACTCCAAGGCGCATATCGCATAGCACGCGCTAGTTCCTGTGCTATCTCGCGCTCTCCAATGAATCTGTCATTGCGCACAATGTATTGCATATTATATTTCACGCCCGGTTCATCTTATATCACACTTTTTGGTGCATAGTTTATACCATACACTATATCTAGTTTTCATTTTCAATCGTGCTCTCAGGACTATGTTCTATATAACACTGTGTTCACCTACCCTTTTCACGGGCATTACATTTTGCGATAGGGGGTGGAGGGTCAGGGGGTGTTTCTGCCAAGTGAGCCCGGAGTGACAGTCACAAACGTCCTCTTCTTCCTGAATAAAAGTGAGATTATGCTGCATACTTGTTCATATTTTAAGTAGTTCGCACAGACACAATGTTTTAAAAACAATAAAGTTCCTAATACCGCCTTCTCTGAACAGTTAGCTTGCTGCCCCATCCCCCTCCTCCCTATCCTCTGTTGTGTGAATCCATGGACTAGCCTCCTCCCTCCTGCCATGCATGGTCCGATGTGCTGCCACTGCCCTCAATTTAGTATGATGTACCAGTCCACTCCTCCTGCCCTCCATTGCCCAATTCTATGCCCCATCATTGACCTCCTGCTTAAACTCTGTGCTTAGCTTGCTGCCCCTATTCTCCTTCCCCCTGCCCTCCGATGTCTTTGTGCATGCCCCTGCTCCATCCTTTTTGCCCACCATGTCCCATTGACCTGCCACTCCTATCTACTCTGAGTGTTCTGTTGAGCTGCCACTCCCCTCCCACCTGCCTAGCATTGTCAGATGACTGTAACCTGTCCCTGCCACCTCCACCCTGCCTGTCCACATGCCATGCCCATATCCTCTTCCTCCTGTCCTACATGGTCCATTGTACTGCCACACCCTTCTGCCCTCCCTGGTCTGTTGTGCTGCAACTGCTCCTCCTGCCTGCCCCGTGTGGTCTGTTGTGAGGCCCCTTCCCCTGAACTTTCTTGTCTGTGCACCGGTCCTGACCGTCCCTTCTATCCTCCATCGTCCTTTGTGCATGCCCCTGCACCCTCCTTCTTGCCCATCATAGCCATTGTGCTGCCACTAACCCTCCCACTTGCCATGCATGGTCTTCTGTGCTGCCATGGCCCCTCCCACCTTCCCTGTGTGGTCATTTAGCTGCCCCTGACCCCCTCCCACCTTCCCTCCATGGTCTGTGTGTATGCCATCACAGTCTCACTGTTGCTCTTCATGGTGTGTCTTGCTTCTAGTGCCCATCCTGCCTGACCTCCATGGCTATCTTGCTGCTCCTGCCCTGCCCCCTTGCCCCCAGCCCTCTGTTTACATGTGCAGACCCCTACTCCCTCACTCCTGGCTTGTCTGTTCCATTGTAATGCCCCTGATCCGTCCCTCCTGCCCTTTATGGTCTGTTATGCTGCAGCTTTCTCTCCTGTCTGTCCATTATGGTCAGCTAGCTACCATTGCCTCTTGCCCCTCTGTTCTCTGTTGTCCATGTGCATGGTCCTGTCCCCTCCCTCTTGCTTTCTATGGATTGTTGTGCTGCACTCCCGTCCTGCCTGCCCTTTGTGGTGTATTGTGCTGCTGCAAACCCTGATGCCTGCCCTCCAGGGTCAGTTTGGTGCACCTCTCCATGTCCCTCCTGTCCTCTGTTATCCAAGTCCATGTCCCTATCCCATTTCCTTCCATGATCCAATGTACCATACTTGCGAACATTTTGAACTTGGTAAGAGGGAGATTTTGAAAAAAAACTGGGGTATTGATTTTCCCCTTTGAGTTACATTGAAAAAGAGGAGATTGTAGACAGGAGACAGATCAAATAAAGCCCATTTGAGCTTAAAAACATTGGACGTTTCCTGGCTGAATCGGGTCTGATGGCATGTATGGTTGTACTACCATTGCCTCTTCCTTCTGCCCACAATGGTCTATTACATTGCCACAGCCTCTCTTGCAAGTCCTGTATTGTTGGTGTGTTGCCCCTGCCCCCCTTTCCACTGCCCTCCATAGTCTGTTGTGCTTCCACGGCCCTTCCTGCCTGCTCAGTTTGGTTAAATTGTTGTCTTTGCACCCTCCTACCTGCCTTCAATTTTCAGAGTCCGTGCCCCTGGCCTCTGCCTCTCAACAGTATCCTAATGAACAACTAGATTGCTAACATTCTATATTTATTACAAAAGTGTGGAACGCCTGACATCATCTTGATGTAATCAAAACTGTAATACCTAGAGCATTTCCATTAGAAATTACATATATGAGAGGGTCTTATTGGCATCAAAATTATGGTTAGTGCTCTAAAAGACTAAAATAAGGAAATATTTTCTGAGTTTTCAAATAGCGACAAAGCACTTTTAAATTATTTGTTATCTTTATGTTTTTTTATCCAGTTGACCACTTGATTAAATGTTGCACTTAGGGGAGAGGATGTGGTGTTACTTCCAGAACTGCAGACTTTGCAACTGGGGAACAAGGTTGAAGTTTCTGCTTCAGCTCGACATTCTGTGAATCTGGTCAAATCACTTAGTCTCCCCATGTCTACAACCAAAATGAATTTGTTCTTGTGAGATGTAACCAATGCTCATGTAAAGCACTCCAATACCTGACAAGTCTGCACTATATAACACTGCAAAAACACAAAATAATAAGTGTTTTGCACACTTCTGTCATTGGGCTATATTTGGGCTACATCTGGGTGATTTTGGGCTACATTTGGGCTCTTTTGTCTCCGGTGGCCATCTTGGGAGATTCATTTGTTATGAAGTTTCCTAATTTCCTCATGTACTGCAGTCTCCTCAGTAGGAAATGCTTTCAGTTTTTTACTTTGATTCCATCATGAAGGTATTCAGATATGTCACACATTTGCCATAAATTCTGAATGTTAGCACTCTAGTTGCTCATTAGATCACTGTAGTAAAACTACTGTTCACCATGGAAGTCTGCTCCTGGTATTAAAAGTGCATGTTTCAGTCTGCATGTCAGAATTTTTTAATGAAATAGAAGAGGATTTGAGAAGTCACTCAAAATGTGCCCTCATTTTCTTTCTTCAGCATTAATCATAATTTCTATGGCAAAATGAACACCCTCATTGTGTTCCTTTTTAAATTAAATGTTTTAAGTGTTACCAGTTTATTCCAATCAAGATGGCTTCAGGTGTGCCATACTTTAGTCATAATGAAGACAGTAAGCGCTCTAGTTGTTTTTCAGAACATTCTGGGACATTCTGTCATTGGGCTATACTTGGGCTACATCTGGGTGATATTTGGGCTACATTTGGGCTCTTTTGTCTCTGGTGGCCATCTTGGGAGACTTATTTGTTATGAAGTTTCCTAATTTCCTCATTTACTGCAGTCTCCTCAGTAGGAAATACTTTCAGTTTTTTACTTTGATTCCATCAAGAAGGCATTCAGATGTGTCACACATTTGCCATAAATTCAGAATGTTAGCACTCTTTTTGCTCATTAGATCACTGTAGTAAAGCTACTGCTCACCAGGGAAAACTGCTGCTGGTATTGAAAGTGCATGTTTCAGTCTGCATGTCAGAATTTTTTAATGAAATAGAAGAGGATTTGAGAAGTCACTCAAAATGTGCCCTAATTTTTCTTTCTGCAGCACTAATCATACTTTTTATGGAAAAATGAACCCCCTCATTTTGTTCCTTTTTAAATTAAATGTTTTAAGAGTTACCACTTTAATCCAAGCAAGATGGCTTCAGGTGTGCCATACGTTTATCATAAGTAGGACTGTTAGCGCTCTAGTAGTTCTTTGGAACACTCTGGGAAGCTGCAGTAGAACACAAAGGAATCAACTGACAGTCTCTGCCCTTGTTGGATGTACATGTTTTACTGAGAATGTCAGACTTCATTCTCACATGACTGAGAAAGATAATGTGAATTTACAGAAAATAAGCTCTCAGTTTAGCTTATAGATCACCTTCCAAACCTCTGTGGTAAAAGCATGAGAAAATATTTTTCTCTCAATCATGATATCCCAGCAGAAGGCTTTTTCACATGGTGAAATCACCTTAGAACATACCTCAATTCCTAAAATGAGTATGGTACCATCAACAAATGATTTATAATGTAACTAAAGTCTTAAAACCTTCTATTAACTGCAATGCTTTTTAATGAGGTGCTATCATGTATATTGGTCCCAAGATGGCTGCCAACACTTCTTGGATGAAGTGCTGACAGCCAATCAGATCTCAGGATGAGATGTGTGGTTAGGCTCCGCCCACATATATATATGCTTTTAAATGCTATTTTCTCAGGAAATACTGAACAGATTTACACCAGACCTGCAAAAGGCACTTCCTTGACCTTATGGCTACCTCTCTGCCAAATTTCAAGTAATTCTGTTCAGCCGTTCGGGCTGTAGCTGTGTCTAAAGGTCCTATGGAAAAATGCATGGGGAAGACGTGTTTTGGGACCCCCCTTTTTTCTCGGCCCCTGCTTGACGAATCACCCCGAGACTTTCAGGGTAGGAGCTGAACGGAGCGCCCCATTAATTTTGAAAATTTCGCGAGGATTCGTGAACCAGCGCCAAAGTTATTCAAAATAGAATTTTGAGATTTCCTATGGAAACTAGGTTGTAACTATAACTATCTACTGGCGACCGCCAGTAGATAATATATATATGTGTAAAACTTCTGTAACACAAAATAACGCTCTGTACTGCTTTATTGCTGAACTTTCCGTTTGCCTTCTCCTCTAGGAGTTGTCCTTGATTTATTTTACTGTAAAACTTTACCTTGTACTTCACTCATTTTTCTCTCACGGTTTGGGTTGCATTTATTTAAGTGTTTTGATGACTGGCTTTCAAGTGAGATCCGAGGAAGATTGTAAACACTGTGTGCATTATGTTGTATTGGTATAGCAGCTTCATTTATATTTTTGTGTTTTTGTTTCGTGGGAGACACACACACATTACGTACCTTCTTCCCAGCTCTGAAAGACCACATTTTGGACAGCGGGGCACACTCAGTTGAAGTGCCCTCCAACAGTGCCCAAATAACGCGCGGTGATCACAGACTTATTCTCTAATTTACCACACATTTCTCCTGTATTGTCCTCACCACCAATACAAGGGTCTTTTCTCTCAAGCACATTCTAAGCTTTGGACGCCTTCAGGAGTTTGTTACTGCAAATATGCAAACAAACACTGTCCCAATGCTGGAGCGCCTCCGCCCCCCTCTGGGTGCACAACCTCATGCCAGCCAGTCAGGCACCATACACTTCCCAAATTCTCATAAACCTTGGTTATATTGATTCTTTAAATGAATGAATGCACTATATGTGTATATGATATTCTTTATTTGTATTCCTTGGAGTTAAAATGCATTCCTTGTCGCTCATGCCAAATGATCTGCTTGTTTCAGATATGATGTGTTGTTTTCCCCAATGCATTGGATGCCCTTCTTCAGGGGCCAATTTAGTGGTCTCTGCTCCAATGCGCTATGCCATTTCCTTGGCAGCATACGCCACCAAGCTTGTCCGTAGAGGATCAAACAGCAAAAAATATAATTATAATGCCAAATGAATCACTCAGCTCTCTATGCCAGCTGGCCTCTACATTATCTTTTATCAAATATCCAAGCAGGTGTGTGTCAGAAATTAGAGCATTTTTCTAACATCTCATTCTGAATTTACTTTATTAAATTTGTTAATGGTTAACTGATCTAATCTGGTAGTCGTGTTGTCATCAGAACAAGTTAAAGTATAAATTGTACATAATAGACAGTACTAATAGCTTTCACTATTTCAGATAGGATGAGGACAGTAAAATGAACAAGGATTGTTCATGCACAGAGAGAAAGATAACAGACTTTGGATTTCTATTAACCTTATAATCTTTGTGAAAATGATTGCAAACACATTTTCCCATTTTTTTAAGGATTGACGATTTAAGAGCTTTTAATAGAGAAGTTTCTTGCTGGCTCTGACTGATATTATTGCAGCTTGCTATCTTGCTGACGCTTTCAGAGCACCTACATTCAACTTAGGTGATCAAAAATCTATCTCAGAGGACACATTTACAATATTTATTCATCGAACGGGCATTGTTGGCATTTACCCTACGTGAGTGGTAGTTGCATCTACGGAAATGCTACCAGAATAATGGAATTTTAGCAATCACAAGTGTCGAACTGGGGCTGGAATTCTGGGACTTCTCGGTGATCCGTCCTGCAATGTGGGTGGACACTATGGGTGGGCAGAATGTTCTGTGCCACCTGTACAATTGGCAGAATTTCGGCCACCCTGTGTTACTTTTTAATGCAAAGTTCTGGCCAAATTCCACGATTTTGCTTGTGGCGGACGTTTTCTACCACGAGGCTCCAAAATATGCGAGCTGGCATCCATTAGCGCGACTTTGTAACGCGGTTGGTCCCCGGCGTTTGCGAGTGGTCACTGTTGGAGGGCTGCCGTTCGAGTAGATTGTCTGCCGCTCAAGTATATTTTCTACTTGAGTGGCAGCAACGCCAATTTGAATGGCCGTGTGCTCTAGGGCAACACATGATGTTCGTGCTAATTTTCAGCGCTGCTCGTGCTGCATATTTTGTACCCACAGACTCTCGCATAAGTTCTACCCACTTCAGTGGACACCCACAAACATTTTTGTTGTCTAAATAATTTTTATTGGTGTATGTGGATAGAAATCATAAAGCATGACAACAGCCAGTTATTCAACAATGCAGGTCAAAGAGCACGTTAGGTGACTCAGCAACAGCATATAGATATCCAGGAGGCACCTACATTCCATTTTCTGTTAACATCAGTTGCCATGTGAGCTTGCAGTAAAAACAAGTAATGCTATCCTCAAACAACCCTCCCTGTCCCCCTGCACCACCCAGCCCCCAATAGCCACCAATAGTCTCCAATATCCATGTATCCAACCTATCTAAAGTGTACAGTAATGATCAGGGTAAAACAGTTCCCATGAATAGAAATCAGGTTCCAGTTTACTAAGGAGGATTGCGGAAATGGTGTGCAAACAGGCAGTGAATGGTAGCAAAGGATATAATGTCAGGGGTGAGTATCATCTTTGGTGCACTCTTTGAACCCTTCCACCAATGTATCCCAGGCCTGTGCTATGAGGTATTTTCTTGGAACTGTGCATTCCTCCCAATGTAACAGGGTGCCCTGGGAGAGAAACCAAGAGCGCGGGATTCTGGTCCACGTTCAATGGTCAGGGAGGTGGGCTTTTTCAGTGTATTGCAATATTTAATTTTGCCGGAGAAGAGCCAGGTTGAAGAAATTAGTAGCGGGCTTCTTAAGTTTAGGGCGAGGAAATGAGCCCAACAGCACCCCCCAGGGGAATTAATGAGCATTTGGCCTGTCATAATCCATACTAACTGGGGACTTCCCAAGAGAGGAGCGAAGGCCAGGGCCAGATCCTGGCTGGTTTAAGATAGACCTGGTCAGGTTATTGAGATGGATGTTTTAAAAATGGGAGTTGTGCAACACTTTGTGGGGATATTGCAATAGCTTAGCCCAGTCAATATCGGGCAGTGGCATGGCCAGGTCCGTCTCCCAGGTAGGCCGGAGAGAAGCTCAGGATTGGTCCCCCTGTTGAAGGAGAGTTCTGTAAAACCATTTTATCAATTTGCCACCAGTCTCTGCAGTGGCAGGCGTCTGATATACCTCGTGTGTGTGTGTGTTTTGCAAGACGAAGGACGCAAAAAAGGGTGTTTAGTGACTGCTTAATATGTTAATAGGTGAGGAACTCCCCCTGAGGAAGGCCATAATCTGCCAGAAGTACCAGCAGTCCAACAACTCGCGCTTAGCAAACACATCCCTCACTGATGATGCCTCGTTTTGGTTTTTCACTGGCAGAGTTGTCCCGATTGTAACCACCCCATGCAAGTAGGAAGGCCCAGCAGAGGGAAGCAGGAGTATAGGGCGTTGCCACCTTGGGTCACTTTACAGGTTCAGCGGAACAGGACAGGGCCGCGTGAAACAGCCCCATACAGTGCAGATTGGGATGAGTGGTGGTGAATTAGGAGTGCTGTGGTAGGCCGTCCTTATGGACACCCACAGACTTACTGCACATACCACTTCAAGGCAGTTTTCCACCATAGAAATATGTACTTTACTATATTCAAGAGCAGGAGAAAGTGTGCTTCCACAGTGTGAATGAGAAAGGTGCAAAATCATATTTAAATAGCATGTGGGAAGACGTTTTTCCATAGGAGAAAGGAAAATCATATGTAAAATCTTTTTTTTCCACTGTTGGAATTTCCACGTAGGCAATATTTGTGCATGTATATACTTCTAGACATCTATGACTCCAGGAAACCATAAGATATTTCTGAAAAACTTGAAAGGTTTTCCACATATAGGTGTGGCAGGCAGGAGTAGATGTATGCCTTTGTACACATGAGCAGAAATCTCCATTTGCACTCTCCTGTCCACTCTTGCTACTTAAGCATTTAGAAAGAGGCATTGGACAGTCACCTTTCCAGAAGTTCACACATAGCACGCTTCGTCACCTTTGGGTGAGTGCCTCAATCATACTCTATTTGAGGATCTACTAAGACTTTTCCATATAAGGCTGGGGCTTTGATGAACTAGGGATGATCAGTGGCGGCTGGCATGGCTTGTGGGTGTAGGGGCAGGCCCGAGGGGTCGCAGGCTGGTCCTGCGTCTCTGCTCCTGCTCTCCTGTCTCTGACTCCAGGAACAGGAAGCAGGCAGCCGGGTTCCCTCCCCTAAGCCAATCACAATCCTGCAATGTAGCGTTGCGATTGGTCTGAGCGCTGTGACACGGCGCTCAGCCAGGTGCTGGAGGGGTGGGCATGTTCTCCATGCAGGCTGTAATGCATGGAGAATGGGGGGGGGGGGTGGAGAGGGCCCGACCAAACAGTCATTGCACACTTAGTAGTGGGAAAACCACTCCTCCCCTGCTCCCAGAGCAGCCCCGCCCACCTGCAAAGTAGCAGGACACGAAGCATAACATGATAATCTCTCGAAGTTATCATTTTATGTTTCTACTTGGCACTGCTTAAAAGCCATAGCCATAGCGTAGGAGCCGCCACTGTGCATGTGCAGGGTGGCGGGGAGGACCCTGGAATGCCGCGTGAAGGGTAATATGCGTATTGTCCATTCTCTGCCTTTAGCCTTGGCCCATCGAGCGTCTATTCTATCTGGAGACTACCTTGATTTGCTGCGGGGCGCACCTGCGCTACGGGGGAGCGGTCTTTGGAGTTCAGTTTCCCATTTCTCCCGGAGGGGCACAAGGGTGGGTGATTTAAGGACCCGTATTGCTTTGTATATCCAGGTGATCAGGTGTCGTCCCGGGACCATCTGTAACAGTACCTGAATTACCGGGTGTGTGGGGGGGGTTCTGTGTTGATCGTGTGCCACATTATGCGACAGTTTTCGAGCTTTTGCAGATGCAAAAGGAATTGTCCTCTAGGGTGGCCCATATCAGCCACCAATGTTGCACATGCCTGCAGTTGACCATTGAGATAGAGTGTGCCTACGTCTGTCAATGAGTGCTCTGTCCATATGTGGAGCATCCGCTCCGTGTAGTGTGCCCGACCTCTGGGAAATCCCATCAGCGGCAGGATGGGGGAGTACATGGGTGCCGTGCGGTTCATCCTATGTACGCATTTCAGGCAGGTGCGCGCCATTGTCACCTGGAGAGGCTTGTTCTGAAGTGGGGTTTCCCCTGGCAGCAACATACGGTTTATGGTTGGGGTCTGAATCTGCCTGGCGATTGTGGTTAGTTCCCATAGCGCCCGGCCCGCTGTCCAGCATGATACCCATTGGAGCTGGGTGGCCGGAAAGTATGCCTCAAAGTAGGGGGCACCCAGCCCTCCCTGGTCTAGGGGCAGCTGACGCCCCAATCCCCATATAAGGGTCCCGAGGAGAGTTTCCAGCTCCCGGAAAAAGGAACGCGGAGGGCCCACCGGAAGGTTAGCAAAATAGTATAGTAATCGCGAACGAGTATCATCTTGGCAAGTGCTATTTAACCAATGACAGCTAAGGGGAGATCCTTCCAAAAATGTATGGAGGATCTGATACCAGCCATTGCGCTGCGGTAATTTCCTTCGTAGAGGTCTTACGGCGTATGATATAACCGGACCCCTAGGTATTGTACCGCTTGGGGGCTCCAGGAGAGATTGAGGTCTGCCTAATCGTATTGGACATGGAGGGATATCCTGCACAAGGGGGTATACTGTCGATTTGGACCTGTTTACTTTTAGTCCTGCGACTGCCTCGAAGTCCTGTAGTGTGCGCAGTATGGGGGAGAGGTCTGACGTAATATCACGGACGGAGATGAGCACATCATCCGCGTACAGCGATACTGCGTGGGTAGAGTCGGCAATTGGGATGCCCCAGCTCTCACTCCCATTGTGGAGGTGGATCGCTAAAGGCTCCATTGCCATGGCGAAGAGCAAGGGGGAGAGCGGGCAACCCTGGCGGGTACCTCTGTGCACTGGAAATGGAGAACATATGAGGGGCCCCAGTCTTGCCCTGCAGGTGGGTGTGGAATATATAAGCTTGGTGTATGCCCGGGGCCCCACTCCCATTAATCGCAGGACCTGGAAGAGATACGGCCATAGGAGGGTATCAAAAGCTTTCTCCAGGTCCAAGACCAGACACGCCGCACGTGGAAAGTGGTCCCAGATCTGGTCCTGAACGTGGAACAGGCGCCGTATGTTGTAGGAGGTGTTTCTGCCCAGCACGAACCCATTTTGATCTGGGTGGATCAATTTTGGGAGGACCGTGGCATACCTGTCCACCAGGATCTTCCCGTAAATTTTATAGTCAGTGGGCAACAGGGCTGTGGGTTGATAGGAGCCTGGTTGGTGGGGATGGGCGGTCGATCCTTTGCCTGTCTTGGTCCCTCCTTATGGAACTCTCTTCCCATATCGATTTGCAATGAAACAATGTATACCCAATTTTGCAAATCCTTAAAAACTTGGCTCTTTAACCAATAACCTTCAACTTGTTTCATTCACTGTTCTGGCTGGCGCCGTGAACCCTTTTTGGGTAGCTGTTGCGCCTTATAAATTAAATATAAACATTTTTTTTAAATCTCTATCCGGTTTGATGAGAGAGACTATAACCGACTCGCACATGGACAGTGGCTAGGGCCGCCTGGAATTGTTTCACCAGCTGGGGGACCAACTGCGATGCAAAGGTGCGGAAGAACTCTAGCGGTAGGCCATCCAGCCCAGGAGCTTTACAGGTGGCCACTGCCTGCATCGCCTGTCTGACCTCAGTTGTATCTATGGGTCTGTCTAGGTCCTGTAGGTCACTGCGCTCAATGGAAGGCAGATGATACCGGCGCAGGAACCGGGTGAGGTATTCTGTATCCACCGAGGTGGGGCTCGCATACAGCTGAGCATAGTGTCTCTGGTAGGCATCCAGAACAGAAATCTGCGAGTGAGGAGAGAGTCCAGGTCAGTGCAAATGGTCGTGATTGGCGGGAGGGTCGTGTCTTGCTTCACCAGCCACACCAATAAAGCGCCCGCTCTGTCCCCCTCTCTGTGTATTCGAGCAGCGTATGCTTTAAAATGATATCTGCGGAGGTCCGCTAGCGCCTCTGCATACAAATTTTTGGCATCCGCTAGTTGGGCTGGTGTGCCTTTATGTGTGTCAACTGCCCGCGTGAGCGCAGCCAGTGTCCGCTCTGTAGTTTGGATGTGGCGCTCAAGGACTTGACGCACTCCAGTGATGTGTTGGATGCATGTGCCTCGTATGATGACTTTAAATGCATTCCATTCCTCTGCGCGGGTAGTGGCCATGCCAGTGTTCTCTCGGAAGTAGTCCTGTATGTGTTCTGCTTGTGTCTGTTTGAAGATCGGATCGTCTAGGCAGTCCTTGGGTAGGCGCCAGGTGGGAACCGCAGGCCTGGGTGGCCGCCATTTAAGTGTGATCGTGTGGGCGTCATGGTCTGATAGGACCCTACCTAAGTAGGCAGAGTCCAAAATAGTGGGCAGGATGGAGGTGGAAACAGAGGAAGCTGTCTAGTCGAACCCTGAGGTCATGTGATGTTGAGTGAAATGAGTGGAGCCTAGTGGTGAGGTACTTCAAGCGCCAGGCGTCTGCTAGAGACCAGTGTGCTGCCCATGCTGCGAACCGTTTGGCCTGAGCTGTGATGGGTGACGCTGGGTGAGGGGGATAAGCTCTGTCCAGGGCTGTGTTTTGCACACAGTTATAGTCCCCTCCTAAGATCCAAGGGGTTTGGATGTAGGAACTTAACGTCAGGGACAACTTGTCTCAGAATTTGCTCTGGTCCAAATTAGGCGCATATTTACTCCCCAATAGCACCAGTTGGCCATCCAGAAGGCCTTGTAACAGGGCGTACCAATGTAAAAGCCTTTGTACATCTTATTGAGAAATTGAATAAAATTGAAAACACCAGCAAGCACTTGTGGCCCTAATTGTGAGACAATAGTGGAGGGTGATTCTCATGTGTTATTTCTAAAGTCTTATCTGGCATAAATCAGGCTAAGAAGTTCTGGACTTCTGTAAAAGAAATAGCAAAACAGTTGGTTAGAATTGATGAAGACCTGAGAAAAATAAAGTTTTTCTTTTCTTGATGCTAATATGATTCAGTCCTTATTGACAACGTGAATATCACAAAAGGAGTTAGGCAATCCAGGGGCCTAGCTATCAATGGTGCTGCCGGTACAGTGACACTGTGGCCCAGAGGCCGGAGGGGCTCACAGAGCCCTGAATATTGCTCTATTTTACTCACGTAAACATCATGAAACGCTATTAAAGAGGGACCTATTCTGCCATATATTATATATGTTTGTTCATAGGTCAAGTGAGTTTCCTACATTGGTGGGAAACACATTGTGTTTTTTAAATGCCCCTCACACACCAAAAGGGCCCTTGGTGTCATGCTTCATCATAGGGGTCTTCGCATCCCTCTACGGGACGCGGCGTGCTACTACCAACAAAATACGTGGGAGCAATGATATAGCATGTTGTGAGATATAGTGTGGTGTGAGAGGTGGTGAGAGGTAGGGTCAGGAGTGAATGGTAAGTGAATATTAAAAAATACCTAGCATCATAGGAATAAAAATTAATAAGCCTTTTTCAATGCCTTTAGTGCTGATTGTTCACAAAGCCCCCATTTAAACATTGGTCTCATAAGAGACTGACACTATTGAAGTCCGTTGTCACTCACAGGACTTTCCAAAACCAATAGGAAAGTTCGGACCAATATTTAAATGGGGCTTTGTGAACAATCTGTACTAAAGGCATTGAAAAAGGCGAAGCGCCGAAACCGGTCTGCCTGTTAATCAACTAATAAAAAGGAATTGAAGGGGAAAGAGTCAGTGCAATGCGTTGTAAAATCCTTGGGGGGAATTGGTGAGAAATGTTTAGCATGTTAAGCCACTAACCCACCAACGGCACCCACCCGCTAGCAGTTCGGCGGCAAGTGGCATTTGTTGGAAAGTATGTATTTTGCTGCCTGAACCACTGCCACTGAACAGCGAGGTGAAGCCCATCAACACTCAGTTGGCATTTACTACAAATGGAGGAATTCCGTTACTTAACCATCTCCTGTGGTCTCACTCCTATGCACAGTGGAGTCCGGCAGGGCGAGGAACAATCCGCAATTCAGCCCCCATGGTGAGTGAAAGTCTTCGTGATGTACAATACAGGCTGGCTTTCTCATGACTACGAAGTGCAAACCATTACGATAATGGCGATACACGGGAATGCAGCCATAATCACTTAGAGTTTATTTGAATATCTCCACGATGACATGGCGGACATGGGAATCATAAGAGACTGACACTATTGAAGTCCGTCGTCACTCACAGGACTTTCAAAAACCGATAGGTTACGTGCTAAAGTGGCTCCGCAGCCACTTGTAGACATCAAATGAAATCTCAGCCTCACCCACGAAAAAGGGAGCACACACACAAGGATTCTCGAATTGGCTGCTATAATGAAGTGTGGTCTCTCCAGACCCAGCAAGAAAAATCACTGAGATGCGTTTCGGCTGAGCACAACCTTTCTCAATCAGTGAATCTTTATGTGTGTATGCATCCCTGTTTGTTAAAGTTTTGACAATTTGAAAGCAGTACCACTTCTATGTCCATGATCTGTGGGGGTTTACAGCACTCGAAATGTTGGTGATTTACTGATTGAGAAAGGCTGTGGATGGTGGCTATGTCAATCAGGAGGGACTGGCTTGTACCCACAGTCCTTCCTTGCTGAAACGCTGTACAGGAGGAGCCTATGTGGCTTTTTAAACATCGGACTACCAGAAACTTTCTTGATCGCAAAACAGCATTTGTGAAAGTCATTTTTTTTTTTTGTGAAATATTTTTACACAGCATTTGAGAAAGTCACGTAAGAGGAAACGCATCATGCTGGGTGAATTAAAGAAAGGATTGCAGAACCCGTGAGTGCTCCTGTGTGTTCCTAAAGGAGGGACCTTTTGTTGGTAAATTTTAACGTGCATGCCACTTGCACGTAGGAGGCACCCGTCATGTAAAGAGTTCAGCAGTTTAGTGGCAATTGTTGGGATATTGAATTGTGAACTGCCGGAACCACCGTAACCAGTCTGATAAACCTGCCAAACACTGAGTTGGATCATGACAACATCAAGAGTGGTGATTACAATAATTGGCGCTCTCAGGCACAGAAGACACCCAATGGCAAATAAACGGCTGATGAAAGAACTGTAAAATGAGCGTTGAGGCTCCGTTTTTTAATGCACAGCGAGACAGTGCGATCAACGAGTTATGGACCCAGGCCCTATTACAAATGGAAGTTCACTAGGAATAACATCTAATTGGAATAAACTCACTACTACAGAACGTTATGACAAGGGATACCTACTCCAAGATGGCGACTATGTAAATCAGGAGGGACTGGCTTGTACCCACAGTCCTTCCTTGCTGAAACGCTGTGCAGGAGGAGCCTATGTGGCTTTTTATACATCGGACTACCAGACACTTTCTTGATCACAAAACAATATTTGAGAAAGTCATGTAAGATGAAACGCGTCGTGCTGGGTGAATTAAAGAAAGGATTACAGAACCCGTGAGTGCTCCTGTATGTTCCTAAAGGAGGGACATTTTGTTTGTAAATTTTAACGTGCATGCACTTGTGCGTAGGAGGCACCCGTCATGCAAAGAGTTCAGCAGTTTAGTGGCAATTGTTGGGATATTGAATTGTGAACTGCCGGAACCACCGCAGCCGGTCTGATAAACCTGCCTAACACTGTGTTGGATCATGACAAAATGAAGAGCGGTGATTACGATAATCGGCGCTCTCAGGCACAGGAGACACCCAATGGCAAGTAAGCGTCTGATGAAAGAACTGCAAAATGAGCGTTGAGGCTCCATTTTTAAATGCACAGCGAGACAGTGCGATCAAACGAGTTATGAACCCAGTCCCCATTACCAAATGGAAGTTCACTAGGAATACCATCCAACTGGAATAAACTCACTACTATAGAACGTTATGACAAGGGATACCTACTCCAAGATGGTGTCTATGTAAATCAGGAGGAATTGGCTTGAACCCACAGTCCTTCCTTGCTGAAACACTGTGCAGGAGGAGCCTATGTGGCTTTTTAAACATCGGACTACCAGAAACTTCCTTGATCACAAAACAGCATTTGAGAAAGTCATGTAAGACGAAACACGTCATGCTGGGTGAATGAAAGAAAGTATTGCAGAACCTGTGAGCGCTTCTGTGTGTTCCTAAAGGTGGGACCTTTTGTTGGTGAATTTTAACATGCATGCCACTTGCACGTAGGAGGACCTTTTATGGGTAAAAGAAATGCATATATATATGTATGTGTATATATATATATATTTATTGTCCTTCGTTTCCCCACAAGGTTGGTTTCTCGCGCACTCACGGAAGGACCACGGCGTCACCAATTCTTTTCGTCAAATTTCTTTTATTACAGCATGCCAGTTAAAGAACTCTACGAGTTTCAGTCCCAGCAGGGACCTTGTTCACGAGACTGGTATGTACTGAAACTTTTTTTTGCTTCAAATTATCACATGGATGATGTCATCAGTGATGTCATTTGAGATGTCATCAGTGATGTCATCAGTGATGTCACTGACCATGTCATGAGTGAAGTAATATGTGACGTCATCAGCAGTGCATTGCGAGGGCGCGAGTTATAGTTAGCTGAACTAACTATAACAGGGGAATTTCATGGGTTTTGTACGAGTGAAATGTCCAACTAACTATAACGCCCCTGAAACCTATGTTTTGTTCAGTGAATTTCCATGGTTTTTTAAATGCTAATTTCTAACTATAACATCCCTGAAACCTATGGCTATTTCATTGAATTTCTAAGGTTTTTTAAATGCTAATTTCTAACTATAACGTGCCTGAAACCTATGGTTTTTTCAGTGAATTTCAAAGGTTTTTTAAATGCTAATTTCTAACTATAACGTGCCTGAAACCTATGGTTTTTTCAGTGAATTTGAAAGGTTTTTCAAATGCTAGTTTCTAACTATGACTACAGAGGTAGGACATGTGAAGAAAGAAGAAATAACGCGCAGAAAGAAGCAACAGAAGTCCACAAAGACGAAGAAAGGTGCAGGAAGAAGCAAGACATGTGCAGAAAGAACCAACAGAGGAGCAGAATGAGGCCTTGTTGCAAAATCATCCTGTGACCACAACTTTTTCAGACGGGTACTGGTGGTAACTAACTCTGACTAACCAGGCCTAGACCCAGTGCTATGCTAAAAGACACTTAGAATTCAGTGAAAACACCTACATACACTAGGGAACACTATGCGTTGGGGTACCCCTGTGGTTAGCATGACCTCCTCTGTAAAGCCCTAGTACATAATAGAGCAGGGGGATTAAAAGTACCTCTTAAAACGTGCTATGTGTGCAAACATTCCCTGTGGCCATTTTAAGTTGGGGGATTAAGTCCCCTTGAATCCTGACGGTCCCTGGGGTCTGACTAGCCAACCAGGTACCTCCAGTAAGCGCCACAGAGCTGCATTGCACAGAGGTGTAAAAAGGGGCGTGGCCTAGCCCACTTCTCTGCAATGGAGCACCCTGGCGCATTCTGAAGGTACCTGGTGGGCTAGTTGGCCCCCAGGGACCCTCAGTATTCAAGGGGAATTAATTCCCCAACTTACAACGTACCAGGGGGCATGCCATTACAACACATGCCTTTACAACGCACAAGAAGGTAAGTGATGGATTTTCTTTTAAGTTTTAGGGTGTGTATGGGTTTGGGGGTACATGGGAATAGTAGAATAGTAATTTTTACCCCTACACTATCCAACACTAACCCTACTGTGGCACTCACTGGAGTGGGAATAGTAAATTTTACTCCTTCACTATCCTACACTTACCCTACTGTTGCACTCACTGGAGTGGGAATAGTAATTTTACCCTTACACTATCCAAAACTTACCCCGCTGTTACCCCATAAGTATTATGTGTTGTAATGGTATGCGTTGTAGTGGTATGCATTGTAATGGAATGTATTGTAAATGTAGTTTCCAAAAATGCGTTGTGATGGCATGCGTTGTAAAATCATGCATTGTAAAGGATGTTGCGATGTAAAAACAGCATTGTAAATGCATGCGTTGTAAATGTTTGCGTTGTAAAGTGTCATATTACCTCATAGCGCGGGGTAACTGCTTTGCGAAGGAGGACAGCCTCCCCTTCTGGAATGGTGGTGAGCGGTCTCAGAGGCAAGAGACAGTGGTCTAGGGGCCTTTTCCCCATTTATGTCTCCCCACATGGGAACATTTCTTTTTATTTCAAAACCTTTTCTTTCTTACAGGAAAAGGTAAAAACATTAATAAAAACTATTTGATTACGCATATTGCAAAGGTCTAGGTAGTGCGTTGTAATGACTGCGTTGTAATGACTGCGTTGTAATCGATGTTTCCAGTGGAAGGGCAATGTAGAGACGGGTTGTGGAATTGTGTTGTGTGGGATTGTGTGATGTGGAGTTGTGTAGTGGAAATATAAAGCATGGTGTTTTGTGGAATTATGTGATGGAATTATGTAGAGTGATATTGGGTCTTATGGAGTTAATTATGTGTAATGGTATTTTGGAGTGGCATGTTGTGGACTTGAATCATGTGGTGTGCTGCTAAATGTTGTGGTATTTTGTTGGAACCTATGGTATTTATTGGAGGTGTAATGTGAAATTGTGTTGTGTAGTTAAAATATGTAGTTTGTGGTCTAATTACGTGGTGTGTATTGGAAATGTGTGAAGTTGAACTGTGGGGCATTGAGTGAAATTATGCTTATTGGAATTGTGTGTTAAGGTGTGTAGTGCATTTATGTGTTTTACTGGTATGAGGCATGGAGTGCAGTTATGTGGGGTATTTTATGTTGTGATGTGTACATTGTAAATATATGAAGTGTGCTATTATGGTCTCCCAACCATGCTTTCCAGACATCCCTCTTTTCAAATGAATGTTTCCCTCTAACAGCCGCACATGTCCACAACTCCCAGTAAGATCCCACATCTTCCCTTTTATTAATCAACTTTAATTATTCTAACCCTATTCACAACAGTAGAGTAAATGCACAAGATCTCCAGAGCATAAACCTAACCTTGAGGCAGATGATCCTACTAGGAAACGGAAGCACATATTCCTATCATCCTTGAACCTTGGGATCTGGAGTAATGTGCAACTCGCTGCAGAGCTCTCCAGCGCTTCTTTAGAGCTAGTAAACTCTATGTACATATAATTTACAATAGAAGCACTCTGAATATTCACATATTAAAAACCTGTTAAAACAGTTTATATTTTAATTTGGAGCAGCAAGTATCCTTAGTTCTGCAAAACGTTTGTCTGTAATACAAGTGGCAAATGAATAGATCTCCTCCAAAAACTTTTCAAACCCTCAATATGTACTTTCCACAGGATCAAATCAATGCCTTATTCCAGGGGTGGGAGGTATCCTAAAAAGGCCTTTGTATTCACTTAAAGGAGCTACGATGTGATGTCAAAATAAGGAGCTGCACTTTCTATGCAATGGGATCACCGCCTGCAATGACGATAACACTAGTTATGAAATCAATTCAGAAAACGAGTACTGCATTCTCTTGTACAAAAAATAATGATTAAGTGAGGTCGCCAAACAGGAACAACTAAATCAGATTCATTTTATTGTTCAAATCTGTTTTATTGAATTTTACAGGTACATACAAAGAAGCACTTTTTTGCGCTGTTCATGCATGTTGCCACGCATCAACAGTAAAAGCATATTTTCATGGCATGTAAGGTGAGCCCATTAACATACACGGTGCATTTGCCGCCCCGACTTGGTTACAAGGATAACATACGGCTCCTTACATTAATGCGATGCTTCACAGGTCGGTGACTGATTAGCTACGGCAGTCCCATAAGTACAGTCTTTCAGCTGATTCAGCGTGGACTTCAGTACAGACAATGTAGAATAATAACAATTATGAACAACTAATCGACTTAAGGCAGACCGGTATTGGTACCCCAATCTCCCTTCCCCCCGCCCCTTTCCCCGCCTCCCCAACAACATGTCCCAGCATTTCAGATTGACTGTTAATTTCTCTCAATGGCGACCACCGCTGTCTTCACATATAACCATACAAATCAACTCCCACATGAGAACATCACAGCTGCACACGGTGAGAGACTCCAGTATCTACCTCGTGTCCCCGTCCTCTCCTTCAAACTGACCCCCTGATCACTCTTCCCCGGCTCTCTGTAGCGCCTGTAGCAAAACCTCCCATTGTGCAGCTATGGGTTCCTTCCGCAACCCCATCGTCTCCTCCCTCCTGATGGCGGTTCCCTCTGCTCTGGCCCACGCAAGTAGTGAATTTCTCCATGCTTGCGCGTGGGGGGGTCTTGTGCCTTCCATCTCTTAGTGAGCAATCTCTTAGCGACTATTATACCCAGATCTATAAACCGGGACGCTACCTTCGTGGCCGGGGTTCTGCGGAACAGGTGTAACAGGTATACAGTCCATTCAAACGGTAAAGCACGGCCAGTTTTTACATGTAGGAACTCGCTAGTTGTATACCAGTACGTATGAAGCAGGCGACAGCTCCATAGCATGTGGACTATACCCACCCCAAATTCGGCGCACCGGGGACACACTGCATCTGTGCAGTGGAAATACCTATTGACTGCCTCCGGTGTAAGGTACGCCCTGTGTATAATAAACAACTGGATGCAACTAAATCAGATTTATTTATTTTATTTATTTATTTATTTAGTTACGCAACTTTTATAGCGCGACAAATACCCGAAGGTGTCTCGGCGCTGTGGAGCAACTAAAGTTCATCATCCTACCGTCTTCTCACTGGTTAAACAACCATGTTTTCAAAAGCCTACGGAAACTAATCAGATTCGGAGCGGCTTTAATGGCAATTGGCAAGAGGTTCCAAAGTTTTGGAGTGGCCACGAGAAAGCGCCTGTCGCCCCAGGAGACTGATCTTGTACGTGGCACCGGCAAAAGGCTGGTATTGGCCGATCTTAATTGCCTTCTGGGGGTATAGAACTGAAAAGCTTCGATCAGGAATCTGGGTCCAGTGCCATGTATGGCCTTATAAGCAATACAGAGGGCCTTGAATTTAACGCGGCTCTCAACTCTCAGCCAATGAAGCTGACGAATACCAAGGGTGGTAGATTTGCGGCGAGGGATGTTGAGGAGAATCCTAGCAGCCGCGTTCTGAATAGATTGCAGCTTCGTTATGACACGCTTCTGAGTATGGAGGAAGAGAGCGTTCCCATAATCTATTTTTGAGAAGACTAAGGTAGAGACCAGAGTCTTCCCAGCTGACGGAGGGAGATATGGTAGCAGCTTCTTAATCTTTTTCAAGATGTAAAATGAAGATGACACAACCTTATTGATATGGAGGTCAAAGACCAGCTTGTTGTCAAAAATCACTCCCAGATTTCTGGCTTTTTCCACTGGGACAGGTGGATGGCCGAGCTTTTCTGGCCACCAACCGAGGGACCATTCAGGGGAAAGTTTTCCAAAGGTCATGATCTCGGTCTTGTCCGAGTTAAGCCTGAGGCAATTCAAGGCCATCCAAGTACTGACCTCGAGCATAGCTTTCTGGAAGTTGGCTGCTACAGTAAGGCCATCCTTATGGATACCCAGCACCAGCTGGGTATCGTCTGCGTACGATGTTAACTGTATCCCATAGGCCTTTATTATCCTCGCTAAGTCCGCTACATAGATGTTGAAAAGCATAGGACTTAGCGAGGAGCCTTGTGGGACTCCACAAGGGAGTGCAGAGATGGGAGAATAAAAGTCTCCGAGCCTTACTGTCTGGGTACGGTTTGCCAGGAAGGATGAAATAAGATCCTTGGCCCGACCATTTATCCCCAGAGCTGTGACACGGTCGACAAGAGTGACATGGTCGACCGTGTCAAAGGCTGCTGACAGATCCAAAAGGATAAGAACAGCCGCCCCTCCCTGATCCATGATCGTCCTGATCTCATCAGAGGCCTTTATCAAGGCAGTCTCTGTTCCATGCCCTTTCCTGAACCTAAACTGCGTTTCGTCGAGAAGTTGGTGGGTCTCGACGAACTCTGAGAGCTGCTGATTCATCAGATATTCGCATACTTTGGCAGGAAAGGGCAGGCACGCAATCGGTCTGTAACTTGCGACAGCAGTAGGATCTAAGGAAGGTTTTTTTAAGAGGGGTTTAATAACAGCCTTCTTCCATATACTAGGAAATTGGCCTGTTAGGAATATATTATTGCAGATTTCCATCAAAGGGAGGGAGATCACTTCTGTGAGTTTCTGCATCACGGACGGAGGACAGGGGTCCAAGGGGGAGCCTGATTTAATAGTGGAGATGATTTTAATCACGTCCTGATGTGAAACAGGTGAGAAACAAGGGAAGGAGTCAGGATTAGGGTGCGACAGTACTTCTTTCCTGCTGTCACCTCTATGTTCAGTTCTGATGTCATTTTCAAATGAAGCGTAAATATCTGCAACCTTAGTGGTAAAAAAGATGGCCAATTCATTGCAGAAAGTCTGTGAGGGCTCCACTCCAGGCCCAATGGAGGGGGTGGACAAGGTAGTGACGACGGAGAAAAGTTCTCTGGCAGAGTTGGCAGCAGTCTCGATTTGTGCTGAGTAAAAAACTGTTTTTCGGGCCAAGATCGCCTTTTTATAAATCATAAGAGCGTCTTTATAAGTTTGTCTAGCTGTGGGACAGTAAGCTTTCCTCCAGCGCCTTTCTAAATTCCTACAATGTTGGCGATGTAGACGGAGATCTTCATTATACCAGGGGGCCGAAGGAGATACTCTATTGGGTTGCGTGAATTTCTCTGGGGCCATTAGATCAGCGGCACTTCGGATCCAGTCCTGAAACTCTGAAGCTGACGGTGACAAGCTATTTCCTCCCTGAGGACAGGAGGAGGCCAAGGAATGCAACATCTGAGGGAGATCTGCAGTTTTCCAGGCCCGGGTACCTATCTTAGTGCGAGGTCTGGGGTGCGGCAAGGCAGAAAATCGTGTATCTAGTTGAAAAATAATAGCCCTATGATCTGACCATGTAATTGGAATAATGTCTGATACAGTAATGTCAGGATCATTAGTTAATAGCCCGTCAAGGGAGTGTCCAGCTTGGTGTGTGATACCCTTGACTAATTGGTGCAGTCCAAAATTGGACAAATCAGTCGTGAGTTGGGCGGTGTCTGGGTTGTCCTGATCTTCCAAAAAGAAGTTGAAGTCTCCCAATATAGTAAATTTATCTGAACAGATGACACTGTCACTCAGGTCAGAGAGGGTAGAGAGAAAAGAGTTACGGGGGCCAGGGGGTCGATAGAGTATTATACCCTTTAGTGCCCGCTTGGGATTAATACTGATAGCAAAAACCGCTGATTCACAGTTAACCGAGTTTATAGGATCGAGTGTGGTGCGATATTTATCCTTGTAAATAATTGCAAGGCCCCCACCTCGTCCTATAGGCCTGTCATGTCTGGCGACACTATATCCAGCCGGGGTAGCGTTGCAGAAATCCGGGCCTGACCCGGCATCTGCCCAGGTCTCAGTGACAAATAATAAATCCACGTCATGGGTGACAATAAACTCACTAATGTAAAAACTGTGACATGGGAGCGAGCGCGCATTGATAAGCGCAGCTCGACAACCATGTGGAGTTGTATTCTCTCTGACATATGGTATGCCATGGTTAGGATCCGAGTAGGCTGGTAGACAAGTTAGGGAAAATTGATAGCTACAGCCTGGGCACATAAAAGGGCGAGTGGGTATCGCAGCGGTCAGGACGGCACTCGTACAGGCCTGACATGGCTTACCGGGATTTAGCTCTAGTAGATGCCGGGGAGTGTACAGCAGTCGGGAACCAGGGGTGGTGGCCCTGGGCCGGGTCCGGCCGCGGACGGACGCAGACGGGCTTGGCTTTGGCGCGGCTTCGGCGCGCGCCCGCTGCGCCAGCCCGCTGCGCCGTCTGGCCATGGTTCCAATATATGGGGCGTGAGGAGGGTGGGAGGCCGGCGCGACTGGAGCGCAGCCCCAGCCCACACCCAAGATGGCGCCCGCCGCCGCCTTTCACGCAAACAAGCGGCTAGGCGAGGCAGAAAGAAAGTAGGTCAAGCGTGAAAGGTGTCAGTGTGCCTAACCTCAATTCCCGCTACAGAACAATCTAATTAGAAGCCCCCAAGGATATTTCACAACATAAAAATTCACACATTTAAAATCGATATTTCAGTTTCTAAAAACAAGCAGAAATGATGGCTGAACACAGTTTGCTCGCAGCCCTAGTACTCCCGACTAGGGAGAGCTCTAAAGGCAGCGAGCGACGAGTGCTTCCTAACTAAATAGTCAGGGAGGGCGGGAGGCCGGCGCGACTGGAGCGCAGCCCCAGCCCACACCCAAGATGGCGCCCGCCGCCGCCTTTCACGCAAACAAGCGGCTAGGCGAGGCAGAAAGAAAGTAGGTCAAGCGTGAAAGGTGTCAGTGTGCCTAACCTCAATTCCCGCTACAGAACAATCTAATTAGAAGCCCCCAAGGATATTTCACAACATAAAAATTCACACATTTAAAATCGATATTTCAGTTTCTAAAAAAGTTTCATTGTGGGCAACGCAGTATCAGTGTTGAAATGTCCAGAACCACTTGCAGCATGTTTAAAAGTGTTGCACTGGCAGCACGTTTAAAACATATGCACGCGCTGCTCTTTGGCATTTCATCCAAAGTGTCCTCCCTCACTTGCACACAAGCAAAAACACATTTAAGTGTCCTGTTGTATTGTGCCATTTACAGGAGCAGCTGAACTGTAAATCAAGCCTGTTTTAACACATTGGAAATAAAAACGGGATGTGCTCGAATGAGGCCCATGCAGTGGAATTATTGTCTGTTGAACAAAAAAAAACTTACTCTAAGCAGCCGGAAGTTTCCTAAGTATTGCTAATTTTCTGGATGCACCAAGATTCAAAATACTTACAAATGAATTGGTGTTCAGGTAAGCTCGAATTTGTACGGTTTTGTGCTTCTCTCTTGATACTCACCTGTAGGGCTCTGTACCCCCGCCTCCTACTCACTTACTTTTAACTGCTCTAAATCTCCTTACAATAAAGCAATAGAGATGCTCTTCGATTCAGTGCTCCAAATCGGGAAAAATAAGCGTGCAGCCCGGCCAGGAGAAGGGAAAGTGGCATCTCTGGACTAGGACAACATATGATTTACCCAGAGCATGGCGTTTCGTGGACGCTCTGTCCCATCCTAATTTACTAACATTTGATCCTAAGGCGATTGTTCACCCAAACTCCTCCTCATGGCTTCCCTCTACTGAGGTTGCTGACTATGTGCAGTCCCACCTGCGTCAACCCTTTGATAAAGACGTCAGAGCGCGTTTGCATTCGGAATGTCCACGTCCCGATTTGGCGGACAAGGTGGTGGATACTCCGGAGGTGGATCCCTCCATGCTCACGTATCTCAAGAAATACACGAAAGAGCCAAAGAAAGGTATCGATCGTGCCTGGAGGTCCTGCCAGGATAAGTTGCTCGATTTGACTGGTCCCCTAACAAAAATTTTGGATTTAGGTTTCAAATCAAAAGCTTCCGGACAGATTATAAATCCTGATGATTTAATTGGATGGACTCAACGTGCCGTATGTTTATTGGGCAATGCCAACTGTGCTATGTCTAACGAGCGGCGACGCTCTATTCTCTTAAAACTCGATCCCAAATTGGCGGAGTTGTCTTCATCGGAGTCAGGCCCTTTAGCCCAGGGTCTTCTCTTTGGTCAACCTTTTTTGAAAGAGTTGACAAAAATTGTAGCTACTTTCAGTGGCCTTGATAAGGCACAAGGTTCCTTAAAACGGGCGTTTCGTCCGGTTTTGGCCGGGCTGGACAACATCGGGGGTGGTCGTTCAGCCATGGTTACCAACAAGGCGCCCAGCGCAGTTACAATTCACAACGTGGAAAATATCAAGATTCCAATTCTTCCGCAAACTTCTATCCCACACGTGAATCCTGCAACTACAACAAAAAAGGCCGTTATGGAGGTAACCAAGGAGGACAACGTGATGCCGCTTCTTCAGGTGAGCCTGATTCCTTTTTCAAAAGTTCAATTTGGGGGCCGAATCCAGTATTTTCTCAACAAATGGCGAGAGATCTCGCAGGTTGGTTGGATCCTGGATTCGGTGAAGGGTTACAAAATAGAGTTTTTTCATTTCCCCTCTCAGACTCTTCCCCCGCGCCCAATGATTTTTTCCCATCAAGATCAGGTGTTCATTTCCAGCTAAATCGAGTCTCTACTCCAGAAAGGGGCCATAGGGCGGACTGTTCGTCATCCTCAGGGCTTTGTCATCAACGTCTTCTTAGTTCAGAAGAAGGGGGGTGGATCCAGGCTTGTTTTAAATCTCAAGGAGTTCAATGGATGGGCTGTATATCGTCACTTCAAGATGGAGGGGATCCATCTTCTTTGCGATCTTCTTCAGGAAGGGGACTGGATGGTCCACCTAGATCTGAAAGATGCTTATCTGTCGGTGCCCATTTACAGACCTCATCGTCGTTTTCTTCAATTCCAATGGCAGGGAATGTGGTACGAGTACAAAGTCCTTCCTTTCGGCCCCTCGTCAGCACCTTGGTGCTTCACGGAGCTTCTGAGGCCTGTGGTTGAATTTCTTCGTGATAGAGGCGTTCGCCTCATCATTTATCTGGACGACATTCTCGTCATGGTTCAGTGTCCTCGTCTTGTTTTGCAGCATCTTGCCTGGACCACAGATCTATTACAGAATCTGGTATTCTTGGTCAACCCTCAGAAATCAGTGTTGATTCCCTCTCAGTCTGTGGAGTTTCTGGGCTTTCTAGTCAACTCCCTCACTTGTCAACTCCTCTTGCCCCAGCAGAAGATCAGATCGATCAAGAGAGAGTTGAGGTTGATTTTGAACAAGTAGACTGTGTCCTTGAGGTCTGTAGCCCGGGTCGTCGGGTTGTTAGCTTCTTCTATACAAGCGATCTTCCCGGGTCTCCTTCATTACCGAGAGCTTCAACGGCTCAAAATACTCCATCTCCAAAAAGGCCTCAGGTATTCCGATCAGATTCCTCTCTCAGAGGAGGCGAGGTGGGAGATGTTGTGGTGGCTGGAACAAATGGAGTCGTGGAACGGTCGAGCCCTATTCGGCACCACCCCGGAGGTGGTGATCGAGTCCGATGCCAGTCGATGGGGTTGGGGAGCCCGATGCGGTCAAGTATCCACTGGCGGCCGTTGGTCTCCAGAGGAATTGAATCCCCACATCAATTGCCTGTAGCTTCTGGTGGGCTCCTTTGCGATTCGTTGCCTCTCGCCCCGTCAGACAAATTGGTGCATCCTTCTCCGCATGGACAACGTGTCGGCGGTTCGTTATGTGAAGAAGTTGGGCGGGACCCGGTCCCGACTTCTAGCGGAGATTGCCAAAGACTTTTGGCACTTTTGTCTTCAGAACAATCTGTGTGTAGTGGCGCAGTACCTTCCAAGGTGCAGCAACCAAGTTGCCGATTGGAATTCTCGACATCTCCGGGATTTCAGCGATTGGAGGCTTCACCCTCGAGTGTTCCGATTGTTGAACAAGATGTGGAGCCCTTGTCGGATCGATCTGTTTGCCTCCAGACTCAACAAACAAATTCCGGAGTTCTTCAGCTGGCGTCCGGATCCGGAGGCTCTAGCCACGGATGCTTTACTGCAAGTGTGGCCTCCAGCGCTTTGTTATGCGTTCCCTCCGTTTGTAATGATTGCAAGGGTCCTGGCCCGAACCAAATGTTATCGCTCGGAATTGATTCTGATCACTCCTCTGTGGAGGGCTCAAGCGTGGTTCCCAGTACTTCTGGAAATGTTATGTGCGGTTACGGTTCTTCTTCCCCAGTGGTGGAATCTGTTGTTAGACCCTCTCCAATCTCCACATCCGTTGATAACATCAGGTCAACTCCTGCTGGTCGCTTGGTGAATTTTGGGGATCGTTGGAAAGTCCAAGGCCTTTCGAGAGACGCTACCAGATTTATCAGTGAGGCTTGGTCGCCCAACACTCACAAACATTATGCTACAGCATGGAAACGATGGTGTGATTGGTGCTCTCCTCGGGAGGTGGATCCCGCTGCAGCAGATATCTCCTTGGTAGTGAACTTTCTAGCGTCCTTAGCCGCTTCAGGCCTTGCTTATCGCACTGTCAATAATTTCCGGTCGAGATTATGGAAAAAGGTATTCCCCGGTTACTTTTAGGTCCAAGAGGGGGGAAAAAATTAGAAATATATGATTATATGCCTCTTAACCGACCTATCTTATTTTTGTAGGTAAAAAACTCTCAAAGATCAATGTAACAACACCACAATGTTCCCCATAAATACAATGTCTTTACAAAATTGTTGCTTTTTCTTTGTTTTTATTATTTAGTCAGAAACAAAAAAAAAATTTTGTATCAAAAATATATATTCATATAGCATTTTCATATTTTTTGTTTTTTTGTTTGTGCTTTACATAAATTCTGAAGACGAATGAATATACGTGATCAATAGATGTGAACAACAGTTAAATTATTATCAGAAACAAAACAATACTTAAATAATTAGCAGTGCCCCTCAACGAACAACAAAAAAAATATATACATTTACATCTTGCTAACTATTCTCGCATACCAACATCCATACCACATACCACAAAATATACAAAAAAAGATTATAAAAAATATATCACAACTGGATAGGTCTTCTGTTAATTGCTGTTGTCAAAATATTATTCTGATGACATTGTTTTCAGACTGAATTTCTTTTTCTCATTAGGTTTAAGTTGATCCATTAGAGTTCGTTTTCCAGTTGTGAGGTAGCTGGTCTGGTCTACGTACGTTTCGGTGACAATATAACTAGGATCACCTTCCTCAGGACCATCAAGGAATTAAAAAAGTAGAGGGGAAACTTTATTCTGAAAATGCAAACACACTGTATGTGAGATATGGGGAACATTGAAGTACTTAATGTATTCTTCAGAACAACTGTTATTGTCTATTTCTTCCAGTAAGCTGATACATGCAAGTCTCAGGGAAGAGAAAGAACCATTCAAAGTGAAGAAATGGAGAATTATATACAACCCTTCTACGGAGTGACGAACTGTGCAATTCGTTTTAAAGATAGCCATAGAAATCTTGGTGATGTACCCATTAGTTAGAAAAAGCAAAGAACCAATCACCTTGTGTTAAAGATAGAAAAACAGAATTAACTCCGGAGTACCTGTTTGAGTATAGAATATATACGTAGTGAAATCTCTGTACTGGTTCCTCTAGGGTAGCTATCTAGTAAGGCTAGAACCGTTGTTTACACACTCTGTTGTAAACTAGAGAAGAGAATAAGAGCTAATTAGAAAAAGGATCCTATGAAACAGGTGATTATGGCTAGAAAAAGGGGATAAATGATATCTCTTACTATGCCAACATGAAAATATTCCGTGTCAGGATGTCTTGTCTTGGTGAAATTTTGTCCTGTGCGACCTGTGTTAGCCTCGCACGTGTGATGTCTCCTAAGTAGGAGTGTAGCTACAAAGGAAAGACATATAGGAAAAGGTCTGGATGTGCAACAACATTTATCACTGGGTGTGTTCAAAAGAGTCTTATATTGATCTTACCTCCCAACGGGGTGCAAACGACAGACAAGAGGTTTTTCTATTTTGTATTTGGGCATCTATTATCCACGTTTACCACATGGGGCTTGAGATGTTGGATATATTAATTTGTTCTAGAAGATAAATTCAGCAACGTTACAAATCTGTTCCAATTGGTTATCAGGGCTTATTTGAACAACAACACACTCAAAAATTAGAAATAATTATCTTAAAAAGTTTCTGACAAAGGAAATCTCTTTATGTTTTCAGATAATTTTTTCGAGATTTAAAGAGATTTTGAGTTTTAATGGTCGCACTAAGCTTGCCTAAGCATTTGCTGGTTCGGTATGGCCATGGTTGGTATTTTATTTAAGATAATATGTTTCTTGCGCTTGTAAGGGCAGAGGAAATGGATCGTCGTTTTTTAGAAAAAATCATATCAGCAATTAGGCTAATTAGATTGTTCGACACGAAGCAGCAAAGGCGTTCTAGACTTAGACTAGGATTGAACTCTAATTGTTCTAAAAAGGAAAACAAACGCTTGCTAAGGTCAAATAACAATTTAAAGCATAAAGGAGATCCAGGAAGTCTCTATGTCTGGAACTAAACAAGACGAGAATAAGGTCCTCTTGTACTATAGCCCAGTGTTAATCAAACGGACAGAGTGAAACTAATTTCGAAACAATGAGTGAACCTAAGAATCGCTATCAGCGTGGATGGTATCATCTTACCTTACGTGGTTCTGTGGAGCGTAACCCTCTTGCTGTCCGATGCAAAGTTTGTGACGGACGATTGTAGACGCGTTTAAATGTCTGCCGATCATAGCGTAATCTCGCAATATTTTCAGCATAACCGGTACTATACTCCTAAGAGTATTGTGACCGTGGGTGACATGTTGGAATGGGTCTTTCACAACCGAAGCAAGACCTCAAGTGTCTAAGACTATTGGGGTATGTGCGAAGTTGAAAGCTGTGAGCCGATGCAATGTATGTGACATCGCAAGGTCTCGTGACATCAATGGTTCTATTCAACAAACAATAATTTAACTTGGGTGACATGTTGGAAAAGGCAACTCTCAGCAAGAAGAGTTAAAAGTGAGAGTATCTTGCTGAGATGTGTGCTAGATCTACGGCACTTACACGCAAAGTTATGAGGTATGCACATAAAGTCTATATATTGTGTTGCATGAATTGCGAAGACAAATCATCATATTTGACGGAAAGGATATTGTATTGGTTCGTATTACATATTGAGTCAGCTATCAAGACGAGCAAATAGTGGCAAAAGAGCAATACACATTATATCACTTACGGAACCTCCTGAGGCACAGCCGGGAGCAGTTAGTGTTTTGCGCAGCTCTTACTTTTAAAAAAAAATTGTATTTTTGTGCTTTTAAATTTGCACCCACCTTCACTCCCTGTTACACGAGCTCAGTGTGCAGGCAACCCTCTGTACCCAAAACGAGCGCTGGAAACGGCCGTAATCGCCGATCCTCTTCTCCCGCCATTATCCTCGTGGCTACAGGGACACGCCCACTTCGAGGCCACGCCCCCTGCAAACCCTACAAAGAGCGCGCCGACTACTAGCGCGGCAGATCACTTACGGAACCTCCTGAGGCACAGCCGGGAGCAGTTAGTGTTTTGCGCAGCTCTTACTTTTAAAAAAAAATTGTATTTTTGTGCTTTTAAATTTGCACCCACCTTCACTCCCTGTTACACGAGCTCAGTGTGCAGGCAACCCTCTGTACCCAAAACGAACGCTGGAAACGGCCGTAATCGCCGATCCTCTTCTCCCGCCATTATCCTCGTGGCTACAGGGACACGCCCACTTCGAGGCCACGCCCCCTCACTTTATACATGTGTATCTACCGGAAGCGCAGCGGACAAGCGCAGCGGGCGCGCCGATTGCGCGCCGAAGGCGCGCTTAAGGCAAGCTCGTCTGCGCTCGTCCGCGATCACGACGCGACCGGGGCCGGTTCCCCTGCCCGATGCACCAGCACTACCCCCACAATCCTTTCCCGGACCATGTTGCTGTCCCTGAGACCCTCCCCTTGTCCTACCCGCCTTTGGTCTATCCCGGACGTCCAGAGTCACGTCCTTGTATGTGAAACCTGCCAGTTCTCACTACCCTCTCTGGACTCTACTCTTGGCCCGGCCCCCGCTCGGCGCTCTGCTTCTTCTTTCGGAGGCGACCCTTCTCTCGCCCTCAGAGCGGCACTGATTAACTGCAGGTCTCTGAACAAACACGCAATCGACATCTGGCAGTCCCTCCAGGACAATAAATGGGATCTGCTTTTCTTAACTGAAACCTGGCTGAATGAGACCACCAACCCCACCATTACTCTTGCCTTACCGGACGGCTACTGCATCGCCTGCGCCAACAGACCCAACGGTAAACAGGGAGGTGGAGTTGCCCTAATCTATAAATCCAAATGGACGGCTTCCTTCCCCACATATGACCCCATTGACTGCATTGAGGGTCTACCTTTTACAATCCATTTTTCCTCGTCAACCTCCTGCTCTGGAATACTTATCTACCGCCCTCCCCATTCCAACCTCTCCTTCCTGCCGGCCTTGACGGATTACATTATTCAGCTTAGCACTCGCTACACCAACTTTACTGCTCTAGGAGATTTTAACCTTCACGTAAACGATGCATCATGTTCGCACAGCAATAATTTTATCTCTACACTGGCGACCTGCAACCTAGAGCAAAAAATAGATTCCCCCACTCATAAAGCGGGTCACATCCTTGACCTGATTTGTTCCAACCTACCCAGCATTCTGGTAGCCTCCCCCATCTCGGTCATTTGGTCAGACCACTTTCTCATCCCCTTTGAGATTGTCAACTTCCGCTCTATCAGACCTACCGTCATCCCCAAAGCATCAGGTAGAAACTGGAGTCGTATCACCCTTGAAACACTCCAGGAACACCTAAACAATTTTCTACCCTCCCTATCATCTGATCCTGACGACGGTATCAACCACCTTGACGCCTGGATCAGCCAAGCCCTAGAGACTATGGCCCCTCTCAAACCCATCAAAACCTACCGAGCCACCCCATCCGCACCCTGGTATTCCGACATGCTTCGCCAGAAAAAGGCATCATGCAAAGCCCTCGAACGCTCCTGGAGGCAGAACTACTCCCTCGACAGTAAAATCACCTATAAAACAGCTCTCAAAGAATATCGCAGATTGATTGAGGATCATAAAAGGGACTTCCTGGCCTCCAGAATTAAACATGCCAGTAACGGCGCCAGGGAGATTTTCAACATAGTCCGATCCTTCACGGACCCTAGCGCCCTGATTCGTACTCGCCCAGCCTCCCAGTCCCTGTGTGATAAACTTTCACAATTCTTCGAGGAAAAAATTCAAGCTATTTATTCCTCCTTTCCCATCACCAATAATGAAGGGTCGGTTGAGGATTCTACCACGTATCCGCTACAGTCACCCTCATTGCTAGAATTTTCAGAAATCTCTGAGGCTGACACACTGATAGAATTACTCAACTGTAAATCTGGCTCTCCAAACGACCCTCTGCCAGCCAAACAATACAAAAAACTGGCACCCCTGCTCAATCCATACCTTAACCATATCTGGAACAAATCCTTGAGAACGGGTATTTTTCCCGCAAAATGGAAACATGCGTCCCTAGTCCCCATCCTCAAGAAGCCTGACCTTGACCCAGGTACCCCTAGTAACTACAGGCCCATCTCTCTCCTGCCTGCCCCAGCTAAGATTCTGGAAAAACTGGTGCACTCCCAGCTTGCCAACTACATCGAATCTCATGGGCTCCTGCACGCCTCTCAGCACGGCTTTCGGTCAGGCCACAGCACAGAGTCGGCCCTTGTCGAAATGGCCGACTCTGTGAGATGGACGCTGGATCGAGGATCGAGGGCGGTGTTAGTGCTGCTGGATCTCTCAGCAGCATTCGACACCGTCTCTCACAAGATCCTGCTGAGAAGGCTGAGAGATCTAGGCTTCGGCGGCACAGTGTTGAGATGGCTCTCTTCCTACCTGGGTGACCGCACTCAGCAGGTATACACCCCTCCCTACACCTCCACCGCTAGACAACTAAAATGGGGAGTCCCTCAGGGCTCCTCGCTGAGCCCGCTTTTGTTCAATATTTACTTCTCCCCCCTGGCTAAACTGATCGCGCAAACTGGGATTAAATCCACCTCCTACGCTGATGACATTCAGTTACTTTTTACCTTTGATACCCCCACTGCCTCCGCCTTTGACCCACTGAAAAACTGCCTTAGAGACATCTCTAACTGGATGGACTCCAATTCCCTCCGACTTAACGCAGGAAAGACAGAGATCCTGTTTTTTAATTCTACATCCCCCCTTGATTCCATTCTATGGTGGCCAACTGATCTCAGCCATGCCCCCACGCCTAAAGACTCGGTGAGGAACCTGGGAGTGCGCTGGGATAATCATCTCAGTTTTAACGCCCAGGTTCAAACAGTAGCGTCATCCTGCTTTGCCAAGATCAAGACAATTAGACGGCTCATCAATTACCTACCCATGGATTGCCGTAAGACTGTGGTACAGGCCCTGATAATTTCTCATCTGGACTACGCTAACGCTCTATACCTTGGCATCACAGCAGGTCTATGCCACAAGCTACAGACTGTCCAGAACGCTGCTGCCCGGCTGGTGGAGAGAATCCCTGCCAGACATCACATCTCCCCAACCCTCCGTAAACTCCACTGGCTCCCCATTTCCAAGAGATGCATTTTTAAGGCCATGACCCTGGCATTCCGGGCCTCCAAGGGCAAAGGCTCGGCCCATCTTAGAAGCACCCTGAAACCGTATGTCAACATCAGGACACTACGCTCAAATTCCCTACTTCTGCTAGAAACCCCTAGATTTAAACGCACCCGCGCCGGAGGGAAAACATTCGAGGTATGTGCCACCAGGTGTTGGAATAACCTTCCGGTTGCATTACGAGCCTGCCAAACAGAATTAGCATTCCGAAAGTCTTTGAAAACACATCTTTTCCCCATATAATGCCCCTCGGATTCTAGCCTCTAGTTCCATGAGTTATCAGCGCCGGGACGCCCCGTTGGGGCAGCTGTTGCGCTCTACAAAATACACAAATAAATAATAAATAAATAAATACAATTAGTTTAGTGCTCTCAACCACTACATTGAGTAAAGAGAAAAACGCAAAAGCGTAGGTTTTAGATATTCGTATTAACTGTATGGTGGTCTCGTAGGCTTGCCGATACGCCTATCTAAGAGTGAAGCAAAGCAGGCGCCATCTTGGAGTAGTTAAGTAAGATTAATGAATCCATAGTTTGTCTAATGTACAACGTTAGAAGTGAGTATGGTGCTAAACTATGACCAGTTTCATAGCTATCTGCTGTATTTTAACATGCTAGTTCCTTTTACTTGGCGAATTTCAGTTTATGTTCTAATTATCTGTTGTACAGAGACTGACACAAATAGGCATAATCTATAAATTCTTGAGAGCAAAAGTGCATCCTAAGTATAAGTTGGTATATGATTACTTATTTTAATATAACAACCAATCAAAGGAGTCCTAGTCAATAAGGAAACCTACTTTTGGAGTTCCAAAATTTATGAGAATAACTGATGTTATAGGCCAGTTTGCCAAAGGAGAAGCATAATTGTTACACTGTATCTAAATGCCACACCACTAATCTTTCTTTTTAGAGAAAATCATAACAATAAAGCTAATTAGATTATGCTACAAAAAGAAGCATAGGTGCACTAGACTCAAGCTAGGTTTGTACTCTTATTATTCTAACCTGACACTAATGGACACAATCTGTAAATTCTTGGGAGCCAAAGTGCATCCTGGGTATACGTTGGTATGTGATTACTCGTTTTGATGTCACAACCAATCAAAGGAGTCCTAGTAAATGAGGGATACTGCTTCTGGAGTTCCAAAATTTATGAGGATAACAATAGTATTAGTATGGGCAGATGTACCAGAGAAACCATATAAGAGGAACCTAGATAGATCCATTATAATCTATTGTTTATATAGAACATGTCAGTTTGAATAATAATAGTGAGAAAAATAGAGAGGTGCCTAGATTCAAGAGGTCACTAACCATGTGATGTCTTCATTAAGGCCTTGGTTTACTGTATCCAAGGAAAAAATCCAGAAAGTTTCACGTTGTTTACGAGTTTTGACTGGATCTTTGCCTGGTATGCATCTCACTCGTTCCAAAATTAGCCAACGAAGGTCTGTTTCTGTATGTTGGTTTTCTACGAAGTGTCTGACCAAGGGTGCTTGTAGTTTGCCTGTTCTTATGGCAGATTTGTGTTCAGACAAACGTATGCGAAATTCTCTAGATGTCTCACCTACATATGCTAGGTCACAAGGACATAGTATCATGTAAATTATATTGGAACTCCTACAATTGGTCATGGTTTTTAAATTCCCTTTTCTAGTTCTGTAAGTCCAGGTCTTTGTGATAATGGCTGATGCGCATGCATGACAATTTCCACAGCTGTAGTTGCCTATCGGCGGAGGTAGACCATCCATAGTGGTTTGTATAGTTTTACCCTGGGGTTGTTCTCTGCTGTGCACTAGTTTATCTCTGAGGTTAGGGTTTCTTCTAAATGCTACCAACGGTTTCTGTGTGGGTTCTTCATCACTAGCATTAAGAATTTTCCAATTTTTATCTAGGACCTGCTTGATCTTGTAATTCAGATTGGAATGGTCTATGACACAGACTAACTTGTCTTGTGTGGGTTTAGGTTCATTATTAAAGAGAGTATCTCTATTATAGTATTTGGCTCTCTTGAGTGATTGTTTTATGAGTCTTTTTGGATAGCCACGAAGGAGGAGACGCTCTTGTAGCTGTTCTGCATGTATCATATAATCTTTTATGCTAGTGCAGTTCCTCCTGATTCTCAAAAATTCTCCGAATGGAATCGAGTCTTTTTGGCATGATGGATGATAACTGCTGTGATCTAAAATAGTATTTTTTGCGGTAGGTTTTCTGTACAAGCTAACTGAAAGCTGTCCTTCTCTGCCCATAAACCATATATCTAAAAACTCTACTTTGTCGGATGAATAGTGGCAAGTAAATTTAAGATTGTTATCACTAGAGTTGAGCCAGGATATGAATTCTAATAGATCTGGTTCTGTGCCTGACCAGATGAAAAAAATATCATCTATGAACCTTCGCCACTGTGTGACATTTTCATAAAAGGGCGCCGCTTCGTTATAGATATGTTTCCTCTCATACTCCCCCATGTAGATATTTGCTACACTGGGGGCACATGAGGCCCCCATACTGGTCCCTTTAATTTGATGGAAAATATCCTGTTTAAATTCAAAATAGTTATGTTGTAGTACTATTTGTAAACACTCTAGAATGAATGCATCTGGTCTCTCCCCAGGAACTCTAGCCAAGAGGGCTGCCACTGCCTCTATGGCTAGGTCCTGGGGAATGTTAGTGTACAGAGACTCTATATCTAGAGTGACAAGAAATTGCGTTTTCTGGTCAAAGGGTATGTTTTCTAGTGTTGATATCATGTGCCCTGTATCTTTGATGTATGAAGCATACTGTGTGGTAAGGGGGCAAAGGAAGATATCAACATATTGTGATAGGGGCTCCGTGCATGAGTTAATGGAGGAAACTATTGGTCTTAGCGGAGGATCTAGAGTATTTTTGTGAGTTTTTGGTATCCCATTTAAGGCAGGTGTAACTGTGTTTGTTTTGTTGAGGAAATCCAGTTCTTTTTGGCAAATATAGCCATCTATGAAGGCTTTAGTTGTAATATTATTGATAGTGTCCTTAAGGCAGGTGATCGCTCTCGTGTTAGATGGCTGATAATGTTCAGATATTTCTAACATGGATTTAACTTTGTCAGTATAATGAGTGGTATCCATAATAACGATTCCTCCTGCTTTATCACAGGGTTTGATGGTGATAAGCGAGTTGTTCTGTAAGGATTTAAAAGCCTCTCTTTCTTTGTCAGTTAAATTGTGTGCCGGTTTGGGGATATATTTAGTTATTCTCTGTATCTCTTTTACGACTGTTTTTTCGAATATAGCCACTTCCGGGCCAACCATGTCTAGAGTTGGAGTAAAATTGGATGGGGGTTTGCAACCTGAATAATTGATGTCTTGTTCATCTAGATCTACATTAGAGAAGTATTTTTTCAATCTAATTTTTCGAAAAAACGAAAAAATGTCTTTATTCAATCTGAACGAGTTAAGCTGCGTGCTAGGTACAAACGAGAGACCTTTGCTGAGAAGTTTAGTTTCTTCTATGGACAGCTCATGTTTGGACAAATTAAAAATGGGAATTTGCTCATGTATGGAATGTGTTGTCATTTCCAATACTGATGATTCCTTGTCCTCATATAAGGCTGCTGATGTGGATGGTCTGTTGGTTGGTAATAATTTCTCGCTGGTCTCGAGAATCTTGCCCTTGTTCTGCCCCTGCCTCTCGATAAAAAAGGAGACGATTGTTGGCCTATTTGGTGTTGTTCTGAAAAATGTCCTCTTTGATTTCTGTCATTGTAATTAGGGTCCTCTCCTACATTGTGTCCCTCCAAATTCGAATCAGACGAATTAGTGTCTTCGAAAGTCTCAATTATATTTCTTCTATCGGGTCGTAGGTTGTATTGACCTAGTTGTTGCGGACCTTCTTGGTAGTAGTTACTCGAGAGGTAAGGATATATTTTCTCTTGTGAGAACCACCTAATATCTTTTTTCAGTTTATTGTTTTTTTTCTTTATTAGGTAATCATCAAATGATTGCATTTCTTGGATGATGTTATCCAATTTAGTTTTAGCGTCCTCCAAGGCTGAGCTGGCTTTCAGTTTTTCCTCTAATTCCAAAATTTCTTGGTTTAGTGGGCTTATCATTTCTCGTACAGTCTCAATGATAAGAAGCATCCAATCTCTGGAGCACCGGTTAGCGATGAGTGACCAGCGCTCCAGAAATTGGCGTACCTCGATGAAAAGTGCTGGTACATTTCTAACCCTCAGGCCTGAGGGGATTACTCCAGATTTTAGGTATTCTAACATAAAAAAAGCATGGGATTCCATCCTCTTTGCCTTTTTTTTTAGATTTAACAGTTTCATCCATTCTGAGTTGCTACTACTTGTTGTGGTAGAATTAGTATTGCTACTACCTGCTATTTGTCCTATCATGGCTGCAAAGTCATCGTCAGAAAAACCAAATGTTTTGAGGCCTTCCATGATGTGACACTGGGGTATATAGGGAAACAGCACCTAGTTCTACGCTAAGGACAGGCTCCAATGTTACTCAGTGTAAACAGAGATATAAAGTGATAAGTTGAAAAAGAGTAAAGAGAAAAAAACTGAGACTGAATTTCCGGTCGGCCATCTTGGCAGGTCACGTGGCCATTGAGGGCAAACCACTTGGTGACCATCCATTAGTGTGTAAATTACTCTGGGGTATCAGGTTGGTAAAGCCACCATGTTCTAAATATTCGGAGCTTTGGGATGTCTCTGTTGTCTTATGTTTCTTGGACTCCTGGCCTGTAAATCAAGGTTTGTCTCGTAAACAGCTTTCTGCCAAGCTAGCTATGCTACTTTGTTTAGTATCCTGCAAACACATTTCTGATATTCGCGCCCTCGATCTAGCGGGTTGCAGATTCTCTCCTGAGGGTGTTACTTTTTTGGTCACCAGACGCACTAAATGTAACACCACTTCTGTCACTTATCCTGCGTTTCCTGACAATCCAAAATTGTGTGTTGTACAAGTATCCGGGATTATGAGGCGAGTACTGCAGGTTTTCGTCAAGATATGGCAGGTCAGTTGTTGATTGCTCTGCAGAAACCTTTTCGTCCAGTGACCCCAGCTACACTGGCACGATGGGTGCGTTGGCTCATGAGCGAAGCTGGTGTTGATGTCTCCAAATTTGGTGCTCATTCTGCTCGTGGTGCTATGGCATCCAAGGCCTTTTCCGTGGGAGTCAGTTTAGTGGACATTATGAATGCAGCTGATTGGTCCTCTGACTCTACATTTAAAACTTTTTATTATAAACCTATTGTAAATGTTGCATCTGTTGTGGTGGCGCAGCTTTGAACAAGCATAATCGGAGCCTCCGGTCCTGACATAGAATTCAAAATTTGCGAACATTCGTGACAAGAATTTTCAATTCTATTAAGGACACGGAGGCGAGGATTATCACACCCATAATCAGTACTGTACTGTCTGATTTGAATTGTTTTATATTGCAATGTATATTTATGCTGTTTTTACCCTTCCCTACTGCTATATCTCTTCCTGGGAGTGTGGATTACGGCTTTATCTTTCTATTTCAGGTTCTGATCTCAAGTGAAGTTTGTTGACTTTCACCTATAAAGAGGGTTTTTCGTCGTCTCCCAGGGCATGCTGTTTCGTTGAAGCTTAATCCTCGCCTCTGTGTCCTTAATAGAATTGAAAATTCTTGTCAAGAATGTTCGCAAATTTTGAATTTTTTCACAACTTCCAAGCCCAAAAGCAACGGAAAAGTAGCTCAAAATAGCCCAATGTTGCCACTCCATTAACTTACGTGTAGCCTGACTACAACATTCAAAAATATACTTCTATTTCAAAGATTATATGTTTAGTACCCACATTAATCAGATTACCTATATTTTGTACACTAAAATCAAAGTTGGTCAGTCAGGAAAACTGTCACTCACTTGATATCGCATGGTGTGGAGCAAGCTGCCCAAAAATGTTCTGGGTCCAATTTTGAGGACTGCAACTGCGGAAACGTTCTTCTTGGGAAAAGTGCACTTCAGCATGAAGTTCCTTTTGCATACTCACGTCAGGCCCCCCAGAGTACCGGCAATATAGGCCAATGCTCCATGTTTTTTCACACTTGTTTTAATGCTCCAAGAGCAATGCTGAACATCTCTTTACATACGCATATTACATATGTTTCATACTTTTTGGTACTCATCAGAAGAGAGCTGTCCATGGCATGGGGTGCAGAGCTTGCTGCTTGATGTTCCCATGAGCTAATACCTGATAACATATTTTTTTCTTGCAGATTGCATATGTTTGCAAAAAATGAATACATTAAAAAAAAAATGCAAGCTTGCTCGTGCCAAGCAAGTTGGCTTTAACAATCCTTGCTTCAATTGCAGCTGCAAATGAGACAGCAAGATAAAAAAACTAATTTTGAAATAGAAAACGGTGGACCAAGGTCTGGCGGTAATTTGTGTGGCACAGTTTGGGACTTCCATAATGTGGAATAGGTTACGTAATGTCAGACTGTGGCACTCCCCTTGCAAGGTGCTGCACTACATGAGAAAATATAGCACAGCTACAGCTTGTGCTTAGTTGCTGACAAAAAGACAGTTGGGCGGGTAATGAAAAGCTTTGCATCACATAGAATCGAGGCCTCTGGACCATGAAGTGTACATACAGGCAAATCCCAAGAGTAACAGTACGATGGCTGCACTCTCAGCAGTGCCGTGACCTGAAAAGACCATGCCTTTCTTCTCTCCTGAAGTCTGGTGACAGCACCTTAAATGTTTACTGCCTTAAAGACGTATACTATCATTATTGCAGTAGGTGCAGTGCCACCGGGGCCGGTGGGTGTGAGAGGCCTACTTCACTCCAATTAGGGGCGAGAAGCCTTTGCTCCATGAGTGCACCCATCTCATGGGCCACAGTGGTTGGAAGAACCTACCTACCTTATGACCTTTCTGCTTACAGGAAAGGGTATTTTAACCCACAAACTCATCACAATGTGAAAGGAACACGATTTTTAAAGTGTGCCAAGCTTAATACAAAACATAAACCTCAAATGAAGGTCTGCATGCATTACAAACCTGCCAAATAAGCTAGGAACTACAGACACTAACAACGAAGTATGGACGAATTACATGTGGACATTCACATTGCCAATAGCCCCACCTCCAACAAATGTGAGAACAATTGAATTCCAATGCTTGTTTCACACAGCTAACACGGTTCTGTGTGCGCAGCGAGGTAACAAGAAGTCTTGTGGCCTGATCAAAGAAAAATGGTATGAAGGCAAAGAAAAATGGTACGAAGGTGCCTGCAGGTGATTCATAGCTGCCAAGGTTTCAGGTTTTTTAAGTGTGACATTTTCAAATTTTTGGTGTAATTATGAGTGACATTCAACGACTACGAGTGACACTTTCTCACGAACAAATATCAAGTGAAGAAGATGAGGGAAACATATAAACATCAGAAATTACAGCCATTCCAGCAACAAGAAACTCTATGAAGACCTTAAAACTATTTCAAAGCACCAGAAATGGAAGGACAACATCCGATATGGAAAATAGACTACATAGTTGCCACGTTTTAAGAGTGCTTAGGTGAGCCAATTTCAAGGTTTCAGAGTACTTATGAATTACATTCAACTACTAATGGTATTACACTAAGAGTGACACTTAGAACAAAATCAAGAAATTAAGTACATGGAAACAGATAAAACAAAGGAAATTACACTGACTTGAGTAAGGACAAACTATAAAAGAACTGCTGCAGAGCACCTGATCCTACTGTAAAATGAACGTATGCCCACAATCTACTCACATTCTACATGATTGTACTCTTGTGATCACTACTACTGCTTGCGAAACCACAGACAAATTGCACGAACACCGTAACAGGAAGCTAGTCGAGTATTTCATATGATTTTGCCTTGGCCCTGCCAGCGTAGCAGCAATGTGCTTGTAGGGGCCCAGCAGGATTTGTTAAAAAAAAACCTGATCCTGTCTGGTGCTAGTCACGCGCTGACCTGTGACAGAACCAGGCAGGCTTCTGAGGCATGAGTGCATTTAAAGGAGTCTGCCCTGCCAATAAACAAATATGTCATACCGTGGGTGGTGCCTAAGCCTATTTTTTATAATCATGTTATGTTATGTTATGTTTTAGTATTACTAAAGCGCAAACTGTTACCCGAGGGTGTCCTGGCGCTATCTACAAAGAACCTCCCAAAGAACTCACCAAAAAGAGGCCACAGATTAAACACTAAACAGCCAAGTTTTTAAGGCTTTTCTGAAAGCCAAGAGATCCATACTATTTCGAAGCTGAAATGGGAGGGCATTCCAAGCTTTGGCTGCCCCCACCCGAAAACTCCTACCTCCCCAGACGGCTTTTCTAAAGATAGGAACTGCTACCAATTTAGCTCCTAGAGAGCGGAGTGGTCTATTGGGAACAAACCACTGAAACTGCTGCTTCAGATGCTCTGGACCGGTCTCGTAAAGAGCTTTGAAAACGGTACAGAGTGATTTAAACTGCACCCGTTTCTTAATGGGCAACCAGTGGAGTCTTATGATGTCACCAGAGACAGAGGCGAATTTAGCCGTCCCTGTAAGCAGTCTAGCGGCCGAATTCTGTAGAAGTTGGAGTCTATGCAACAGCTGTTCCTGAATGTTAAGGTAGAGCCTGTTACAATAATCCAGCCTCGTCATAGTTCCATTGGTAGATACTGTAAAATTTTCTTACATGTTCTCAGGGCAAATGTGGTAGCCAAACCAACTGAAATAACATAGTCTTCGAACTGAAGCTTATCGTCGATCAGAACTCCCAAGTTTCTTACTTTCCTGGAGGGAATTGGAAGTACACCCAGCGAAGCTGGCCACCAACTTGGGGTCCAAAACTTGGGAGCATTGCCAAACAGAATAACCTCAGTCTTACCCGAGTTAAGTTTTAAGCAGTTTTGGGACGTCCATTTACCCACTGCTTCCATGCAATCATGAAATCGTAGTTCTGTCCCCCTCTCTTGCCCTGGTAGCAGAGACACCACAATCTGAGTGTCATCTGCATACGATGTCAGAGCAAATCCAAATGACCTGATCAGGGGTGCAAGAGAGGAAACATATATATTAAAAAGCGTTGGGCTAAGAGAAGAGCCCTGCGGCTCCGACCTTAAAACCAGGCTGAAATTTCCGTTTCCCTCAAGTTAAGTAGGTGCATGCGCACTAAGAAGTCGTTTGTTTGCACTCGCGCTCTTCAGCTACTTTCACCGATCTCTGCCTTACACAGATGCCCAGTTAAAGTTCCTGTGCATGATTTAAAAGGGTAGCCATAGTTCCTGGACGTGATTTGTACATCCACAGAAAAGAGCAGTTTCTTTAAAACAGGGCTGGAACTCCTGTTCCCCTCAGTTTCCTGCCGATTGGCTTTAAAGCACTTGCATGCGCACTGAGAAGTCATTGTTTGCACTCACGCTCTTCATCTGCTTCCAGGGTTACCAGAATGGGCTAGTTCTCACACAATTGGGCGATATTTTGCCGATTGGGCGAGGAAAAATAGTCTTGTGCGGACTACTGAAACTTGGGATAGAGTCCGCCCAGTGTGCGGTGGATTCAAGGCTTTGTGCGGCGCTGCCGCACTGCAGTCGATGGTTGCCTTGCATGCCACACTTCTTTCCTAATTTTAGGTGCGTCTGTGGCTCTGTGCCATGCGGCCCTTGCTCACAAGTAACACCAGCAGGGCCATAAATCTTTGCCGGCGGGAAGCTTCTTTCCAATTAGGATCCTGCAAGACCTGCAGTGACCTCTGACCTGCCTTCGAGTTCGTTTGACCCAATCCTGGGTCAGGTCAGTTCAATGATGGGATTGACAGGCACATTAACGGCCCGTCCCCATGCGCGTGCAGCAGCAGCAGCAGGTATGGTGACATCGGAGGTTCCAGCTGTAGGGCTTAGTGTAGTTGGGAAAGAGCCGGGGCAGAGGGGTGATGAACACACTGGGCAATAAGAGGGATGACTGGGGCATCAGATGAGCACAGGGAGTGGAACACGGGGGCAGGAAGGGGTGATGAAAATACATGGCAAGGAATGGTGTGCAGGGGGCCGCGAGGAGCGGTAGACAAGCGCACATAGTGGAAAACAGGGGTCAGGAAGGGTTGATGAAAACACTGTACAAGGAGAGGGGTGAGGACAGAGGGGTGCAGGGGGCAGCGAGGAGTGGCAGATGAGCACAGAGTGGAAAACGGGACAGGAAGGAGAGATGAAAACACAAAAAAAAGGAGAGGGCGAGAACAGAGGGTGGCAGATGTGTGCACTGAGAAGTGAAGCACAGGGGGCAAAAAAGGGCGAGATAACACCAGGCAAGGAAAAGGATGAGAAGAGAGGGTAATAGGGGAGGCGAGGAGTGGCAGATGAGCACACGGAGTGCAACACTGGGGGCAGGAAGGGGTGATGATAACGCAGGGAAAAAAGAGGGATGACTAGAGGGGTGAGGGGGCAGATGAGCACACAGAGTGGAACACAGGACGTTATAATTAAAATACAGGGCAAGGAGGGGAAAAGGACAGAAGGATGCTAGGGTGACAGATGTGTGCACATAGGAGTGGAACACGGGGGCTGGAAGGGGTGATGAAGTCAAGGAGAGGGCTGAGAACAGAGAAATGCTGGGGTGGCGATAAGTGGCATATGAGTACACAGGAACAGTAGGGAGTGATAACAAAACACAGGGCAATGAGAGGGATGCCAGGGCGGCAGATGAGCATACAGAGGGGTGGGATACAGGGGGTCAGGAAGGGGTGAGGGAAACACACACAGGGACGGAGACGCAGAGCAGCACTGGGAGGGGAACAGAAGGCACATAGAGTAAGTAGAGGCAAAAGAGAAAAGAGTAGGTGGAGTGAGGTGTTTTCTATTTACATTATACCAGCGTGCATATTTCCCTGACGCCATTCCTCAATCACACTCAACAATAACATTGATACCCTGGGATACATGATAGCTAAACGTGACATTGCTCAATTGTGGGGATCCCAGAGGCCCCCTGCGGTGTTGGCCTGGAAAGAACATATGGATTGGTGTATGTTTCGTGAAAAGGTGGTGTATGTGGCGAGGGGTAAGCCTGGGGCGTGGGTGAAAATCTGGGGCCCCTGGAACGCCTACCGCGGGGGTATTTGTGAGCCGCCACTGCTACCGGCTGCCTCGCCTGCTCCGTCTCCCTAGATGGCCCCCCTCCCTCGGCCTTGGGCACGCGGTCCCCCAGTCCCTGATCTGTTCCCATTCCCCTCTCCAGAGTTCTGCTGCTGGTTGGGATCCCCCACTTATGGAGCACGTGCTGTCACTTTGGATCGCGGGTTGCCTTGCGGGTGTGGTTTTTTGTGTTGTTTTGTTTTGATAAAAGGGAACCGTACTGTGGGCATGGAGCTATGCGCCCTGCAACATTGATTTCTCCTGTTTTGCTAATCTGCACTGCCAAGAGACTCTTACTGTATGTATGCAAAATGCTTTTGTCACTCTAGCGGCCGGCCGAGTGGTTGTAGGCCCATACCTGTAACTTTTTCAAACTGCAATAAACGGTTTCACAAAAAAAAAAAAAAAAAAAAAAAACAATAACATTGATGATGCGGCCTTCGACACAGCCTTCGACACGGTCCATCATGATTTGTTGATGGACCGGTTGTGGGAATGTGGAGTCCAAGGCAAAGCGTGGGAACTTTTGAACATTGTGTTTAATTACTCATGCAGGACACCCGGGAGCAGTTGTGGGCTTATGATGTTTAGTTAAAGGAGGTGCAGGAGGCAAAGATGTAACAATAAGATACAGGGGAAGATGAACACGCGCCCACAATGTAACACCAGCAGCAAATAAATAAACAAGCATTTGCAATGCAATAGGACTCGCATTTACTTGAGACCTATTGCATTGGAAACAGGACTGCGGAGGGGGCAAAAAGGCACGAACGGGAGGAGGGGGCGGGGGCCTGAGAAGTCATGGACTGCGGGAGGGGGGGGAGACCTGGAAAGAAAATAGTTTTCGGAGTGAAGGCGCCAGTGCCATGGAAGGATACTAATGACAACATGCTCATCATAAGGAGGGACTAACAAGCCTACAACCAATCGGTAGGCAGGATTTAAGACACAAGCCAATGAAAATAATGGGCGGAGAGTGGACGGAGCTTCCGCGAAGCTTCCACACCATACTGTATGCCTCGCAAAGCGAGCAGCGCAGCGGTGCAACGCTAGGCAAGACCTAAAAATATAGCCTGATAAAGCATATGTTGAGCAACGATACTATACTAGTATGTACTTTTTTTAAAGCTTTATTTTCATTTTAACTTCCAACATTACAAAGGTATTCACTGCAGTCAGGAACATTTCCAAAAGCAAGCAGACATCATTTGTGATTCAAGCAATAGAAAATACAATGAATGTGCACAAGCAAACATTGTTCAATTTCAACAGGGTGGCATATGCTATACATTAATCCTGTAATATCCGACACACACGAATCCATGAACCAGCACCAAACATCTCACCTCAATCTACCATAATGTAGAATGCGCTGTGAAGTATAAAAAGTATGTATGTCAAGGAGATTATCCCACAACCGTAGGGACAATCCCAGGAAGCTGTTGAGAAGTGGGGGCGGAGCTGGATTCCAATAAATAATTTTTAAGTGGTTCCCAAATATCCTTTGGGCGAGAGGCCGGGGGTTGCGTTGTGGCATAGAGTTCGCTGTTAATATTGCAATTTGTGTAACTCAGGAGCCAGTCTTTCATCCTAGGAGTGATACGGCTACCCCATTTAAAAGCTATTTCCCTCTTAGCAAGCATGAGTGCGATGGCAAAAAATTTACTTAGCCTCTTTGGGAGCCCTCCTACATAACCCAGCAGGGCTACTTCGGGCGTGGGGTCCAACTCAAGATGTGTCATTTGCGCTATAACCCCGAAAATGGATCTCCAAAAGCTACCAAATTTAATGCAGTTCTACGTCAGGGGGGCAAAGTCGGCCTGTGGACCGCTACATTTAAGACAAGAGTGTGGCTGATTAGGTTCAATAGCATGAATTCTAGCTGGTGTCATGTAAACCCTGCATAAATATTTTAAATGTATCAGTTTTTGTCTGCTGTTTAAAGAGACCTCTTTGGTTTGTGCGCAACAATAGGACCAGGGTGAGTCTTGGATGGGGTGCCAAATATCACGCTCCCATGCCTCCCTTATCTTAGAATCCCTGCTGGGGACTAGAGCCAAACATGCTTTATATAACTTCGTTATCAGGTGGTCCCCACTGGAGCTGAAAATTAGCAGCGTGAGCGGGGGAAAGGCCTCGGGTTCCAGTGGATAGCACGTGATCTTGGATCTAAGCGCCTTTGGACCCTACTGAAGACAAATTGATCCATAAATGATGCATCGCTAAATTTCCCACCCTCAGTACTAGAAAAAACATGTCCCCCTGAAAACGAATCCCCGATCTAATTCATAGAGTATGCAGTGAGTGTGCGCTGTACCAGTTTCTCCTCTATGATGGGGAGCCAGGGGTTGTTAAGGAGCAGAATTCTCGCCAACTTCCGCCAGGCCCAGCTAGTGGTGGAAACTGTCTGAAAATCTGGAGGATCTCGCGGGAACCCCCCGCGGGAGCACCAGGTTCGCCTCAGGTCTGGAATATGGAATACGGGCATCTGGGTTATACCAGGAATGAGCAAAGCTACACTGAGCTACCAAGTAGTAAACCTGTAAATTGGGAACACCAAAGCCACCCCTCTCAGAAGGTAATGTCAAGACGTCCCAGCTAACACGGAGTCTACCCCCCACCCCCCCCCACCCCCCCCCGATCAGCCTGATCAGGTGAGATTGCAACCTGCGGAAAAAAGAGTTTGGGAGAGGTATGTAGATGTTATTAAACAAATATAGAAATGTTGTAAGCACGATAAGTTTTACGAGCGCCAACTGACCCGCAAGGGAGAGCGGGAGCTTCAACCAGCGCTCAACCTGCTGCTCCAAATTATGCACCACCGGGCCATAATTCAGTCTGATTATTTGTTCCATATCTCTGGGGACTTGAATGTCTAAATATTTGGCAGACTCCTCGCACTACACTACGCGAGTGGGAATGTACTCTCCCAATGCGTCGTGCTCGAGGTCAATAGAAAGATCTCAGATTCACACCAATTTATACCCAACCCGGAAAACACACCAAACCGGATGATCTCGCGGATAGGGGGATTAAAAGCGGCCCTGTTTTAAATTAAAGGCCCTGTGTACGTGTCTCTCCTGGAGGTGGTGAACCAAGCGGTCTAATGGCAATATAAAAAGCAACAGGGAGAGCGGACAGCCCTGTCTAGTGCCACGAGTGAGGCCGAACGACGCAGACAACATACCGTTAAGGCGGAGTCTGGCTGTAGGCAGGGAATATAGTAAGGCCATGTGATAAATGAAACCCTTGAGAATGCCCAACACCTCATCACCGCCAAGGTTAAGGGCCACTCCAGGGAGTCAAATGCTTTCTCTGTGTCAAGTAGAACCGCAGCTGCAGGGACCTCAGGGGCAATTCTATGTATTACTGCAAATAATGTGCACAGGTTTAACACAGTTGACCTATGGGGGCCAAATCCCAACTTTGCCGGGAGATAATACGATCTAATAACTTACTTAAATAGTTACTCTCCTGCTCCGCTGCCTCTCTGAACTCTGCAAAAGCGTTAATCGGCTGCTCTGTTGCGTGGGGTCGGGATTTATGATCTGCACACTATCTAGCACTTCAAGTTGTTTCTCAATAAGCGCAATAGTATTCCACAAAGAATCCCTGAATGCTAAGAGATGCACACACCGTGCATAAAGGCTTTGAAGGCGTCCCAGAATAAGGATCACGATTCCATTAAACCTTTGTATAATGCTAAATATTCCACTATGGCCTGCCGAAGCTCAACGAGAAACACTGTGTCAGACAGTGCTGTCCCCAGAAATCTCCACACCCTCTCACAGCCCTCAGGCCTAGGAACCTGTACCTTCAACACCACAGGAGTGTGGTCGGAATACGTACTTGGGAAATGTCAGGCTGTCCTATACAATGTTGCCATATTAAGGGAGACCAGCCAAATGTCCAATCTAGTCCATGTGACATATTGTGCTGCATAATGAGTATATGCAGTATCTGTAGGGTTGCGCTGATGCGACACATCAACTAGGCCCAATGATTCACAGATGTCTAACAAAAGATTTTGTGCACGGGGCTTAGTGTCAGGAGTCTTGGAAGTGCTGTCGCGTGCTGGATCTAAGAGGAGAATAAAATCCCCGCCCAGACATATGTAGTCAGCATCTAATTTGAGAAGTTGTGTGTGGAGCCTTTGAAAGAACTCCGGGCAATCTACATTCGGCGCGTATATGCTAATGAATGACACGCTATGCCCCTTCAATCATCTCTCGACCACTGTGAACCGCCCCTCACTATCATTTAATGCTTTTTCAAATTGAAAGGGCAGGCATCTGTGGATCATGACCGCCGTGCCGCACGCATATTTACTGTATCCCGCAAAATAGCGATGAGGGCCCCAGTTCACCGCAAAAGTGGTGTTAGTAGCTGTGGGGAGATGGGTCTCTCGAAGGAGTGCAATTTCCGCCCCATGGCGCTGCAAGTAGTTAGGAACATGTTTCCCTTTCCTGGGATTATTGAGACCACGGACATTCCAGGTGATCAATGTGAGGTCGGGAAATGGAGACAGCCTACCGTGTCCCGCCATCCCAATATATTGGACATGTCTGAACTTGTGCATTTGAATTAAACCAGTTCCTGCTGCAGCGAAAGTGTGACTTAAAAACTATGGAAAACCGAATAAGGCTAACGTGCTCACCTCCTCCCCCGACCCATCCCTGCATGCCTGTCGGCAGGGAGTATCCCAACTGAACCATTGTGTATTTGCATCCTGTAAACACCAGTACATACAAAGCAGAAGTAATGCTAAATACATTCCCCTTAAATTTAAACCACACATAGTGATACACACTTGGGGGGTGGCAAAGCCACGCCAGATGCCCAACATTAAGGAACAGTGTAAAATACGTAATTCGTCCATTAATAAAATGTCAAATAAGAACTTCAGCTGCCATATGTCTAAAAGAGGCTGCAACAATTAACTCATTTGAAAACAAATCTACACTAGCCACGAGCCACTCTGGGGGAGGGACGCCTTGGATAATTTGTTGTTTTTGTGTACGCTGCTGACCCTTCTGTAGTCCATGCAAAATTCTTGCACCGCCGTGAGAGTGTCGCAAAAGCAAGGCCGGCCATCAATGTCCACCCGGAGACGAGCTGGTTACCACATTCCCAATCGTAGCCCCAAGTTTCTCAAAGTTACCTTCACTCTATTATGAGGTCTGGCCTCCTGCACTATTGCAGCAAAATCCGGGAACAGGGCCAATGTCGAACCCTGTCAGGATATAGATCCCCTCTCTCTCGAAAGCCTTAGCACAGTGTCCCTGTATCTGTAGTTCAAGAGTCGGGCAATGATGGGCCGTGGTGGAGTACCCGGATTAGGACGGGCCAAGTGAATGGTGCGCTCTTTCTACGACAAAGATAGAGGTGAAGGCGTCCTTACAGAAAATATCAGTAAGAAGGGTCTCGACAAATTGGTCCATATGCCCCGTGTTGGCGGACTCAGGGATACCCAAAATGCAGACATTATTGCGTTTACAGCGCGCCTCAAGGTCCTCGTTCTTAATGGCAACTTCCTTAAGAATCTTTTCCACGTGGTCCAACCACTTGGTGGATTGCGCCACGCCATCGTCAAGATCCGACACCCTGCCCTCCACGGTATCCAGGCGCTTGTCGTGTGTATCTAATTGGGCACCCATACTGTGCAGACGTTTCCCCAAGGTGTCAAATCAACCCTCAAGCGCTTTGAAACCCGCCCTCATTTCCAGTAGTAATGTGGCCGGCCTGCTTCCTCCAGACCTCCATCTGCCATGGTGCTGCTGGGTTCCGCCAACTGTTCAGTGGGCCTACAAAACTGCAATAAACGCTGCTTGGGGTCCTTGCGCCCCATTGCCTCCCAGCTCTGAAAAATGGTCGCCAGGCTGCTCTCTGGACCATCGCAATGCAAACATCCAGCCCAGAGAGGTGCGCAGGCCCACCCCTGTATGGCACAATTTACTGTCCCTGGTCTCAGTGCTTGCCACATACAGTATTAGGAGCTCTATCCTGCTGAAATCAAACCAGAGCGTACCACCTTACAGCAGCACAGGCCCCAGGCATGAGCAGAGAAAACAAAGGTGGCCCAGTCACTTTAGAATGGCACTCTGCTGGGAACACTCCCATGAGCAATGCGGAGCCAAAACCAGCCAGCCCTCGTACCGCTTAACCCCCCACCGTAGGCTCCCCAGCCTGCCCGACAGCCGGGTGGCTGGTCCCCAGGCTCACCTTCGGACCCTCTCACCGAGGGGCCTCCGTGGGCAAATCAGGCCGTTCTCCAGCCACCTACGTAGGCCTGGGGTGCGTGTATAAGTGAGAGTGGGGGCCCCAAGCAGAGCGAGCTTACCTCGTCTCATCAGGGGTAGTCCGCACCTCTCGACAGGTCACAAACACCCTGTAGAACGCTTCTCTCCGTCTAGTTCCTCACGTCCCGATCTCAGCTGCATTCAGTGTGCTGGGTCAGCGCTGTCCCCACTGTCTCGGCGGCCTCACCTTATGGATGTCTTGGACGCTAAATCCCCACAAACGACTCTGATGCAATCAGGAGTCATGCTGAAGCTTTGCCGCTCATTACAATTACGATGCGGCCAGGATGTAAGGCTAACTGGGCGATGTTGTCAGAAATGCTGGCGGAGCTTCACCGCTGCGCAGCCTTCTTGGTTGGCAGCTTGGCCACTCCCCCTACTAGTATGTACTTGTTTATTACTGCAGTGCAAATGTATAATACCAGTGTTGTAGCCTAAAGTTATCAGTCTGGTATACGTTTCTCATTTGTACAGTAATTTTTAATTGAATTGAAATCCTGGTGTTACCGAGCCTAACACTGAATCAGTCAGAACTCAGAATGTTCCACAAGAGGCGCTGTAGCAAGAAGAAGACAATTATCCACAACTGAGCTATTTGCAGTCTGCATTATCAACTGCAAAATGAACATCTGGTGCAGGAAGGCAAATCCCAGGATTGGGAATGAGATGATAGAAGAATATTATCAAAAATTTCATCAACAATTAAAGAAAGGTAAAACGTTAAAGTGTCCATTTGCAGACAAACGCTAAAACATTAGATGTACAAAAAACAACAAAGCACAAAACATAAAAACACATCCTTCAAAACGACAAATCTTTTGAGAACCATAAAAAAAAAAAAAACAGCTTAAGTCTAGTAATGTCTAGACCCTGCAAGGCTGCCCAAATGTGGTTGGCTGCATAAGGCCAGATCCTGTGGCAAGCCTGTGCAGTGCAGGGCCAACGGCTTTGCGCAGCTGGGTTTCATTGGCCATTGGGGTTGGGGCTAGTGAGTACCCGGAGGCCAAGGCCGGCAGCCAAACTCTTTGCAATCAGACTTCAGCATGAAGCGGTTGTTTGACTTAAGGGAAGGAGGACTTGGGGGGTGGACGATAGACCCTGTGTTGGAAATGGCCCTTTTTGCAGGGTTATCCCCAAACTTTTTGCTTCGTCTACCTCTTTTTCCCTGACCTGTGTTTATTGGCTATAGGACTCTGGGCACTTTACCACTGCTGATCAGTGCTAAAGTGCATAGGCTCTCTGTGTAAATTGTTATTGTGAATGGTTATACATGATTGGCATATTTGATTTACCAGTAGGTACCTAATAAAGTGCACTGAGTGTGCCAGGGCTGGTAAATCAAATGCTACTAGTGGGCTTGCAGCACTGATTGTGCCACCCACATGAGTAGCCCTGAAAAGATGTCTCAGGCCTGCCTCTGTGGTGCCTGTGCGCAGTTTGTTAACTGCCATGTCGACTTGTCAAGTGCACCCACTTGCCAGGCCCTAACCTTCCCTTTTCTTACTTATAGGCACCCCTATGGTAGGCCCAATGTACCCCCCTGGGCAAGGTGCAGTGTATGTGAAAGGTAAGACTTGTACGGGTGTGTGTAACTTGTCCTGATAGTGAAATACTGCCAATTTAGTTTTTCACCATTGAAAGGCTATCTTGGCCCATAGGACAGAATGGGGGATGCTTTGGAACATTTTACAAGCATATCTTCCCATAGGGCTAAGATGTAAAAATGAAATTTGGTATCCCTGAACTCAGAATTTTATATCACATCTTTTAGTAAAGATGGTTTTTAAATTGTGTGAGTGAAAATACCACTTTTAGAAAGTGGCTACTTTCTTGTTCAGTCATCCTGTGTGCCTCTGCCTGTTTGTGGATTGACTGTCTGGCTTTGGAGTGACAGGGGCTGGAGAGGTGCAGTGGCTCCAGGAGTCTGGATGAGTCAGCACTAGGTTGAATAGGCCTGATCTGCATTTGGTGTGGTTGGAGGAGTTGCACCTGTACCTGAATAGGGCTGTGCCTGCCTTCCACAATGCTGGCTCCGCCCCCCTGTGGTGTTTCTGGAGCCAAGGCTCACACTGACAATGGATGTTGTTTTGCACTTGCAGAGTGCCCCCCAGAACTGGTTTGAACTGGGCTCAAAACCCCTTGCGCAAAGAGAACAAAGACATTTTGGGGTATAAGTATTAGACCTAAAAACCCTGAACTTTAGCTCATTCCTGCAATTCATGAGGAACCTTTGCCAAGAAGAAGAGCTGTAGAGACTGAGGAGAAGTACTGCCCTTGCTGTGTGTCTAGGGTTGGCCTGCAGTTGCTGTTTCTGCCAAGGAAAGGAGAAGGACTTTGCTGTGTGCTGTGTCCCCTGCTTGAAGGAGATCTCCAAGGGCCTGAAGTGAGCTAGCCTCCTGTTCTGAAGTCTCAGGGACACAAAGACTTCACCCCCAGCTCCCCTGAACTCTGATGCTGTGAGTTCTGGCCTGCCAAGAGGTGTTTATGCCAGTTTTGGGCCTCTTGAGGTTGCTGCTGCTGTTTAGAGCTAGAAGAAAGAAGAAGCTCAAAGGACTACAGAAATCGATGCATCGCTCTTCTTGCGGCTGTTTTTCCGATGCATCTCCATGGCGCAAGAAGAATTTCTATGCATCACCGCGCCGCTGCAGAAACCGCTGCAGCGCCTGTCACCTCTGCAAGAATTGACGCATCGAGGGATGGCAGCTGAAGAGTATTGACGCAGCCCTGCTCGACGCCACAGCATCGATCGCTGACACATCCCGGATTTCCAAGCATTGTACTTGTGCGGCAAGTTCTTCCGATGCATCATCCGTGGACCGGAACCGTCATGAAGAATTGACGCATCACTCCCTGTACAGACCGGATTTAACACAACCCTTCCTCTGCGTACAGCGGGACTGTCGCATCGCCTCCCCAAGATCTCAGGAGTGTCGCATCTCTTTGTTTTCCGACGCTGCAGCTGTTTGGCTTGTGAACTTTGACGCATCTACAGGTACTTAGGTGAAAAGTCACGCATCCATAGTTTTCTATGCTACAAGTTCTTGAAACCTTTGGAAAGTCATATTTTTAACTGTGTATGTTGGATTTTATCGTTTTGGTCTTGTTCAGTTTAGATAAAGGTATCTTATTTTTTCTAAACTTGTTTGGTGTCCATTTGTAGTGTTTTCACTGTGTTACTGTGTGTGTTGGTACAAATACTTTACACATTACCTTTGGGATAAGCCTATCTGCTCGTGCCAAGCTACCAAGGGGGTGAGCAGGGGTTATCTGAAGTGTGTATCCCCCTTACCCTGACTAGAAGCAAGAGTCCCCCATTTGGGCAGAGGTACCTACCTCTGCCAACTAGAGACCCCCATTTCTAACACCCTGCGTAGAACTTTTGGATGCCGTATACATTTAAAAACCCTACAAAATTCACTTAAATTCTCTGAATAAAACAAGTTTGAAGTGAACTTATGATTTTCATTGATCATAACACATTTAATATATGTTAATAAAAACCTCAGAAATTCACTTAATAAACCACAGTTAAAGTACAGTTACGTTTATAAATCAACACTGAAATACATTGAAATTTGCAAGTTATGGTTAGCGATGTGATTAATAATTCGGTACAACAGCCATCTATAACTCGCACACCAAATACAAGGCTTAAAACCTCACACATTTATGCTAATAAGCTTAACATATTAAACAAGACATACTCAAACTACTTACTAATACTACATACCTATTTGTCTCTCTTATAGTGTTAAGTGTAACGTGATATTTAATCTCATCTGTAAGGTTATTTATGGTATTTGTAATTTCACATGTAACATCAAGGATGGGTTCATGAGCACAGTAGCTGATGGACAGCACAAATATATATGATACCTAGCTAGTAACCATGCAACTGTGAATTGTAGTTTTAAGATCATGTAATAATGAGGAATTCTGGTGTTTTGCTAATGTTACTGAAACCCAAGATTTCTTCCCGAGACCACGGTAAATGTAACACAATTGCATTTTCTAGGTCACATGTAAAACATTTTAAGAGGCTTTTATTCGACTGTCATTTAAAATTCATTGCTATGATGAAACTCTAGTGAATTATAAAAAATTATTTAAAGTCTTTCTATCTAACAAGTATACATTTTACTGCACTACGGTGGATTTTGGTTCAAATAGAGCGTTCGAGTATCTTACTCAATGGCCATTCTTAGCTAATTTTGTAGTTTTTTAAACGAACAATTAACTTGACAAAAATACGCAGCTTCACCTGCCCGCTTTTATATACGTTAGTCTTGAAAAGCATATTTTAAAAAGAAGTAGCTCACAATGTCGACGATTTCGGGTGCTAAGAAAACGCAATAAAAAATACCACTATATTTTCGCAAAATTATTGGATGTTACCCGGTTTCTCATTATCTAGCTAGCTCCTTCAGTCCCACGGCTGTCAAAGATAGAAACCGATCACGAATGAACATCCGGTACAGCCATCCCTTTGTCACTTTCCTTTTGTTTTAAGATAATGACACTGTAGTGGCATTTTTATGGGTGATTGTTCTCCGCACAAATCTGTCCTATCACAAGTCGTTCATGACGTAGTCTGTACTAAAACGTCACAGAAACCAATTCAGACACAGACCTCTGTCGTTAATGATTGTATAGGGGTGTTGTATAGGGGTGTTAAGTTTCAATGGGTTGTTAGGCCAGTCTTTCAATTCTTTTAAATTGTATGCCCCAACTGGGCATGTTTTAGTCTAGAATAACTTTACCACACATTATTTTAATTACTGCAAGCATTGCAATTTCTAACCCGTGTTGGTTTATAAACTCCAAATGCACTGCTTTGCACGCCATGATTCAACCAATCAAACTACTAATCTTTCAAATGTAAATGTTCCATTATCCTTGTAGGTGTTGTAGATGGTTGTCTGTGCTGGTAATTACCAAGCATTGGCAAATCCCAGGGCTGTAGTAGGAATCAAAAGCAGCTCTGGCAACAATTTTCAAACCAGCCCTGCTCCTTTCTTCCCCTCTTTCTACTTCTCTCTTTTTCCATCCATCAATTCTCTGTCTTCTTGTCTTTTCTCTCGCTCTCAGCTCTCCACCTCTCTCTCCTGAAGCCACTGCTGTGTCTTCTGAATATAACCTTGGGGAGGTGGAGTGAGTGACAGAGGTGCCAGCAGGAGACACAGCCCTTCAAAAATTGGGCTCCAGTCATCCCAGGAAATATATGATCTGGTGTTTTTACCTTTCAGAAATGGCCATTTCCCATCTCCAATGGTCCATTAAGTATAATCAAAAAACACAAAATCTACCTTTTCACACATTTTTGATGACATGGCCCTCTCGGAACTGTAAACCAAAAACAAAAAAGTATGCTCTCTTGCTGTGCAATATGGAGACGTGGGTTACCTATTACCACAATGCATCTGTTGGATCCTCCCAAATAATAATTTAAGAAGAAAATAAGTGGTATGAAAAAAGCAGGGAGCAGGAGGCGGGGGAAGATGAGGTGCAGGGTAGCGGGGGCTCAAAAGTGATCAGCTTGGTAGCAGTGCGTAGCTGCCAAGCCCTTTCAAAAATGAAAAATAATGTTAATAAAATTAAAAAAATGTTGAATAAGAAAATGTACCTCGGGTGATTTCCAGTAATTGTTATTAATTAAAGATAATAATGACCAAAAACATGAGTTGAATGATCATCAAGAATACTTTCATTCTGTTATTTAAACAATATACATTAACATAATATAACATTATTAAGATGGAGATCATAAACATGATTCGGTTATGGATTTGGCATACAATATAGGAAATAACACAACAGCAATTACTAGAAAGTGATTAAGGCTTTTTCCGTCACCAATCCATGACACCAACACAAAAGTAAGAAGAGATTGGAGTAGTACGGTGCAGTTCCAGTTCCAATTTTTTTAAAGGTTTAGAGCATGGTCAATATCCACATATATTCTGCCCTTACTTTGTTTGTTTGCAAAGAGTGTACACAGGGGGTTTTGGCACCGTTTTGTGGAAAGCCCTTCAGCACTGTTGAATTCCTTTTTGATAGGCTTCCATAGAAATTTTTATGGTCTAATATCCCAGTTGAAAACTGTTGATGCGTTTCGACCCCTATCATTTTTGGGTCTTCTCAGGATGGGGAACTGGTAGCCTCTTAGCCAAAAAAAAGGGAAGGGGATATTTTTATAAGAAACCGAATGGTTAGACACCTGTGTGAATAGTGGGAAACGCAAAACATAACTACCTCATTGCAGAATTTTTAATGCTTGCAATGGAGAAATAGAGACATTTGAGCAGTGTGTATCATAGCACATCAGGAAAAAAAGAGGAGATAAACCCATCAGTCTTGTAAGTACCTGAATGATTGAAAGAATATCCGGTCTGGCGCAGGGAGTGGTCTCAGTGCATGTTACCTTTGAAGTTTTGAAATAGGTTCAAGGACAACTTGACCAAAGCAGAAATAGCTTGCCTGAGTGCAAGTAATGGGTCACAATGTAATGATTGAATCATCTCTGTTTAAATTATTAAGCCAATTGAGCCAGAAAATGAGAACAGAGTGAGCCACTTGTCAGTCTTTAAGGCAGTCGCTCTACCTCTGTCCCCCGATGCTCTAAAGCCAAGCCAGTTTTATTTAAAAGCAACTGGGTGCAGTGTTTGCATTCGTTTATGTGGAATCTGGCGCCTTTAGCGGTCCTTCTCTATTACAGCAGTTTGCATTCTTGTACATCATGATGACGTAATATGCGAGGATGATGGGAGGGCAGTTACATCATTCCAATCCAGGTATCTAGGTAACTCTTTGTCTTTCCTACATGTTTGACATATTTAGGCTATCCAGCTTCAGGTTTAAACCTATAATAACTGATAAACCCAAACTGAAAGCAAAACAGCCCTCATCAGTGTAAACATATAAACACTGAGAAAAACCTGCACAAACACAAAATAAAATTCTCTTCAAAAAAAGTTAAGTGAGAGAAATGAGTCTTTTGTATTTCTTCCTGAAGGGGCCAACACAATGAACTTTGGTATGCAAGTTAGCAGCAAGAAAGACGGGTTTAAGATTATTCGGCTTGATTTTTTTGTTTAGGGGGTCTCACTAACATATTGTTTCTTCCTTTTGTTTCCTCCTGTTTTCGGTTCTTGGATTAAAGGCTTAAAACGTATGGGGGTTAGCTAAACAAATGTGACACACTGTCTTAGGACAATGATGTATAAACTTCACCTGAGACAACCTATGCTAACCCTGTAACAGAAGTGCTATTTTGCTCTTGTATAAAATAAATAAAACATGTTGAAATTAAAGAACTTAAAACCATGTTTTAGGTCTGGGTCTGATCTAATTTTTGTATAAATTGTATAGAGTTGGGGAATATTAAAATCATATTTTGTATTTTGGCAGTGTTCAATTCACTGATCTCTTCAATGGTTGGCTCATAAGAATATTGGCCAATATGTACTACCACATTTACCCATGGGCAGAATGGGTAGAACTCTTTGATACATCAACCCTCTTTTAACAAGTCAGTATTGATAGCAGGTCAACTGCCAAACATTGCAGGCTTTAAACATTTAGTTCAAGATGTAGTGACAGGTACCTGTGAAAAGAGCGCTGTCATCATGCACATGGGATAGTGGTAGGATTGACAGAAGAATTTCCATATATGTGATACCTTATAGCTAATCCTGGCATTTCACCCAACTGCCATTTAGTGCTGTGTTTTTTAGCCTATAGTTACAATGTTAGCAGCAAAATTTCAAGACCAGAATACAATGCTATGTTTGTTAAAAGGTCAGGGCTGTCTTAAAGTGAGGCATTTGCTATTGGAGCATGTGGCAGCTATGAATGTTCGCATAGCAGCACCACCTTAATGTAGTCTGGCAAAGAGTGCAGAAAAGCAGTGGCAAGCATACTTAAAGCATCAGGTTTCAGGTACCTTAGAATGCTCTTAGGATGCAGGTCTATTAAGTAATATGGTATCTTTAAAAAATGTAAAGGTTTCACATCTGTTGGTAGGGTTGACCCCCCACTACAATCGCATAATATTCAGCAAGGGGTTGGTAAATGACTTTTAACTATGCCCAGGAATTTGATTATTAAAACATTTGAATATAGCACTCTCACATTTTTAATCCATTAATAGGCAGAGTCCTGACAGAGTGAGTGTGAGAGGTAATGAGATATGAGTGAGAGCACAAAACACTGACTTTCTATTCTTACAAATTCCAACAAATGTCAATGAGCACACTGCTAATGGGAAAACACTACATTCCTGCATTATTTATCCTTTTAAATTAAAATGTGCTTCACAACAATCACTGCAAAAAAACACAATGTTGGAAACACTGGACAAACACATTCCTGGACAAACACATTCTTTGTCTATTCTGGGGATTAGTCAGCTGAATAAACACTGATAAGTACTGATTTGAAAAGGTTGGGAAAACACTAAAAAAACACCACTGAAATCCCCAAAAAATAAACACTGAAAACAGGACAGCCTAGACATATTGCAGGCTATGCCGTGTGCAAAAAGTGATGTTATTTAATGTGATCCTTTTGCACAAGTAAGTCTTTGTGTTTACATGTCCTTCTCTATTAAGGCAGTTTGCATCCTCATAGACCTAACATGATAAAGTAATATGCAGGAATGATGGAAATAATAGTTCAATCTTTCCGATTCAGATACCTATGCAACTTTTTGTGTTTACACCATGTTTGACATATTGCAGCTCACTGTTTGTGGACATAAGTAATGTTATATATTGTGATCCTGGTGCACAAACTTGTTTTTGTGCTTACAGCGTGTTAGGCAAGTTCCCAATTGCTGCTTCTATGCATAAGTGATGTTGTATATTTTGAAGTCCCGAGATTTCATTCAGTGAAGTGATCACAAGATTGATCCACAGGATAAAGCTTGCTTCGTTTTTTAATAGGAGCAATTCCATATTGCCACCTCTTGGATTGGGAGCAAATACCTCCCCACTGTCCATTTGAGGTTGTTTGCTCCATGCCCCTATTCTTTTAAATAATTGACAAGTGGGCTTTTTAGTTTTCTCTTTCTCATACAGGATTTAAGTTGATTTATATGCAGGCAATTTTTGGGATGGTTTTCCCAGTACATAGCTTTTCGCAAGGGCACACAATCCCATGCACTGCACTTTGTACAGATGGAAAATTGCACATTATTTCATTTCATTGCATTGCATTCAAAACAAATGTAGTCCCTTCAATTCTTTGGTCACTGACAGAACAAGTACCACATTTGTGATGTCCATATAATGGTGCTAAGTTTTAAGGTTCTCTTGAGGTCCTTTGTGTACAAAATTATTTGGGTAGATGAGCTAATACCAACTGATTATTTTTGATAAACATGTTGTTTTTTTTAGTTTTAGACCAGTAGCACTGGTGAAACAGTAGAGCAAAGCACACACAATACAACATTGTAAAAGGTAAGTAGTCCGTACAGGGCAAGACATCCTGTAATTGTTAGACAGAACATTTCTGTAAAGCCCACCAGCATAAAGATACAATCAATTATGCAAGCTGTCCAAGCCATTTCCCCCACACCCTTGCATGTTTCTGAGGGCAGCCACGTGCTTCAAAGACCACCCGCTCTTGCTGCGCACACCACTCAACACCCCTTCTCCACTTTGACAGAGCATGTGGTCTAGAGGCCATCCATTTCGATGCAAACTCGCACTTCGCCACTAGGAGGGCCGGACCTAGGAAAGACTTCTCAGCTCTTGTACCCCCGAAGCCCTCGAACACCCGAGAGGAACCAGTAGGGGGGACAGGGGAACCTCCCATCACAGAACCTCTGACAATTCCCGGGTCACCCCTGCCCAGTATTGGAGCACGGTGTCACAGGTCCACACTATGTGATAAAAATCTCTTGGTCCGTTCCGCATAGAGGACATGTGGAGGTGTGTCATAGGCCTGCTCGGTGCAAACGGAGTGGAGAAAGATATACAAAGTAACGGTAATTCATTTGAATGAAACACAGTTTAGCAGAGGTGGTGAGTTCCCGTGGGGCCATCAGTGCGACTCTCCAGTCCTTATCTTCCACGGATCCTATCCAACCCTCCCACCGGTCCTAAGGTGGTCCAGCGGTCCTGGGGATTTGATAATAAGTGTGCAATAAATCTGAGAAATCCCACCCTTGCCCATTTTCCCCATTAATAGCTTGACTTCCAGGTGGCTAAACTCCATAAGGGTATCTGTTGGGAAGCAGTGGGTTTGAAGGGCATGTCTGAGTTGGAGGAATTTATAGAGCTGAGCATGTGTAAGGTTGTAAGCCTGTTGAAGATTGTGTAAGGACTGCATATGCATCCCCAACCATACGTCCCCCAGTCTTGTGATGCCTATGAAATCCCAGGAGTGGAAACCACTAAGAGACGGTGATTTCTTTAAACAAGTGCCGTGCCAAAGCGGTGTCTGTTGCGTAAGTTTAGTCTCCCATTGCACATGTTGCAGGGCTGCCCTCCATGCAAGGAACACCGTCCAGGTCACCAGGGGCAATGAGAGAGAACCTGGTGCCCCGTAGAGCATGGCTTGAAGACGGGAGGAGTCTAAAATGGAGAGTTCGCCCGGTAGGTGGGGTCCGACCACCCCCATTGAACCAGTCACGGATGACAAGCAGGTGAGAGGATAGATAATAGAGATAGAGATTGGACATACACAAGTCATAGGGCCCCCTTTGACAGTGCTCAAGGGAGATGCGCGGCCGAGAACCCTGCCACATAAATGTTTTTCCTGCGCTGTCAAGGGCAGAGAATCAAGATCAGGGTAAGTGAAGTGATACATTTTGAAAAACATAAAGGAAGCATGGTAGAATCATCATTTTGTAGAGGGCGATGCTGCCAAAGATGTTGAGGGGGAGAGTATACCACCTAGTGAGGTCTGACTTAGTTTTCCGTCCCAGAGGTTGGAGATTAAGGGCCCAGGTGAGCTCGGGGTGTAAAGTGATCCATATACCCAAGTATTTAAAGCTAAACTGATGCAGGAGGATCGTCGCCTGCCAGTCAAAACTGTACCTTGTTGGTATCAACAGACCTAACACAGACTTAGAGGGGTTCCTGCTCGAACTGCTCAAGCAGCAGGAGACATCTAGGCGCTCTCACAGCCGGCTGGGCCAGGTACAGCAGGACATCATCCACATACATTGCAAGGCAATGCACTCCTTGTGGCCTGTACCCCACCTGCAGCTGGTGAAGTGGGGGTCCATACGGATGAGTGCAGCTAGAGGCTCTATTGCCAGAGCAAAATTAGAGGGTAGACAGGGGGTAACCCTTTCTGGTCCCCCGCTCTACAGGGAAAGCATCAGAGTGGACTCCGTTTAACTGAACCTGGCCGTTGGTATTGTCGAAAAGAGCCCTGAAATCTGGCCCGAGGCCTGCCCAAGCTAGCACCGACTGAAGATAGCCCCAGGCCACCGTGTCGAAGGCCTTCTTGAAATCAATAAGAAGTAATGCTAAGTCCGAGGGCAGTCGATGACGGTGGACCAGGGCCACATGCAACCTTCAGCTAAAGTGTCTCATGCTCCGTAATGGCATGAAGCCGCAGTGGTCTGGGTGCACTAGTCCCACTATGACTCGCCTAAGCCGTTTCGCCAGAATCGCCGCAATTATTTTACTTTGCAGTTAAGGAGCGTTATCGGGCGGTATTCCACACACAAGGTGGAGTGGGGCTGCATCTTGGGTATCATCACTATAGTAGCTGAGTCCATCTGAGCCGGAAAGGATACAACTTGACCGACCTCTTCATAGATCTGCAAACGGTAGGGGGTGAGAGTTTCCCGGAATGCATTATAGTATTCCATGGGGAAACCATCAGGGCCCGGAGTTTTGCCTGGTGCCATACTGGACCTCGCCTCTCCAATTTCTTCTGCTATAAGGTGCTCATCCAGTGAACGGGCCTCAGCGGGGCAATAGGCAGGGAAGGGGGAGTGATTCAAGGAAGGCCTACAATACCGTCACGTCCCTGGCCACGGGTCTAGCATATAATTTTTGGTATTAGTGAGTGAAGGTCTGAGCTATCTCTGGGAGGGAATGTCGAGACTGACCATGTGAATCAAGGACTTCGGGAACGATCGTGTTGGCGTGCTGATGGGAGACCAGCCAGTAGAGTAGCTTCCCGTTTTTGTCCCCCCCAACCATAACTTCTGGCTGTTATGGCCCTTCAGAAGTGGTTGGCCGCTTCTAAGGAGTGTAACCGAATGTCCTCACTGATGAGGCTCAACTGGCTAGCGACACCCGCCCAAGAGTCAGCCTCCAGCTGTCAATCCAGCTGTAGAGTCTGCGCCTCCAGTCTAGCAACAAGAGCCGACCGGGCCGGTTCCCAGCCCCTAATATAGCTTTTAGTAGGGTCTCGTATTGTAGCTTTACTCATGGACCATAACGTTCCCACCTTGGCCATGGAGCCAGCTTTGGTCGCAAAAAAAGACTGGAGCGCAAACCAGAGGGGGCATGCAAACTCTTTATCCTGGAAGTACCAGGCATTTATGTGCCACTTACGTCGCTAGCCCACAATAGGGTGACCCGGGTGCAGAAGTAAAGGGGAGTGGTCTGAGATACCACAGGTCAGAATCTGAATTTGGATCAGCATTTGGCAATCGGGGGTGGGTAAAAAAGCCAGGTCTATAAAGGAATGGGTATGGTGAGCCGCTAAGGTGTGCTTAAATTGCTGACGTCAAGGTGCCAAAATATCCAAGCGTCTCAAAGCCCCCAAGTCACGGCCCAGTCGGTGAGATGACGGGCGCCAATCCTGCTGGAAGCCACGGGGCACCTGAGCTATCCACATCAGGGTCAGACACAGCGTTAAAATCGCCTCCAATCACCGTGAGTACCTGCGGGAGGCGGGTGAGGAGACGGAAGAGCTCCCGGACCCTGGAGGCCAGAGAAGCAAGTGGTATATAGACGCACACCAGTAGGACCACCTGACCCTCTAACGTGCCCTCCAAGGTGATATAGCGCCCTTGTGGGTCTCATATTACTTTTTTGACCACCAGCGGGAAGGAACAGTGCAGCTAGATGGCCACTCCCTGGCCCCCCGCGACAATCCTGTGTGCAAGACTCTGTTGTGGCCCTTCAGGCCAGGAAGGGCATAGGTCCCCCAAAAGATGGGTCTCCTGCAGCAACAGGACTTCTGGGCAATGTCAGTGAGTGAAGGCAAATACTGCTGGGCGCTTCACCCGGTCTAGCAGGCCGTTAACATTCCATGTGATAACTCAGATGGTCATATGAGTGTGAGTTTGTAGGTTAGTGTGGAGGTTGTGCATCGGTTCACCCCTATATCGGGGGGACCGAGGGGCCCTGTGAAACCCTTCAAGGTGTGCTAGTGGAGTGTGGTAAAGAAATGTTACCTCACCACTATGCAAACTATGCAAAAAAATACAGTGTATGAGTGTGCCAAAACGTAAGGAGGAAAAGAAAAGGTTAATCAAAGGAGCAACTAACAGTGTGCAAACATAACACCCCCCAATGACCACCCATGCCCATACTTCTACCCCAGAAGCATCTGTCACCCTTTAAAAAAGGTAAACACTAAAAACCAATGTGCATAACAACATTCTTGTATGTTTTGATGGGTGTAAGAGAACCCCCTTCTTAACATAGAAAGATCATCAAAGTTTGACCAAAGCAGCTGTGGATCAGACAGGTGGAAGCTGCTTAGTCATCAGGCGGGCCTACGGGACCCAGAGGAGATAACGTGACCCTTCGATTGGTGGGTAGGTGAGACAGTGTAAAGATTAGGAGGAGGTATCGACGTCGGGATCAAGTTCTCACCCTTGGCAGGACTGCAGGGGCAAACACAAGGAGATGATTGATGGAGTACTGAAACTTTTCAGAAACTCACCCTCCGTCACAGATCTGGGTTAAATCCATCACCGTTCTTTAGCTCACTTCACCACCCCAGCCATATGCAAATCAGCCTTGACCCTGTACCTCATGGGAACAGTCCAGACCGAACTGCCAAGCCAGGTCTTCCCTGGACCAGAAACAAGCATCCTGGGACCGGTTTCGGGGTAACACCCCTCATCGGCCATGCTAGCTTGAACCCAGTGGCAAATTGAGCAAGGGACCCACGTCTGGGCATACCCTGCCAACTTAGGGCGAATAGAGCAAACACAAGGAGATGATCGACAGGGCAGTGAAACTTTTCATACACTCACCCCAGTCACAGATCTGAGTTAAATCCATCATCATTATTTAGCTCACTTTGCCACCCCAGTTTGAGGTTCTGGACTTTTAAGAGTCCAGAGGTGTCAGGGAAACGACACCCAAAGACCCCTGAGTTCCTCCTGTCTCGGTGCACAAATAAACAGAGACACGGGCTTCTCGATGGTGGCGTCAAAGACCAAGGTTTATTTACTGCAGGGACACAGAAGTCATAGGAACCACACAGAGGCAGAATCTACGAGACTGTTCGAATTGTATTAAGTGGGTTGTTCCTTAAATACACGGAAAATGTCTTTAGGCAACATTACATGAATATTTCTCATGCCCAACCCGGTATCCCAAATAAACAGTAAATAGACATCAAACAATAATTAGTCGTAGGTTTTCGGTATTCGATCAGGCCCCCTTGTCAGTTTTCCATTCTTTACCCGATCCTCCCCATCATAAAAATCGTAACCTCCCCATTGTAAAAGCCCAGAAGGAGAGGAGCAGAGCCAGATGCAAAGGATTGAAAAGTAGGATAAGAGGTGTTTATGGATCATAAACGGGCATGGCTACCGTCTTCGGCCTTTCAGTCAGGACAACGGACACGAGAACCAGTATAGCAGGACTGGCCTCAGGCAAGGGAGGCAGCTTGATTCTGCCTAGTCATACAGCGTCAGCCTTTCTCGGGGCTCGAGCTTACGTGTCCTTAACAAGGTGACTCTGTCGGGGTCATTGCCCGTTCATTGACTATGTGAGGGCAAGAAACAAAATGGATGCCGTAACTAAAATGGATGCCATGACTTTACAACAGAATGCCCTATTTCTCAGTGAATTCATGCTAGTTGCGTAGCGAAAACACTGTCATGTATGTAATGGATCATTTGCGGTTCATTGGTACCAAAATCGTGTCAGTACTACGATACCGATTTCAAGGGTTCGGATCGCTACAGAACCTCAGACCGTCCTTTTGCCCTTACATAGGCAATAACTTACTCTATGTCAGAGTCCATTTCTATGTTCATCAGGTCACTGATATGTTGTTGAAGCATTACTCTATCCCGTGGCGTATCTCTAAAAACAGGTGGTCTTCTTACGCATGTTGAAATGCAGAGATTACATAAGGCAGGACCACACTGAACAATGAGACAGCACGAAAATAAAAATACCAACGCAACACCAGTGACTATCAGAACCTTCCATCCCCACGCAGACAACAGGCTCCAGAACCATCCCATTAATGACCAGTCACCTTCCTCTACATGAATAGAGTCAGAGATTTTGTGTAACTTAGAGATGGCCTTGTATACTGTTGGCGCATTATCTGGGATAAAAACACAGCAACTCGATTGGATCATCTTACACACTCCACCTCGATCTGCAAGTAACACATCAAGAACCATACGGTTCTGTAACGTCATGAGGCGATCCGCTTGAAGCTCAGCTGTCAGGTTACTAAGGGCACCCGCAGTTTCGGTGATAGTGGATTCAACTACCCGTGTTAGTTGACGTAAGTTTCTACTGTTGGCCATAGGCCCCCAGAACGGAAGGAAACCTTTGAAGAAGTCTCCTGCTTCTTGGCCAGCAGTATCTTCTTTACTGAAAACACCTCTCACAACTCTAGTTTTGTGATAGTCCGGTGCAGCAGTGTATGTCGGAGGCTGAGAAGTCAGCAGGCAGCCATGTGTATGCTCTGTCTTGGCAAACAAAATAGGTACCCTTAGCAGCTAAGAATGCAGGGGAAGACTGTGACGGGAAAACATATGTTTCGATACAGTCACTCTTCCCTAGTCGAGCTTTCGGATTCCTCCCATTACCTTGCAAACAGACCTGACCTTGGTGGGGTACGACCCAGATCGGAGTTGAGCTTTTACGTTTGTTCTCGCCCAGAGTAATGCCATATTCCGTAACATTCCAACCCATGTAAACTCGCAATTCATCCTTGGGAATGAACGGAGTGTTATTGACATCTCTAACCATGCCTTTTACCAAGGCTCTATTAGCAGAGTTATACCGAGTGGAACGCGGAGGTCGTGGAGGATAGGTCTCTAGGGCATAAGCGAACATGGTCTGAAATGCCCAGAATGATCCATTATAACTAAAGGGCAGAACCAGATAAGGGATGCCCTTGTCCATGGTATGTGGTATCAAGCCACACACCCAGCAGTTTGTTGTGTTAACTACTAGTTGATGTTGGTGCAAGAGCTGAATGAAAGTGTTATTTATAAACTCAGAGCGTCGAGCTTGCTCGTGGGCAGGAAAAGGATGGAAAGAATGAAGAGAAACAACAGTCGGAGAAACAGGAACATGGGGAGATACTGTAGATGTAACAGGTGTAAAGATCAACTGAATACCAAAAATAATTCCGCCTACCAAAGTTATCAAAACAATTAGAAGTGTCAGAGTACATTGCATTAGAAAACATTTGCTATATAATATGTCATATAGCTTTGTCTTGTGCACATTTATGACATTAACCCGTCGCAGTTCAGGAAGCTCCATCTTCTACAACCGTTCGCAACGGATGGTTTGTACCTGTTAAAAACTTGCCTCTGTTTACCCTGGGAGTTCCCAAGATAGACAGAAGAAACCGACCTTATGTCTGATTCCCTGCAAATTAAAACAAGGCACACGTTACGACCCTACGGTAACCCAGACGGCAAGGTGAGAGAAACAATAAAAACAAAAAGATAAACATTTTGAGCAAACTTCCTGACTGAATGGAATGCAGTAAGATCAAAACAGTTTTCAAACAGAAAGGTAATTATGCAATGTCATTAGTTCATAACATGAGAACGTAGATTATATCTGTACTTTCCGGGTCTTGTCTGATCTTGAAATAGCTGGTCTACAGGTGCGGAAATGTTCGACTCCACAGGTGACAAATGTTCACTTTGTACAATACTCGGTTCAAGATTCAAAGGAGCGGTTCCTGCTGAGGTGTCAAAGTTCTGTGTTTCAGTTCGTGGGTGGTCCGTTATATACTCTGTATCACTGAAAGGGATGTGCCTAGGAACAGGTTCTGTCTCGGATACGCCAAATCCCTGTCTAACCCAGTTATCATAGGGGAGTGGGAGAGGGACACGCTTCGTATGGCTAGCGTGCACCCAATTCTTCCTTCCAGCTAGGCGTACAGCAGTTCTTGTTGTGAGGAGTACCTGGAACGGACCCACGAATCTTGGCTGGAGGTTCCGAGTTCGTTCAAAGTTCCGTACTACAACTTGGTCGCCTGGTTTCAACGTGTGGCCTGGACTCTCTGGCAGTTTAGGCAAGGATTCAAATACCTGTTGATGAATGAGGCTTAATTTAGCAGTCAAGTCATAAAGATAATCAATCAACATTGGGTATTCAATCTGTTTGAATTCCTTTGGCCTAGGGACTCCCCAAACATTAGCAGGACGACCGAACACAATTTCATATGGGCTAAGCCCTACTCGAGAGTGTACAGTCGCTCTGGTGGACAATAGAGCTAAAGGCAGTGCATCTGGCCAAGATAGACCAGTGGAAGCTTGAATTTTAGCAAGTTTTAGTTTCAGAGTGCCATTGTACCCTTCAACCAAACCTGATTACTGCGGGTGATTCGCACTGTGAAATTTTTGGGTAATACCTAAACCCGTACACACACTCTTCATAACTTTCCCTACAAACTCACTTCCATTGTCCGACCAAACAATCCGTGGCATACCATACCTGGGGAAGTACTCTTTAAGGAGGATTTTGGCAGTGGACATAGCAGTGTTGTCCTTTAACGGATATGCCTCAATCCATCTTGAAAAGGCACAGACTACCACTAGGACATATTTAAGATTGTTACACCTATCCATGTGGATGAAATCCAACTGAATCACTTCAAAGGGACAAGAAGGGGGAGCAAAATGACCAGTTGGGGTTGGGGTTCCCTTGCCAGGATTATGCATCAGGCATATCATGCAGTTTTTCACCACTCTTTCCGCACACTTAGTAATTCCATCGTTCTTCCATACTGGAGGTAACATTTTACAGATCCCTTTCGAACTGATGTGCGCCACTCCATGCGCCATCGTGACTACTGCGAGCACATACGCATCAGGTAACATCCAACGCTGCTGCTCAGACAAATCAACCCAACATCCACTTGAATCCATTTTACCCGTTTTCTCCTTCCATTCATTCTTCTCGTTTTCAGTTGCTTCATTCTGGATTGCTTTCACACTTTCAATCGTATTCTCACACATTCCTGATTCAGCAATCCATCTTGCAGACGTTGCAACGTACATTCGGCTCGTCATGTTCTTGGCCGTTTCTTTAGCGACCTCATCAGCAAACGCATTCCCACGGCCAACATCATCCGTAATCTTTCGATGTGCACTGCACTTCACAATCGCAACTTCATTCGGTAGGGTCAGGGATTCCAAAAGATCGCTGACTAACTGTCCATGTTGGATCTTAGTTCCATGGGACGTGAGAAAACCTCTTTCTTTCCAGAGACGTCCAAAGCTATGTGCTACGCCGAAGGCGTATTGGCTATCAGTAAACACATTCACTCTCTTTCCCTCAGCTAAAACACACGCTCTTGTTAATGCAATTAATTCTGCAGCTTGGGCAGAATTTTGACTTACTCTTGCAGTCTCAACAATCGTACTCAAAGTCGTAACTGCATACGCGGCCGTCACATCACCATTCTGTAGTTTAAAACACGACCCATCGACATATAAGGTGCCGTCTGGATCTAGTAACGGAGTATCTTTCAAATCAATCCGACCTTTTGTCTCTTCCTCAGTTCTAAAACAGCAATCATGGGGCTCTGAATCACTCGACTCCTGAGTAGTCGGCAAAAGCGTTGCTGGATTCAATATGTTGCATCGCTTAATCTGAATGTGGTTTGCCAAAAGCATCAGCTCATAGCCTGATAGTCTAGCACTGGTGAGGTGCTGAGTTTTTGTTCGATTCATGAGTGTATCCACAGCATGTGGAACCATGACTACTAACATGTTGTTCATGACTAGTCCAGCAGACTGTCGAATAGACACTGCAGCTGCTGCTGTAGCTCTCAAACAACTTGGCAATGCTCTGGCTACCGGATCTAATGTGGATGAGAAATATGCGCAAGGTCGCTGTTTGTCACCAAATTGTTGCGTTAATACACTCAACGCACAACCTTCTCTTTCATGGACATATAGTGTAAACGGCTTACTGTAGTCAGGAGTACCCAACACAGGAGCTGAACACAGCGCATCACGTAAGTCAGAGAAGCTCTGTTGACATTCGTCAGACCATGGCAAAGGGCTCGGAACACCTTTTCCAGTCAGGGCTACCAATGGTTTTGCCATGAGAGAAAAATTTGGGATCCATTGCCTACAGTATGACGTAATACCCCAAAACGCACGCACTTCTCTCTGTGTGCTTGGTACAGTCATCTGCGAAATTGCTTTGATTCTCTCTGGGGTCAACCTTGTTCCCTCCTTTGACAAAAGATGACCTAAGTAGGTCACTTCTTGGCAACAATATTGCAGTTTAGAAGGTGACACCTTGTGATGTAAGTCTGACAAATGACGTAATAGAGAAATTGTAGCTGCTTTGCAAGTTTCCTTGTCATCAGCAGCCAGTAAAAGATCGTCTACATATTGGATCAGAGCAACACCAGGAGGAAGTACAAGAGCATCTAATTGACTCTTGAATGCTTGGCTGTAAATTGAAGGGCTCTCACAATAACCTTGTGGAGCGCGTTTGAATCTGAAACTGCGACCTCCTAAGGAGAAACCAAAAATGTCTCTACTTTCCTCGGCTATCGGAATGCTGAAAAAGGCATTTTTCAAGTCGATAACTGTAAACCATGAGGCTGAGGCAGGAATCAACGTTAATAATGCAGTGATATCTGGTACCACAGGAAACTGTGGAATCACTATTTTGTTAACTTCTCTGAGGGCAATCACAAACCAGTAGATTGGAGGTTTGGAAGGGTCAGTACGTTTCAAAATCGGTAGAACAGGACTATTGCAGATATTTCCTCTAGTTTCCTCAATCACATCTTTCTGTATCAAGTCTTTCACAATCAGCAAGAGTGCACGTTCCCCTTCATTCGAAATCCGATACTGTGGGATTCGTGGGAATTTAACATTCGCTTTCAGACTTACCACATAAGGGGGAATTTCCAAGAGGCCTACATCGTTAGGACCAGTTGCCCAAAGAGTATCAGGGAGAGAACGCAGCTCCAGTGGGAGCTTATCCATCGACATATACATTGGAGAGATTACGCTTTTGCCTAATGTGAGCTGTACTCCCGAAGGAGAACAGTACAGTGTCGCATGTAGGCGTTTCAACAGATCTAAACCAAGCAGATTCTCATTACAACCGGTTGTTAGAATAAGGGGTGCTTCTAGTTCGCATGGCCCAACAGAAATTGATAAAGGACTAGAAACAGGATTGTGAACAGGGGCGCCTGAGAAACCTACTGAAGTGTTCGTTAAGCCAGACAAAGGTGCGCCAGGGAGTTTCGCATGCATAATTGAACTTTTTGCCGCACCAGTATCCAACAGAAACGGTTCGACCACGCCTGATGTAACTACTGCGACATAAGGTCCACTCTGATCAACTGGAACTGATACTACTCCCTCTCTTTGCCTGTGGCTGTCCTAGTACTCGCCTCTCTGAATCTCTTCATTATGATCATAATAATCTTCAACATGATACTGTGGAGATCTACCTGCTTGCGCAGATTGTGCATTTCGCTGATCGAAATAATTCGATTGGCGATCAGCCTGTGGTGTCATTGTACCACGTCCTCTACCCCTAGGAGTTTGCATAAACCCAACATTACCTCTCTGAGCCGGGACACCACTAGTCTGTGCGTGCAGTACCGTACACTCATTCTTATAATGGCCCTCCTTTTTACAATAGGCACACTGATTCCATGCTAACTGTTGTCGGGAAAAACCATAATTAAATCTTTGGGACGTCCCTTGCTGGAATTGTGGCTGTTGCTGAAACTGGGGTCGCTGCTGTGAATCTGACTGATTCGAGCGAGGCGGATACGCCTGTTGCAAAAGAACTTTAGTCTTTAAATCTTTTGTTTTCTTTTCTGACTTTTCCTTCTCTTCCTTCTCTCTATTCTCGTAATACTGAGCAGTTGCAAGTATCTGTGCTGTCGTCGACACTGCCCATGCACTTTCAGAATCCTTTAACTTGTTACTAAGTTCGGGTAATAAATTAAACACGAACTTGTCGACAAACAATCTCTGGCCTCCCTCAGTACTCATATCTTGTCCACTGTGGTCTACGAAGGTCTCTTCAAATCTAGTGAAAAAGTCAGAGACGCTTTCGTCCTTCTTTTGCTTGCATGCCGATAGTTTATCCCAATTAACTCGTAACGCTGGATGCCAGCGTTTTCATCAGATTAATTATTCTGCCAGGTAGGGCAGCAATCAGAGGTTCAGGTTTAGCACCGCCAACTTGTTGCGCATCTGCTGCTACAATAGCTGGCCAATCACCTCCTAAGGCGACTGGGTGGTTCTCTTGCCGAATCTTGGCCCATATAGGCTGTGGCACTACATTACCAAATAACATTTCAATGTCCGCCAAATTCATGACACACGCTTGAACTGTCTGCGTTAACTCTTTGTAATAACCAGCAGGATTTTTACGTGGGTCTGGCAACGCTTGTTTTACTGCTAATACTTCAGCCCGTTTCCAAGGGATGTGTATCCACACTCTCTGGAATTGTGCCGGGGCAGCTGCAATACCATTAGCCGCATCAGCTTGAACTGCATCACGCCATATCGGTGGAACTTCCCTCATCGGATATTGACCTCGTTTTTTCCTAGTAGTAATCGGTGAACCATCAGGGTCCCTTGTCGCTCGAAGAGGGGAATCATCCCTATAAGCTAAAATCAGTTCTATCGCTCCTCTTACTCCTGAACCTATCACCATTCCTGCGGCGAACTTCTGTTGAATATTTATCAGATCTGAGGGGACAGAATCTAAGTCATCATCTTCCCATTCTTCACGCACAAGAGAACACATCACGTCAAAAACATAACGTTGAGTTGGTTCATTCCATTGTATAAAAGTATCTAACACTCTTTGTGCATCATACTTCACAGCTTTCGACATCCACCTAAGAGCTGTCGAATCTAACATGTCTCGTTCCTGAGGACCAGGAAGCTGGCTACGTCTCTGTATAGAGTCAGAAACGGGGGTCCCAATTAAAGACCTGTAGAGAGGAGTTAAGATATTAGTTACAGAGTCGGTTATTTTCCGACGAACGGAAAGCGGAGTCAGAATGTTCATAGGGTTCGGGGATAGGGCAGCTGGAGCAGATGAAATAGTAAGGGTGGGAGTAGCAGGTAAAGCAGTTTGCGTAACGACAGGCAAAGGCAGAACAGGCGACCCAGGAAGAGGGGGTGCCGAAGGAACATTAACCACGGGAAGGACAGGAGCTGGAATCAAAGGAAGTGGAGCAACTACTCCAGGCTGACCAGCAGCTGGCTGTACAACAGGTAGTAACTGTGGTACTGTAATACCCTGTGCATACGGTGGAGGTGAATTCAACAGGTAAGACAACAGAGGATCCTTTTCATGATCCTCCATCGGCTTAGTAGGACAAGATGGCAGTACAGGGTAACATTTATCAATTGCCAAATTATATTTTCTATTCGCCATCTCCATTGCTTTCTCAGTCTCGTTGACATGCAGCTGCCTAGCAGACTCCATTAAAGTCAACCCTTTCTCTTTCTGTTCTTTCTTCGTCTTCCTAATTTCTCTCTGTTTGGCTTCTTTGCGCCATACGCGAAAAGAATCAAACATTGCCGGCCGGGCTTTTCTCTTAAACAACTTCATTTCTAGATTGTCTAGAATTTCAGTTTCGAAGCTACCATGCGGTGGCCAACTAAGGACACCATCTTTTCTGGTATAACGGACCCATACTTCATTATACGTAATAGGACCCACACCATGTTTACAATAGAGCTCATATGTAGGAGTTCCAATCGGAGGAACCGAACACGAATCCTTCAACCGGGAATCCCCGTTGCAACGTAACCAGGACAGGAAACAATTACTACTGGTAGTCATGACAAACAAAGACAAATTCCAACCAAAATGCGCAAAGAACTTAGGCCTACCAAAATGAACTATTACCAAAACAAAGATTATCTAAACAAGAGCAACCAATGATAATCTACGAATTAAACCAGAGCAACAAAGAACCTTAACCCACTTAATACTTAACTGAAATGTGGAAGACGTCACCAAGGAGAACCCGTCTACGTCTCGCCGTACTAAGGTCTGCACCTCGGGTCCAAGACAGGGCGACAGTCAGGGCAGCGGTCCTCTGTAGCCGTCTGGGAACGGGAAACCTCATGGAAGAGATCGTCGGGCCACTTTTACGACATGCAGGGATCGATGAAGCGGGGTACCTCCCTCCGGAATCTTCACACGAAACTACTCGAACTTTTCAGGCTTTGGACCGGTACCGGATGACGTCGCCCAACGTTGGGCGCCAATTGAGGTTCTGGACTTTTAAGAGTCCAGAGGTGTCAGGGAAACGACACCCAAAGACCCCTGAGTTCCTCCTGTCTCGGTGAACAAATAAACAGAGACACGGGCTTCTCGATGGTGGCGTCAAAGACCAAGGTTTATTTACTGCAGGGACACAGAAGTCATAGGAACCACACAGAGGCAGAATCTACGAGACTGTTCGTATTGTATTAAGTGGGTTGTTCCTTAAATACACGGAAAATGTCTTTAGGCAACATTACATGAATATTTCTCATGCCCAACCCGGTATCCCAAATAAACAGTAAATAGACATCAAACAATAATTAGTCGTAGGTTTTCGGTATTCGATCAGGCCCCCTTGTCAGTTTTCCATTCTTTACCCGATCCTCCCCATCATAAAAATCGTAACCTCCCCATTGTAAAAGCCCAGAAGGAGAGGAGCAGAGCCAGATGAAAAGGATTGAAAAGTAGGATAAGAGGTGTTTATGGATCATAAACGGGCATGGCTACCGTCTTCGGCCTTTCAGTCAGGACAACGGACACGAGAACCAGTATAGCAGGACTGGCCTCAGGCAAGGGAGGCAGCTTGATTCTGCCTAGTCATACAGCGTCAGCCTTTCTCGGGGCTCGAGCTTACGTGTCCTTAACAAGGTGACTCTGTCGGGGTCATTGCCCGTTCATTGACTATGTGAGGGCAAGAAACAAAATGGATGCCATAACTAAAATGGATGCCATGACTTTACAACAGAATGCCCTATTTCTCAGTGAATTCATGCTAGTTGCGTAGCGAAAACACTGTCATGTATGTAATGGATCATTTGCGGTTCATTGGTACCAAAATCGTGTCAGTACTACGATACCGATTTCACGGGTTCGGATCGCTACAGAACCTCAAGTTCAAACCCAGCCATATGCAAATCACTCTTGACCCTGTGCCTCATGTGAACAGTTCAGACCGAACTGCCAAGCTAGGTCTTCCCTGGACTGGAAACAAGCATCCTGGGACCGGTTTCGGGGTAACACCCCTCATCAGCCAGGCTAGCTTGAATCCAGTGGCAAAGTGAGCAAGGGACCCACCTCTGGGCATACCCTGCCAACTTAGGGAGAACAAAGCAAATACAAGGAGATGATGGACGGAGCACTGAAACTTTTCAGACAGTTTCCCCCAGTCACCAGGATTGGTGGCCAAGTCTAGAGAAATGCGGAAAAGGGTGGAGGCTTCCCCTCTCATGAGAGCCATGGTGTCTGTGTTTGCCGCCAGTACTCAGACGGATCAGGGACCCAAGGGGGAGGTGTACATTGTTCCTTGGCCTCCTCTGTGTCGCTGTACCAGTGCATACAGGGAAAGGAGAATTCTCCATTAGAACAAGGAGTAGCCCAGACAGCTAGTTATCAAATGATGGGGCTGCTGGACAGGTCAGAGTCAGAGTGGGGGGCAGCCAAGTCCCGATGTGAGGCACCCTGTGCAGTAGCTGCTGCTTCTTCTTCCTTGCCTCCTGAGGCAGGGTTCAAGGTCTGCCGAGAAGACATGGGTGGGCTGCCGGGGGGACTTCATAAATACAGTGATCCCCCTATCCTGCGCCCCTTCTGTGACCGGTTGTGTTTTCTATGTGGCTAGGGTAGGGACAGTGTTCACAAGGCGCCGGGCACTTATCGGTGTCGGGAGGGGGAAAGAGCAGATTCATGCAGCGGGCGCTCCTCAGGTGGCTTCTGGACTGTCAAAGAAGTGTGATTTGTTCAGGTGGAGAACCCGAAGCCATGCCGGGAAGAGTAGGAGATATTGGAGCCCCATCACTCTCATCTTCTGCTTGACCTCAGTGTAGGAGTGTTGGTGCTGCTCGAGCTCACAGGTGTAATCCGGAAATAGAAGCACTTTAGTGTCCCCTAAACGGAGGTCTGGTTGTTGTAGGACTTCTTGAAGAATGGCATACCTTTCCCAAAAGTTAAGGATTCAGGCGACGATCGGCCGAGGAGAAGCCCCCAGTGGGGGCCTGGGGATCAAGGCCCGGTGTCCCCTTTCCATGGTGAACCATGTAGAGAGAAGATCGTCTGGCATCCAAGACTTTATTCAACTCTCCATGTGGTCAGCCACTTGTTGGGGGTCGTCCCCCTCCATCTGCTCCGGGACTCCAATCAGGCGGATGTTGTTCGCTGGGAGCAGTTTTCAGCATCCTCCGCACGCCTGTGGAATCCGCCGTTCCTGTGACTAGCGTGGATACTTGTTTTTTAAGGGTGGAAATGTGATCTTCAGTGGAGGAGATTAGGCTTCTGTGAGTCGTGCCGTGGCGTTAGGAGGTCCTGGTGCAGCAAGGCCATGTCCATGTTTATTTGAACCTCCCCAATCTTGTTCTCCACCACTGATTGTGAGGTCTGTATTGCCTGTAGTATTGTGGTAAGGTCTGGAGTCAGTAGAAGAGTCAGCCGTGAACTGATCCATTTCCGTATGTGTCTGTGTCTGTGTGGGTGCCGAGCAGGCGTACCTGTCCTTCCCCATCTTGTTGAGGAGACTATGATTTTTTTAAGTGCAAATAATGCTTTTTCTGGTTTATACTCTAGATTTGATAAAATGTGCCTATTTTGGTTGATGATGTTTTGAAATGGATGGTGCTTGGGCAATAGGTGGACATGTAAATCATCCGTTGTAATGGTAATTTTTCTCTTTTTTCCAAAAGGGTTTCATGTGGGGTGAACCATGCCCTTTTAAGGGAGTTTTTGATCAATTGGGTATCCTTATGCCTTTAATTTTTTGGTAAGCGCATTTGCATTGGAGAATCAATCTTTTTTATTGGTGCAATTATGCCTAATTTGCAATAATTACCTAAATGGGTGATTGTCCCGTTGGCTCCTTGGGTGAAAGCTCTGGTAGTGCCGGGCATCTTTCTTGTCTGTGGGTTTTTTATATAAAGTTGCAAATAATGTGGTTCTGATTCTCTTACTTTCCCATCAAGGAATGGTATGAATGTTTTCCCTTTAGTTATGTTGAACTTAATGTCCTGTGTGTTGGTATTTAGCCACTGCAGGAAGTAATCCAGATCTATCTTGCTTCAGCCATATGCAGGATATCATCAATCTACCTGGCACACAACGCTATGTTTGTGCACAAGGGGTTATTATTGTAGACACACCTCTCTTTGAATTGTTCCATAATAAGAACCCTGGAGCAAAAGAACACCCCATCACAGTGCCCTTGATTTGGAGAAAACATTCTTAATTGAAGAGAAAAACAAGTACTTTTTAAGTGCTAGTCTGGCAAGTGATATCATGAAATTAGTAGGAACTCTATGTGACCTTTCCCTTTGCTCCAATTACACCACTGTTATATACAAGAAATTATCTTGTGGTATATTTCTATAAAGAAAAACTATATCCAATGTTCTTAACCACTATCTGTTAGGATCAAATGGTAGATGTTCCACTTTCTTTATAAAAATCTGTTGTATATTGCATATTATATCTAACCTTAAGGATGAATGAACCTAAGAAAGTTTCCACATATTTGGAAATTGACTTTAGTATGGAGTCACTACCTGATAATATTGGTCTCCTTGTTGATCATTCCAAGTTCTGATGGATTTTGTTAGGAGGTACTGTAAGAAATTGGGTTACTGGTTGAGGGGGGGGGGGGAAGAAACCCTTCCCAAGCAGCAACCACAATTCTTCTCACATTGAAGTCACACGCAAGCAGTAATTAACCTGTGCTTAACCCTCGGGTAGCTTGGCACAGAGTAGTCAGGTTTAACTCTGAAGTTTTGTACAAATGCTTTACACATTGCCTCTAACAGTAAAGCAGTGAAAAAACACCACAAAAGGATCCAACTATAGATTTAGAAAAAAGAGTATTTTTTTATGAATAAAACAAGACAAAAACAACAAAAGTCCAATCAGTAGAACCGTAAATATGCAATTTTAAAGATTTTAATGAAAATAGCGCCAAAAAGCACAAATCGCTAACTGTGGATATCCGGACAACGTGACAAGTTCAAATCAACGGCAATGGAGCATGGGCTGGTTACAGAGACCCAGTTAGGCTCGCTGTACCCTAACTCCTAATTTGCAGAGCATTGCAAGCAATGCATCGGTTCTGAGGTGTGGTGAAGCTGCGATGCGAGGTCCTGCATCATAGTCGAGCATCCCGTCAATGAGGGCTTGTGAAGCCCAGCGTGGAGGATGTGTTTCAAAGTCTGGGCGATGAGTCGATTCTGAGGAGTTACGAGTCTACGATGCGGAGTCAGGCATTTTTGTCGAGGCTGCCGTCAACAAGAGATGCGAGTGCCTGCACTGAGGATGGCAGCAGTACCGAAGAGGCTGTGGAGGTGTCGCGGATCCAATCCACACAGCATTGGTGATGAGTCAGTTCTCCGTGGGGTTGTGCCGCGCGGCAGAGGCGATGCATCAGTTCCGTTCAATCCACAGAGGCTGGCAGAACAATTTAGGCCCACTTCGAAGGGTCTGGGACTAGGGTGGCACCACTTGGTATGGTAGACTCACAGATGGCACAGTCAGGTGCTGGATTCAAGGTTATTGAGCCTTCTGTCCCTGCCTGAGGTTCTAGTCATGAAGCCAGCCAGCTAGCCCATAAAGACACTTTGGGGTCCTGGGTTTAACAGATACAGGCACAGTCCTTCTGCAGCAGGTCAGCACATCAGGGATGCAATCCTTCAGAGCAGTAGTCCCGCAGAGTGGCAGTCCTTTAAGCAGCACAGTAGTCCTTCTTCTTGGCAGAGTGACCATCGGTACAGAATTGTACTGAAGAGGTGGTGTCTGAGGTCCAATATTTATACCTGGTGCACTTCCTCTGGAAGGTGGGAAAGAACAAAAAACATATGTACCTCATTGCAGGTCTCTAATGCCTGTAATTAAACAATAGATGTGTTTTGAGTCGTTTTTATGATGGTACATCAGGAAAAAGGGCGAGAGAAACCATTATGTCTTGTAAGTACCAGAAAGGGTGGAAGAACAGCCTGGCTGCATAGGGAGAGGTCTCAGTGCACGTTGCCATTGACGTTTTGAGATAGGTACATGGATCACATGGCCAGTGTGGGAATGCCTTTCCCAAGTGCAAGTGACAGGTCACCATGTAACAGTTAAATCATCTCTGCTGCCATTATGAAGGCAATTGAATATGGAGTAAATAAAGAGTGATAAAAGAGAGAGCTACTTGTCAGTCTTTATGGCAGTCGTCGATGCTCTGAAGCCAATCAGTGTTCTATCTAACAGCTGCAGGAGTCCACCGTCTTTAGCAATCCTTTCCGACTGCATTTGTATTTGTCCTCATGCATCGAACGCATGACATATCATGGGGGCATTATGAGAATAGTAGTTATATCATTCAGGTCCAGGTACCTAGGCAACTCTTTGCGTTTACACCATGTAGGACATATTGCAGAACACTGTATGTGCACATAAGTGATGTTATTTATTATGACCCTGGTGCAAAGGCAAGTCTTTGTGTTTACATCATGTCCTTCCCTATTGCGGCAGCTTGGATCCTCATCTGTCTAACGTGAGAACTTCATATAGGGGAATTATGGAAATTGTAGTTTTATCTTTCCGATCCCTCTCTGAGCATTTTGACACCACTCCACGGATTCTATATAAACAAACCAACTAAATCTCCCCTCCACTCGTATCTGAAGCCACATAAAGGCCCAGCTCGTTTAGGGCCTGAGGGGCCAAGGGGACTTCAAGCTGAGCGACAGCCATGCTGAAGCCACCAGTGACTCGCCCACCTGGATACTTCAAACAAGAGCAACAGGTAGTGGGATTTAAAGGGCAAGAGAGTATCCACTTATCATAGAAACAAACACAACTCTTCCCAACCTAACCATCCAATTATTGATCAAAACCATTACCTTCATCAATACAGCATTTTATTTTCTTCAAATTCATTCATAAATACATTATAATATTCCTTAAAAATCACACAATATGTATTGCAAAAAAGCAAATCTGCCCCAACATTGCAGAATCAATCCAACTCAAAAGTTTAGTCCTCAGTTAAAAACAAGATTTCAGTTGTAGACACTTACAGGCACATGCATCAAAGTGAAAAATTGCGATTCCTTATTTGCGATTTCTAAGGAATCGCAAATAAAGAATCGCAAAACGCGATGCACCAAAAAAATAGCGAGAAAATAAAGAATCGCAAATAATCGCTAATATAATAGCGATTCCGGCAATTGCGAACTCGCTATTAGCGATTTCGCTATTAGCGAAATCGCAATTACTGAAGTCGCATTTTGATGCATCTTGATGACATCAGAACCAGGAAGTGAGCAGCTCCAGCCTCATTTTCAGTGCACAGTCTCAGGGAGAGGAGGGAGCTGGCTCTGGGAGCTGAACAGGAGTGGGAGAGAGACATTACAAACAGCTTGAATCTCAACAAAAGGGAAGCCTCACAAACAGCAGAGGAGAGCCAAACAGGCAGGAAGCGGAGAATAAAGTTTTCTGAAAAATAAATTGACACCCTCATTGAGGGAGTAGTCCACAGCCATGATAAGCTGTTTGGAAAATTATCCTTAAAAGTGGCAGGGCAGGAGAAAAGAAAAATCTGGCTCTGGATCCAAAACAGGGTCAATGCCATTGTGGTGACACACTGCACCATCGAAGAACTGAAAAAACGATGGTACGACTTGCGCAGTCGGGCTAAGGTGCGCATTGCTGACCGTCTCAAGGAGGCAAAGAAGACAGGAGGGGGAACACCAACAGACACGGGAACACTCCCATGGAGGACTTGGTCGAATCCACCATCCAGCCAGAAGCTGTTGTTGGTGTGACCCAGCTTGACACGTCAGGAGCAGCAAACACATCTGAAGGTGTCCTAAAATGTAAAGGTGGAACATGACCTCAGTACAGCCCAAGTGCACACTTTGAACAATTACTACACAAGGTATTCATAAAGGGAGGTGCATTATGGGAGATGTAGTCAGGTGAAACAGTCACAATGAAAAACACACAAATCTGAGATAAAAAACTCTAAATAGTGTAATATATTATAAATTTAATAACAAAACAAAAATATTTTACTGTGACATGACATCACAGACATTAATTTATGCAGTTTTGCACTGTTTCACCTCACAGATGCACAACGTGTAGAAGCCGAGGATAGTGATTCCCACGACATGCAGGACACTAGCACAGGTGAACACATGGACACACCCGTGTTGCACAAAAAATCCATCACGTGCCCCAAACTCACGCAGGGCACCTGTCCCATCACTGGTCACCATGGATTCTGATGATGAAGCTGATGCAACACCAGGTGCCAGCCATGGCCAGGCCACTTCCATCCCAATACCCCAAACACAAGTCCACAGAAGCAATGTCAGAGTCCGGCGTAGAAGAGGAAGAGCACTGAGAACACAGGAGGAGGAGCAACCAAATGATGTCTGGGGTGGTCTTGAGGGACAGATGCTCTGTATGCAGCGCCTGCAGACAAAAAACACACGTGCAGTGCAATTACAAATTGGCAAGATGGCAAGCAACATTTCAGTACTTTCCGATAGTGTGCAGCGACTGACCAAGGTCATTCAGGAGGGACATGTATCCCACAAAAGACACCATCGCGAACTAATGCAGCACCTCAAAATGTTTGCCAAATCTAACAATAGGCTGGCCACGACAACTGCACTGCTGGCACGTAGGTCTGTGACCATGCAAACAGAAATGTGCCATTGGAGCGGGGATGTGGCTAAAGCACTGGACCAGGTGACCAATGCAGTAGATTTGCTTAATGCTTCCACAATTGCGGCCAACATTTCCACGCCGGAACAGGGTAGTGAGGGTGCCTCAAGCCTAAGTAGTTTGGCAATGCCAGTCGACACTGCAAGAAGACGCAACACACGCAGCAGGACCCCCTCCGCTTCGAACATTAGGGATGACCATGCTGGCTCTGACAGGCATCTGGGTGTTCATGGAAGAAAGCGCTAGACTGCCACGTAGAATTACATTCCACTATGGTGTCGTAACCATTGTTGTGATCTGACCTTTTACTGACTTACAAGTAAATTTTCTTTTGCAAACCAATTATGTCCATTACACTGGTCACATTAAAAGTATGCTTCAACACTCATGTCATTCTTATTTAATTAAAGATTACTTTGATTGCAAAATAAAGTTTCTGTGTCATCATTACTCACCTCAGAAATAATTTTGTGTGATGTCCAATCTCCTCCTGCGCCCTTCTGCTGCGCTTGCTCCTTGAGCTGCACGGTGGTGTGGCACTTGCTGGTTCCCATCCTCCGATTCGCTGTCAGACACCTCGATTTCCATTCCTCCCTTTGTCGCAATATTGTGCAGCATGGCACATGCTGCTACTATCTTGCAGCATTGTTCAGGGTTGTACTGAAATGCTCCACCGGTCTTATGGAGACATCTGAATCGGCCATTCAACAGCCCAAATGTGCGCTCTATGATGTTCCTTGTTGAAATATGTGCTGCATTGTACTTCTGTTGATTGGCAGATGTGGGATTGAGGTAAGGCGTCATGAGGTAATTACGCAAGGCGTATGCGCTGTCACCTACATGTGAGGAAGCAAAGGGTCAGTGACAGTTTGACATTGACATACGTACAATGACTGTGAGAAACAATTACACATATTTACCAAGCAGATGTCCCTCTCCAAATTCTCCCCTGACAAGACGGGTGTGTATGCCACTTTGCCTGAATATATAAGAATCATGTGCACTCCCGGGAAATTGCGCAACTATGTCAGTTATTATGTTTTTGGCATTGCAAACAACCTGAATATTGAGGGAATGGTAACATTTCCTATTTCTATATAAATATTCCTGTGCTGCAGGGGGACATATTGCCATGTGGGTGCAATCAATACAACCCAAAACATGTGGGAAGCGAGCTATCTGGTAGAACTCCTGTTTAGTTTTCGCAACGTCAAGCGCGGTGGTAGGGAAATTGATGTGTGACCCGATCACGGCCATCATGGCATCAAGGAATGCTTTGAATATTCTTGAAAGTGCGCTTTGTGACACACCTCCCGCTACAGCAATGACCCCCTGAAAACTGCCTGACGCCAGAAGGTGTAGGCAACATAGGACTTGCACATGCGTTGGGATAGCATTGGTCCTACGTGTCTGTCGTTGCAGAATGGGATCCAATTCATTGATTAGATCATGGATCATTGCTGCATTGAGCCTATACTTATCGTATATCTCCTCCTCTTGCTGTCCTAGCAAAGTTATGCGGACTCTGAAAATGCGCTCATTTATTCACCTCCGTCTGTGTGCAGCAGCCTGCAGCCTCATCCTCCTCGCCATCAGGTAAATCCCTGCTATTGTGAAATGTGCTAGCTCATTCTGGGTGTGTTTAAATAGGTTTTAGTTGATTTTCAGCTGTATCTGATTTGCACTCATGATTACCACCTGGTTGTGATCCTTCTTATTTTGCTCTCGCAAAATTGCGATTTTCGGGTAAATCGCAGTTTGCGATTTTTCATGCATATATTTTGCGATTCTTTATTTGCGATTCGCTATTTGGGAGACGCAAATACCGAATCGCAATATGAATCTCAAAATGTTTAGCGATTCTTTATATTTGCGAAAAACTGTGTTTTCGCAAATATACAGTTGATGCATTGCTACACCGTCTTTTGCGATCGCAAACGGGCAATTTTTGCGATCCGCACCATTTGCGATCGCAAAAAGGTTTGATGCATGTGCCTGAGAGTCCGGACATCATACAGGCAAATTGTGTGTTTCCCCTCCTTGTGAGGCTGACAGCAATAGGCAAATTAAAAGACGTTGACGTACATTTCAGTGGAACCCCCTTATTTTCCTTCCACTTTCATCAGAACCCAAATTAATAATTATTGACAAGGATAAAATAGCTTTTCAATCTCTCACTGATGTTGCAAAGGGGCCTGCAGAAATAAAAAACAAGAAAAAATGAAGGGAATCCCCATCATCGCATCCTGGAGTTATGCAGGGGAACATAAAGTCCCCAGACCGATCCCAATATGCACAACAGCAGCAGGTGCATATTCAAAAGGAATGGGCATTCATCAGGAAACCAGAAGCATGATGAGGTGAAACCACGCAAGCGAACCTCTGCAAACGAACAGATGATAGTCTGTCTGACAGAGCGATTATTGCTCTACACCTGAGAGAAGAATCAAATCTATTCGGCTTTCTGTAACATAAATGCGTTTATATACTTATATGTTAGATATATTTGTAAAGGATGGACCATGCCACTGGGGTATCAGAGTGCATCACATTACCTGGAAGTAAAGGATATTACAAAAGAACAAACATACAATATTGGAAATTTCTGGAGAAAACAGGAATGACCAGTCTTGAAAAGGTAGGTTGTCAGATCTTTTTTACTGGATAACAAGTCTGACACAAGTGTATTTCTGCAGACAGGAGATTCCATGTGCTCGGTGCTTGGAAGGAGGTCTCATTCGTTGTTTTACTTTTTATATTTCTAGACATAGAAAAGACTTGCTGCTTCTGTCTATTGATCGCCCTACTATGTGTAGTTTCTTGTTCAGATAGTTGGGTGGACCAAGTTGGATAGATTTATATATGATGCCAGAAACGTTGATATCAATTCTGGCATTGAACCAGTCCAAGTCTTTCAGATTAATGGTAAAGTCATTTGACCTCTTCACATCTTTGAGTAGGTGAACTGGTGCGTAAAGAATGGTCTTTGGGTGTGCAGTAACTGAGTTCAGTAGGCCAGCCACAATCATGCAAACTCTTTTGAGGTGGGACAAGTCTAGAGTTTGGACACATTCCCTGAAATCTGGAGGAGGGATGATAGGTTCAGTTTTCTTAAGCGGTGTAGATTGAAAGATTTGGTTATTTGGTAAGTGTTAAGACAAGAGGCAACATTAGTGGAATTTGGTCAGTGGCGAAGTCTACCAACTAGTTGGAAGTAAGTTTATCCTTTGGTTACGCCACACTTACTTTTCTATGTATAGTTAGCTGACACCTCATGCCAATCAACCCCAAGACTCAAAACGAGAAACAATGTAGCCCAAGCAGTAAACACAATAACTGTCAAAAGTAAAAATATCATACCAAAATATTTATTAAAAATTATTTCTACACATATATATTATAACAACAATTCATAAAAAAACGCTTACAAATAATTAATTCGTGCAAGAGTGACTGTTACTGCACTGGATGAATAATTAAAAAAGGCCAAATGCATACACAGTAAATGTTTAAATTATCTACTCATATTAATTGGGTAAAAGAAATACCCCATACATAGCCTCTGTACATTTCACAGTGGTGTCATAGTTATGATGCCACCAGCAGCTATTGTAACCCATACCTATCTGTACCCTATTGCTAACTTTTACCGCAAATTCACTATATCCATCAAACCCTGAATACTAGAGCACCAAAGCTAATGAGCTATTTTTGTATGTAACCAGGCTTATAGTTCTGAAAGCTGTAGAAGCCAAGCTTTGGAAAATATAGGAGTTGTTTATTGGCGATTGTACAGAATGTGCAATCTTATAGTTTTATTCTAACACTCATTTCTGGCTAGTAAATATTGTTGGAGTGCCTAGTAGTGGCAATAATATTACATCAGGAATTATTGCAAAAATCTAGAGGTTTTCCAAAATAGATAGCGGAATATACTGTGGTAACCTGGTTGCTGCATGTAGATTCAGAATTTTTTCACCTACAGCCTTTAGCTGCCAGTAACCATTGATGCTACTGCCATGTTTCTTACGACTTTTCTCACCTGAATGGGCAATAACCAAATGCACCAATAAATACCCTTTTCCCTGTGTTTTTCCCTGATTCTGGGAATCAAATCACTAACATTTTCCACCTCCTCTGAACCGGCAGCAAGGCTCAATGGTGGGGGTTGGAGACTGAGGGGGCCTCAATGCTGGGTTAAAGCAGTTCGGCTGGGCATTGTTTGCTTCCCCTGTGGTGCTAAGGTGTCAGCAATGCCTGAGCTGTGCTCCTAGGACAGTCCTGTCCCTGCAGCCATTTCACCAGGTGCAAATCCCCCCTAGTGAAACTGTGCCTGATGTCTCTAGACTAGGAATTATTGTGCCCAGAGATACCAAGCTATGTGTGATGGCCTAATGTTAATGTTAATGTTAAGGATTTGTACAGCGCATTGGCTGCCCCAGCGAAGGGTCGTCCCAGCGCTACCCAGGTACACGTTGCAAAAGACAAGCAGAAAGGAGACAGGTTAAGCTTGGAATAACCAGGTCTTTATGGCTTTTCAGAAGTCCAGATGGTTTTGAATACCTCTAATGGATACATGGAGAGAGTTCCAGAGTCCAGATGCCAGAGTCTTAAAGTGGTAAAGTGGCATTACTACACTGGGTGGGACACCACTAGTCACAGTCATCACCCTTATAGTGTATCCCTTACTAATGTAGATATGTGTTGCCTCACTGGTGGAAGGTTTTTATTATATTAAAGATAAAGAGTCAAATAACTATAATTCGACACTCTGTCATGCACAGTGTTCTCATAAAAGATGTAATTGGATATGTCATGAGTATTGTTGAGAACGATATGATTTAACACACTATAAGTGATGTAATATAGAAGGGTGTATAGAAGTGCATGGAGAAGTCACGAGTTAAAGTTCATAAAATGTGGCTAGCGAGTTGACAACACTGTGTATGGAGATATGCAAGTAATAGTATGTTTTGACTGGGACATAAATTATAACTTTATGTTATAACTATAACTGTAGAATTTCTAATGTTTGTGTAGTATAAGTTGGTTTTATAAACGAAATATGAATAGAGTTTTCCTAACTATAACTTATCCTTAACCTTTGTTTTGTTAATTGAATTTAAATGTTTTTTTTTAAAAAGTGTTTCAAATTGTAGAGAAGAGTGTTCTTTGGTGAAGTGTTGAGGAGTGGAGTGTCGTTGCATGAAGTCTTGTTGAGTAGAGTGTTATCAAGTAGAGTGTTGTAGAGTGGCACAGAGCGGAGTACAATGTTGTAGAGTGGAGTGTAAAAGAGTGGAGTAGAGTGTCCTTGAGTGAAGTGTCATAGAGCAGGTTGGAGGAGAGTGTCAAAGAGTTTAGTGGCGTACAGTGGAGTGTTGTAGAGTGTAGGAGAGTGTCATACAGTGTAGTTTCATAGAGTAGAACATTATAGAGTGCTTTACTGTACAGTGGTGTGTGGAAAAGTGGTGCAGAGTAGCGTGCAGTGGCAAGGCATACAGTAGTGTAGAGTCTTCTAGAGTGGAGTGGCGTGTCGTAGAGTACAGTGGATTGCCATAGAGTGAAGTGGAGTGTTGTGGAGTGCAGTAGATTGGCGTAAAGGGGAGGGGCATGCAATTGAGTAGAGTCTTTTACAGTGGACTGGCGTTGAGCGAAGTAGCATGTCGTAGAGCACAGTGGAGTGTCATAGAGTTGAGTGCTGTAGAATGTAGTGTCGCACAGTGGAGTGCTGTCAACTGGAGTTTTGTCGAATGGAGTGTCATCGAGCAGAGTGTCATAGAGCGGAGTGGATTGACATAGAGTGGAGTAGGGTGGGGTACAGTGTTGTAGAGTTAAGTAGAGAACAGGAGTCATAGGGTGGAGTGCCATGTTATACAGTAGAGTGGCGTGTCATAGAGAGGAGTGGCGTGATGTGTCATACAGTGTGATACAGTGTATGAGGCATAGAGTGGAGGAGAGTGTCATAGAGTGGCACAGAGTGTAGTACAGTATTGTAGAGTGAAGCTACATAGAGGGGAGTAGAGTGTCCTAGAGTGGAGCAGCGTAGCCTGGAGTGTCGTACAGTGGCATTTAGTGGGGTAAAGTCTTGTACAGTGGAGTACATTATCATAGAGTAGAGTGGAATGTCATAAAGTAGAGTGGAGTGGAGTAGAGTGGATGGCATAGCATAGGGTGAAGTAAAGTGACTTATAGTGGGGTGGTGTGTTGTACAGCGGAGTGGAATGGTGTATCTTACTGTGTCGAAAAGTGGCATAGAGTGGAGTTAAGTAAAGTGCAGTAGAGTAGAGTAGTGTGTCGTGGAATAGAGTGGAGTAAAGTGGGATGAAGTGGCATAGAGGGAGTCGTGTAAAGTGTTGATGAATGACGTACAGTAGCATGGAGTAGTGTCATACAGTGGCATAGAATGGAATACAGTGTTGTAGAATGGTGTGGAGGGGCATAGTTAGAGTAGAGTGTTGTAGAGTGGCATAGAGTGTTGTTGAGTGAAGTTGCATAGAATGCAGGAGAGTGTCATAGAATGGAGCGATAGAGTGGAGTGGAGTAAAGTGTCATAGAGTGGAGTGGCGTGTCATAGAGTGGAGTGGAGCGGTGTAGCATACAGTGGAGTAAAGTGTCAGAGTGTCACAGAGTGGAGTAGAATGGAATGTAGTTGAGTGTCAGAAAGTGTCGGAGAGTGGAGTGGAGTGGCATAGAGTGTTGTAGAGTGGATTGGTGTAAAGTAGTGTAGAGTGTAGTGGCATAGAATCAAGTGTCAGAATGGTGTAGAGTGGAGTGGCGTAAAGTGTAGTACTGGAGTGGAGCAGTGTCATAGGGTAGAGTGTAGTAAAGTGGGGTAGAGTGGTGCAGAGTGAGTTGCATAGAGTGGAGTAGAGTGTCGTAGAGTAGCATAGAGTGGAGTAGAGTGTTCCATTTTTGCATTGAGTGGAGTGGAGAGAACTGCAATAGAATGGAGTAGAGTGTGATAGAGTTGAGGGGTGTAGACTGCCATACAGTGGAGTAAAGAGTCATAGAGCGGAGTAGAGTGGAGTGGCATAGACTGGAGTATTGTACAGTGTTATGCGGTAGAGTGTTGTATTGTAGAGTATCATGGTGTACAGTGTTGTGGTGTACAGGGTCGTGGCATAGAGCGTAGTGGTGTGCTGTAGAGTAGATCGGAGTGGCATAGAGTGGAGCAGTGTGTCCTAGAGTAGAGTGGACTGTTGTTGTGCAGTGTCTTACAGTGGAGTGGTGTAGAGTGGAGGGGCATATATTGGAATGGCATAGAGTGGAATGATGTAGTGTGGAAAGGCATAGAGTGGGGTGGCATGGAATGGAATACTAGAGAGTGGAGTGGCATGTTGCAGATGTAGAGTGGGGTAGTGTAGAGTGGAATGGCATAGAGTGAGGTGGCATGTTGTAAGTGGAGTGGTGTATAGTGGAGTGGCACGGAGTGGCGTAGAGTGAAATGGTGTAGATTGGAGTGGCTTGTCATAGAGTTGAGTGGCATTTCAAACAGTAGAGTGGTGTGTTTTGTCATAGTGTAGCATTTCATAGAGTAGCATGTCGCATAGCGTCCTGTAGTTGAGGGGCATAGAGTGGAGTGGTGTAGAGTGGAGTGGCGTAGAGTGGAGTGGCGTAGAGTGGAGTGGTGTAGAGTGGAGTAGCGTAGAGTGGAGTGGCATAGAGTGGAGTGGTGCAGAGTGGAGTGGTGTAGAGTGGAGTCGCATAGAGAGAAGTGGCATAGAAAGGAGTGGTGTAGAGTGGAGTGGCGTAGAGTGGAGTGGCGTAGAGTGGAGTGGCATAGTGTGGAGTAGCGTAGAGTGGAGTAGAGTAGAGTGGAGTGGAATAGATTGAAGTGGAGTGGAGTGGCGTAGAGTAGAGTTGAGTGGCACAGAGTGGAGTGGCGTGTCAAAGAACAGAGTGAAGGGTTGTGTCATAGAGTAGCATGTTGTACAGTGTCTTACAGTGGAGGGGCATAGAGTGGAAGGGCATAGAGTGGAGTGGTGTAGAGTGGAGTGTCATGAAGTTGAGTGTCTTAAAGTGGAATGGTGTAGAGTGGAATAGCGTAGAATGTAGTGGCATACAGCAGAGTGCCATAGAGTGGAGTGTCATAGAGTGGAGTGTCATCTCATAGAGTAGCATGTCAAACAGTGTCTGACAGTTGAGGGGTAGAGTGGGGTGGCGTCAAGTGGAGTGGCGCAAAATGTTGTGGCACAGAGTAGAGTGGCACAGAGTGGAATAGCGTAAAGTGGAGTGGTGCAGAGTGGAGTGCAGTGTCATAGAGTGGAGTGGTGTAGAGTGGCATGCTGTACAGTAGAGTAGACTGTTGTGCCAGAAAGTGGCATGTCGTACACTGTCTTACATTGGAATGGCATAGAGCGGAATGGAATAGCGTGGATTGATGTAGAGTGGAGTGGTGTGTTCTGTTGTAGAGTAGGGTCGAGTGGCATTGAGTGGAGAGTTGAGTCATAGAGTAGCATGTAGCACAGTGTCTTATAGTGGAGGGGCAAGGAGTGGAGTGGCAGAGAGTGTAGTGGCGTAGAGTGTAATAGCATATAGTGGTGGAGTGGAGTGGGGTGTCATAGAGTAGACCGGAGTGGCCTAGAGTGGCATGTCGTAGAGTAGAGTGGACTGTTGTGTCAGACCGTGGCGTGTCGTACACTGTCTTACAGTGATGTGTCATAGACTGAAATTACGTGTTGTAGAGTGGAGTGAAATAGCGTAGACTGGAGTGCATGTCATAGAGTTGAGTGGCATTTCATACAGTAGAGTGGCGTGTTGTGTCATAGAGTAGTGTTCATAGAGTAGCATGTCATATAGTGTCCTGTAGTTGAGGGGCATAGAGTGGAGTGACGTAGAGTGGAGTGACGTAGAGTGGAGTGGCGTATAGTGGAGTGGCATTGAGTGGAGTGACATAGAGTGGAGTGGCATAGAGTGGAGTGGCTTAGAGTGGAGTGGCATAGAGAGGAGTGGTGTAGAGTGGAGTGGCATAGTGTAGAATAGATTAAAGTGGAGTGGCGTAGCTTGGAGTAGTGTGTCGTGGAATAGAGTTGAGTGGCATAGAGTGGCATGGCGTGTTGTAGAATAGAGTGGAGTGTTGTGCCATAGAGAATAGAGTGGAGTGTTGTGCCATAGAGTAGCATGTTGTGCAGTGTCTTACAGTGTTAGGGCGTAGAGTGGAAGGGTGTAGAGTGGAATAGGGTGGAGTGGAGTGGCATACAGTGGAGTGCTGTAGAGTGGAGTGATGTGGTGTGGAGTGTCATCTCATAGAGTAGCATGTTATAGAGTGACTTACACTGGAGGGGTAGAGTGGAGTGGCGTTGAGTGGAGTGGTGCAGAATGTTCTGGCACAGAGTGGAGTGGCGAGAGTGGAATAGCATAGAGGGGAGTGGTGTAGAGTGGAGTGGGGTGTCATAGAGTGGAGTGTTGCAGAGTGGCATGCTGTACAGTAGAGTAGACTGTTGTGTCAAAAATTGACATGTCGTACACTGTCTAACAGTGGCATAGAGTGGAGTGGCATTGAGTGGAGTGGGATAGAGTGGAATACTGTAGAGTGCAGTAGTGTAGAGTGGAGTGGTGTGTTGTGTTGTGTTGTAGAGTAGGGTCGAGTGTCATTGAGTGGAGTGGCATGTCGTAGAGTAGAGTGTTGCATCAAAGAATAGCATGTAGCACAGTGTCTTATAGTAGAGGGGCATGGAGTGGAGTGGCATAGAGTGGAGTGGCTTAGAGTGAAATAGAGTAGAGTGGAGCGGCGTATAGTGGAGTACCATATTGTAGAGTAGCGGAGAGTGGAGTGGAGTGTCATAAAGTAGACTGGAGTGGCCTAGAGTGGATTGTCGTAGAGTAGAGTGTACTATCGTGTCAGACAGTGGCATGTCATACACTGTTTTAAAGTGATGTGTCAGGACGTGTTGTAGAGTGGAGTGACGTGTCTTACAGTGGAGTGGCGTTGAGTGTCTTTTGCATTTTGAATTTACTTTTTAGACAGACATAGCAGCAAAATGAATGAGTTTTTGGTTTTTATGCCAGATATACTCTATTACTATGTTTTTTCAGGAAGACATGAGGCACTTTACACAAGTGTGACTACTTAGGAAAAAATATTCTTTTTGTTCCATATTTTATTTTCAAAAGGTAACACAGTACTGTGATACTTTCATGGAAGTACTGCGGTACGTATTGAAATGAAAAAAATGGATTTATGTCAAACAATTAAAGTGCCAGTTTTGTAAAGTGCCTTAGGTCTTCCAATAGGTATAGTACTAATGTATATCTGAGGTCCAAACCCAGAACTCAGCCAAAGTGGGGTCTAAACAATATGACTGCCTTTAATTTTTGTAAGGGCAGTCATTAGCCAATAAGATTGTTTTTTTTCATCGGCATGTATCTCTATCGGCAAGATCGGCTCGTATCTCAAGATCATATAAGTGCAGCTCATGCCGAGCTTGTAAATTTGGCAAAAACAGCACTACATTTACTACTGCTTTTTATGCCAAACCTGTTAGGATACAGGGTCATTACACCTGTAGGACTGATTTTGCAGTCTATATATTGGAATGCTCGTGCCATCTAAAGCATGTTGGAAGTATCAAACTACAAGTTTTTAACAGAATACTCCAACATCTCCGAGCAATAGTAAACTCTGATCAGAATTATCCAGTGGCTCATCACTTACAATTAGTTCAGAACAACAACTTAAAGGATCTGAGTTACTATGTAGCAGGCTCAGTACCTAAATCCATCAGAGGTGGCAATCGAGAAAAAAGATTACGGCAGCTAGAATCAGAGTTCATTATGCTGTTAGACACCAAGATGCCCTATGGTCTTAATACAGGGGAAGACCTGCACAATTTCTTATAAAGTATCTTCTAGGTGTCCAGTATTTAATGTATTCTGTGTGATATTAGAAAGGCTTTGTTACTTAATTTTCTACTCTGGTTTTACCATGTTTTAACCAGGCTGTGCCTAGTTTTATCTGGTCTTATGAGAGTTTTAAATGAGTTTTAGCCACATGAATTTGTATGCACTGTATTTCCAGCCTTTTATACTCTGTTTGTACTCTGCTTTTAACCGGTTTTTACTAGGTGTTACCCGGTTTTAGTTGGTTTTGAGGTGAGTTTTAGACTAGGTTTTAGCCTGATGAATCACAAGTGCATTACTCAACTGACAGTGTTCAATCTAATGATCACATTTTTGTTGGTCCTTGCACTTGCTTTGTGAGTGTTAGTGCACTAGCACTTTATGTGGAACTTATGGCCCTCATGCACACTATAGAATTGATATCCATATAGGCATGAAGATGTCTTGGCTTACATCTTTTTGAGCTCAATTAGTTGTCTATAGTGCACTTGCACTGTATCTATGTATGAAATGGGCATGGCTTTAGGCCGTTTTTAAAGACACTATTGTATATCAATATTGGTAATGGTGATAGGTTGCACAATTATGCACTATTTTGTACTTTTTCAGCACTGGCACTTTATTATATGTAATGTTTTTGTCTGTCAGCAAATATGACTTTTATCATGTAAATTAGGAACTTCAGGCGTTGTAATTGACTACAAATGTACTATGAGTTATATGGTCACTTAGAAAGTACCATATGGTATCTGTGACAATGAATTTCATGGTATCTATCAATGAGTATAGTTATGGCAATGAGGATATGCGATTTTATAGTATTTCATGGTAATAACTGGAGACCCCTGAGGTGATTATGTTTATATGATAATCCAAAGACTCACAGTATTTCTTTCATGTCTATTGCTGGTCAGATATGTTCTCATTAGAAATCCTATTGATTACTGCACTATTTAATGATCCTAACTGGTCCAGCGTGTCATGTGATCAAGACCGCTGTAATGCGGTCGAAACGCGTCAGGCTAGGCACTCGCTATTTTTATTTCAGGAATGCACTAATTTGGCAATAAAAGCACAGCATTAGCAATCCATGTCGTGGTCTGTACCTGTTTTGTTGCTGAGGAAGAAGGCGACACAAGGATTTTGATTAACTTATATATATATATATATATATATATATATATATATATATATATATATATATATATATATATATATATACACTCCACAGTTCCCCTTTACGAACAGGAAACACTCGAACACCCAGATTGCTTGCAGATAGTTCATTCGGCAAGTAGAAAAACAACGCGTTTCGCCATTACGGCTTGATCATGCTCGTGTAGTACACCAACCACCTTGTTTAAATTTACCTCTACATGACAAAATTAAAAGAGGGACTATAGCTGCAAGTGCAAAACATATCAACGCCAATAGTGCGGCCATTTTGAAATGTCCAATATACTCCTTAAATCTCATCTATTCACACCTATACTTCGTATACAGAAAATACTGTAGCTTACAATGGACAGGTTAAGTTTCTCAAACAATACATTGCTCAATATATCATTCATTTTACGTTCAATTAATTAAGGGTGGACAAAATTCGTGCCCGCATTGCAAAGTGTATGTAAAATACTACGTAATACCATAGTAGCTTTCTAAAGCTCTATGTATTCCTATGGGATAATAATATGATAAATTACACATCCCCGCCAATGTTTCTACACATACTGCCTCTGGCACATTAGTTAATATGGCAAATGGCATCCTCCTAATAGTACGAACACTACTCTTGTACATAATTGTATTAATAATATGATTTCAACAAAATACATATATATATCGTGGTCAGTGCCTCGTTTGTTTGTAATTACCTGCACTATTATCCACATACCATTAAGCCCAAGTGGGCTTACATTTAGTGCAATACATTCAATATCAATATCCAAATAATCGTAATGAGTGTCCACAATTAATGATGTTGTCCATAGATCAATTATTTCTTCATTAAGCTACAGATATTCAAACAATTTGCAACAGGAAGTGCCCCCATCTGAAATAGAATACATATAAAATCAAAAGACAGACTCCTATGCAGACCAATATATTTTCAACAATTAATTATGCAAATGAATTGCCAATTCTTCACTTAAGTTTAGTCCCTTAGGTGCCAGACTCTCCAGATCAATAATGTATTGAGACTCCAATTTTCTAAGTGACAACTCCTGGTTGCCACCTCTTACACCCAGGTTCACAGTATCAATTACCACCATGCGGACTAGTGTATTGTCCTGCCTGTGTTTCTCATAAAAATGGCGAGCTATAGGGTATTGTTGTTATGTATGGCACGAAGATGCTCCAGTACTCTTTTTTTCGCTTGATGTTTAGTACTGCCAATATACCATTCATTACAAGGACATATCAATACATATACGCAGTAAGTAGTGTTGCATGTTTACTTTTTCTTAATCACAAATTCCCTTTCGGAGTTGGGTACTAACAGTTTTTTACAATCAATGCTATCCCTGCATGCTTTACAACTCGGGCAACATCTAAAACCCGATGTGTCCATGGGTATATTTGCGTCTTGTTTGGTAACATGATTATGGCTTAGTACATCCTTTAAAGATCGCCCTTTTCTAAAGTTGATCTGTGGGTTAAAACTCAAATCCTTTTTCAAATGTTCATCCGTCAGAATCAATTGTGAGTGATGAAATAATGAAATGGACCTTGTTTTGAGAAAATGTTGGATAGCTTGAAGTCCGAGATCATGTTTGATACTCGTATACTGACTATGATTGAGATTTGTCTAAAGAACAACTTTTTTATTTTTGATGATGCTGTGTATAGGCAGTCACAGGGCACAGCAATGGGAACCTGCTTGGCCGCCAGTTACGCAAATTTATTCATGGGCTGGTGGGAGGAGCAGGTTGTCATGGAGATGGTGGAATTTACCAATGTGACCCTGTGGCTGCGTTACATTGATAATATCCTCTTCATATGGTGTGGAGATGAAAAAACAGTCAGAGTCTTCATAGATAAACTGAATAGGAATAGTTTCATTCTACACTTCACCGAGCATGTTAACAAAAATTCAATGGAATTTCTGGATGTCTGTTTAGAAGTGAAGGACAATCAGTTAACAACTAAATTTTTCCGTAAGAAAACGGCAGGCAATAGTATCCTGAGTGCCAGCAGTAGCCATCCACGAAATTTGGTGCACAGTATCCCTTATGGGGAATTACTGCGCGCAAAAAGGAATTGCAGCACCATAAGTGCATACAAATGCGAGGAAACGATCATGTGTCAGAGATTCAAAGAGAGAGAATACAGTAATAAAATCATTCAGGAAGCGATCTCCAGAGTAGAGATGAAATCTAGAAATGAATTACTACATCCCAGTAAGAAGAATGAAGGTAATGAATGTATTAGGTTTATTACCACTTTCTCAGGACAGGTAAGTGAGGTCCGTAAAATATTTAACAAACATTGGCACGTATTACTAATGGATGAACATTTGAAAAAGGATTTGAGTTGTAACCCACAGATCACCTTTAGAAAAGGGCGATCTTTAAAGGATGTACTGAGCCATAATCATGTTACCAAACAAGACGCAAATATACCCATGGACACATTGGGTTTTAGATGTTGTCGGAGTTGTAAAGCATGCAGGAATAGCATTGATTGTAAAAAACTGTTAGTACCCAACTCCGAGAGGGAATTTGTGATTAAGAAAAAGTTAACATGCAACACTACTTACTGCGTATATGTCTTGATATGTCCTTGTAATGAATGGTATATTGGCAGTACTAAAGATCAAGCGAAAAAAAGAGTACTGGAGCATCTTTGTTCCATACATAACAACAACTAACAATACCATATAGCTCACCATTTTTATGAGAAACACATGCAGGACAATACACTAGTCCGCATGGTGGTAATTGATACTGTGAACCTGGGTGTAAGAGGTGGCAACCAGGAGTTGTCTCTTAGAAAATTGGAGTCTCGATACATTATTGATCTGGAGAGTCTGGCACCTAAGGGACTAAACTTAAGTGAAGAATTGTCAATTCATTTGCATAATTAATTGTTGAAAATATATTGGTCTGCATAGGAGTCTGTCTTTGATTTTATATTTATTCTATTTCAGATGGGGGAACTTCCTGTTGCAAATTGTTGGAATATCTGTAGCTTAATGAAGAAATAATTGATCTATGAACAACATCATTAATTGTGGACACTCATTACGATTATTTGGATATTGATATTGAATGTATTGCACTAAATGTAAGCCCACTTGGGCTTAATGGTATGTGGATAATAGTGCAGGTAATTACAAACAAACGAGGCACTGATCACGATATATATATGTATTTTGTTGAAATCATATTAGTAATACAATTATGTACAAGAGTAGTGTCCGTACTATTAGGAGGATCCCATTTGCCATATTAACTAATGTGCCAGAGACAGTATGTATAGAAACATTAGCGGGGATGTGTAATGTATCATATTATTATCACGTAGGAATACATAGGGCTTTAGGAAGCTACTATGGTATTACGTAGTATTTTACATACACTTTGCAATGCGGGCACGATTTTTGTCCACCCTTAATTAATTGAACGTAAAATGAATGATATATTGAGCAATGTATTGTTTGAGAAACTTAACCTGTCCATTGTAAGCTACAGTATTTTCTATATACGAAGTATAGGTGTGAATAGATGAGATTTAAGAAGTATATTGGACATTTCAAAATGGCCGCACTATTGGCGTTGATATGTTTTGCATTTGCAGCTATAGTCCCTCTTTTAATTTTGTCACGTACAGGTAAATTTAAACAAGGTGGTTGGTGTACTACAGGAGCTAATAAAGCCGTAATGGCGAAACGCGTTGTTTTTCTACTTGCCGAATAAACTATCTGCAAGCAAACTGGGTGTTCGAGTGTTTCCTGTTCGTAAAGGGGAACTGTGGAGTGTATGTAAGGAATTTCAGTGTTCTAACTCAGACCGCCCGTGACAGCCTGATGATTTCGTTACTGGAGCTGGGGGAGCTGAATATATATATATATTACCTACTGGCAGTCGCCAGTAGGTAGTTATAGTTAGGACCTATTTTCCATAGGAAATCTGCAACATTCTATTTGGAATAATGTTGGCGCCGATTGACGAATCTTCGCGAAATGTTCCAAACTTTTGGCCAGCTCCGGTCCGCTCCTATCCTGAAAATTTCACGGTGATTCATCAAGCGAGGGCCGAGAAAAAAGGGGGGGGTCCCAAAACGCGTTTTCCCCATGCATTTTCCCATAGGACCTGTTGACGCAGCTACAGCCCGAACTGCTGAACGGAATTACACCAAATTTGGCAAAGAGGTAGTCCTCAGTTGAGACTCGTGCCTTTTGCTTAAATGGTGTAAATCCGTTCAGTAGTTTCTGAGAAAATTAGAGTTAAAAAGATAGATATATCTGGGCGGAGCCTAACCACACATCTCATCGTGAGATCTGAGTGGCTGTCAGTACTTCATCCAAGAAGTTTTGGCAGCCATCTTGGGACCAATACACATGATAGCACCTCATTAAAAAACATTGCAGTTAATAGAAGGTTTTAAGACTTTAGTTACATTATAAATCATTTGTTGATGGTACCATACTCATTTTAGGAATTGTGGTGTGTTCTAAGGTGATTTTACCATGTGAAAATGCCTTCTGCTGTGATATCATGAATCATGTTTGAGAGAAAACTATTTTCTCATGCTTTTCCTACAGAGGTTTGGAAGGTGATTTATAAGCTAAACTGAGAGCATATTTTCTGTAAATTCACATTATCTTTCTCAGTCATGAAGTCTCACATTCTCAGTAAAACATGTACATCCAACAAGGGCAGAGGCTGTCAGTTGATTCCTTTGTGTTCTACTGCAGCTTCCCAGAGTGTTCTAAAGAACAACTAGAGCGCTAACAGTCCTACTTATGACAAACGTATTGCACACCTGAAGCCATCTTGATTGGAATAAAGTGGTAACTCTTAAAACATTAAAATTAAATAGGAACAAAATGAGGGGGTTCATTTTGCCATCAAAAGTATGATTAGTGCTGCAGAAAGACAAATTAGGGCACATTTTGAGTGACTTCTCAAATCCTCTTCTATTTCATTAAAAAATTCTGACATGCAAACTGAAACATGCACTTTGAATATCAGTAGCAGACTTCCCTGGTGAGCAGTAGCTTTACTACAGTGATCTAATGAGCAACTAGAGTGCTAACATTCAGAATTTATGGCAAATGTGTGACACATCTGAATGCCTTCTTGATGGAACCAAAATAAAAAACTGAAAGTATTTCCTACTGAGGAGACGGCAGTAAATGAGGAAATTAGGAAACTTCCTAACAAACAAATCTCCCAAGATGGCCACCAGAGACAAAAGAGCCCAAATGTAGCCCAAATATCACCCAGATGTAGCCCAAGTATAGCCCAATGACAGAATGTCCCAGAGTGTTCTTAAGAACAACTAGAGCGCTTACTGTCTTACTTATGACAAAAGTATGGCACACCTGAAGCCATCTTGATTGGAATAAAGTGGTAACTCTTAAAACATTTAATTTAAATAGGAACAAAATGAGGGGGTTCATTTTGCCATAAAAAGTATGATTAGTGCTGTAGAAAGAAAAATTAGGGCACATTTTGAGTGACTTCTCAAATCCTCTTCTATTTCATTAAAACATTCTGACATGCAAACTGAAACATGCACTTTGAATACCAGCAGCAGACCTCCCTGGTGAGCAGTAGCTTTACTACAGTGATCTAATGAGCAACTAGAGTGCTACATTCAGAATTTATGGCAAATGTGTGACACATCTGAATGCCTTCTTAATGGAACCAAAATAAAAAACTGAAAGTATTTCCTACTGAGGAGACGGCAGTAAATGAGGAGATTAGGAAACTTCATAACAAACAAATCTCCCAAGATGGCCACCAGAGACAAAAGAACCCAAATGTAGCCCAAATATCACCCAGATGTGGCCCAAGTATAGCCCAATGACTGAATGTCCCAGAGTGTTCTTAAGAACAACTAGAGCGCTTACTTTCTTACTTATGACAAAAGTATGGCACACCTGAAGCCATCTTGATTGGAATAAACTGGTAATACTTAAAACATTTAATTTAAAAAGGAACACAATGAGGGGGTTCATTTTGCCATAGAAATTATGATTAGTGCTGAAGAAAGAAAAATTAGGGCACATTTTGAGTGACTTCTCAAATCCTCTTCTATTTCATCAAAATATTCTGATATGCAGACTGAAACATGCACTTTTAATACCAGCAGCAGACTTTTGTGGTGAGCAGTAGCTTTACTACAGTGACCTAATGAGCAACTTGAGTGCTAACATTCAGAATTTATGGCAAATGTGTGACATATCTGAATACCTTCTTGATGGAATCAAAGTAAAACACTGAAAGCATTTCCTACTGAGGAGACTGCAGTAAATGAGGAAATTAGGAAACTTCATAACAAATAAATCTCCCAAGATGGCCACCAGAGACAAAAGAGCCCAAATGCAGCACAAATATCACCCAGATGTAGCCCACATGTAGCCCAATGACAGAAACGTGCAAAACACTTATTTTTTGTGTATATGCAGTTTTATATAGTGCAGTCTTGTCAGGTATTGGAGTGCTTTACATGAGCATTGGTTACATCACACAAGATCAAATTCATTTTGGTTGTAGACATGGGGGGATTAAGTGACCAGAATCACAGAATGTTGAGCTGAAGCAGAATCTCCAACCTGGTTCCCCCGTTGCAAAGTCTGCAGCTCTGGAAGTAACACCACATCCTCTCCCCTAGGTGCAACATTTAATCAAGTGGTCAACTGGATAAAAAAACATAAAGATTACAAATAATTTAAAAGTTCTTTGTCGCTATTTGAAAACTCAGAAAATATGTTCTCATTTTAGTTTTTTAGAGCACTAACAATAATTTTGAAGCAAATAAGACCCTCTCATATATGTAATTTCTAAAGGAAATGCTCTAGGTATTACAGTTTTGATTACATCAAGATGACGTCAGGCGTTCCACACTTTTGTAATAAATATAGAATGTTAGCAATCTAGTTGTTCATTGGGATACTGTTGAGAGGCAGAGGCCAGGGGCACGGACTCTGAAAATTGAAGGCAGGTAGGAGAGTGCAGAGGCAACAATTTGACCACACTGGGCAGTCAGGAAGGGCAGTGGCAGCACAACAGACTATGGAGGGCAGTGGAAAGGGGGGCAGGGGCAACAAACCAACAATACAGGACTGGCAAGAGAGGCTGTGGCAATATAATAGACCATTGTGGGCAGAAGGAAGCGGCAGTGGTAGTACAACCATACATGCCAACAGACCCGTTTCAGCCAGGAAACGTCCAATGTTTTTAAGCTCAAATGGGCTTTATTTGATCTGTCTCCTGTCTACAATCTCCTCTTTTTCAATGTAACTCAAAGGGGATAATCAATACCCCAGTTTTCTTTCAAAATCTCCCTCTTACCAAGTTCAAAATGTTCGCAAGTATGGTACATTGGATCATGGTAGGCAGGAGGAATTGGGGTATGGACATGGACTCGGATAACAGAGGACAGGAGGGACATGGAGAGGTGCACCAAACTGACCCTACATGGCAGGCATCAGGGTTTGCAGAAGCACAATACACCACACAGGGCATGCGGGACGGGAGTGCAGCACAACAATCCATAGAAAGCAATAGGGAGGGGACAGGACCATGCACATGGACAACAGAGAACAGAGGGGAAAGAGGGGAAAGAGGCAAGGGTAGCTAGCTGACCATAATGGACAGACAGGAGAGAAAGCTGCAGCATAACAGACCATAAAGGGCAGGAGGGACGGATCAGGGGCATTACAATGGAACAGACAAGCCAAGAGGGAGGGAATAGGGGTCTGCACAGGGAAACAGAGGGCTGGGGGCAAGGGGACAAGGCAGGAGCAGCAAGATGACCATGGAGGTCAGGCAGGATGGGCACTAGAAACAAGACACACCATGGAGAGCAACAATGAGACTATAATGGCATACACACAGACCATGGAGGGAAGGTGGGAGGGGGTCAGGGGCAGCTAGCTGTCCACACAGGGAAGGTGGGAGGGGCCACGGCAGCACAGAAGACCATGCATGGCAAGCGGGAGGGTTAGTGGCAGCACAATGGCTATGATGGGCAAGAAGGAGGGTGCAGGGGCATGCACAAAGGACCATGGAGGATAGAATGGAGGGTCAGGACCTGGGCACAGACAAGAAAGTTCAGGGGAAGGGGCCTCACAACAGACTGCACGGGGCAGGCAGGAGGAGCTGTTGCAGCACAATAGACCAGGGAGGGCAGAAGGGTGTGGCAGTAAAATGGACCATGGAGGACAGGAGGGAGGGGATAGGGGCATGGCATGTGGACAGGCAGGGTGGAGGTGGCAGGGACAGGTTAAAGTCATCTGACAATGCTAGGCAGGTGGGAGGGGAGTGGCAGCTCAACAGAACACTCAGAATAGATAGGAGTGGCAGGTCCATGGAACATGGTGGGCAAAAAGGATGGGGCAGAGGCATGCACAAAGACATCGGAGGGCAGGGGGAAGGAGAATAGGGGCAGCAAGCTAAGCACAGAGGCTAAGCATGAGGTCAATGATGGGCCATAGAATTTGGCAATGGAGGGCAGGAGGAGTGGACTGGTACATCATGCTAAATGGAGGGCAGTGGCAGCACATCAGACCATGCATGGCAGGAGGGAGGAGGCTAGTCCATGGATTCAGACAACAGAGGATAGGGAGGAGGTGGATGGGGCAGCAAGCTAACTGTTCAGAGAAGGTAGGTATTAGGAACATTATTGTTTTTAAAATGTGTGTCTGTGCGAACTACTTAAAATATGAACAAGTATGCAGCATAATCTCACTTTTATTCAGGAAGAAGAGGACGTTTGTGACTGTGACTCCGGGCTCACTTGGAAGAAACACCCCCTGACCCTCCTCCCCCCATCACAAAATGTAATGCCCGTGAAAAGGGTAGGTGGACGCAGTGTTATATAGAACATAGTCCTGAGAGCACGATTTAAAATTATAACTAGATATAGTATGTGGTATAAACTATGCACCAAAAAGTGTGATATAAGATGAACCGGGCGTGAAATATAATATGCAATACATTGTGCGCAATGACAGATTCATTGGAGAGCGCGAGATAGCACAGGCACTAGCGCGTGCTATGCGATATGCGCCTTGGAGTGTAGTATGCACAGGGCAGTGTTGTGTAACCTAACTAGTCTCTAAAGTTGTAATATAAAATATGAGCTGGGGAGTGTAACGTTGCATATGCACTGTGACAAAGATATGGATCCCAGATTGTAATATGTATGGCATAGCGCTGTGCGTTATAACATAGGCATCAAGGAAGGCACGTTAGATTGGGCAATATAACCCGTGCGAAGGCAAGTGTGGCATGACATATTCACGGGGTGGTGTTACAGTGCACATGGGCTAGAGAGTGTCATAGCATACGCACTAGCTGGTGGAATACAACACAGAGGTGTGTGGCACTCGGCGGGCACTGGTGGGTGTAACACAGCATTGGGCTCAGCCAGGAGCACGCTGTGACTCTCAAGTGAGGTTCGTCTCCTTTCCGGAGAGTAAAATAAAAAGTATTACACATCCGGCGGTGGATGTGTGTTTTATTAACCGTGAGGGGGGTTTCTTGCATAGTTTGGTCTGATTTTTGTCGAATCCCCTTTGAATGGCTTGGTGTGCGTGTGTATTAAATATGCCCATCAATAGCTATCCATGTTTGTATAAATAAACGACAAGGGTGTCTACTTGGAGAGTACCCACCGGCGGGGGCGTCGGGATTAGGCACGGTAGGGCGTCAGACATGTCAGAGCTTCACTAGCGGTGTAAATACATTCCATGTGGATTCATTGTATGCATAGTCGCCTTTTAATGAATATCACGCAAATTGTCATGGTGATAGGTACATACGGTTTGTCCAGCATGTCCTAGGTGTTTCTATAAATATATATTTTTTTAAATAATAAAAAACAAAGGCCGGCCCCGGGGGATGGGGTCCCCGGGGCCATAAGTGGATGAGGAGGGGGGCAACGCAGCCCCCCTCCTAAAGATTTTTTTTTTAAATGGCCATGACCCGGTGTTAAGGCAAAAAGAAGTGAGATAACGATGCAGGAATAAAGTATTTATTAAGAACCAATTACAATGGCCCACGAGAGGCCAAAAGCAGAGAAGCGCCCCGATGAGAACAGAGGTAGCATCTGATGGGGACTTGGCATGACGTCACATAAATAGTCTCTGAACATTCAGAGATGACAGGTAGTGATGCAACTAATAAACATAAACAAAATACTACCATTAACAAGCCTTACATTTTGCCATGGCTTACATCTCAGTACATACTCAACATCTCCCTTTCTCAATACCAAAGAAACAAATAGGAATGTCAGTAAAACATATAGTCATCATAACGTTTTGGAACTCTGATTTCCCTTCTAGACCTTGTTGTAGGACACGTTCCTCGACATTCCACATTTTCCGTGGACACAATATTAGGATTTTTGCTACAAATCTTTTGATTTGTCCCATCATCTTCCTTCGAGCTGGGTCTTGTCTGTTCGCTGGCATTGAATGTCTCTCCAATGACGGTATTTTCATTTGCATCACTGATGGTTCTTGTTCCTTCGTTAGTAGACACGTTCAACCTCCTATCTATGTCATAGAAACTCTGGCTGTCGGACATACCTTCCTCCCAATCTAAAATGCTATCGTCAAGGTCTACATCTGGCTCCTGTTTACTTCTCATTATAATTTTCTCCTGTCCTTCCTTTAGCTTAACTACATCATCCTTGCTTCGCCATCTTTTTCCTTCTATACAAACAGCACCTTTGGAAGCTTGTTGTACACGAACAGGATTACCAAATACAGACTCTCCTTTCGCCACCTTGTATGGTTTTTTAACAATTACCCAATCACCTTTTCCTATCTCTTTCACTCTTGCCTTATTTGTTATGTCTGAATATTTTTGGGATCTTTCTTGCTTGGAAACAATACTCTCTCTGACTTTTACTACATCATCTTTTATTTCCTCTGATGCCTCACTTCCTTTGTACCACTTGTTGTATTTGGGTGTGAGTTCACTGTTACACTTCCTCCCTCTGATCAAATAGAATGGAGTGTGCATGGTGGTTTCATTTGGGGTAGAGTTATATGTGCTTACTTTCTCATGTATATACTTTTTGACATTTAAATTAGACGCAACTGCAAGCTGGATACCTTCTTTTATAAGCTTGTTCATCCTTTCCACTGTCCATTACTTTTAGGGCTATATAATGGTGTTTTTTCTTGTTTAATTCCTAAATACTCAAAGAAATCAGTCATTTGTTTGGACACCAGTTGCGTACCATTGTCTGAAACTATTATTTTAGGTTGCCCTTCTATTGCAAAAACCTTCCTTAGGAATTTTATTATTTGTTCTGTGGTTATAGAACGTACAAACTTATAATGTACCCATTTTGAATAGTAGTCAGACAGTACAACTATATACCTGCAGTCCTCTTGTGATATGTTGAATGGTCCTGCAAAATCAATTGCAATTTTTGCCCAAGGTCCGTTTGGTATTTCTACCATCTGTAGCTCCCCCTTGCTCAATTTCCAATGTTTGTCTGCTTTTAGACATTGTTCGCATTTGTCAATGTAGTTGCTTACGTCGCTATTCATTCCTGGCCACCAATAGTACTTTTTTAGAATGTTTTTCGTTGCAGGGCTTCCTGGGTGGCCTTTGTGAGCAATCTTTATTAGTTTCAGTCTTAGTTTTGCGGGCGGTGCGAACAGGTCACACCTTTTTAAGAAACCATTTTCAATTGTTAGTTCCTCACTTATTTGTTGGAAACTCTTTAACTCATTTTGAAGGTTTTTGATGGGAGGCCATTTCGACGTTAGATGACTTATCACTTTCTCTATTATGGTGTCCTCCTTTTGACTGTCCAACCATTCCTCTTCTGTTATCGGTCCACTACACATCATTGTTGCATCTACCAAGGCTACTACACACTCTGTGTCAACAAGGGAACCTCCTTCTTGCTCATTCATAGGCAAGCGTGATAAACAGTCTGCCCTGCTGTTTTGGCCTCCCTTTATGTGCCTTATAGTAAGATTGTATTCCTGTAACTTGGATAACAACCTTTTTAGCCTTGAACTTGCCTTACCATTCCCACAACCTCTTCCGTCCATCATGTACACCAATGGTTTGTGGTCTGTGACTATTTCGAATTCCTTACCCCACAAATAGTTTTCAAATTTTTGCACAGCCCAAACACATGCAAGTGTCTCACGTTCAATGGTGCTATAACTTGTTTCTGCCTCGCTCAATCTTCTAGATATAAAAGCAATAGTATTCTCATTTTTTCCTTGAACTTGGCAGAACACAGCTCCTATGCCCTTTGCACTTGCGTCCACAGTGACAACATTTTTCAAATTAGGGTCGTACGGTTTTAGTGCAGGTGCTAATGTGATATCTCTTTTAATGATTTCAAAAGCAAGATTTTGTTCATCAGACCATTGATAATTTTACACTTTTGCGTAACAACTTCCTTAATGGCTCCACCTTGTTTGCGTATCCCTGTATGAATTTGGAGTAATATTCACTGAGACCTAAGAACGATTTTAAGGCTTCTTTATCATCTGGTTTTGGGGCATCTCTAATTGCTTGAATCAAGTCATCCTTTGGTGTTATACCTTCTGAAGTCAAGACATGTCCCAAATACTCTATTTTGTTTTCCATAAATGTACACTTGTCTTTTGAAACTGTCATTCCCTTTTTCCCTAATACTTCCAATACCTTACTCAGTAATTCTAGATGTTCTTTCTTTCCCTTTGAATGTATTAAAATGTCATCTTGGAATGCCTCGACACCCTTTATGTCACCAAAAAGTAAGTCCATTAGTTTCTGAAAAACTCCTGAGGATGAGGCAAGCCCAAATGGTAGCCTTCCATATCTGTACGCTCCAAAGGGCGTTATGAATGCGGTTACGTTTTTGGATTCTTCTGTTAAGCACACCTGGTGGTACGCTGATTTTAAGTCTATCAGATTAAAATAGCTTGATCCTGCAGTAGATGTTAGTATCTCCTGTATTTTAGGAAGTGGATGGCAGTTTATTAAAATGTTATTATTCAATGACCTCAGGTCTACACATAGTCTTATATTACCTATTTTCTTCTTTTTAAAAACTACAATAGCCGATACCCATTCTGAAGCATCAGCTTCTTCAATGACTCCTTCCTTGCTTAATTTGTCTATTACATTTTTCAATTAGTTTTTTACCGATAGTGGTACAGTTCTTACCTTATGCTTTACAGGTATTGCCCCTTCCTTCAATTTTATTTCATGTACAAAAACTTTTACACATCCGATTTCATTTTTAAAAACTTTACCAAATTGTTCTAGTACATCTTTTAATCCTTCTTTATTTTCTTCTACGTGTATCGAATTCACCCATTCTTCTTTCAATATTATTGGGTCTTCAGCTCCTGGTACTAGAATTACTCCTAGCTTTGCTAGATCTTTCCAGCCCACTAAATTCCTGCCTCTTTCTTCCACGTATATCTTGGTATTAATTATTCTTACTTTGAACGTGAGATTATCACAAAAATAACCAACCATATCAATTTCTTGTTCCCCAAATGCTTTTGGGTTTACGTCTGTTTCATTTAATTTCACATTTTGCCACTTTTCCTCAAAAATTTTATCGGATATTAATGTTATTGGTGACCCTGAATCAGCTGTGAATGGTAATTCTACTTCCCCAATCAATACTGCTCCTATGGGTCCTTTTATCCTTCCATCTACAATATCGACTGACAATACAATGTTGGCACACATTTCTTGCTCAGATTCACTTAATGCACTTATTTTTATACCCCCCATTTTTTTACACTTTATACATTTCTTACCAAGAGCAGGGCATGTTTTACAATCTGCCAAGTGCTCCTGTGATCCACATCTGAAACAACTTAAAGTTTTTCCTCCTACCTTTTTGTCGTTTCCGTTCTTTTCGTAATTTTTGTGTTCATATTTCTTTTTATCCTGTAAATAAAACACGTTTGAGTTATTACTTGTACTAGACAACTATTTTGTTGATATTAGCGACCTTTCTATACCCTTTGCAATATCTACTACTTCCTGTAGTGTAGGGTTCCTACACGCTAACAACTTCTCCTGTACTTTTTTAGAATGACAGTAAAACACAACTTGGTCTCTTATATAGGTATCAGTCATGTCCTCAAACTCACAGTCCTTAGCTAAAACGTGCAAACACGCTATAAATTCCTCAACAGTCTCTCCTTCCTCTTGCCTTCTCAATGCAAATTTGTGCCTTCCTACCATAATATTACTTTCTTCCAAAAATTATTTTTCAAGTCTTTTGATTGCTTCTTGGTACTCATTTATTGGTATGAACACCCCTGGCGGCCTTTCATACTCTGGTAGGCTGTCAAATATTTCTTGTCTTGCCTTTCCTAGAAGTCCAAATAATAGTGCCTTTTTCCGTTCTGCATCATACTTCTTTCCATCAATTGACACTATGTAATTTTCAAATGCTCTCAGACAACTTTTCCATTTTATTATGCGTTTTCCTGGTTCTTCAAGAAAAAGTGGTGGCACACATATATTATTACTCTGAGCCATGTTATCAACTCCTTAGCTGACTTGCATTCAGTTAAAATGCTATATTTTCCTTTATATTCACCTCTGTAGTGCTTATTAAAGGTTTTTGTGCTTTCTTTACACAGCTCCAATGTCTAGTTTACTTGTTCCTCATAAATGTTTTTTGACAGTTCGTGCGTTTACCTTTATTTATTAATTCATATATATTCTCCTATCAACGTTCTTCTCAGCTTTCTACACACATAGTTTTGTTTTGCCAATATATTTTACCTATTTCGACTTGCTATTCGAGGCCTGCGCGCGCTTAATCCTTTAATTATGCACTTATTTTCATGCTTACTCGTCAGTTGCACTCTGCCGATCTTCTCAGGCAGCTTCCTACGCACGCCGATCTCCTCAGGCAGCTTCCTATGCGCGCGTTCTTTTCTTGTCAGGCAAAGCGTTAGATATCACAAAATGGCGGCACGCACACTGCGTCAGTCCGACGAGTCCAGCTTCACTCCAATAGGGATTCAGAGCTGAGCCATACGTCATTCCCGACATACAGTTCGCGTGTCCTGACAGGATTTTCTTTTCGACGGCAACAACGGTAATATTCACATTAACTCAATGCAACATTTCACTTACTTTATTTTGTTGATTGTTGCTTCGATTTCCTTGTAAATTTTACCGTGTTGTTTTCATTCCGTCTTTTCCTTCATTCTTTGTACGGTTTCCTCGTTGTCTTAATTTTCCGCTCGTTAGCCCGTCTTACAGTCCCATAACTCGTCGCCAGTTGTTAAGGCAGGAAGAAGTGAGATAACGATGCAGGAATAAAGTATTTATTAAGAACCAATTACAAGGGACCAAGAGAGGCCAAAAGCAGAGAAGCGCCCCGATGAGAACAGAGGTAGCATCTGACGGGGACTTGGCATGACGTCACATAAATAGTCTCCGAACATTCGGAGATGACAGGTAGTGATGCAACTAATAAACATAAACAAAATACTACCATTAACATGCCTTACATTTTGCCATGGCTTACATCTCAGTACATGCTCAACACCCGGGGGTTGGGATCCCCGGGGCCGATTAAGGCCTTGGGAGGGCCAAATTAATTTTTTTCAACAAAACAAATTAGGGTGCAGGCCCTGGGGGATGGGGTCCCCAGGGCCAATAAATTAGAAAAAGAAGGGGGGGCACACAGCCCTCCTTCTTAAAAAAATAAAATAAATAAAAGACCGGTATTGTGCCGGAGGCCACGCCCCCTCCTTGCAGCACTCTGCAAACGCACCCCCTGGCCAGTTGTAAGTTGGGGAATTAATTCCCCTTCAATACTGAGGGTCCCTGAGGGCCAACTAGCCCAACAGGTATCTCCAGTATGCGCCAGGGAGCTGCGTTGCAGACAGGTGTTCTGAGGCCACGCCCCTTTTTACACCTCTATGCAACGCAGCTCTGTGGCGCTTACTGGAGGTACCTAGTGGGCTAATTTGACCCTAGGGACCCTTAGGATTCAAGGGGACTTAATCTCTCAACTTAGAACGGCCACAGGGCGCGTTTACACAGTGGTGAAGGAAGAGGACGGGGTCTGAGGTGACGTGTTCAAACACGCCCTGTGGCGCGTTTTAAGTTGGGGAAATAATTCCCTTTCAATCCTGAGGGACCCTGGGGGCCAACTAGCCCACCAGGTGCTTCCAGTAAGCGCCACTGAGCTGCGTTGCAGAGAGGTAGTCCAGGCCGTGCCACTTTTTACACCTCTCTGCAACGCAGCTCTGTGGCGCTTACTGGAGGTATCTAGTGGGCTAGTTGGACCCTAAGGACACTCAGGATTCAAATGAACTTAATCTCCCAACTAAAAACGGCCACAGGGCGTGTTTACACAGTGGTGATGGGAGGGGACGGGCCTGAGTTAACGTTTGCAAACTAGCCCTGTGGCATGTTTTAAGTTGGGGAAATAATTCCCCTTCAATCCTGAGGGACCCTGGGGGCCAACTAGCCCACCAGTTGCTTCCAGTAAGCGCCACTGCGCTGCGTTGCAGAGAGGTGGTCTAGGCCGTGCCCCTTTTTCCATCTCTCTGCAACGCAGCTCTGTGGCGCTTACTGGAGGTACCTAGTGGTCTAGTTGGACCCTAGGGACCCTTAGGATTCAAGGGGACTTAATCTCCCAACTTAAAACGACCACAGGGCGTGTTTACACAGTGGGGAAGGGAGGGGACGGGGCCTGAGGTAACGTGGTCAAACACACCCTGTGGCGCATTTTAAGAGGTAGTTTTAATCCCCTGCCCTATTATATACTAGGGGCTTACAGATGAGGTCATGCTAATCACAGGGGGACCCCAACGCATAGTGTTCCCTAGTGTATGTAGGTGTTTTCACTGTATTCTGAGTGTCTTTTAACATAGCACTGGCTCTAGGACTGGTTAGTCAGACTCAGTAACCACCAGTATCCGTCTGAAAAAGTTGAGGGTACAGGATGATTTTGCAACAAGGCTTCTTTCTGCTCTTCTGTTTGTTCTTTCTGCACGTTATCCTTCTTCCTGCACTTTTCTTCGTCTTTGAGGACTTCTGTTGCTTCTTTCTGCATTTCTTTTGTTTCTTTCTGTGCGTTTTTTCTTCTTTTTTCACATGTCCTATCTCTGTAGGCATAGTTAGAAATTAGCATTTAAAAAACCTTCGAAATTCACTGAAAAAACCATAGGTTTCAGACACGTTATAGTTAGGAATTAGCATTTAAAAAACCTTAGAAATTCACTGAAAAAACCATAGGTTTCAGGGGCGTTATAGTTAGCTGGACTTTTCACTCGTACAAAACCATTGAAATTCCCCCGTTATAGTTAGTTCAGCTAACTATAACTCGCGCGCCCGCAATGCACTGCTGATGACGTCACATATTAAATCACTCATTACATGGTCAGTGACATCACTCATGACATCACTGATGACATCTCAAATGACATCACTGATGACATTACTGATGACATCATCCTTGTGATAGAGTGGCAGACCTCCTCTCCCCCTAATATAACCTTTGATACACACATTCAAAAATAGAAACTAACATTTTCAAAACAATGGACATACCAATACCAGTTAAAACAACCTATTCAGTAATTCTAAGATCCACATACACATCCACTCATTCACCAACAGTCCTATAAAGTCACTCATACATGTACTCACTCATCATATGTACTCATACACCTATACATCCTGTTAAACAACGCCACTCATCCATAGAGTTACTCACACACATAGTCACTCATGCTAGTAAAGAATCAAACATCCATTTACTTGCATATACAGTTATACACACACCACCACACTTACTTCTACAGAAACTTACACATACTTAGTCTTTTAAACAATCACTTGTAGAAACACATACTTATTCATACAGGAACTCTTTCAATCTCTCACTCTCACATATACTCACTGATATACACCAATAGTCACATATACATCACATATGTAGTTACTCATAAAGACACTATTGAGACAGTCATTCACTCACTAACACACCCATGCACACACTCATCCACCCATACAGTCCTGCACACATGCTGTCTTCAACACATACACACAGTGAGTCACTCATTCATGCACCGCACCTATGCACTACGTAATACTCCCCACGAACCATACAGACACTCAGACACTCATACTGATACTCAAAAAACCAACTAATAACCTATATAGACACTCATGTAGCTACTCACCAACCCATGCAGCCACCTATACACAAAGTGAGAGACTGATACAGATATTTACATATTTAAACATTACTCACTAAGCCATGTATTCACTAAGATACACTTAATAAGTCAGTTATACAATCAATTTTTCAAAAAACAAATCATCCATTTAGACACTTATATACCCATTTATTCTTCCATCGACCTTGAGATATACATATATAAAACATATGTAATTTTCAGAAAAACACACATTCACTGGATGATGTAATCAGTGATGTCATTTGAGATGTCAACAGTGATGTCATGAGTGATGTCACTGACCATGTCATGAGTGATGTAATATGTGACATCATCAGCAGTGCATTGCGGGCACGCGAGTTATAGTTAGCTGAACTAACTATAACGGGGCAATTTCAATGATTTTGTACAAGTGAAAAGTCCAGCTAACTATAACGCCCCTGAAACCTATGGTTTTTTCAGTGAATATATATATATATATATATATATATATATATATATCAACCATCAAAACGCTCCAAGTTTGAGACGCCACACCGTCGTGTAAATATTCACCTCTTTATTGGTGGCTCAGCAGGATTCAGCAGAGTCCTTGCAACAAACTCTCAGCATGCCTCTATTATGCTTTTATGATCATCTTTTCCATCGTCATACATGTTTCAGGCTTCTCTCACCCTTGCTCACAGACTTGAGGCGGCGGGGTCACAGTAAGTATATTCAGCTCACCTGCGCTGTTTTTAAATGTTACGCCTACATGGGCGTGCACCGCTTGGCATTGTGGTAAATTGAGTGTCCCAAAAAATCACTCCATAGTGGAAGTCGGACCCCGTTCAACTGCTGCTTGAATGCTTAGTGTCTTGTTGTAGGAGTATGGCTGGCTTCCCAATGTTTGTGAGTCCCACCAACAGGTCACGACGTCTTCCAAGCGCCTCATTGCCCTAGCGCTTAAAGACCTGCTCTTCGCAGTGGGGCGTCTCCCGATCTGAGCCAGACCGTAAAACATCAACCATCAAAACGCTCCAAGTTTGAGACGCCACACCGTCGTGTAAACATTCACCTCTTTATTGGTGGCTCAGCAGGATTCAGCAGAGTCCTTGCAACAAACTCTCAGCATGCCTCTCTTATGCTTTTATGATCATCTTTTCCATCGTTAAACATGTTTCGGGCTTCTCTCACCCTTGCTCACTCACTTGAGGCGGCGGGGTCACAGTAAGTATATTCAGCTCACCTGCGCTGTTTTTAAATGTTACGCCTACATGGGCGTGCACCGCTTGGCATTGTGGTAAATTGAGTGTCCCAAAAAATCACTCCATAGTGGAAGTCGGACCCCGTTCAACTGCTGCTTGAATGCTTAGTGCCTTGTTGTAGGAGTACGGCTGGCATCCCAATGTTTGTGAGTCCCACCAACAGGTCACGACGTCTTCCAAGCGCCTCATTACCCTAGCGCTTAAAGATCTGCTCTTCGCAGTGGGGCGTCTCCCGATCTGAGCCAGACCGTAAAACATCAACCATCAAAACGCTCCAAGTTTGAGACGCCACACCGTCGTGTAAACATTCACCTCTTTATTGGTGGCTCAGCAAGATTCAGCAGAGTCCTTGCAACAAACTCTCAGCATGCCTCTCTTATGCTTTTGTGATCATCTTTTCCATCATCAAACATGTTTCGGGCTCCTCCCACCCTTGCTAACTGACTTGAGGCGGCGGGGTCACAGTAAGTATATTCAGCTCACCTGCGCTGTTTTTAAATGTTACGCCTACATGGGCGTGCACCACTTGGCATTGTGGTAAATTGAGTGTCCCAAAAAATCACTCCATAGTGGAAGTCGGACCCCGTTCAACTGCTGCTTGAATGCTTAGTGCCTTGTTGTAGAAGTACGGCTGGCATCCCAATGTTTGTGAGTCCCACCAACAGGTCACGACGTCTTCCAAGCGCCTCATTACCCTAGCATTTAAAGACCTGCTCTTCGCAGTGGGGTGTCTCCCGATCTGAGCCAGACCGTAAAACATCAACCATAAAAACGCTCCAAGTTTGAGACGCCACACCGTCGTCTAAACATTCACCTCTTTATTGGTGGCTCAGCAGGATTCAGCAGAGTGCTTGCAACAAACTCTCAGCATGCCTCTCTTATGCTTTTATGATCATCTTTTCCATCGTCAAACATGTTTCGGGCCTCTCTCACCCTTGCTCACTGACTTGAGGCGGCGGGGTCACAGTAAGTATATTCAGCTCACCTGCGCTGTTTTTAAATGTTACGCCTACATGGGCGTGCACCGCTTGGCATTGTGGTAAATTAGGTGTCCCAAAAAATCACTCCATAGTGAAAGTCGGACCCCGTTCAACTGCTGCTTGAATGCTTAGTGCCTTGTTGTAGGAGTACGGCTGGCATCCCAATGTTTGTTAGTCCCACCAACAGGTCACGACATCTTCCAAGCGCCTCATTACCCTAGCGCTTAAAGACCTGCTCTTCGAAGTGGGGCGTCTCCCGATCTGAGCCAGACCGTAAAACATCAACCATCAAAACGCTCCAAGTTTGAGACGCCACACCGTCGTGTAAACATTCACCTCTTTATTGGTGGCTCAGCAGGATTCAGCAGAGTCCTTGCAACAAACTCTCAGCATGCCTCTCTTATGCTTTTGTGATCATCTTTTCCATCGTTAAACATGTTTCGGGCTTCTCTCACCCTTGCTCACTGACTTGAGGCGGCGGGGTCACAGTAAGTATATTCAGCTCACCTGCGCTGTTTTTAAATGTTACGCCTACATGGGCGTGCACCGCTTGGCATTGTGGTAAATTGAGTGTCCCAAAAAATCACTCCATAGTGGAAGTCGGACCCCGTTCAACTGCTGCTTGAATGCTTAGTGCCTTGTTGTAGGAGTACGGCTGGCATCCCAATGTTTGTGAGTCCCACCAACAGGTCACAACGTCTTCCAAGTGCCTCATTACCCTAGCGCTTAAAGACCTGCTCTTCGCAGTGGGGTGTCTCTCATGCTAATAAAGAATCAAACATCCATTTACTTGCATATACAGTTATACACACACCACCACACTTACTTCTACAGAAACTTACACATACTTAGTCTTTTAAACAATCACTTATAGAAACACATACTTATTCATACAGGAACTCTTTCAATCTCTCACTCTCACATATACTCACTTATATACACCAATAGTCACATATACTAGTTTAAAACATATGTAGTTACTCATAAAGACACTATTGAGACAGTCATTCACTCACTAACACACCCGTGCACACACTCATCCACCCATACTGTCCTGCACACATGCTGTCTTCAACACATACAAACAGTGAGTCACTCATTCATGCACCGCACCTATGCACTACGTAATACCCCCCACCGAACCATACAGACACTCAGACACTCATACTGATACTCAAAAAACCAACTAATAACCTATATAGACACTCATGTAGCTACTCACCAACCCATGCAGCCACCTATACACAAAGTGAGAGACTGATACAGATATTTACATATTTAAACATTACTCACTAAGCCATGTATTCACTAAGATACACTTAATCATTCAGTTATACAATCAATTTTTCAAAAAACAAATCATCCATTTAGACACTTATATACCCATTTATTCTTCCATCGACCTTGAGATATACATATATAAAACATATGTAATTTTCAGGAAAACACACATTCACTGGATGATGTCATCAGTGATGTCATTTGAGATGTCATCAGTGATGTTATGAGTGATGTCACTGACCATGTCATGAGTGATGTAATATGTGACGTCATCAGCAGTGCATTGCGGGCGCGCGAGTTATAGTTAGCTGAACTAACTATAACGGGGGAATTTCAATGATTTTGTACGAGTGAAAAGTCCAGCTAACTATAACGCCCCTGAAACCTATGGTTTTTTGGTTTTTTCAGTGAATATATATATTACCTACTGGCGGTCGCCAGTAGGTAGTTATAGTTAGGACCCCTTTTCCATAGGAAAACCTCAACATTCTATTTTGAATAACTTTGGCGCCGGTCGACGAATCCTCGCGAATTTTTCAAAATAGGTGGGGCGCTACGCTCCGCTCCTACCTTGAAAGTCTCGGGGGGATTCGTCAAGCGGGGGCTGAGATAAAAGGGGGGTCCCAAAACGCGTTTTTCCCATGCATTTTTCCATAGGACCTTTAGACACAGCTACAGCCCGAACGGCTGAACAGAATTACTTGAAATTTGGCAGAGAGGTAGTCCTCAGGTCAAGGAAGTGCCTTTTGTAGGTTTGGTGTAAATCTGTTTGGTAGATTCTGAGAAAATAGCATTTAAATCAATATATATATCTGTGGCAGCTTACCGTACGCGTACGGTGCCGTGCTCGAGCGCGATTCTGATTGGCTGTTAGATCATAGTAAACATTCGAATCGGTCGAAACCAGGAAGCGGCGGCCGCCATTTTCTCACTCGCACTGTCAGGGGGGGGAATAAAAAAGGTGGATAATGTGAAAAGGGGGCAGGCTCGACAGTTCCTGACCCCCTAGCCTTGGTCAGGGGGTCCCAGAAGGACCCTCAAGGGCAAAAATGAAATTTTTTTTTTTTTCGAAAAATCGCCGTATGCGCGTAGCGTACGCGCACGGTGTCTGCGAAATTCCGCGAAATTCGCGGAATTACGCGTACCGTGCGCGCACGGCAAAAAAAAATTTGCAAAAAGGAAAGCTTAAAAAAAAATAAAAAAAATTGTGAGGTAAGGTTGGCTCTTATAAGAGCCGTTGGGTTCATACAGGGATAGAGGAAAGAAAGAATGGGAATATTATGAGCGTCTACAAACATGCTGGTCTATCTTATTGTTAATAAGGGGAAGACTGACCTCCCCAAAAACAATAAGACCACCACATTTTGTACACCTCATTTCAACACTCCCAAATCGAGGGTTGATGTCCAAAGGAAAAGAAGAAGGTGATGCTCCAACAACAGAGGAAGGGCTCAGCTGAGCTGCCGATGATGTACTCGGCTGAGCATCTGAGGCTGGGCTCTGGTGACTTACTGAAGAGTTTTCTCCAGTATGTCGAGCAAAGGTCCTTGGGTGTCTGTCCTGAAGGTGTCTCTTCATAGAGTGATTTCCAAAGGAATATTTCTTCCTTGGATTTCCTCTTGATAAAACACGATCACAAAGTATGCAAGTGACCAATTGAGCATTCACCTTTTTCTCCCCCTCTGGAAAAGTGAAATACTCCCATACAAAATAAGTCTTTTGTTTCCTCCTTCTCTGGATCATGGTGGTGCTGCTGGCCTCACTCTCAGAAGAGGTGTGCTGTTCTGCCATTGTATCCCAATGTCAATCCAGCTCCTGCTCCTAGAGAATCACAAGCAGAAATGAGGGGAATGGGTGTGGTGTGGGAAGAATCTGGAACTGAAAGTATTTTCAACCAATGAAAAGTGTTCTTTCAAGCAGTAATGAGGGGAATGGGTGTGGTGTGGGAAGTTTCTGGAAGTGAAAGTAATTTCAACCAATAAAAAGTGATCTTTGTAAGTCACATGACCTGCCGTGCGCGCACGTGACGCTTACGGTGCGCTTACGCAGCGCTTACGTCACTTTCGCGCATGCGCATTACACGCCCCTGCGTAACCGCGACGTTGCTTCCGGGTATACGCGTACGGCACGCACGTATCACGTAGGCGCGCTGCACTAATGACGTCCAGAGCGCGTAGCATCAGCTTACCGTACGCGTATCCTACAAGCGCGTAGCGTCAGCTTACCGTACGCGCACGGAAAAAAATGCATAAAAAAAAAAACCTTTCCATAATGCAGGATATAGTACATAAATTATTATATAAAAAGGCTTACAAAAAATGACATAAAAAAAATTTGCATTTAAAAAACCATACAAATTAAATGAATTTGGGAATCAGACACATTATAGTTAGAAATTACCATTTTAAAAATCTTGCAAAGACACTGGAAAAACCATAGGTATCAAACATATTATAGTTAGGAATTAGCATTTAAAAAACCTTGAAAATTCACTGACAAAACACCATAGGTTTCACAAACGTTATAGTTAGGAATTAGCATTTAAAAAACCTTGCAAATTCACTGAAAAAACCATAGGTTTCACACATGTTATAGTTAGCGGAAATTTTACTGATAAAAAACCAGTGAAATCGCCCCGTTATAGTTAGTGCTGGCAACTATAACTCACGCGACCGCAATCTTCTGCTGATGACATATGTGTCTTTATGAAAAAAAAATATTTGTAATATATGTATAGCTAAAAATGTATGGAAGAAGACATGGGCAAATAAGTGTCTAAATAAACTATTAGCATCAGCAGAGGATTGCGGTCGCGTGAGTTATAGTTGCCAGCACTAACTATAACGGGGCAATTTCACTGGTTTTTTATCAGTAAAATTTCCGCTAACTATAACATGTGTGAAACCTATGGTTTTTTCAGTGAATATATATATATATATATATATCCACTTCGTTTACCCACACAGGTTTCCTCGCGCACTCCCAGAAGGACAAACAGCTTCACCAATGATCGTTTTTTATAATTCCTTTACTTTCAGCATGCCAGATACAAAAAGACAAACTCTACGCGTTTCAGTCTCAGCAGAGACCTTGCTCACGAGTCTAGCGGTTGCTCAAAGGTAGTCAGGATTTTTAAACATACAAAAAAATCAAGTAGTGACATCACTTCCTGAGACAGTGCTGCTTGGCATTCTGGTAATTGTAGTGCCCAATACATTTTCTGACAAAACCCGACATTTTCCAACCCAAATAAAGTTCGTTTTAAACAAAAGTAGGGATGTAAAAACCCATTCCGTAGGCCTATGCGCCTTTATGTACCTTTCAGGTCATTAAAACCATGCAATGTTGCGATAACTATGATAGACATTTGTAATGATAATGGTGCATAGCTTAGTCTACGGTAATGTTAACAGTGTCTGGTCACCATTTAATTGTTCACTTTCTACTAAACATAGTAGTAAACCACAGATTTCTTTTACAGTGAGTCATAATGTTACACCCTGATGATCTTATATTGAGGATTGGAACTGTTGATTTTGAACATAAATCAAGCCCTCTAGTGGGCAATATTCTACAAGTTGTGATATGAAGGCACTGTCTCTCATAGTGAAAAAAGAAGAAAGAAAAAGAAAAAAATGTGAAACATACAATAATGTAATAAACCTAAAAGTGTAAAAATGTAGGGGGCCAATGTCAGTGTCCTTGGTCAATTCTGACCCTTTCCTTGATAATTTTGGATGGCATAATTAAAGATGGTAATGAAGTTCCTCATCCTGATTTAAACCAAAAGGAGTCAGAGTCCTGAAATTCAAAATGTGTTTGGATTCTTTTTGCCGAAGGGTTTTCTCTCGGTCTCCTCCCCGTGGATGTATTCCTACGGATTCCACTGCATAGAATTTCAAGTCCTTCCATCTTCCTCCATGCTCCTTCTCCATGTGCTTTGCGACAGCATTACTCCTGTCAGTGTTGACGGTGGCACGAACATGTTCCAAGATACGTTTTTTCAATTCGCACTTGGTACTTCCAACGTACTTTAGTGGGCAGGGACATTCGATGATGTATATGACGAATTGGCTTTTGCAATTGATTAGTTGTTGAATTTTCCATTTGCGTTTATTAGCCATCACCACCTCCTTGGTATTCTGAGCAATGGGGCATACCTTACAGCTCGTACATTTATAGAATCCTTTAGGTTTTAACCAGGTTTCTTTTTTGTTCTGATGTTTGAAGTGGCTGTGGATCAATTGATCCCTAAGGTTTCTGGTTCGTCTGTAGGTAATGTTGGGATGATCACCTACAATTGATGACATTGTTGGATCCATGTGTAAAATGTGCCAATTTTTGCGTAGTATTTTCATCACCTGTTGGTTTCCTGTTGAGTGGGTAGTTATGAATCGTATTTGATTTTCTTCATTTGTTTCAGCTTCTTTGTCCTTTAACAAATCTGTTCTGTTGATAGTTGCCGTTCGTTGTAAAGACATCTGGATGGTTTTGGAGCTGTAATTTCTTCTTTTGAAGCGTGTTATTGCCTGATTACGATGTTTGAACCACTCTTCTTCCCTGGAGCATATCCTTTTGATCCTGAGAAATTCCCCATAAGGGATGTTTTGTATCAAACTTTTTTGATGGAAGGATTCTGCATGCAGTACTGCATTTGTTGCGGTGTCTTTGCGATGTAGAGTGGTGTGTACAGTGTTGTCTACAATGTAAATTACAGTGTCCAGAAACACCACTTTTTCGTCACTGATATTGTATGTGAATTTCAATTTAAAGTTGGAGTTGTTCAAGATTTCGAAATATTCTGCAAACTCGCTATTTGTTCCATCCCAGATGATCAATAGGTCGTCTATATACCTAAACCAAGCTATGGTTTTATTCACATAGGTGTCGTTCTCTTGGCTCCATGCCCATGCTTTTTCCCATACGCCCATAGTCAAACAGGCATACGATGGGCTGAATGAAAAACCCATAGCCGTACCTTTTACTTGGCGGTAGATCTCCTCGCCGAACATGAATGTATTTTGTTCAAGGCATAGCTGTATCATTTGTAATAACATCTCGTTGTGGTCAGAGAATTGTATGTTTCTTTCAGCCAGGAATTGTTTACATGCCTTCAATCCAATATCATTCTGAATGTTTGAGTACAATGATATTACATCCATTGTTACTAATTTGTAGGACGCTTGCCATGGGGTGTTTTGTAGGTGTCTTAACAAATCTCCTGTGTCTTGTAGGTAAGAAGATAACCCCTTCACATATGGTAGTAGGAAAACATCCAGGAAATTGGCCATTGGTTCGAGTAGGGCTCCTTTTGCTGAAATTATAGGCCTTCCCAGTGGTTTCGTCGGATGTTTATGGATTTTTGGAAGAAAGTATATTGTAGCCATTTTAGGGTGTTCCATTTTCAGATATTTTACTTCTTCCTCATTTAATAGATTTTGTTTGCTCCACAGATCCAATTTCAAATCTAATTCCTCCTTCCATCTTTTGGTGGGGTTGGTTTTCAATTTCTCATAATATTCTTTGTTTTCCAATTGTGAATATGCTTCTTTAACATATGCTTCTTTCTGTAGGATGATGACGTTACCTCCTTTATCTGCCATCTTTATTTCAATGGTATCATCATTTTTTAGATCAGTTAAGGCATTGCGTTCTTCATGTGAGAGATTGTCTAGTTTCTTGGAGTGGTTAATTTTGTAAAGGTCTTTGATAACACACTCATGAAATAAATCAATTTTGTTGCCTTGTGGTAGTTGTGGATAGAATTTAGACTTCGGTTTTTTGCTGCTGCAGCCAGATCCCAATTGGTTACAGTAGGTTCGTACGTCACCTTTCTCATGTTCAGGATTTTTGTCTAGTTCCATCAGAGTAACAAAGTTTTCTGCATCTTGTGCCAGCAGTTCCATTTCTGGTATTTGGGTGATCTTTCGATGTTTATCCAGACCAGGGTTTTCAACAAACAATTTTGCTAGTTTAATTTTGCGAACGTATTTATATAGATCAATTCTTGTTTCAGCTATATCAATGCCGGTGGTGGGACAGAAATTCAAACCGCGTTGGAGAAGTTTTATTTCCATTTCGGTCAGTGTCTTTTTGGAGAGGTTGATTACTTGTAGTTCTTGATTCTCACTTGCGACGACTTCTTGTGAGTCTGTTAATTCCATTTCTGTCGCATGCTCCTCGTCATTGTTCCCACTCGAGTAGTGCTGGAATTTGTGTTTCCGCTTTCCTCTTCTTGTGCGTTTCTGCGGGCACCTCCACATCCTCTGCCCCTTCCCCGGGTGTTGATTGATGGTGTTCCCACGTTCTTTTCCCAGTTCTTTTGCTGTAAGGCCAGCCTCATTTCTCCTAAAAAAGAACACTTAGGTTTTATAGTGCTTGGCTCCCCTTCTACATCACTCACATCCGTTGAGGTCAATGAGGAAAGACTGCTGGCGTTTGTAGCCGTATCCCATCTATCTTGTTCTTTGAAACGATCATACTTTCTAGCATAAGTAAAGATGCGTCCTTCTAAATAATCCTCTTTGTCTCTTTGAAACTTAGATTGTTTTCTTGCTCTCACAGTTATTTCATGTTTTTCGATGTAGTGACTCAGTTCTTCTTTAAATTTTGCCAAGTCTGCATTCAGTTCCACTGTTGTTAATTCTTTTTCCAGTTCCCTTAGCTGGTTGGTAGTTTTGTCCAGCGCAATTTGGATGTGCCTCACAAGAATTTCCATTAATCCCAGGGATGAATTAAGGATGTATTCGCCCCATTCCTTAAGTAGTTCATTACTTGTGTCTACATGATTGGGCATTAATCCAATGCGCAGTCCCCGTGGTACTCTTTTCACCTCCAGGTATTTCTTTAGGGACGCCACTTCCCACCATTTATTGATTTCCTTTTTTGACAACTTCTCCCATGTACGTAGTTTGTTTTTAATGTCAGTTTTATTTGAGCTGCCTGTTGCTCCAGTTTCAGCATTCGTTGTCTTTTCTTGATCGAAAAATGTATCTATCAGGGCATTTCTATTGGCCTCCCTTTTATCCATATTGTACTGGCACTATCCTTTATGCTGATGATTAATATTGATACGATCTTGACCATTTCATTTTATTTTATGTCCCCTCTGTCTCTTTGCATATATTAACCCAATTAGCAATGATGAGAAAAACAGTTCCCCGAGTATTTTACTCGTATGTTTTCAATGGGCAATATGCAAATCTGAGACCAACCGGCTTCTCATTCAAGTTGGATACAATGTATCACACAGTTCAATGTGCGCGCAGCTCGCTTACCGATTGAAGAAGACAGGAATACACGTTCCCCTCCGAGTTCGCGTCTCCCGTTCTATCTCCGCTCAGCCTTGCTTCGCTCGTGATGGTTGTTACTCGATGCCGGCGTTCACCCGATTCCAAATTAATTCTTTTCCAACACAACCCGCTTCAGGAATCATGGGCGCTCTGCGGTGGTGCGTTCGAGGTACGGCAGGGTTAAGCCGTTGTAATATCCACTTCGTTTACCCACACAGGTTTCCTCGCGCACTCCCAGAAGGACAAACAGCTTCACCAATGATCGTTTTTTATAATTCCTTTACTTTCAGCATGCCAGATACAAAAAGACAAACTCTACGCGTTTCAGTCTCAGCAGAGACCTTGCTCACGAGTCTAGCGGTTGCTCAAAGGTAGTCAGGATTTTTAAACATACAAAAAAATCAAGTAGTGACATCACTTCCTGAGACAGTGCTGCTTGGCATTCTGGTAATTGTAGTGCCCAATACATTTTCTGACAAAACCCGACATTTTCCAACCCAAATAAAGTTCGTTTTAAACAAACGTAGGGATGTAAAAATGTTTAAAAATCCTGACTACCTTTGAGCAACCGCTAGACTCGTGAGCAAGGTCTCTGCTGAGACTGAAACGCGTAGAGTTTGTCTTTTTGTATCTGGCATGCTGAAAGTAAAGGAATTATAAAAAACGATCATTGGTGAAGCTGTTTGTCCTTCTGGGAGTGCGCGAGGAAACCTGTGTGGGTAAACAAAGTGGATATTACAACGGCTTAACCCTGCCGTACCTCGAACGCACCACCGCAGAGCGCCCATGATTCCTGAAGCGGGTTGTGTTGGAAAAGAATTAATTTGGAATCGGGTGAACGCCGGCATCGAGTAACAACCATCACGAGCGAAGCAAGGCTGAGCGGAGATAGAACGGGAGACGCGAACTCGGAGGGGAACGTGTATTCCTGTCTTCTTCAATCGGTAAGCGAGCTGCGCGCACATTGAACTGTGTGATACATTGTATCCAACTTGAATGAGAAGCCGGTTGGTCTCAGATTTGCATATTGCCCATTGAAAACATACCAGTAAAATACTCGGGGAACTGTTTTTCTCATCATTGCTAATTGGGTTAATATATGCAAAGAGACAGAGGGGACATAAAATAAAATGAAATGGTCAAGATCGTATCAATATTAATCATCAGCATAAAGGATAGTGCCAGTACAATATGGATAAAAGGGAGGCCAATAGAAATGCCCTGATAGATACATTTTTCGATCAAGAAAAGACAACGAATGCTGAAACTGGAGCAACAGGCAGCTCAAATAAAACTGACATTAAAAACAAACTACGTACATGGGAGAAGTTGTCAAAAAAGGAAATCAATAAATGGTGGGAAGTGGCGTCCCTAAAGAAATATCTGGAGGTGAAAAGAGTACCACGGGGACTGCGCATTGGATTAATGCCCAATCATGTAGACACAAGTAATGAACTACTTAAGGAATGGGGCGAATACATCCTTAATTCATCCCTGGGATTAATGGAAATTCTTGTGAGGCACATCCAAATTGCGCTGGACAAAACTACCAACCAGCTAAGGGAACTGGAAAAAGAATTAACAACAGTGGAACTGAATGCAGACTTGGCAAAATTTAAAGAAGAACTGAGTCACTACATCGAAAAACATGAAATAACTGTGAGAGCAAGAAAACAATCTAAGTTTCAAAGAGACAAAGAGGATTATTTAGAAGGACGCATCTTTACTTATGCTAGAAAGTATGATCGTTTCAAAGAACAAGATAGATGGGATACGGCTACAAACGCCAGCAGTCTTTCCTCATTGACCTCAACGGATGTGAGTGATGTAGAAGGGGAGCCAAGCACTATAAAACCTAAGTGTTCTTTTTTAGGAGAAATGAGGCTGGCCTTACAGCAAAAGAACTGGGAAAAGAACGTGGGAACACCATCAATCAACACCCGGGGAAGGGGCAGAGGACGTGGAGGTGCCCGCAGAAACGCACAAGAAGAGGAAAGCGGAAACACAAATTCCAGCACTACTCGAGTGGGAACAATGACGAGGAGCATGCGACAGAAATGGAATTAACAGACTCACAAGAAGTCGTCGCAAGTGAGAATCAAGAACTACAAGTAATCAACCTCTCCAAAAAGACACTGACCGAAATGGAAATAAAACTTCTCCAACGCGGTTTGAATTTCTGTCCCACCACCGGCATTGATATAGCTGAAACAAGAATTGATCTATATAAATACGTTCGCAAAATTAAACTAGCAAAATTGTTTGTTGAAAACCCTGGTCTGGATAAACATCGAAAGATCACCCAAATACCAGAAATGGAACTGCTGGCACAAGATGCAGAAAACTTTGTTACTCTGATGGAACTAGACAAAAATCCTGAACATGAGAAAGGTGACGTACGAACCTACTGTAACCAATTGGGAGCTGGCTGCAGCAGCAAAAAACCGAAGTCTAAATTCTATCCACAACTACCACAAGGCAACAAAATTGATTTATTTCATGAGTGTGTTATCAAAGACCTTTACAAAATTAACCACTCCAAGAAACTAGACAATCTCTCACATGAAGAACGCAATGCCTTAACTGATCTAAAAAATGATGATACCATTGAAATAAAGATGGCAGATAAAGGAGGTAACGTCATCATCCTACAGAAAGAAGCATATGTTAAAGAAGCATATTCACAATTGGAAAACAAAGAATATTATGAGAAATTGAAAACCAACCCCACCAAAAGATGGAAGGAGGAATTAGATTTGAAATTGGATCTGTGGAGCAAACAAAATCTATTAAATGAGGAAGAAGTAAAATATCTGAAAATGGAACACCCTAAAATGGCTACAATATACTTTCTTCCAAAAATCCATAAACATCCGACGAAACCACCGGGAAGGCCTATAATTTCAGCAAAAGGAGCCCTACTCGAACCAATGGCCAATTTCCTGGATGTTTTCCTACTACCATATGTGAAGGGGTTATCTTCTTACCTACAAGACACAGGAGATTTGTTAAGACACCTACAAAACACCCCATGGCAAGCGTCCTACAAATTAGTAACAATGGATGTAATATCATTGTACTCAAACATTCAGAATGATATTGGATTGAAGGCATGTAAACAATTCCTGGCTGAAAGAAACATACAATTCTCTGACCACAACGAGATGTTATTACAAATGATACAGCTATGCCTTGAACAAAATACATTCATGTTCGGCGAGGAGATCTACCGCCAAGTAAAAGGTACGGCTATGGGTTTTTCATTCAGCCCATCGTATGCCTGTTTGACTATGGGCGTATGGGAAAAAGCATGGGCATGGAGCCAAGAGAACGACACCTATGTGAATAAAACCATAGCTTGGTTTAGGTATATAGACGACCTATTGATCATCTGGGATGGAACAAATAGCGAGTTTGCAGAATATTTCGAAATCTTGAACAACTCCAACTTTAAATTGAAATTCACATACAATATCAGTGACGAAAAAGTGGTGTTTCTGGACACTGTAATTTACATTGTAGACAACACTGTACACACCACTCTACATCGCAAAGACACCGCAACAAATGCAGTACTGCCTGCAGAATCCTTCCATCAAAAAAGTTTGATACAAAACATCCCTTATGGGGAATTTCTCAGGATCAAAAGGATATGCTCCAGGGAAGAAGAGTGGTTCAAACATCGTAATCAGGCAATAACACGCTTCAAAAGAAGAAATTACAGCTCCAAAACCATCCAGATGTCTTTACAACGAACGGCAACTATCAACAGAACAGATTTGTTAAAGGACAAAGAAGCTGAAACAAATGAAGAAAATCAAATACGATTCATAACTACCCACTCAACAGGAAACCAACAGGTGATGAAAATACTACGCAAAAATTGGCACATTTTACACATGGATCCAACAATGTCATCAATTGTAGGTGATCATCCCAACATTACCTACAGACGAACCAGAAACCTTAGGGATCAATTGATCCACAGCCACTTCAAACATCAGAACAAAAAAGAAACCTGGTTAAAACCTAAAGGATTCTATAAATGTACGAGCTGTAAGGTATGCCCCATTGCTCAGAATACCAAGGAGGTGGTGATGGCTAATAAACGCAAATGGAAAATTCAACAACTAATCAATTGCAAAAGCCAATTCGTCATATACATCATCGAATGTCCCTGCCCACTAAAGTACGTTGGAAGTACCAAGTGCGAATTGAAAAAACGTATCTTGGAACATGTTCGTGCCACCGTCAACACTGACAGGAGTAATGCTGTCGCAAAGCACATGGAGAAGGAGCATGGAGGAAGATGGAAGGACTTGAAATTCTATGCAGTGGAATCCGTAGGAATACATCCACGGGGAGGAGACCGAGAGAAAACCCTTCGGCAAAAAGAATCCAAACACATTTTGAATTTCAGGACTCTGACTCCTTTTGGTTTAAATCAGGATGAGGAACTTCATTACCATCTTTAATTATGCCATCCAAAATTATCAAGGAAAGGGTCAGAATTGACCAAGGACACTGACATTGGCCCCCTACATTTTTACACTTTTAGGTTTATTACATTATTGTATGTTTCACATTTTTTTCTTTTTCTTTCTTCTTTTTTCACTATGAGAGACAGTGCCTTCATATCACAACTTGTAGAATATTGCCCACTAGAGGGCTTGATTTATGTTCAAAATCAACAGTTCCAATCCTCAATATAAGATCATCAGGGTGTAACATTATGACTCACTGTAAAAGAAATCTGTGGTTTACTACTATGTTTAGTAGAAAGTGAACAATTAAATGGTGACCAGACACTGTTAACATTACCGTAGACTAAGCTATGCACCATTATCATTACAAATGTCTATCATAGTTATCGCAACATTGCATGGTTTTAATGACCTGAAAGGTACATAAAGGCGCATAGGCCTACGGAATGGGTTTTTACATCCCTACTTTTGTTTAAAACGAACTTTATTTGGGTTGGAAAATGTCGGGTTTTGTCAGAAAATGTATTGGGCACTACAATTACCAGAATGCCAAGCAGCACTGTCTCAGGAAGTGATGTCACTACTTGATTTTTTTGTATGTTTAAAAATCCTGACTACCTTTGAGCAACCGCTAGACTCGTGAGCAAGGTCTCTGCTGAGACTGAAACGCGTAGAGTTTGTCTTTTTGTATCTGGCATGCTGAAAGTAAAGGAATTATAAAAAACGATCATTGGTGAAGCTGTTTGTCCTTCTGGGAGTGCGCGAGGAAACCTGTGTGGGTAAACGAAGTGGATATTACAACGGCTTAACCCTGCCGTACCTCGAACGCACCACCGCAGAGCGCCCATGATTCCTGAAGCGGGTTGTGTTGGAAAAGATATATATATCTATATATATATATATATATATATATATATATATATATATATATATAGATATATATATAGATATATATATCAAAGAAATACCCTTTCAGGCATAGAGTGACGAATAAATTATGCAAAAAAGAAGCAGAGAACTCTGGGTAGTTCTCAAGTTTAGGTGGAAAGCAGCTCCTGTATGGAGCACTCTCAACACCAGCGACACTCTAGATCTGCTCACCTCAAATGTCTGTTTTTCTATCAAAATCTTTAAGCATAGGATTAGCACAGTGCCATCCACGCCGAGATAGAAAAGGACAAAGTCTTTTGCCATTTGTACAGCAAAGTCTTTAAGCATAGGACTAGCACAGTGCTGTCCTTGCCGAGCTGTAAAATGACAAAAGCCAATTACCACTCCAGGCACAGTATTACAGCTTTGAGTTGGTAAAATACCAATCAAGCCAACCTGAAATGAGTAAAAGCAACCCCTGACACAGTGTTTCGCTCTAATTAGAGCTCTTCAGAGAAGTAAAGCTTTGTCCAGACACAAGGGAGCACCCAGTATAAGTCAAAGAAATACCCTTTCAGGCATAGAGTGACGAATATCTTTTTTGCATATATATATATATATGACGAGAATATTACAAAATAAATATATATATATATATATATATATATATATTTTTTTTTTTCACAATGGCCCGAAAGCTTAGGAATGCACTCACAGCATTTCAAACCTGTTGGTTTATTAACAAAAGCGGGATCTTGTAACAGAGTTCTCGGTCATTCTTTCCATAGACCTGACGCGTTTCGAGGCTGCCGCCTCTTCTTCCGAGGTCGCTTCAAGAAAGTCTCGCATGTGGTTCCAATTAGCATGCTTTTATTTTCCCTCAGTGGGCCTGCATGCTGGGACGTGTAGTCCGATAGGAATTAGTGTTCTCCTTTAGTAGGCACAGCGTTTGCTTTCTGCATGTAAAAAGCACTTTTAATAAAGTCAATTCACCCGCAGTGGGCCCAGACGTTCTGTTCAAGATCTAATTACCATCTTTGCTGTGCCGCATATCGCATCTGGATACAGTTCCGGCGCGGCCTCCTGTTTGTAGTAGGATGGTGCCACTCCTCACGGCAGGGCAGCCGTGTCGTTTATTTTTTCGCAATGGCCCGAAAGCTTAGGAATGCACTCACAGCATTTCAAACCTGTTGGTTTATTAACAAAAGCGGGATCTTGTAACAGAGTTCTCGGTCATTCTTTCCATAGACCTGACGCGTTTCGAGGCTGCCGCCTCTTCTTCCGAGGTCGCTTCAAGAAAGTCTCGCATGTGGTTCCAATTAGCATGCTTTTATTTTCCCTCAGTGGGCCTGCATGCTGGGACGTGTAGTCCGATAGGAATTAGTGTTCTCCTTTAGTAGGCACAGCGTTTGCTTTCTGCATGTAAAAAGCACTTTTAATAAAGTCAATTCACCCGCAGTGGGCCCAGACGTTCTGTTCAAGATCTAATTACCATCTTTGCTGTGCCGCATATCGCATCTGGATACAGTTCCGGCGCGGCCTCCTGTTTGTAGTAGGATGGTGCCACTCCTCACGGCAGGGCAGCCGTGTCGTTTATTTTTTCGCAATGGCCCGAAAGCTTAGGAATGCACTCACAGCATTTCAAACCTGTTGGTTTATTAACAAAAGCGGGATCTTGTAACAGAGTTCTCGGTCATTCTTTCCATAGACCTGACGCGTTTCGAGGCTGCCGCCTCTTCTTCCGAGGTCGCTTCAAGAAAGTCTCGCATGTGGTTCCAATTAGCATGCTTTTATTTTCCCTCAGTGGGCCTGCATGCTGGGACGTGTAGTCCGATAGGAATTAGTGTTCTCCTTTAGTAGGCACAGCGTTTGCTTTCTGCATGTAAAAAGCACTTTTAATAAAGTCAATTCACCCGCAGTGGGCCCAGACGTTCTGTTCAAGATCTAATTACCATCTTTGCTGTGCCGCATATCGCATCTGGATACAGTTCCGGCGCGGCCTCCTGTTTGTAGTAGGATGGTGCCACTCCTCACGGCAGGGCAGCCGTGTCGTTTATTTTTTCGCAATGGCCCGAAAGCTTAGGAATGCACTCACAGCATTTCAAACCTGTTGGTTTATTAACAAAAGCGGGATCTTGTAACAGAGTTCTCGGTCATTCTTTCCATAGACCTGACGCGTTTCGAGGCTGCCGCCTCTTCTTCCGAGGTCGCTTCAAGAAAGTCTCGCACGTGGTTCCAATTAGCATGCTTTTATTTTCCCTCAGTGGGCCTGCATGCTGGGACGTGTAGTCCGATAGGAATTAGTGTTCTCCTTTAGTAGGCACAGCGTTTGCTTTCTGCATGTAAAAAGCACTTTTAATAAAGTCAATTCACCCGCAGTGGGCCCAGACGTTCTGTTCAAGATCTAATTACCATCTTTGCTGTGCCGCATATCGCATCTGGATACAGTTCCGGCGCGGCCTCCTGTTTGTAGTAGGATGGTGCCACTCCTCACATTTTGTAATATTCTCGTTTCTGGTCAACATTCTGATCCCCATATATTTCTCACACAGTATTTTGGTTTTTCCCATTATAAATATAGGAACATGATAATATGGTTAACTATATATTTGACATGATATTTGTGTCTCCCGATATTTTGTTCTCAATATTCTGTCAAACAAGCCCTATTTGCTGCAGTGAATATGTTCGGCTTGCCTTTCAGAAACCACTAGAGGAATGTGTTACCATATCAGTCTCATCTTCGAGATCCTTTGCTTTGTGCCAGGATATGCAGCAGCAGTCTCTTGTTGGCCCAAAGTTCTAAAGTGATACAGGATCCTGATGCCTACTTTGCCCTTCTAGATAGTGCAGTAGATCCTGAGGGGTAGAGCATTTTGCTATACTGGAAGAATTTTAGTTAGTACTGGTCATTTCTTGTGGCGCTGGAACTCATCTGTGGTGGCACTCGTTCCATGCAGCTGAAGTACATGAACTGAAGATTGAGGAGCAGGTCCCGAAGATATGAGGCCTTTTATTCAGTGTAGTACTTCCACTAGAGGCAGATGAACAATGTTGGTTGAATAACTTTCACTGGATGACTGGGTCAACCTGTAATTTCTCCCTGAAAAATATATGACCTCAGTGGGTTCAACTTTGCTGCTTTTGCCTCACAGCTAACTATAACTGCCGAATGTCTCTGGTTTTGTATGAGTGAACCCTGAGCCTAAATATAATGTTTCTGTAACCATCGTTTTTTCTGTGAATTTCTAGGGTTTTTTTGTATTCCATTTTCCAACTAGAACGTCCCTGTAACCTTTGTTTTTTCAGTGAATTTCTAAAGGTAGCCGTTGTCCCAGAACGTGACCTTTTTGCAAATTGGTGTAAATCCGTTCAGTAGGTTTGGAAATATTAAGAGAAATCCAACTTTGTATATATAGGGATGTGGATCCTTAGAGGATTCGACAGCCCCCTTTCTGAAATATAATTGGGTGCCAACACTTCATCCATGAAGTGTTGGCAGCCATCTTGGGACTCAGCTTCAGCTAAGTTCCTGAAAAAATGTTTTAAAAAACAGAAAAGGGGGAAAGTAGGACTACCCTGACTCCCTAGCTCTGGTCCTGGACCCCGCAGAGCAAAAGAAATCCCATTTTTCTTTTTTTGATTTTCAGCTGGAGTTGTGCTGGATCCGTAGCTCCCACCGAAAAACAAGAAACAAAAAGAAGCATGGGCTCCTGAGCTTCTCTACTGTTTAGCCCCTCAGTGGGACAGGTCCTGGGACATGAAGGATTAAAAAAAAAGGAGGGGGACGCACAGGGGCCAAATGGTTACCTCCTAAGGCAGGTACAAGCCACAGGGATCACCACCTCCGTGGGGCTGGCCCATCTTCTACAAAGGAGGGGGGCGAGGCGGCCCCCCTCTTGGAGCCATACACAGCCCTGGGGCACCCAGGACCAGCTACTGCTCTGTCCTGCTGTGCTCACCCCAAGGACATAGCTGTTTGCTGTGACTTGGCTGCAGCTTTGAAAGATCTCACCAAGTCAGAGCAAACACTACGCTGCGAGCAAGCGGAGCTGACAAAATGCTCTAGCTTAATGGAAGCAGAGGTTTTGTCTGTTTCTGTGCTGATTGCTCTCACAGAGAGAGCTACATGTTTAGAAGCTCCCTGTCTGTGAGAGCAATGCCGGCTCCCGCAGGAGGCAAGGAGCCGGCAGGGATCGTGGTGGCCTTGAGGCTCCTTCTGCAGTCCTGGGGATAAGAGCAGCAAGAGGCAAAAGAAACAAACCCACTCAGACACTCTCACACCCACTCACAGACCCACGGAGATACTCATGCACCCACTGAGACACTCACACATTCACTCACAGACACACTGAGGCACTCACTCACACACCCACTCACATACCCTCTGAGACACTCATGCACTCACTCACACACTCACTCTCAGAGGTTACAGGCTACAGTTCAGAAAAAACATTTAAAAAACATAGAAATTCACTGAAAAACACAAAGGTTACAGGGACGTTATAGTTAGGATATAGAATTTAAAAAACCTTAGAAATTCACTAAAAAAAACAAATGTTACAGGAACGTTATAGTTAGGCTCAGATTTCACTTGTACAAAACCACTGAAATTTAGCAGTTACAGTTACCTGAGCTAACTATAATTTATGCCCCCGCAATGTACCGCTTATGACCTCACATTTTACATCACTCATGACATGGTCAGTGACATCACCCATGACATGTCGAATGACATCACTAATGATATTATCTACAGTACACTCATACACCATCTCACACCCCATACAACCCCTCATACACCCACTTAGTCACCCACACAACCACTCACGTTCCCATTCACAGGCCCATACAAGTACTCACACAACCATTCACTCATCCATAGAGCCACTCACAGACCCACTCACTCATACAACCACTCACTCACCCATATGGCTAATCATACTGCTAGTCACTCACTCATACAGCCACTCACACAGCCACACACTTGCCCATACAGCTACTACACACCCAGTTATTCACCTACACAGCCTCTCACGCACCCACTCACACACCCATACAGCCTCTCAACACAGCCACTCATTCACATACCCACTTACATATGCATTCACACATCCATACATCCATTCACACAGACACTTAATCTCCAATACAATCACTCACACACCAACTCACTTAACCAAACAGCCACTCAAAGAGCCCCTCACTCACCCATACAGCCACTTACACACCCACACAGCCACTTACACACCCAGTCACTCTCTCATACAGCCATTCAGACACCCACTCACTCACCCATACAGTCACTCAAACACCTACTCACTCAGCCATACAGCCACTGATACACCCACTCATTCACCAATACAGCCACCCACACAGTCAGTCACTCACCTACACAGCTACTTACACACCAACTTATACACTCATACAGTCACTCACACACCCATACAGCCACTCAGACACCCACAAACACACAGCTACACACAGCCAGTCACATAATATTTGTTAGAAGTAGTATCACTCTTTAATAGTATACCTAGAATGCTAATCAAACTTTTGTAGTAACAAAGTATATATGTTTAACACTCATAAACTCTTTGAAAATGCTTACACTCACTGGATTATGTCATCAGTGATGTCATTTGAGATGTTATCAGTGATGCTACTGACCATGTCATGAGTTATGTAATATGTTAGGTCATAAACAGTGCATTGCAGTGCAAAAGTGATAGTTACCTCATGTAACTATAACTACTGAATTTCTATGGTTTTGTACAAGTGAAATCCGAACCTAACTGTAACGTCCCTGTAACCTTTGCTATTTTTCAGTGAAAAAATAAATAAATATATATATACAACCGTGATCAAGTTATCGGTGATAACGAAACGCGTTGGTTGTTTCTTCAACCTGGAAACCTTTGAAAATTAAAAGATTTGGGAAATCTAACTTTCTTGCGAGTGCGTTTTCAATAATCCGGAAGGATGTTGTGGACATAATTTTGCGTCGTGGCTCTGCCTATGAATCCGCACCGAAAAAGAAGCGCCATGGGTCTGAGTGACGGTTGAGCCAGGATATACTTACTGTTTAATTGTAAAACCATGTGTGGTAAATGCATAAGTGTGGTAAAGGGAATGCATGGTAAAGACATTGCATGATAGTGGTTGCGTAGTAAAGGCAGTGGCAGCAGGCAATTATGCTGATTGGAGGGGCAGGCAAAGGAGTAGGGGCATACAATAAATACACACAACAAAGTAAATGCATGAAATAGATTAAAAAACACTTACCTGCTTGTGCAAACATGTCCTACTTGCTCTGGTCCTCTATTTTCCAATGTCACATCCAGTGCGCCAGCTAACCTACTTAACCAATCTTGGTCTCAGCATTAGAGCAGCACCAGGATTAGAGGGAGTGGTGTCTCTTGCTGCTCCCGAGGACAGTAGAAGCCTGTGCAGGCTCTCAACCCAGATGTTTAAGACAGCTGGGTTGAAAGGTTTATAGTGCGTATGTCAGGGTGGCCGTTGCAAGATGGCCGGTTAAAGGGACATGCGCACTATATACTAGTGCCCGGCAGCCCACCACTGCTGACAAAAAATTCAATAGTAATGAATTAACTGAATTTTATATGTCATCTCTGGGGCTTTTCTGGGGGCATTTAAGTGGGGTGACGCTCCTCCGCTCCAATAGAGAAGCCTCCATTACGCAGTAAAGACCACATTGTAAAGGATGATTCCCAAATTGCATTCTACAGCAAAGCCTCAGGCTGATACTAGCCTTCTGCACATCCATGCTGGAGTTTTGCTAGGTCACACGAAAGACTTCCACCCAGCAGGACCCATCTACAGTGGAACGCTGATCCTTGACACACAAAGGGGCTGGCCTCAAGGGGAAATGCTTGGCACTCTGACAGAGCCCACTCTCGTCGTGGAAATAAAGATGATGCAGCACTTGAATATCACAATCCCTGTTCTTAAGAAATTCATAGTAAAAATTGATATCTCATGAGCTGCAGAGGATGGTTGAGATTTTTTTAGTGGTGGTGGTGGTAATTTTCGGTTCAAAAGTTCTCATCTTAGAAATTGTTGATGGCTACGGTTTCCCATACCAATGAGTGCGCACATCCCATGAGACATGGATTGGGAAAACAAAGAACTTCATGAGTTGGGACTTCAACAGCTCGCAACTATCCAGATGCATTTTATCATGGTTTGCAGGGTTCAGGTAAACATGTATATGATACTTGCCCGCCTCCAAAAGAGAACCATGATAATCTTTGCGGCCCGGTGGATATAAGTAGAGGCCCACAGGAGGGGTCGTGGTCAAACGGGACTCACTAAAAGTCTTTTCAGGACTCATCCCTCCTCTGGTCCCTAAGCCATGAAAACTGTGATGATGCTTGTCTTTTCTGCACTGGCAGGACAGTCTCCACTTAGCTGAGGTGACGTACTTCTCCAGTTCTCTTCTAGTCTGGCTCTCCCGTGCAGGGCGCACTTCAGCTCTCCTCTCTGAAGCGGGTAGAAATACTCTTCCCTCAAGGCAGTCCAGTGGCACTTCAAGCAGGAACCAACACCCAGGCTCCGTCACCAGCCTGGTAAGATGCCAACAGTCAGAAGATCCTGACTTGAAACATAGCCATCTTCTCACCTCCACTGGCGTGTTGCAGCTACTGTAGCTCTTTTTTTCAATGAAAGGTCTGGAAACACTGTCATGGGCAAACTGCCCAGTATTTATCATTTTTTTCAAACATATTTATTTTAATATTTTAAAACATAGAAAAACACAACTTAAGGCCTTCCAAAGACAGAGTATTCAATCAAGGACAATAATACTTTAGCAGATGTTTGACATTGGTAAGTACGTATACAGAATGTTCAGGCTAATTAAAACATCCCCCCTCCCGCTTCCTAATATCTATTAAGTATCAAGGCCCACCCTCCCCAGACTCATAGCAAATATAGTATTGCTTGTGCATGTCCCCCAAGACTCTGAGTAGAGCATCATTTTGGATTATACCTGGTACTCTTAACTATCATATTCGCATGAGATATCTGCGGGGTCTGTCTTTTATTATGATCACATTATTTTTGTTTAGTCTGGCCGCTGCTAGTTGTTTAGTGCAGTGAAGGTTCAGGTTAAAAGTTTTCTCACCCCTGAGGCGGAAGCCGGGGGCTTAGCAGTGTTCCTATTTTAAACCTGTGTATATTTTTAAAATTACCTTATTGCATCTGGCGATTTGACTGCAATACATCCTCCTGCACGTTTTCTTCGCCCCTCGCGCCCGTTGCACAGCGCGCATTGATAGATTCTGGCGCTCGTGGAGAAGAGGTTCGGCCATCTTGGGTGAGGGAGAGTTAGCGCTGTAGCTGCTGGCCCCCTCCCGCCCTCCCAGAGTATTTAACTAGGCGAGTAGCGCTGCGCGCTTGACTCTAAAGTTGTCTCACCCCTGAGGCGGAAGCCGGGGGCTTAGCAGTGTTCCTATTTTAAACCTGTGTATATTTTTAAAATTACCCTATTGCATCTGGCGATTTGACTGCAATACATCCTCCTGCACGTTTTCTTCGCCCCTCGCGCCCGTTGCACAGCGCGCATTGATAGATTCTGGCGCTCGTGGAGAAGAGGTTCGGCCATCTTGGGTGAGGGAGGGTTAGCGCTGTAGCTGCTGGCCGCCTCCCGCCCTCCCAGAGTATTTAACTAGGCGAGTAGCGCTGCGCGCTTGACTCTAAAGTTGTCTCACCCCTGAGGCGGAAGCCGGGGGCTTAGCAGTGTTCCTATTTTAAACCTGTGTATATTTTTAAAATTACCTTATTGCATCTGGCGATTTGACTGCAATACATCCTCCTGCACGTTTTCTTCGCCCCTCGCGCCCGTTGCACTGCGCGCATTGGTAGATTCTGGCGCTCGTGGAGAAGAGGTTCGGCCATCTTGGGTGAGGGAGGGTTAGCGCTGTAGCTGCTGGCTGCCTCCCACCCTCCTCACACCAGATATAAGGGCATGAACACCCGTCCGCGCAGCGGGCGGGCGCAGCGGGCGGGCGCAGCGGGCGCGCCGGTGGTGCGCCGAAGGCGCGCCAAAGGCAAGCCCGTCTGCGCCCGTCCGCGCCTGGCCCGCGCCTAGGGCCACGACTCCTGCCCCAGTGCCCTCACAGCATAAGCTAACTTACACTCGCATAGCTTTGATGAAGCTTCAGCCTCCCCCTCCTCACGCTGCACCAAACTTGACTTATCACAAGTACCGATGGTTGCTAACCTGACCTGTTCCCACTGTAATACTACGATTTGTATTAATAACTCGAACACGCCCCATAAACTACAAAGTGACGTCAACGAGGTGGTAATTCTTATGGCCCTCATTAATGCTCGGTCATTGAGCAAACATAGCCAGGAAATAGCTGACCTAATCACCGATAATAAATTAGACGCCCTTTACATTACGGAAACGTGGACTGATGATGCATCGGCCCCTGACCTAGTAATTGCAGTTCCTCCCGGCTACAAAGCCTATCGACAGGATAGGGTTGGCAAAAAGGGAGGAGGCTTGGACATCATAACAAGAGATCGGTTTGAGGTCCGAATATCACCTATCCCGGTTACCTCATGTGAAGCCATGCATTTCAATATAAAGTTCACAGCCCTTTTTAACTTCAAAGGAGTTCTCTGATACCGCCCCCCTGGAACTAAAGCAGCTTTTCTGACTAACTTAAGTACTATTACTGAATCAATAGCCATCGATGAGGCCACGACAATGATGGGTGACATGAATTTCCATTTAGAACTAGCAAATGATAGGGATACTGCTGCCCTTACATCAGATCTAGAAATATTAGGCCTCAGACAATTGGTCACTTCTCCCACCCACCAGGCAGGACATACGCAAGATGGCATCTTCTCCAACGTAGAGGGCCTGCACATATTAAACATTCAACCTATGTCATGGACGGATCACTTTGCCATATTTAGTGGCCTGACAATTAATGATTCATCGAGGAAGAAGGTCACACTCCCTAAGCCAGGCTCTTTCAAAGACTGGAAGAATATAAACTACACTGATCTAAAAATACTACTGGACAAAACATATCCAGCTCTATCAGATGAACCCAATACTGCCACCTGTCAATTCCATGAATGGCTGGGGGATGCTACGAATCTCCTAGCACCCATTAAATGCCATTCCAGGAATAGAAGCACACCGACCGCACCGTGGTATACAGAGGAACTAAGAGCTCAAAAACAATTAAGTAGGAATAGGGAGAGGCAATGGCGTAAAGCTTATGACACCGAAAGCAAGACTAAATATAAAGAATCATTGGCCATTTACAAAACTATGATTGTTGCAGCCAAAAAAACATTCTTCTCACAACAAATTGAAACTGCAAAAAATTCCAGCAGGCAACTATATGACATCACTAGAACCCTATCCGGTAATGCACCAGATCTAAACCCTCCCTCTTCACAATCACTCTGTGACGCTCTGTCTGAATTCTTTTTCTCTAAGGTCAATGACATCTATCAGGCCTTTACGTCAAAAATTAACACCACCACAGCCTCCACCTTTCACATTCCCTCAGGAAACATCTTGTCTAGTTTCAGGGCTCTCACTATTGACCAAACAAAAATCATTATTACATCCATTAAATCGGGGTCGGCTCTGGACCCTTGCCCTTCTTCAGTCCTTTCCTTGGTGATGGACACTACTGCTCCGGTCATCACTCATGTCTGCAACACAATATTGAGCTCCGGGACCTATCCAGATCCCTTAAAAAACACACTGATCAAACCCCTGCTGAAGAAACCTAGTTTAGACAAAGAAGAACTTAAGAATTACAGGCCAATAGCAAGCCTCCCTTTCCTAGCTAAAGTGGCAGAAAAAGCCATGAACCAGCAGCTTTCTGAGCATATAGAGAAACATCAGCTACTGGATGATACACAGTTTGGCTTCCGTAAATTTCATGGTACGGAAACTGCCCTCATCAAGTCAGCAGATGACATCAGAATTATTTGTGACCAGGGAGGGACAGCATTACTTGTACTGCTAGATCTCTCGGCAGCTTTCGACACGGTCGACCATACGATCCTGGTGGACCGTGTCGGAAGGATGGGCATTCATCACACTGCGAGAGAATTGCTCTCTTCCTTCCTGGCCGATAGAACGCAGGTGGTCACACTGGGGCCATTCCAATCGGCCAAGCGGTCACTTCCGTGTGGGGTGCCTCAAGGCTCCTCCCTCAGTCCGACACTATTTAACATCTATGTGTCGGACCTTGCAGGCGTAATCAAAGCATACGGGATGAGCCTAACCTCATACGCCGATGACACGCAATTGGTGTTGGCCATCAAAGGTGACGGCCGGGAAGCGGCAGAGCGTTTCCAAAATGGAATGAAGGCGATCGGAGAGTGGATGGCAGGCAACTGCCTGAAGCTTAATTCCGATAAAACGGAGGTGGTCATCTTTGGTTCCCTCTCTCCGACCTGGCCTACATCTTGGTGGCCAACAGCCTTTGGTAACCCTCCCAACCCAACCCCCAAGGTTGGGAACTTGGGAGTAATTTTTGATGATCATCTTAATTTCATGGCACACGCAAATAAAGTAGCAGCCACAGCCCACCATAAACTTAGAATGATAAGGAAAATCATTCCTTTCCTACCAGAGGCTGCTGCTAAAACATTGATCAGCTCCCTGGTCCTCTCTTCCTTAGATTATTGCAATGCTCTCTTTCTAAACGCCCAAACTAGAGTAACAAAAAAATTGCAGACAATACAGAACGCAGCAGCACGTCTGCTATCCAGAACACCAAAGTTTGCACCTATTTCTGACACCATTAGGACTTACCATTGGTTGACGACTCAAAACAGGATCAAATTTAAATCTCTTTGCATTGTCTATAAGGCACTCCACGATCAAGGACCACGTCCTCTCAAGGATCAGCTTATACCTTACAGACCGGCCAGACAGCTTCGATCCACTACTCTCAATCAATTAGTGGTTCCACGTTCCAAAACAGTCTCCTGGGGTGACCGCCGATTTTCAGTTGCGGCTCCCAAGATATGGAACACTGTGCCACAACATATCAGAACCAGTCCGTCACTCTCTTTGTTTCGCAAGAAACTGAAAACCTGGCTGTTTAGTCAGTAACATTGCTCATGATCTTTTGACGTCTTCCACACCTCAGGGAAAGATAGCTGCCTTAGTCTAGCGCCGAGACGCCTACGGGTATTCGTTCGCGCTTAATAAATGTCAAAATAAATAAATAAATAAAAAGCAGTGATATCGGATCTTTCCTTAGATCCCTATTTTCTTCTCTGCGTATCGCCATACTTTCAGCCCTCCCCACTGCACTACTTCAGTATACCATGTTAACACTGCCGGAAGTTGCATGGATTTCCCTCTCATTGTAATTGATCGTTTCGTCAATATAAGTAGTGAATTAGCAAATCTATACTGCGTTCCTTGAGACCTGCTCTTTTTACAAATCCCTAATATACCAAATTACACAGTGTTTTTTCCTATTCCTGGTGTCACCTCATTAAGGATTTTGTAGACTGTCTCCCAGAAGGGTGCCAACTTTGTGCATGTCCAAATCATGTGTAGCAGCCCCGCCGGTTGTGTGTGGCATCTGGGACAGACATCCACCGTACCCGGGAACATTTTACTCAGTCTATGTGGGGTCAAGTATGCCCTGTGTACCCGCATAAATTGGATCAGCTTGAATTTAGGGTTACGTGATACTTTCTTGGGGTATTCTAATCATTTCTCCCAATCCTTATCTGTTATCTCATGTCCCAGATCTGCTGCCCATTTCTGCCCAGTATTTATCATCAGGGCCAGCCAATCAGCTCTGGTGCATCTAGCAAACTTTAAGGGCACTTCCAGCCACCAGTAAAGTCCTACGTGTCTCTTTCGTGACAGTACATGGTCAAGGCATGCCAAGGTGGTGTTAGACAGGAGCCCTTCACGAGCTGGGTCCAACCAGTTCATTTGTGGGTGGGAATTGGGCTCATCCAGCTTTGTCAAATCCTTTCTGACGTAGGTGAGGTAGGATGAGAGTGAGGAGCGAGGACGATTCTGCCAGGGGCAACAGGAGAAACTCTGGGGAAGGGGGCGTTTTGTTACAGTGCAGGTTCCTTAGTTAACAAACGCTTCACCGAAGGCCCTCAGCCATTTTTTTTATGACATACATACACAAACCACAGCCAAACTGGACTCCGTGAACCGTGATGCATGCAGCAAAAGAAGCACACAGGCTACCTGTTCACCATGTTCCGTAGGTACGGCTCACCTATACCTTTTCTCACGTGTGCCAGTGAAATAACTAATTTAAGAGGGACCGGCATAACTATTTAAACAGGGCGGCAGGTAGGTATTTCAACCTAAAAGAGATAGGTAAAGGCCTGACCCTTCTGCTAACACCATGCTGTCACCGCCACCAACCACACAAAGCCAGGCAGGGAGTGCAGAAGCCATTTCTTAAAGAGTTGTGCACTGTGAGTACCCCCTCCACCTAAGAGTCAACTCTCCATTCCCAATGAGATATCGGGGTACACTGTACAGAGCATATGTACAATGAACTCACAGTCCGCACTCTAGCTCTTGTGAGGTCATTTTTATTTGGAAACCACCTTCTTACTTTTCGAGGAAGAGGAATGGCGCGCTTATGCTAATAGGGAAGTCAACGGAACCCTGTCGTTATCACCTGACAATACTCTTGTCTATTGACAAATTACCTGAATACAGTGCTGCGACGTGCCTGGCAAACAGTGACGATGGTGGCGTACACTTTAACGAGCAGCTGCTGAAAGCTTGGTGAATATAGGCTTATCTTGCATCTGACTGCGTCACATGTGATGTGTATGGAGGCGCGGGGGTGAAGATGGGGGTGGGGGGGGTTATCTGGCATCTCTACACATCAGGAAGTGGGGAGGTGTCACCCCTGGGTGCCAGGTCACATCTCGCGGCCAGGTCTGACACGCGCACCCTGTGTGCAGAGACGTCAGGCGGATGCAGCCTGTCATCGGGCGGGACCTGAGCGCAGCCCAGCGCCTGTATAAAGGCTCTTCCACCAGAGGAACTGAGACTTGAGAACCAGCCGCTGAGCGAGAGCAGAGCCGCGCTCCTCCCTGAGCCCGCCTGCACCCTCCCGCCCCGCGGAGCTCCGTCTGAGAGGGGAAGCCCCAGCTCCACTTCTCCTCAGCCTCATCGCGCCCCGCTCCGGAGCCGGCCCTGGCCATGACACGCGCGCAGCTCTCGCGCACTCTGCTCTCCGCGCTCCTCCTCGCGCTGCTCCTCTGCCGCGTGCCCTACAGCAGCGCGGCGCCTGCGCCGCAGCCCCAGGAGGGTGCCGCCCTGTCCAAGATCTACCCCAGGGGCAGCCACTGGGCGGTGGGTAAGTGGCAGGCTGCAGCCCCTTCGTCTTACTTTCATCTCTTACGCCCTTCACTCCTACCTCCGCCTGGCTATCTCGCATCTTTCCAAACTAAAGCAACTTTTTTTTTTTTCCAGATTCCGTCTTTTGTGCATTATATCCAGTTCATGTTACTCTTTTCTGTCTTGTGTTTACTCTGCTATTGGCTATGTTTTGTTCGGTTTTTTATGCGCATGTCTCGCCGCTTACATCCCTAACTCTTCACACTTCACACTTTATTTTTGCTAGATGTGTAAAAAGTATGCTCGCATTTTAAATTGATTTTCGTCTAACTACAAGCGGCACATTCCGTCAATTAACAGGTGACGTACTTTGCCCTGGTGACTGATCAGTTTTGTGTTGGTGGCCAGATAATTTCGCACTATCATTTTGCTTTAAACGAAAATTTAAATATTACAAGTTCGTTGGCTTTCCCAATGGAGATGATGTTTCCCTTTATCTAAATTTCGTTTTTGGCGGTCTTTGAATGCAAATACTAGTGTACAATTGTCCAGAGAACATCTCACACTCGATAGTCATGATGAAACGTATGTCATCCTGCCTCGTTTACAGGGTAGCACAAAACGAATGAAAGTGAGTTATGAAGAGGGCAGCGGCTAACGAATTTGTGGCAGGGGTGTGCATGATAGAGCTGCAAGAACAACATTTGGGGTGAATAAATCATTAACGTCAGTTCGTGTGCATTGGGCTGGCGACAGAACAATTTTGCACCAACGAAAAGGAAAATTTGACCCAAACTTACCCTCCCCTCCCCCACACGTCCGTCCAGTTACTGCAAAATGCCAGTTGCACTCACCCTCCAGTGCATGATTGCTATCAGCCTCACCTGAAATAAGCATTTTTCAATAATTGGTGTTTTTTGGGGGGTACAAAGTTGCGGGTACACAATTCTTAATTCGTTTGCAATGCGGGCAAACTGATCCCTGGAACTACCGGTCTACAGATATGTTTCCATGTAGTTACACAAGGGCGGCAAGTATACCTTTCTGGGGCGTTTGCCTCCAGAGGGCACACCTCTTGTCCCATTCACAGTTGCTGCTCATGCGGAACGAGAAGCGAATATTTATGACAGCAGTTTATCGTGGTACCCTTTTCTACTGAAAATGTTCATCCTCAAACATGAGATAGTATACTTTCGATGGAGTCTCATTTTAAATGTACATATTCTTTTAGTGGGTGCGACACAACTGTATCAGCAGCTTCCAGAAATCGTGTGCGCCTTCCAGCATTTCCCACCTGTGGCGATGTTTAATTTATGCGCTTTTCCCCAAACGGCCTATCTTTATCTTTTTAACTAAATGCACTCATTGTGGATCAATTATACGGCAAAATAGCCCATTGGGCCCTGTCCGTAGTAACACAACGGCACATTCTTGAAATGACGTGAAGCCCGACTCAGCCTCTCATCCACGTGAGGCTCACAGAATGAACCTCGTTTAGCTGCTAGCATATAGTAGTCACATTCAAAGTTTTTTAGCTAACCTTTCGTTTGCGATGCGTGCTATCTCATCGGACAGAGTTATTATGTTTTATTGACTTCATACATAGCTACATACCTAGAAGTAGACAGGGTACTCCAGCTGAAAGGAGCTCTTTCCCATATATTTCAAAGAGCCATGCAGAAAAAACACCAACAAATCTAGTTCTCGTTGCACAGTCCTGCATCGCCCACACCGAAAGCTTCAGAACGTCCCTTTGCTTGATGGGCCACAGCTAGGGATATGTGACGTCATTTTCTAGGTCGCTCTAGTAAGTCAAAGAACTATATCCTCACTGACACCTGAGGCGCACCTTTCCAAACGCGGACCAGCTCTTATTGGCGGTAAATGGTACCACCAACTTCCCGATATCCCAGTCTTTAAAATTAGAATGGATGCTTTTCGGAGAAGTGTGGCTCAATGATTAGAGCGGCAGACCCTGATGCAGAGGTCTAGCCCGGGACCAGGGTTCAATTCCCTGCCTCGGCGGTCTTGGGCTCAAAAATTCCACGGACCTGATAATTCTTGCCTCGGTGCCATTCCAATCATGGAGTCCCACTCTGCAACTCTGGGCAATAGCTTGCTTAATCTCCACAACGGCCCCCACAACGCTAAGGATGCCTGGCCTCCACCTTGGGGGTGCCCAGGAGTGGACGCCTCACAGGGAAAGCCAGGATGGGTTCTACAGTGGTATTCGTACAAGCGCCTTGGACCCTTGCGGGTGAGTAGTGCGCTATACAAGTGTCAAATTTATATTTTTTACATTTATACCTAGCTCTTCGTGAAACTCCCCTGCAACTTCTAAGAGCTCGATAGAACAGGTGATTCTATTCCTAACGTCAGCGTTTTCAATTTAGCGACCTTGCAAGGATGGTAGGCCAATTCGGCTACGTAGGGATGCGCGATCGTGACCACCAGATCTCCGCATACCTCAGTGGCAAGCGTTCAACCCACTGAGGTGCTATGGGGGATAATCAGTGGTGAAAAAGGCATTTCCACTGCAGACAGGCAGAGTGCAAGGGGCGGCTGCGTCAGACCCCCAAAGGGCCAACTGAGAGAACAGAGGGCAAACATACAACAAAGGCATCTCAGAGACAGGCATTCACACACTGGATACCAGGTAATGCACCACCACGCTGCGTCATAGGTTAGCTTCAGTTTTTCTGGACTTAGGGCACCACCACCAGGAGGCGCCAAGAAACTAGAAGAGTCCAGAAAAAAAAACGTCCGGGTTCTTGGTGAATGTCGAGTGCTGCAGCTGCAAACACACAAACAAACAAAACACTACCTGGAGCGCCGACCGCCCTTAGCACATCACCCATCTGCACACAAACAGGCAATTCCTTCACAGGGAGGATAATGCAGGCAGGGAGGAAGAACGAAATATACCTCTTCTGGGTCTTGGCGATTCTGCTTAGCAGCTGTTTGGTACGCTGCGCACGCTGCGATTGAAACAGGTCATTTGTGGTTAGCGCGCGGTCTCGACTGACGCTGCTCGTGAAACACTTTCAGCCACACTGCGAGTACTGCCACAGGGAAACTGCGAGCACTGCCACAGGGAAACTGCGAGCACTGCCACAGGGAAACTGCTCGCAGTGAAACAGCCTCTGTCCGTGGTGCTGAAACACAGCACCGACGGGAATGCAGGATGGCTGTGTCCGTACATAGAGTGCGGCGCCGGCGAGTGTGACTCGACTGCGTGAATACCCCCACCCTCCTTGGACGCCTCTCTGCAGGCTGAGCCAACAAGGAGCAGCAGAAAGCAGGAACCCCAAGTTCAGTGCCTGCGGGAGATTTGCGGCTTTATCGGATGGGGTAGCTTTGGCACAACATTTTAGTGAAGATTCTTCCCTTTTTACCACTCGCCACACTACTGAGTTTCTTGTATTCCAGATAACCAGTTACACATAGTTTCTACCAAATTCAGTGGCTTAGATGTACATTTACAGACCTCTTCTTAAATGACATGCAGAACCTTTTAGCTCACCCCAGAGTTCTATTCAAACTATTTGCGAGTGTCGCATTGTAAACGTTATTTTATGATACTTCAGTGCGCTACTACGGAACATAACACAGTTGGGCTTTTTATTTTGCCAGCAGAAACCCCCTGGGTTTTCTCCAGATAATTCGGTGGTCAAAAGCCCATAATTACCACTGGGTCCAGTAGACGTCAGTCAAACGGGTCAATTGCCATTTCTAAAATGTTAGTTATAAATATCAACTTGGTTACTTTCCTGCAGTTATAATTCTTTTTCAAAGCACTGAGGTCACACATTTTGTCTTTTCAACTTTCTTTAACTTTCCTTCTAGGGCACTTAATGGGTAAAAAAAGCGCCGGAGAGTTTCCCTATGGCTACGAGGGGGGAGAGAAGACCCCCTTCTCGGACTTCCCAGAAAGTCACAAGCAGCTGGAGCGGTATCTACAGTGGGAGGAGAGCCTGAAGAACCTGCAGCGGTTATTGGAAGTGAGCGAGAACAGAGCCGGCCAGCCCTGGAGGGAGGAACTTCCTGTCAACAGCCGGAAGTCCTGGGATTTGGAAGACGGCAGCATCAGAGAGGTACAGCGAAGAGGGCATGGATGAGTGAAATGTATGGCACGTTTTTAGGTCTCGCCTGACCCAGCGCATGCGCTGGTCTGTCGAGACTTATTGAGAGGGCTCCAAAAAGTGCTACCAGGCCAGCCTAGAGCTACAGTGTATGTGCGCGGGCGCGCGCGCCGCGCTTTACCGGATTACTTTCACTTTTGCAGCCTCAGGGCCGCTTTGATGTTTGATCGTGATCTCGATCGCGTTCACTTTCGTGGCCATACGGCCGCTTGGCATAGACAGTAGGTCTCGCTTTTGGGACCTTATAATTATTTAGTTATGCAACTGTTGCATGGCTAAACACTTATAAGTTCCCAAAGGCGAGACCTATTGGCTATGCCAATGCTTGTTTAAATGAACGGTTGCATCCTGTAACACAACATGTGGTATCCGATAATGACGTTATAGATTCTCTTCCAATGATCGAAATGTGTTGTGTGTCATCTCGCAATTGTGATATGCTCTGTTTATCAAGCCCTGGGTCCAGGGCGCGGTCATTACGTGAAATTCATATCTGAGGGTTAAAATAGCTGGATGGATTGACACACACACATAATTAGATTATTCAAGGTTGTGAATGTTGGTTGGTGGGGCGACTCAACACGAGATTGGTAAAACTGAGTTTCACTGTATTGGAAAATAGGAACATATTTCACTTACAGTGCTATGAACCTGAAAGCCTGCAACAACATGTTATAACATATGAAGGGGGCAGTGGCGGGTGGCATCTACTGAGGGTGGGCGGGTAAACAGAAAAAGGAAAAGCACTTATCAGCTCCTGACGGCGTCCTCCTCACTCCGACTTCGTCTGCTCGGACTGCAGTCAGGCCCCTGAAAACTCCCTCGACCAATCCAGGCCTGTTAACCAGCATGTGAGCAGTGCCCTTATTGGTGGGAGTGGATACTCTTGGCGCTCCTGAGGGCACTGGATGCCTGCACTTGCTCTCAACCCAGATGTCTTCAGAAATACAAAGGGTGCATGTGTGGCTGGCTGTCTCAAGACGGCCGGCCAAAGACACACGTGCACTTTAAACAAGTGCACAGGCAGCCCTCTGCCCACCACTCTTCACTGTTCACTCCGCAGGCCCACCCCGTCCTGACGCTCCATTCAGGACAGGACGATAAAAAAAAAAATTATAATTAATTACCATTTTATTCTATATCCCTTGGGCTTTGGGGGTCATGTAAGTGGGGCAACGCTTCTCTGCTTCAATGGAGGAGCTGACCCTGGAAGGGGGTTACACTTACTTTATACATCTCGCCTACCTGCAGCTTTTAGCTGTACGTTTGTGGAAGACATATATTAGACAGCATCAAAACTTGCAGTAGGCTTATTGCCAATGGTTAGCTTTCTTGTCACTCTCCTTTGCTTGTCTTCCTCTTCTTGTGTTTGTCCCGCCTCTGGAGCATAGCATCGTTACCATCCTTTTGACTGGGTGACTTGTATCCTTAGACTGCACACATTCAGGAAGCAACTTTTTTTTCATTTTCCTTAAGCACTTCACGAGTATACACATCTGTTTTCTTGCTCTCTCCCTCATATTCTGCTGCCCACCTTATATACCTCCCCCAATCCCACGTGCCCCAGGTTGCTCCCTTCTAACACACCCCACCTCCCACCCACCACAGCCTTTTTTTATTTTTTATTTATTTACTCCACCTTGCCTCAAGCTCCTACATTTTCTCCTGTGTTGCTGTCTTCTCCACCCACTCCTCTTTCCCTCTCCTTCTGCTGTAGCCCTGTACACAAATATATATATATTTGAAGACTTTTTTTGGAGGGCCTGCACCTGCCATTTGCTGCCGAGTGAATCCATTTTCTGGATGCACTTTTGCACACAATTAAAGTAGTTTTGTTAATTTACCACTCCAAGTGACGGCCAACATCTTGCATCGGTATATAAAAAAAAAATGCTGGCCTCATGGCAAATGTGCACGCATAAATGCTGACGCATACCCATGCATACTTCATCACGGTGGCCAGCCATAGCATCATGCTAGGTACATGTACTTGCACGCATACACATCATTGCCCCCTTTATTTTCCCCAATTCTGCACAACCTCGGCAAAACAAGCATTAGCAATTCCTATAGGTCCAATAGGCGAGGCTTATTGCCTTTACAAATTCTTGTTCCTGTTTGTGACACAGTCAGTGTTGCCCAGAGTTTTAAGTGGGATGAAAAAAGTTGCGGTCTCTAAAAGGGGTGTAGCCTATGTAATTTAGGGCGTGGTTTAAACACATAAAAATCATTTCTGTGATTTGCATGGTGCACCACCCGAACAGTATTTTGGTGCCTTTCTGAGCTTTCTGCTATTGCATCCAAATGTATAACACAACTGACATACACCTAAAACCAACCAGGACTATATTTTGTTGTAAATAATATTCAAAATGTTTTAATTATGAGACAGTGAATTAAACATTATTGAGGCCTGTGGAATGGGTCTTCAGAGTATCTCAATCACACCCATTATGTTCACTCAGTGCTAGACATGTATGCCTTTTTTCTCTCCACACCCACCCCCCGTCCATATGTTACACCTCATCTCTTTCCTCTTCAGCAGCCTGCTTTTCACTCCTTCTTGAATGCAATTCCTCGTATCTCCTCCTGTCACCATCACCGCACACAACACACCCACTGCTTTTTATTTTATTTTCACCGTGTCAATATTTTGACACCTGTGTACCCCATTCACACACATTTGCACAGAATTAAACATGACCCACTGACAGGTACTGTGAAAACACTCACTACCTTCAGCCTCAAGTCTGGAGCTCTCAACTGTGGCCGTTGTAAATACCTGGAGGTGATTCAGTTCAGAGCATGCGCTACACAAGAGGAATAGGCTACATGAAAATAAATACAGAAACACATCATCAGGGAAGGAGGAAACACTCCTAGTGCATGCAAGACTAAGGCTAAGATGAAGTAAAACGTGACACAAAAACAGGAATTCAATCCCTGATGTAGATCACCGTCATGTTTTTCACATTCATTATTCAGAAATCACTCGGTGTTTTTGCCTGCACAGTTCAGGACATGAATACAGAACCCAATAGGGACCCGTGTCAATGTCCGTTTTTAACTATTACCGGGGTATGAGACCCAGACGGGCACAGCCCACTTAACGCCCTGGTGTTGCCAACTAATTTAGTATATGTTCATTAAGAATAAAACAGGGCCCCAAAAATTCATACATACATTACGTCTGACTTGAATTAAAAATCGCTCTGTGGAAAACCATAGCCACTAGTTTTAGTCCTTCACTTTCATATCATGTTGCTGGAACATATTGTATTATTGTACTGCTTTGTTCTTATGACCTTGACTTTATTGGTTGATTTCAAAATACTTTGCAGGGCATCCTATTGACAAAATGTAGTACAACATGTTATTTTCATTGTATTTTCAAAACCACTTAAAACATTTTTTTTCAAGTCAGTACAATAGAAAGCTATTTCTCATTTTTTAATGTGCTATAAATAAGATCGCAAATTAGAATATGATAGTGAATGTCTTGAAATTCTATATCACCATCACTATTTTCTGGATTCTGTTAGGATTTTATGACAGATTTACAAATAATTTTTTTAATATAATAAATCTAGTGTTGGGTTGAGTTGATGACATTTAGTAGAATATATGTGGCAAGTCTCTAGATGTATTTCAAGGGAGAGTTCCTTGGTGGATTGTAGTGGAATTTAGGCTATTTGGGAATATTGAATACCACTCCTAAATTTCAGAAAATGGGTTTTCTAGACACAGGTCCACTGGGAGGTTGTTACGTAGCATCGCTCCTTGAACAAAGAGCATAAAACCTCAAAAACAAGAGAAAATGAAAAGACGAGGGCTTGAAGGTGCATTTGTTGGTAGAATTTGCATCCTTTTGATGGGGAAGCAGCATCTTATCAGTTAAGTGTTGAAGGCAGTACAGTACAAATGAATTTAAATTAGATCCAGCTGATGGTGTGCAGCCTGTTGAATCCAAAATATCAATGCATGCGTATATTAAAAGGTAAGTAAGTATAGATTTTTTATACCTAACTCCACATATATGTACCTTGGTGATATATATTTTACAGTCGGTAGATATGGTGTTAAGAGTAGAAAATCTAGACTTTCCTTTTCACTCTTACCTTTCGATAGTTTGTCTCTCGATATTCTTTCCACAATACTCTTGTATGTCAATATTCTTGGGCTTGGGATGCAGTAGTACAACCCCAGCTGAATAGATTGATCTGCAATCCCACTGTTGGCTTTCTCCGACAATTTGTGTAGACTCTTGACATTAAGGAGATTCACAAAACCCCCCACAAGTACGCACAAAAACCATTTTCATACTCCTCTTCCACTATTCTTCACCATGTCCAGAGAGAACAGTGGATAATCCACTGGTACAATTATTGGAGGCATCTGAATCAGAATATTCAACTTTTTATTTTTTTCTCTACCTGGAAAATAGAGAAAACCTCTCCTTGCAACCTTTACAATATGGTTGTGTTCTAGGCTCCCTTTGCCCCTGTAAACATGTTTTCTTAGGAGTACATTTATTTACTTGTATTTCCATGCTCAGAATGGCCTAAAAAGTTTACATTTGCAGCTGTTTCAAGCATTTTATATTGGCATACCCGACTGTCCTCTAATTTCCTTCTGTGACCCCAGTAGATCCATCTAATTTTTGGATTTTTTCAGAATAGTAATTTGTATTTGCGGATGAAAAAATCTGAAGATCCAGATTATTTTAATCCGGTTGTGGAATTCTCAAACACATATTTATCTTTTATTTAGCAGCTGATGTTTTCTGAATAAAAGTCATTATGACCCCTGATTACAAGTCGGACAAATTTAGGTACAGAGATATTGGATAGATGGAATTTATGATTCCGGCTGGTACTCCAAGCACCTAAATCCACCTACTCTGAGGTAACTCCCATAGAATGGGAAATAACTGTTTGGGCCTGTTTTAAAAAAAAAAAATGGATGACGTTCCACAGGGAATTTCCCGTTCTGTGGAGATTAAAGCTTACATTTACCAACCCTCAAATAAAAATATCATTGCATAGTTTAAAAAAATCTATGTCTGTTTTAGAATTGAATCAATATAGTGAAGTAAAGCATTTTCAGACTATTATAGCATAAAAGAAATGTAGTTGCCACTCTACATAGAGTCTTCGTTGAAAACAAGAATTCCATTGTGTCTCCCCTTGCTTAAATCGGGTAATTTCCCCCTTCAACGGGAGGATGTTCTAAAAGCATTATAGTCTGATCGCTGAAGTCTATGCCATTCAATATGCACTCTTCACACCTGCTACTCTTAAAAGTAGAATTTAATTGCTGCTACAGACCACTTCAAGGGCTACAATAGTATGCTACATGGAAAAATGAATGTGAGTGAGGCTTCAGTTATCTATTGATATTGTATTGTAATTGCATTTATATAGCGCTTCCTGGCAATGATGAGGCATTAATGCACTTTATTCCAGGCAGCAGGCCTGGTTATTGTGGGTGGTTGGGATTAGTCTTGTGCTCTAAAACACAATTCTATTTATTTACTCCAGTGTCTTTGTAGTGGATTAAATGAATAGGAGGTAGGATTGATCATTTGTGGGGGAGGGGTATGTTAGTTCATGCAGATTGTTGGTGGGATTAGTACATGAGCTTGAGGAAATCATGTATTGCAAGGCTGCAGGGTATGACTTTCAAAGGTGGACAGGTATGACCTTTGTAAGAGGTGTAGACAATTTTCAGAAGTACAGTAATAGAGAGTAATGAAAATATGCATGTGACTAAGAGAAGGTTGTACTCAGGAGGGGAGAATTGGAAGTTTTAAGTCAAGGTCAAAAAGTTTGCATGAAGGGTTTTAGGAACTTAGCATAGACGTCTGTGATGGCATGCATTCCGAGGATGCAAAACTATAGGAATAAACATCATTGTTTGTATGTTACTGTGATAGTAGGCACTTTTTAGTAGGCTCTAAAATCAGGTGAAAAGTACTTTGTCCACTGCTACTGCTACACCACCACTTTAGCAAAGACAGCTAATCAGCTAATCAGCTCAAGGGTTGAAAGAATACAGTTCGTGTTGGGCACATTTATAGGGAAATATTGAGAGCTTCAGGCTGCGCTTCAATGTAACTATATGAGAAAAGCAATGTCAGAGTCTGTACAGGGTAAATCATGCACATGTCTAATGCAAACATTGAAAAGGAGATTCTGCAAATGCTGGAAGAAGTCTTCTGATGTTTATCTCACTGTATTAATTACCAAAACAAAGCGGGGTCCATCTGGATGCTCCTGGTCAAGCATGGCACAGGATGGGTTGAGGATAGATTATCAGGCAGTGGAAGTGTAGTTTCAGGTGGAGGAAGGAGTCCTTGACACTGAAGTGAGGATTGTTAGACCAGGCTGCCTTTAGAAATTTGAAGAGACCTTTTGTTTAACAAGGAGACGCCGAATAGTATTCCTGAGCACCGTCATTTGGTGGAAGGCAGGTGTGAGGGGTGGGGATCCAGTTTCTTTATTTCAAGGACAGAAAGTTCCTAGGCCACACCTGTCCTTTGTCTATCCTTGATTTTTGCGCCAGGATCATCTCACACCTCAGTGTGCCCATATTGTGGGTGCTCAAGCTTGGATTCAGCCCAGTTCCACTTTTTGTGAGAAACATCACTTAGCACAAATGCTGTGTTTCCAGGGCAGCCAGAGAAAGATACCCAAAAGAGACACTCCACATTTAAATGTGTGACAAATGTGTGATTTACAAAATAAAAAATACACATAATCGCACAGAAAAGTGAAAAGAATACGATTTATTTGGGTTTCAGGCTACACGTTTCGCATATCGCTATGTAATAATATAACAAACAAAACCATTCAAAGGTATGCCTTGAAAACAATAGAAAAAACAAACAAAGTTACTGAAAGCTTTATAGAACAGCTGGAAATTATATAGGACAGCCAAAAGGTTGTACACAACATGGCTGCTTATTGTGCAAGGAGTTATGATACTCCCACAAAAGTAGTAAGTGTGCGGTGAAACAACTGGCAGAGCATGGCAGTGAAACAGCACTGTGCATTACCTCAGAGAGCAGTTAGTGCTAAAATACAAATCTTGCGACAACACTACCCAGCACCGGGAGTACAATACAGGATCATGTACAAAGAAGCAGGATGATTGTGGATAAAACGATACATGATCGCTTACAGTCAAGGAATTGAACTGTGGGTGGTGAGGTGAAACATGAAGTGACATAGTACTCTCTTCAGTGGCGGGTCCACAGTTCCTTTCTGAATCGCAGAAGGGTTGGGGCAGAGCTGATGGTAATGAGGATGTTGATCCAGTACCTGGAAGCCAAGATGGAGAAGGACTGCCCTCTGATTTTCTCATTTTACCAACGTATTGCGTCCAGCCTGGCAATCTCCTCGATTGTGCAATGATGCCCTTGTTAAGCTGAGGGTGTAACTTTCTTAGGCAGGTGTCCAGTGTTGTTAGTTCTGGTAGCATGGTAAATGATGCACCCAGCGCAGGCTTGGGAGGAGACCCATATGTAGGATGTGATCTCAGACCATAAAGGTGATGTCTGGGAGACGGTAGAGCTGGTCCATTGGTACCGTCTGAAAATGAGAGGACAGAGGCTTGGACCACAGTCTGAAGTCTGTTTCCTTGAGGAAAGACTTCACTTCCTTCAGGAAGGAGAGGTGGTGCCAAGCTGTCGTGGTTTTATTGGTGATGTGTTCTTTGAAGGAGAGGTTAGGCTTACAGGTGGAATCCGGTGATTTTGAGTTCTTTGCCAAGTGGGGAAAAATGTATGACTTGGAACCCTGAGGTGGAAAACTTCACGTGGTTGACAGCTAGCCTGCTACAGTTTAATCTTGTACATGCTGCCATATCCTCTTCCCCTGTTCAGCTGTGGCTTACACCATGGATGCTCTGCTGAGGTAGAAAAATCATGGGGCAATAATTCACAACATGGTTGCTCCTCCCTCCTCCCCATTTCGTACATTAAAATGTATAGCTGATATTGAATGACCCACCCCACCATCACCGTGTTACCTCCCCTCTCTCTCTTTCTCTCTCTCTCTCTCTCTCTCTCTCTCTCTCTCTCTCTCTCTCTCTTACTCACTAAACAAGCTTTGGCTAAGCTAATAGGGCTCGGCTGGCCGACTCGCTAAAGAATAAAAAAAAAAAACTTTTCATGTGGCATTTTGTAGGCATGTACACCACACGTGAGCGCGTCTACAAAGTGACACAGGTGCTCTTTTTCTTCTTTTTAGTTACCGATCCAAGTTGGATCAGTAACTATCAGGGGAAACACATGTGGAAGTGTGTTGTATTTTTTTAAAGCAGATCGGGGAAGCAAGTGGGGGAAGCAGCATGGGGCCATGGGTGGAGGGGGGAAGCAAAGTGAGGGACTAGGGTTGAAAGCAACATAGGGTGGGTTTGGGGGGGCTATTAAAGTGGGTGGTCCCCTTTTACTATTGGCTGCACCAGCAGAAATCCATTTCTGGTGCATGAACAGAATGGAATTCTGTAGACTCCCATGGGGTTATATCCACATGCAAATGAAGGAATCCTTGATTCCCCCAGCACCCTTTACATTGATCAGTAAAGGTTGTGGAAATTGACCTTCCAAAATGAGCTCGCAAGTTTGTTGAATAACATGCGCCTCCCAATGCCCCTGGAGAATCACTGACTCTCTTGGTCCTCCCAGCCCATAGTGGAGAGTGAGCGCGGCAGCGTTTGGTGTTATTGATTTTGCTGGGTGCTTTGTGGAGTAGGGAACGTAGTGTGAGCCAGGGTTCAAATACTTAGCCTTAATCTATGCCCAAATGTTGTCCCTGGCTGAAAGTGAACAGTTCTGTGCCTAGTTGGAGGCAGCTCATGAAAGCACGCTTGGGCACCGGGCATACAGTCAGAGGCTCCGCTGCATTTATTTGCATAAGCGCAGAGCAAGGTGGACAGCCATTGCATTGGACTGATTTTTGTCCCTTTTGTAGAATTTAAAACCCCAGACGAGGCAGCGATCATTAGTTCCTGGCACTAACTTTCATGCTAAACATAACTGCTCACAAACCACGTTTTTTACGAAAAGGTTTAAAGTTCAGAATCAGTTCTGCCAGGCCTCAAAGATGCACCACAGCAATTTAGTAAATAGCAAAACGTGAATAGTTTTATCATTGCATTAATGAAATATGTAGAAGAGAATTACATTAATAGAGGATGGGCTTTTTAACTTTTCACAAGTTCTCGGACCCACTTTGCAAGTCAATATGAGTGTCATTCTTTCAGGACAAAGCAGTTATTCCCCGCCAGGTATGTAATCCGTACTAATTAATAGTTTTAAAATTAATTAATTTGAATATCATGTCTTAAATAACGACACTCATTGTCTGTATATTTATCCCATGGTGCATAAAGGCAGATAATACATGGCCACATGTGTTCCTGGCCAGGTCTCAGTGTGGGTTATCACAAATCTATGATGCATGGCCTCTAATGACCACTGAGTACCTCCCACCCAGACACTCTCCCATGCAGGGCATTCCCACTACTGTGCATCCTTGATCTCATCCCTGTGCCTAAGAATTAAGGAAGAGAGGGACATTTTGCTAAACAGTATATTTTTTGTAAAAACAATCTATTTATGATAAAATATATATAACCTCTTAACTCTTCCATGTGCAAAAAGGGCAAACATATTCTTCGAACATCGCGAGAGTTCCATCGCGTCCCTATCACAGGCTAGGGATGATCTGCTCAACCACTGTACAAAACCCAAACGGATAACAATAGCCAGCCCCATACAGGGTCATAGATGTAGGAACAGTAGTAGGAACACCACTCTCAACTTTAACCATACAACTATGCACACTGCTCAAAATCCATATGCTACATGACATTTTAAGCACAATTAAGTGCAGGCAAACTTTCCACTGGAAGATGAGGGCTTCAGTAAGTTGCAAGTAATGGGAGACATATCAGCTTTTGCCATTTATTGACTACACACACTATTTGCCCTCATTCCTCAATTGTCCAGTCACTTCCCAGTACCAATCCTTACCTCACCATGGCTCTCCGCCTTCTCCCTGTCATCCTCCTTACCGCAGCCTCATCGCCTGAGCTTCAGAGTCTCAGACCTGCAAACACCTTCACATCAGGCAACAGCCCCATTATTTCTCTGTGTGGTCAGTGAGATGGTGACACCTCCACTGAGGCCAAATCTCAAGTTATCAACTAAGCAGCTGAGCTACATTCTGTATAAATGTTTGATTGATTGATTCAAAACCTGGCTTTTCGACTGACTCCACAGCATAGCACCTGGATTCCCTCTCGGGTGAGAAGCAGCGCTTTATAAATGTTTGATTGATTAATTCAAAACCTGGCTTTTCGACTGACTCCACAGCATAGTGCCTGGATTCCCTCTCGGGTGAGAAGCAGCGCTTTATAAATGTTTGATTGATTGATTCAAAACCTGGCTTTTCTACTGCATCCACAGCATAGCGCCTGGATTCCCTCTTGGGTGAGAAGCAGCGCTTTATAAAAGTGTGATTGATTGATTCTTATGAGTCTGATTCTGTTGTTGCTAAACGTCGCACAGCACAGCAATTCCTGAAAATGATCTGAAAGTTTTCTCTTTTTGGGTCTGGCATTAGCCGGGACCTTTTGTTTTTAATAAACATACGTATATTATTCTTTCCTACTTACAGGCACTTTCAGCCATTGCTTTTCATTCACTGATCTGCTGCACAGTCACTCAAATGTTGCTTCCTCCCCCACAGCAAACAGTATGGGGCACAGGTTATGCCCACTACAGCCAATCAGCCTACCTGGCTTTGAGTGGCAAAATGTCTGTTCTTGCACAATCAACAGATCCACAAAGTAGATAATCCCCTTCAGTGCCAGAGACTATTGGTATAATATGCACTTTTACATAGGACAAATATACATTTTGGCTTGTAGACAATGTTTGCTTTCATACGAAGTGGGCCTTCACATAGAATCATTCACAAACAAAATAAGAGTAGGCATAGCAAAAAGTTCAACAACCAATGCCAGACCTGTTGGCTTTGCCAATGCTTGTTTCTATTCCAATTAAGCCACAGTAGCTTCTGCTTATTCACCTGCACTGCTCTAAGAATATTTATTTTTTACATAATGTTGTTGTGAGTCACTGTTTCGTCATTCAATATCAGATGCTCCTCTGATGCAGGATCCCACTTACAAGCCATGCAGTGAGCTCTCAAGCATCATCCATGCTGTGTGGGTGGCGAAAGCTACAAAATATAGTGTGAGCGCACATACACATTCTCACAGTGGGCATTGAACAAACGACTATCACAGACACATTCAGTTATTTGTATGTAAAATATAAATTCACAAGAAGGTATCACATCAACAGGGTGTTGCCTGCAATTTGCTATTTGCTAAATCACAGGGTTTGTGACCACTAAATGTCTTTTAGTATTTAGCAAAATAGGCTTAGAAATGGAGTTTGGAAGGGGCGTGTTTAGCATGTTCCTTCCAATTGCAATTCAGAATGCTATGTATCAATGGGTTGCGACCGCAATTGCGCAGAGGTGGTAAAGCAAAGGAAAAGGAATCGCGTTGGGAGCCCTACCAATCTGCGAATTAGAAGTATTTTGTTTTTAAATGTAAATTTTTTCCAGTAAAGAACACGGGCTGCCTTTAAAAAAAAAAAAAAAATGTCTATTTTCTATTTAGCCTTTCCTCCTTGTCGGGTCAATAAAATCCGTAGAGTAGAGTTACATTGTTAACATCTATATGGAGCAGCTTGTGCTCGTTTGGCATCTGTACGTGTTTTCTACTTGTTTGCCGCTTAGAATATGCTTTTGGATGGTGAATTTTCATCCTGGCAAAACAAAAATTCGAAATAAGAGGTAAACAAAATCTGAATTTCAGTAGTTTGTATATTGCAACTTCTATTAAGGCTTCGGTTCCAATTGAAACTGGAAACAAACTCGGCCTGGCTCAGCTCAGTTAAACCCCTCGTTTCTGTCATCGCTAAGTATTATAAGTACTTGAAGTATTCTCCAGAGAAGTGGTGTGAGCCCTAAAACCCAGGAACCACATGCACCAGAAACTACAGAACACGGCCCAATTATTGCCACAGAAACACCGAAGAGGAGCGTGGCTGAGACATTGTTCTGTGGCATTTGAAGAAGGTGCGGGATGGGAGGCAGAGGGGGGAGACGTTTAAGGCTGGGATTAAGATAGGCCAATGTGAGAACATGGCTAGAGAGTTTCCTTTGAGTGCTGTGGCATCTTTTTCTAGATTTCTGCTGTGAATGTGTTAAATGCACGATTCATCACTCGAATTTGTTGCAAGAGAGAGAGATCAAATTAGGGAATGTGTTCATAAGGGAGTTGGCAACACGGATATATGCTCTCACTAGTACTTACATCCCCTAGTAAAAGGCCTGTCAGGTGGGTTATGGTCCCACACACGCAACCGCATTAAGCAGTCTCAGTTGAATGGAGTGACAGAGAGAAGACTTAGAATGAGACAGACACACACGAAAGACACATACACCCCCCCCCCACACACACACGCCCACTAAATGAAACAGTTTCAGAGTTTAAATAGCTACAAAGTACAACCAAATAATCAATTGAGTGTCACAGAAACGACTCAGAAAGAGACTGGCAGTGAGAGGCAAAATTATAAAAGATATATAATCCGGCAAAGATAGGGGGGTACGGATGGTTCTTTAAATCTCTGACCTGTAAAATACTGACGGGGGTACCATTCCCCATTCCCCCTCTCAGCTCTCTGCCCCTGCCCTTTCCTGGGAGTCACACGTGTGAGCAGTGTTAGTTGCCCTGTGTGCGTCACAGCTCAAGGAGGGAATTGAGAAAGGGAGGTGAGGTGGCCGCAGATTGTGAACCGAATGAAAGAGACAAAGGGGCTATCGGCCGCATCGCGGATGGAGCCATCTGCAGCGGCAGCTGGCGGGCCCCGGAGCCGCCCAACAAGCCCGTCCAAATCACGCTCCCGTCGAGGCTTGCTCACATGTTGATAAACACACCACACAGGGAGGGCAGTAAATCTCTCAGGCCTGTGAGTGCAGGGTGGGATAAGGGGCAGAGGGGATTTACGGCGAGTTGTGACAGGGCCTCTTGCATCCATGTCCTGACCTGCCAGGGGGACGCAAAGCACCACTTCCTGCTCATGGTTCTCCTCATTGAAGTGAGCATCTGCAACACAGATCCCTTTTATTTATTTTTTTTAAATTTCTTTATTAGAGTTTTTCAAATAATATGTCATACACGTATCAATACAAGGTCAAGCAAAATCAACATGTGCACAATCCGGTTAGTAACCAATGCCTGTGCAGTATGCCAACAATTATTGCACATCTGCAGACTTTGAATGATAATAGAGGATCACATATATCCAAACGTATATAATCAGACGAATATGTATGCTACACGTTCCGGCTTGTATCTCTTTATACCCTGGGGCCTTAATTTGAGTATCACTGCAGTGAAAGCCAATTTTATCTCTTTCCAGTATGCTGGTCCTGGGGCACAGGTCCACACCAGATTAAGGAACTCAGCTCCCAACATCTTACATCACGCACAGCAATTATCAGCACATAGGTGAAAATGGTGTAATTTGACAGGTGTATAGTATAATAACCCACATTTGTGAAGCGCGAACAATCACCCGTAAGGGTCTCTAGGCGCTGGGGGCCGTCGGGGAGATTAAGCAAACTATTGCCCAGAGTCACATGGTGCTGGGCTAATCTGCGGCCGGCGCCGAGTATCGAACGGTGATCCCCGGACTCCGGAGTCAGTCGCCCTGGCCGCTGCGCCACACCTCTTCCTCACATTTTTGTCACATTTTGTAATGGATTATATGTAGTTTGCTACTACGGGCAATTCATCCCATCTGTGTGCAACAATAGTGCCATTGTTTATCGGCAATGGGGGTTCCCAGCTCCTGCTTCCTGTGGGAGTGCTCTCACTCCTTCGCAGCTGGAGACTCTGCTGTGCGGCGTGGTATAATATAGATACTAGGTGTTTGGGACTGACTGCTTTAGTACACTGTGTAATGGGTCTATGGAAGGGGGTTCTAGTGGGAAGTCTGGTGTTGCAGCTTTTACATTATCTCTGAGGTATATGTATTGAAATTTATCTAAAGGAGTTGGGTCCTTCCCATCGATAAAAGAGTCCCGGGTAACAAAGGTACCTTCTCGATAGAGGTCACCCCATTTGCTGATCCAATATTTCATGTAGCATCTGTCTGCATGTTGCTTCATGTGTGACCGGGAGTGATGGGTAGGATGGCAATGGCACGTGTGGAGTGTAAAGCTGTGCCCCATGCCAAGGATGTACACGCGACTGTAGCCTGCACGGTATGGAAATGGGACATCATTGACCCCAAGTATGAAAAAGGGGGTATAGGAGCCATATATCCTTGTTCAAGTGCTAGATGTGATAGGTGTGGGGTGCGGTTGAAATGCACCTGAGCACCTAAATAATATAGTTCCAGATCCAGGGCTTCAAAGACCCCTTTTGAAAATGGTCTCGTTAGGGCATCCCAGTGCAGGGCAGGCGGGCTGCTTACCCGTCCATGCCAAATGGATCAGTTGCGTTTTAAGTGCTTGAAATAAGTGGCGGGCAGGGTGATAGCGACTATTTAGAAACACATATACAAATTTGGGTTGGATGATCATTTTCATAGGTGAGATGCACCCTGCCAGTGATAAAGGCAGCGACCTCCAGTGCGTTATGCTGTCGGTAATTTTGATCAGGGCAACCCCATATTTTTCCCATATTATGACATCCCTTGCTCTGGACACCTGAGTTCTGCCAGTTGTTGGTACTAGTGTTGAAGACACGCAGGGGGCCAGGAATTAAGCTGCCAGGAATTAAGCTGCCAGTCATGCTGCAGTTCAATGAACCATAATAAAGTTACAATGACAGCAGGCGAAACACGTGTCAGCTGTTCATTTCACATAACGTGAGCACAGCGAGTGCTAATATAAGACATGGTCTCCGCCACTGTTTTGGGCTGGTTGGTATCTTAAATAATTGAAAAGCTTGAGCAGTGCTATTTTACCATCTTAGGCGGTGGTGAATGGTTTCTAGCCAAAGGAACTTTAGGCTGGAAATGGAGTAGCATTTGTTTACATCTCTAAACTAAACAATAGAACAAAGCAAAATAACACACACAAAGCATAACTGGGCATAACACAACAAAACAGTTGAAACAGAAAGCAAGGCAATAACCACATTACATCACAACATCACACTGCAATAATGCAGCACAGAAACGCAAAAAAAAATATTGTCACCACCACAACAAAATGCCAAACAACAAACATTCTTACTCCAATAATGTCACCACCACAACAAAATGCCACACAACAAATATTCTTACCCCACAGTACTACCGCCAGAAATATGGTGGTAAAAGGAGTTTTCACCAAACAATGCCGTCATTTTCTATCAAGGACATGAAATAGCCACAGTCAAAATTGTTTGTGATCTGACCCGTAAACCAACACAAAGTCTTGAGAATCTATTTACTTTCTAGTGGTAAACATTATTTGATCTACCTGTCAAAAGGTGATGAACATAGTGCTTTGCGCTCCTTTGTGTCAAATCGGCAACCATGGGTGTTACATGGGCGTTCCCACGCTACCACCTAAAATGTGCACCTCCTTGAGGCAAACGCAAACTAAGAGAAAACATTTTCTCCAAGCTTTTGAAATTTGCATTTGTGCTGCACAGTACAGTACACACTCACATAGTTGGGAAGGTTTTAAACTACATCCGAGCATAGTATTTTGTACTGGAAGGGTGAATCTATGCTAGACATCATGCACACATCTTTGCACCAGGGTACAAAGGTGTTTATGTGGCACTAAGCAGCTTGAAATTACATCAGCACGTGGGAAGAGACCAACAGCACCATATCTTAGATGTGGTGGTGTTCTGCTCTCGTCCTCTCATGCAATGCAGTGCAGCACAGCAACATTAGTATACTCGGTGCAGGGAGCACAGACTGGCGTTCCGGAACTGTTGAAGATTACTCTCGGCAAGGACGCTTATCATGGACTTCCTCACTAAGTGTATAACACAGTTCTCTTGATCGTGTTTTGGTACTACAGGCTAGAACTGCTATAGGATTTTACTTTTTCCGAACGGCAGCAGTGATTTATCACAGATACCACAGATTGGTTATTGGAACTTGGATATGGATACGGGGATATAGGAGTGACTTTTGAACTGCTTACAAATATTTAATCCACATATATTGGTTCGTGGGTGTGATTTTATGACGTTGTGGCGGTGATATCCTACTACCAAGAACGTTTACATATCCAACTTTGACCTGCCTTGAAAAAGTCTATATTAAACGAAACATGTGTTGGCTGACCTATGCTGGAAGCTTTAAAGAATAAACCAACAGTGGAATATGAATTGATGGACTTTTGTTTTTGACTTCGTTCCTCGAGAAGAGAGATCATTGACCTTCGAATTATTTTGCTAAAAATGATATTTTGATCAATTGTGTTCGTTTCTGTTAACTTATCCATGACTTGATGGGTAATTGTACTTATCTAGGAGAGTGCTGAACAAGGTTCTAAGATACATCAGTTGCGGCAGTGCTGGTTTGCATGATATATTAGTAAATTTGTCCCACCATTGGTACACTTCATGTTCTTCTGAACATCAGTACTACTGTAGTGTTACAGTGTGTGTGAGGCAGTGCAGGCTCACCAGTTCATGTAGTCATTTTGTTACCAGCATGCCCTTGAAATCCTCTCGTGATGCGTCTTTGAGCTTGTCTCTCAAGTGATCCATGTCAGCTGTGCTCCAGATCCTCATGGCTGCTAGGCAGGGGTTTCACCTAGAATCGGCCTTCCATTGATATCTCGGTCAGCTGAGTTCAGGCTGCCCTTTTGGTCCGGGCAGATCCTCTTCACATTAGGCATTTCTTTTTTTTTTTTAAATACCTTTATTGACATTTTCCATTAATGTCAATAGGCTGTTTTACACCACATTACAGCTTCATAACGATATTACCAGTTTTGCTATTATCATATCTATCTCACTATGCCACACTATACATGAAATCTGTTGCTGTCTGTGTGTGGTTACAGTAATGAATGACACAGGTCCAAATGTCCAACTTTGGATCCAACAGCTGGAAATAACATTTACCCCGGTCCTACTGTATAACCCTGGAGAAATATGTGCCGGGATTGCATTTAATGTTTGCCATTTGTAGAATTGCTTGGTCGGTAAACTCCATCTCCCGGAGGACAATTGATAGCTATTGTTGTGAACATTATGATTGATGTTGTGGGTAGCTTAAGACACATCGGGAAGTGTTTTCTCATTGGATGTGTGTCGTGCTAAATCTACATGTTCAGCAAAGTTGACTACCTGGATATTGTGACTGGCTTGAGGTTTGCCACGTGGTAGGTATGGTGAGTGGTAAAGCTATAACATTTGTACAATTGTATCAGCTGATCCCATTTCCCTGCAATTGTTTTTTCACACACTCCACTCTTTTCCTCTCTACGAAATGACCTGCTTTCTGTTTCCACCTAACGTAGCAGCTCCTGTCTCCAGCTCTCAAGTGTAGGAGGAGCAGTAGATGTCCATCTCATTGTGATATTTCGGTTAGCTATCAATAGTGCAAGGGTCACATCAGGAAGTTCAACCACTCATCTCCCATGCAGTGGTGGAAGCCTCAGCCTTCTCCTCTAGCCCTATGGTAAGTCCTTCTATCAAAAGAAGTAGCAATGGGGTGCTCTTGTTACCCAGTATTATTTATTGAACTGGTGGTATAGTAATTCCATTCAAAGTCTAAAAACAAGTACAGAGGACGGCAACTGGTGGAATTCAGCACCCAGCAGAAGGTGTACAACCTCCAGTTCAACTCCCCAGCCAAGCAGAACACATCTCATTCCCGGGCTTTGTATACTAGGAGAGGGAGTCATGAATGCTCACTAGAATGTGTAATGGGAGGCTGCTAGCCATACATCCCAACTGGAGTCAAGCTGTTGGTACCTAAAACAAAGGCATGCTCCATTCATGTAGCCAGGTAGCATTGGTTGGCATAAACAATGAGTGGTTCAAGATCCACTATCAAGGGACTAAGACAAGGGCAGAGAAGCCAGAATGGTCTTAATGCGATTTAGGGAATTACGGATGTGGGCTGCATGTGGTGTGTACCCGAAGAGGTCACGGTTTCCTAGGCACATAATCTCTATATATAAAAAATGTAATAAAGCTACACAGCATAAAGTCAATGGGAAGGGAAAAGACCACAGTAATGTAGGATTGAACATATTTAATCAGAAGAATCAGTAGACACATATCAGAGCAGCTCCCAGCAATTGTCAATGTACCCATAGCCTAGTGGGTGGACGTGAATCACACTGTATTATGAATTGGGCACTCTATGGGTGCCCTCACAGCACAGCCTGACAATACCAGCAACCAAGTGCGCCGCGTTTCATCTCCACAGTGTCGTATCAGTGTCTGATGGTTATAGTCAGGCATTGTACACACGAGACAAATGAACCACTGGATAACAGAGTTGTAAGTAGCAGGAGAGCTAAATTGGCAAGAAGAGCTTAGTACCAAAGGACCATGATAAACTGTTCATACATGGTTATAGAAATCAGATGATGACCAGAAGGCATCTCTTTAGCAATTTCCCTGACTGGTGGAACTCCATATATTCTGTCTGAAGGCACTGCCAGTTAAATAACATGCTATTCCTGAGCATCCACGAAAAATGGTTTACGACAGGACCAACATTACAGTTTAAATGTAGGGACACCGTTACTTGCATTGGAGAGACGCTGTGCGACTCTTCTTCTATTTAGCTTAACATGACTAGAAGTCTCAAGGCCTCAAGGCCACTGATGTCACCCACATGATTTTGCTTTCTTTCCAGCAGAGTGTTTTAGTTTACTAAACACTGGGGCACTTAAAAAGTACACAGTGGAGCTTTGCTCTGCCTTTCACCAAGCCATAGTGACGCTGGTGGTTGTTGACAGGTAATAGATACGGCAGTCTGAACCCCTGGAGATAGTCAACAGATTCTTCTAGTGGGCAATCCATTCATCTTACTGTGTGTCTATTACATGGTTGTGCTTGCACGTGTTCGAAGGCCATGTGCTGTGTAAATTGTGTCCTGAGTGAGAGCAAGTTAACTGTAGCACATGAAGGAGGGTCGCTTTCAAGTTGCCTTTGTCAAGCTATACATGAATGGGGCAATCAGTGGTAATCGCGGCAAATGGTCTGGAATAGTTAGTGCATTCTAACATCCTATCATCAAGCCTTAGAAATCAGCTCTAGGACTTGCGGCGTCCTAATTCATATGCTATTGACCAGTGATGCTCCTAACTCTTCTGGGGCACTGGTTCCACCAGTGCCCCTAGTTTGCCATAAGTGCTGGCTTGAACTTTGACTTGAAGCAGGAGCGGAAAGAAGCAGCATTCCAGGACTTCAAGTTGCTGTTTACTCCAGCGCTGGGATGAAATCTAGGCCATGCCACGGTTCTTTGCTTCGAAGAAGGCCTGCGCTGCCTTAAATAGGATGTGCAAGGCATAAAACCCCCTGACCCAGATGATGGTGCAGATGATTGAGATCTGCTTTTTGGGCAACTCTAGGAGAGAGTCTGATGGAAGCCATGATGATTTGCATCCAAGCTAATTGGGACACCCTAAGTATCTCCCATAAAAACCTTTTGCGATGTCTATTGCAAGTAGGCGTGGCACACCTAGACTTTCTACACTATTATTGGGCATCTAGAATGCACTTGATTCCGTTTTTAAAGGCACCACAGATGTTCAGATTTTGAATTTAGACGTCGAGCAGCATAGACCCCGCCCTCATCTCCAGTTTGTTATAAAAACAAAATTAATCAACAAACATTTTTTTTAAAGATAAGATTGAAAACACTTGGGGAGATTGTGCAGGTATGATGGGGACACCCAAGTGTTCCTAAAGTTCCCACGGGTATACCATTATGCTCGTGAAGAAGATAATGAGGTCTAAAATCAAATCAAGTTACCTCACATGATATCTGTATATAACGGAAACTTTTAATACAGTAAAATAATAAATACAAATGTTAAATACTAAATTCATTTGATTTTGGACCTCCTTCTCTTCTTCTTTGGAAAAACATTTCGCTGTGCTAGGTTGAGACGCAACACGTTGGAGGTCTCTCTTCTGCTGGTTGTTTTTTGTGCCTATTTACCCCGCAATATAAGTAATTGCCATAATACTAGTATTTTGGATCACTCTCAAATCCCTTCAGTACAGAATCAGGCGGATTCTATCATTTGTGACTATCTAAGTGTAATACTAGGTCTGCCTGATGTCCAAGGCACTCTTTAAACATTTAGAGATGCAGCATTGACAGTAGATACAAACTTGACATTTCAGTATATCGTCAAATTAAAGTTACATTGAATACTGAGCCAATCCGTATTTCATGTTAGCGATAAAGTCCCTGAGCCTTGTGTGGCGCGTCCTGTGATCTGAGTCACCTCTAGGTGTTTGGGTGAGGCCAGGGTGTGTATTGGTGTTTATTACAGTGCATGATAGAGAGCTCAGTAGTTGAGGCTGAATGCAGTGAGAGTTTGTCACAGTGCCTGTGAGTTTGGTCATAAAGATGTGCAGACTACATGCACATTTAATCCTTGGCCTCTCTGCAGAGCACACAGATGGGTGGTTGCATATGTACCATTGTAATTGTGGGGAAGTCTGAGTAAAGTAGGTGGGGGATCTCAGAAACATGTGGGGGTAAAATGGTGTAATTGTCTAGCAGAGTTAGAGACTGCAGAAGAAAGTGGTGTAAAAAGGAGAATGGGAGTGTCTCAGACAGCCCAAGGTCTACTGCCCCTTGCAAAGACCTTAGTCATTTTTAATTTAGTTTCATATTTTAGAAACTGAAACATTTTCGGTTTTAGTTATTCACAACAAATCATTGTCATTATTCATTTAGCTGTTACTTTTAACAAGCATTGGCAAAGCTACTCTTACTACGCTAAATGAAACACCCAGACAGGACAATCATCTATATCTAGGTGGAATTCGAAAGATGCTGGCCAGCTACACCTGCTTATTACACGACCCTATTTAGCAACGTTGTGGCAGGAAGCTGTACAATTCATTAAATAAAAAATAGTTTAAAGTATGGATTTGGGTTATATGGTATTGTTTGGTCCAAATTCTACCATTCATGAAGAACTATAAATAATCTCGCGGGCATTAATTATGGTTGTCACATCAGCATCAATGCATGTACTTGCAAGTCAGGGAGTCCCCCAAATTCAATACTTGTTTGAAAGAGATTAGACAGGTGGCTCGGAGTGAGCTGATGGTGTGGATTTCCATAAAAAACAGGTATTGGAATTTCATAAAAAAGATTCAGAAGATTTGTGCTCAATCGACTGAAATAATCTGCGGCAATTTTACCAATGGGTAGGTTTTATAGATCCTAATGAAGAACAAGGGGCAACGCATGGGGTGTAGAAATTTAAAAGTATCACTACCAATTTCACACAACACAGGAACCAGTAGGCGGTAGCGTCACAAATAACATATGATTAATTTTTGGTATTTTCTGGTCAAGAAACAACATTGATCTCCAAGGATTCCAAAAAAGGATACGAATCCCTCACCAAGTTTACACCATGATTTTCTTCGTGGCCTGTGACCCCAACGCTGGAGCTTGGCTCTCAGTACATCCTTTTGGCGTTGTCAAAGTTCTGTATTCAATCAACATCACCCCTGTTTTGCAGTTTAGGTTCTCTGTTCTCTTTAGGTATTTAGGCTACATTTCTGCTGGCGGACCTAGACGCGAGGACAGTCGGGCACTTTTCAGAGAACATGTTGGAGATACAACTCGCATGAAGATGTTAACGAGGGAATAGCGACTCTGAATGGTAACCCGGCATGGACCATTGCGCCCCCTCTGAGGAGTCAGTGTATGAGTCAATGGGTTGCCCACAGAAACCTCTCAAGGTTTGGGATGTGTAGTGGAAGCACTTTAGCACTGTGAGATCGGTGTCTGGGGCTATTGAAGAAAAGTAGGAACAGCGAAAGGTAGGTGGTGGCTGGAGGTGGGAGTGTGTGGAGTGTGTTAACCTGTGATTGTAATTCTTCTCGGTCTGCTCAGAGGGTGGGTGTGCGGGTTATCAAGGCTGTGCTGTGGATTCTGTTATTTTCTGTGTTAGTTCTGCTCAGATTTTGATGAAAACGGATTTGTATGATTAGTAAAACAAAATTACTTTTGAAAAAATAAACAAGGGAAGAGGGACATATGATTACAACACAGCACAAAGTGCATGGAGCACTTGATCAGAAGATATGGAGCATCAGATTGGAAAACGCTTTTGTATAGAAGTGTGCCATCCTATAAAATTGTAACACCAGGACTAATGACTAGTCATGATCTAGGTTTTCAGAGCAATAGTGGGTTGCATGGTGGAGCCACAAGGAAGGCTGTGTCTAGTACTGTTTCCGCTGAACCCTCTTCTCTTTAGCTTTTCCGTCATGGGGGCTTGCCCGCTGCCATTACGTGCCTCCCAGACAGAGTGGAAATCCTACAAACGGAGTAGGAGGACATGGATAAAGACAAGACTCAGTACACAAGCCAACTGACAGCTTCAGCATCACTATTCTTCAGATGGGTGCCATCTTGAAGGTGGTGGCTGTGCTGCATACCATACTGGCCGTCTGTGGGCTGTGCAAGGATGGGCAGCACCAAACTTGAGATTACAGCCTACGATTCTCGGACACTGAATCATCAAAATGCAAGAGGTGGAGAAAGAACAATGGTCTCAATACCAGGCGAAAATTACAGCTAATTGAAGCCAGGCTTCTCGCGCATAACCCAGCTACTATCTTTTTGCAGGAAACCCACATCCATGGACTCTCACATTTCACCATGGTTGAATTGAGTGGGATTTAAACCTTCTTCTACAACTGCTGCCCGTAGGGGGCTGCTATTTTTATTTCCAAGGGTCTGAACACTGACATACACAACCGGCAAAATGACAAAGAAGGTCTCAGGGTTTGGGTAAGCTGTTTAATGTTTTCTGAACCAGTTACCTTAGTGAGTTGTATGCCCCGCCAGAGGATAATACGGACCCTTTATTAGGTCTTTTTCAAGCACAGTTACCCTTCAAATGTATGAATATATGTGAGGTGACTTTAATTTTCATCAACTGCCTGCAAGCATTACATTCCTCAAAGCCTTTTTCGTAGGCAGAAAAGCCTAAAGCAGCAAGGGTATTGGTCTCCTGTCCGAAGGATCTAGGTATAATAGACCCCAGGAGGGCAAACTGACATGATAAAATAGAATATACAGTGAGGCCTCACAGATCATCTTTTTTCTTAATTTCCTCTGTGTTTGGGTTTCTGACAGCTTTGTGGTTTTTTAAAATGTTTTTTGTGATCGCTTTGCGCTAGTATTAAGTATATCAGGCTTTAAGAAATATATTATATTGTATTATTGGAATTTTTGTTTTACAAATCGAAGTAACTGCTAGTATTGCCCCAAAGCAACTGAGTGCAAATACTAACACAGGATACAGCCGTGAGGAGTAAATCTAAAGTCAAAAAACATTTGGAAACGCAGTTCAAGAAAGCATATGAAAAGTATATAATGCATAAATCTGACTCGAACAGAACAGGTCTAAAGTGTTAGAAATGAGATATCCGTGAATATTATTATTCATCGGCCCTCAATCAGTCGTTATTTGCCGAACGACTGAGAGAAAGGGATAGGTCGCAACAAAGAGAGACCAGCAGGCCTGCAACCCACCACCAAGCCATGCATAAAAAGACTACTGCTCATAGCGAAACTACCCTACCGAATATTCAGCTCCCCCCCCGAGTCTTCTCCTTATGGGGTGGTTCTGGTGGGGGTTCCTTCACTAAGTCAGGATAAGAAGGAATCATATTTGGAGTTAAAAAACAAATGCATTTTCTGGCTTAACAAGAACCGCCCTTTGCCTTCCCATGTATCTGCAGAAATTATTTTCGCTAGAAGAGTGGGATGGGTGGGGAATAAACCAAAGTCTGTGGAAGGGGACTGCATAGTTATTAATTTTAGGAACAGAAGGGCGGTGGATTATATCTGTGAATGGTACCAAAGAGACTCAGAATCAGTAATTCATTCTTTTCCCCTGTCCTATTTCTACGCAATTGAGTATCCTTGGCGGGGGGGAAAACATCTAATTGGGGGGCAAAAGGATTGGAGTGTTCCGGGGAATATAACGCTTTCTAACAGGTTTGACGGGCTAATTGGTTTGGAAGATTGCGATTGACTGCAAGATGACAATTGTGTTCGGAGGGCTAGTAATGTAGACCATAATGAGGGTGATGTCGTCAAGAGCATAAATGAAACAGAAAGCTCTGACGCAAACATTGATCCCCAAGTGCCTACATGTAAAATTCTGAGCTGGAATATAGCTGGGTTGAGAAGCAAGTGCAGGGATAGGATTTGGCTGGGTGAGTTAAAGTCATATGATATAATAGCACTCCAAGAAACCTGGGACATAAACAATAATTTCACCATAGATGGGTATTCGCATTTTTTCACTCCTGCGATACAGGCCCAGTCTGGAAGAGCATAGGGAGGTTTAGCAATATTTTGCTCCCTGAAATTAAATGGCTCATTAAAACAGCTTGTTGCGGCCTGCAATAATTGTCTGATAGTGGAGCTATCACTGCCACAATCTGAGAAACTGCTATTGGTTAACTTTTATAATTCTCCTGAGAGTGAGAGTCTAAATCAATTTTTAACCTGCCTAGAGGATTTCCTAGTAACATATAAAGCTAAATACCCGAGCTCTGAGGTTATCCTCATGGGTGATTTTAATATTCATCCATGTGCTCAAGCGTGTGTTTTTGATAATCTTGAAGGTCCCCCACATTCAGTTCACACGCATTTTGAACACACTAAGCAAGGGGAGGCACTTGAGAATCTCTTGGCCTCTGCGAACCTTTACGAATCTGGGTGTGTCATGGGAGGTCCAAGGGCACCTACTTATAAAGGTACGGACCCGGGCACAGTTATAGATTATATATTTGTGACAGCGTTAGTTTTGCCTAGAGTGTTAATATACAAGGTGGGGACCTCTGCTTTTAGTGATCATAATCCCGTGACGTTAGAAGTGGCCTCGGGGGCCCATTTAAGCTTTATTAAAACAGGGATCACGGGTACTAGGCGTGAGATAATGCCAACTGACCAAGGCAGGAAGCTAAAATGGACAAAAGTAATCCCAGATACTTTTATGGGGAAAGTCCTGTCCAAAGTAGCGAGTGAGGTTACCATTTGCCTGGACACTGCTGCAGCAAGTACAACGATTGTGGGGGCTTTTGATGCTATCTGTAACCAAATTAACAGCAATTTGACTATGAAAGTTCATCCTACAATTAATAAAGGAAGAAGATGGTTTAATAACTCCTGTTCTAGGGCACACTCAGCTCTTCTTAAAGCATTGAAAGAGTGCCCTAGAAACAGGGAGCTAGTTAAGGAGTTAAGGAAGTCCTATAAACAGGCCATCAGGGTTAGGAAAAATCAGATCAAAGAAGAGGCATGGGATAAACTTTTGTCCCCGGAGATCCTGAGGGATAGCGGGAAATTCTGGTTAAACATTAATGAGCCCTTCTTCTCGGGAGAAGATAATTCCCCACTTGATTGTAACATTCCTGATGTCCAGTGGATAGCCCACTTTGAGAAGATCTATGGGAGTCAGATGGCAGAGAGTCCGAAAGATGCGATCCTTAATTTAGATTCAGTCCCAGCAGTGGTTTTTCAGGAGACTGAAGTGACAAGAGCAATTGAGGAGACTAGGAAAAACAAGGCGCCAGGACCGGACGGGGTCCCAGCGGACCTATTTAAAAGTTTTCCTAGATTTTGGGCCAGGATATTGACAAATGTCTTTAATGCTTCGGGTTTGAATTCATTTCCCGCTTCTTGGTCCAACTCTATTATTATCCCGGTCTTTAAAAAGGGCCAAAGAGATGATCCATCATGCTATAGGCCTATCTCCTTGATAGACTCTGCGGTGAAAATATTAGGCAGAGTTATTCTGGTGAGGCTGTCAGACTGCCTTTAGGGGAGAGGGATCTTGTCTAATGCTCAGTACGGTTTTAGAACCAAAAGGAGTACGTTAAACCAATGTCTTAACCTACAGCTCCTCATCAGTAAATATACCATAGCAAACAAGGGATCCCTTTATATGGGGTTTATGGACCTCTCAACGGCATTCGACCTAGTAAATAGGTCAAAGCTGTGGCAAATTTTACTGAATAGTGGTATTGACCATGCTTTAGTTAAATTCCTGGCCGACCTTCATTGTGGCTTATTAGCCACTATTCGAGTCACCCAGGAAGGGAGATGTACAAGGTATTTTAAATCGGAAAGAGGGGTCAGGCAGGGGTGCATATTGGCACCCCTACTGTTTACGCTTTATATAAATGCACTAGAACCTGCCTTGAAGGGAACAACATTGGATGTCCCGCGTGTAGGAGAAACAATTATACCAGTTCTCCTCTACGCGGATGACGCGGTTTTACTGGCACGTACTGGTGTTGGACTAAAGAAACTGCTGGATAAGTTTGGCACATTCATGGAGTCTTTAGATCTATAAATAAATGCTAAAAAATCTCATGTAATGATAGTGGGGATCAAAGTAGGAAGAAAAGAATGATGTCCTTTTTCTGTGGGGGAGATGAGGTTAAAAGGGTCCCTGTTTTTACTTATTTAGGGCTCCTATTTGATGAAAAAGGGTCCTGGGGTCCCCAACTGAAACATAAAAGAAATGTATTTGCTAGATCTACGTCAGCCCTTATGGGCTTTTCAAAACGTCTTGGGGCTAGACCCATAGAAGCTATTTTGAAGGTGTACAAGGCTAAGTACCTTGCAATAGCTACATATGGCTCAGAGATTTGGGGGTATAGCTCACAGGATCATCAAATTCAAGTGGTAGAAAATATATTTCTAAGAACCTTATTATCTGTACCACAGTCAACCCCTACTTTTTCGATCCATGCAGAGATGGGGTTGGGTTATGTTTCTGATATACTGAAAATAGCCCCGCTGATATGTTGGCTTAAGACCTGGCTTAATCAGGAGATTACATTGAATCATATGATTCTAAAAGACTGTCTAGCTCTAGACAAGGCTGGTAAAATTCCATGGATAGCATACATCGAATCCACTTTTAAAAAACTTGGACGTCCTGGGCTCTTTCTGGCCCCGGAAACTATTAAGAAAGAAGATGTGGATTTGATAAAAACCGCCATGGCTAACCTTTTATCTTTTGAAAGGGAGGAAAGAGAGTTGAAAAAACCTATGGTAAGACTCAATTTTGGGTTAGTGAGCTCACCAGGATTGGAGCCTTACCTGAAGTTAGTTACACGTCCTTTCCATCGGTACCTGTTAACCAGATTCCGATTTAACATAATTCACCTCACTCTGGGAGATTTCCCTAAATGGGGAATACCGGACAATGCTGAGCCTTGTAAGTGTGACAAATTTTCATTACAAGATACTCTGCATTTTGTTATGTTCTGCGAGTATTATGCAGACATTAGGAAGAAGTATTTGATTCCAGTATTAAGGGGAGCAGGGTTTGTTCAGGTTAGGCCGGCACTTATTTATTTGCAATTGTTGAGTAGTGCCCGGATTATTTTCCATGTTGCAAACTTCCTAGTGGCAGCCGTGCGGATTAATAATACGAAGAAAAGAGTAGATCCTATGGACGCTGTAGTTTGTTCATGATTGATGATGTGGTTTATTTCTAGTCTTTTGTATATGGATCTGTCTGCTATTTTTATGCGCAGTATTTTAGAATGGACTTTTAAGGAATTTTAATGTACATTTTAATTTTGGATTTGCACGAATGTGTTAAATATTGTATCTATGTCTTTTTATGATATTAAATTATCGAATAAAAGTATGTGACTGACTATTTACCAACGTTTATGGAAAAAACGATATTTCCAGGAAACTTTTGACATGGCAGGCACAGGAGAAATCTATGGTAAGAGCTATTAGTACAGTATATTGTTTTAAAAAAAAAGCCTGGATTGCAAACAGAAATAAAATAAATATGATGTTTATAGAGCACTACAAGAAATTGTATACTAAGAGCCAGGACATTGATCAAACAAAATTGGAATGGTTTCTTAAAGCACTCCCTATTCCGTTGCTTTTGCAGGAAGTTGCACTTAGACTGACGGACCCTTTATATAGAAGAACTTGATGGCATAATTTCATCTCTTCCCAACTGGAAAACGTGTGTCCTGCAGAAATTTGGTGGTCAAATTTCTTTCTCCCTTAAGACATTTTATTTTTAAAGGCAAAAACTCTGAAGACACTAACTTGTATCACTCGATTAGACTAATTAATTTTGACTATAAAATTACAGCTAAATGAATAGCCAACAGAATTAATAGCATAGCTGATAGGTGGATCCATATGGAGCAAAATGCTTTCTTCACAACTACACGTTTATACAAAATATTTAATAAAAGCTTTAGATGTTTTCGATACTAAATAGATTCTGGACATGGTGCTTTTATTTGATGATGAAAAAGCTTTTGACCTCGTGAATTGGGATATTCTCTTTTTTATTTTGAGAAGCTTTGGTTTTCTTAATCAGCCCAGGAGCGTTTTAAGCAGTCTACATAGGGGTGTGCAGGCTAGATTGATTTTGAATTCCCCTGATGCTGGCTCCTTTGAAGTGAAGCATGGAACCAGGCAGATTCTATTACATTTGCCTTTCTATCGAACCACTTGGTGTCACTCTTTACAATAATAGACCCACCTTTTCACAATATGGCTAAAATGAAACTGAATGTTTCTGAAGCCGGATAAGGAGATACAACAGAGAGTTTTAAAGATTTTTATTTTTTCAATTTCAAGAACTCGTCCAATAAAAAATAGATATATCTAAAACAGAAGTTTTATTATGTAACTGCGCCCCAGAAACATTGGTGACAGAGATGCGCGAGTCGTGTAATAGGCAATCGAAGCGTTATCCCAGGATCAACTTAGCAACTAATTTAGCCTACTTTTACGATGTAAACTATAGACTCTCTCACTCGAAAGTTAAATCTCTGCTATTGAAATGGAACCTCCTGCTTCTGACAATGTTGGTAGGGGGGCTCCAAGTGCTTCATTTGTAGAAGAATTGGAATTCACTTCATGCCTCTTTAATTGACTACCAGACACTCCATGCCCCTTTATCCCACTTTTGCAGGTTCCTGCTAATTCCCTTTGTCACAGTTATTCTGCTTTATTTCCCTCCTTCTTTACCCTGTGCACGTTTATCCCCTCTTGCGAAATTTCTAATGAGAAAAAGTAAGCATTAGTTCCCAAAAGAGAGTGCCAGTGGGCCCCAACGGCAACCACCGGCTCAAATTAAGCACTGGAAGCCCTAATTCGGATATCGATTATAAATCCATAGCAGATTTAGTTCTCTCCGATATGAAAATGTACTACTATGTATCTTTTGCGCATAACCCATCAAGATATAAAAATATGCATTTAGCACATAAATACTTTGATAATTAATGGTGTTGATTTTAAATGACAATAGCATTGCATACATTTTCAGGTTGTCAAAATCTCTAAAGAAAGTAATTTCTAGGGTACTTCAGTTGTTTTTTAAAATGAAAGAGCCGTTTTACAAATATTTTTCTATTCCCAATGTACATTCCAAGCTTCAATAGTCTGTAATTTTCGCCTTTTATTTACACCATTCACATTAATTGAAAGGATCCCTAATTTGTCTGTCATCACAGAGTGAGAAAAAATGACATTAGCATTAACGATAACATTGGAGCTCATG